>NC_068295.1:5631072-6274822 GCF_025860055.1 Xyrauchen texanus | reverse complement strand
AGCAACCGGTGTTCGTGTCTACCATCGCCAGACACTACTGAAATATAAGACTCATGCAAAAACCAAGCTGCATGATGACCTGCAGGAGGCGCTAAGCGTACTCGGCTTGCTGCGGAGACCAGGCCTCCAGCCCTCGGCGTCGCCTGATGCCGGTGGCCGGGGAGAGGACGTCGTAAGCGGTGTCGCGAAAGCGGAAGCGGAAAGACGGCGGGGGTCCATGCTAGGCTAAAAACAAACCCTAGCCGGCCGGCTCTCCCGTCTATCCTGCTCTCAAATGTTTGCTCCCTGGACAATAAACTGGACTATATCCGACTCCAGCAGGCTACGCAGCATGAGTTTAGAGACTGCTGCGTCTTTGTTTTCACGGAGACGTGGCTCAGCGACAGAGTTACGGATGCCGCCATTCAGCTAGACGGGCTCGCCTCGTTTTGTGCCGACAGAAATACAGCTCTCTGCGGTAAGACTATCGGTGGTGGCTTGTGTGTTTACATCAACACGGAATGGTGCAAGAACTCTATGCTAGTCTCTAGTTACTGTTCATCGCTGTTGGAACTTGTGACTGTTAGATGCAGACCTTTTTATCTACCACGGGAATTCACCACTGTTTGCATAACCGGAGTTTACATTCCCCCCAGCGCTAACGCTAAGGAAGCGCTCTGTGAACTGTATGGGGCTATGAGCGAACTGCAGAACGCTCACCCCGATGAACTGTTTATTGTCGCCGGAGATTTCAACCATGCAAATCTCAAGACAGTGCTCCCTAAATTCCATCAGTATGTGGACTTTGCAACGAGAGGGCTGACGCGCTTGATCTTGTTTACACAAACATCCCAGGCGCGTGCCGGCGGAGCCCGCCCCCACCTCGGCTACTCAGACCACATCTCTGTTATGTTAATTCCAGCATACAGACCACTCGTCAGACGCACAAAACCGCTTCAGAAGCAGGTGAAAACCTGGCCAGCAGGAGCCATCTCTGCTCTTCAGGACTGTTTTGAGTGTACTGACTGGCACATGTTCAGGGAGGCTGCAACATATGGCGATTCTACCAACTTGGAGGAATACACAGCATCAGTGACCAGCTACATCAACAAGTGCATTGATGATGTCACTTTCTCCAAGACCATCACCACACGCTCCAACCAGAAGCCGTGGATGACTGCGGAGGTGCGCACGCTGCTGAGGTCCCGAGACTCCGCCTTCAGAGCAGGCGATAAGGCAGCCCTAAGAACAGCTAGGGCCAAACTGTCACGGGCAATCAGAGAGGCAAAGCGTGCACATGCCCAGAGAATCCACAGTCACTTCCAGGACAGCGGTGACATGCGGCGCATGTGGCAGGGCATCCAGGCCATCACCAACTACAGGACAACATCAGTTGCCTGTGACAAAGATGCCTCCCTTCCAGATGCGCTGAACGACTTCTACGCTCGGTTTGAAGTGCAGAACGACGTGATGGCGAGGAAGTCCACCCCTCCTCCCAACGACCAGGTGCTCTGTCTTACCACGGCAGATGTGAGGAAAACTCTACGTAGAGTCAACCCACGGAAGGCTGCTGGACCAGACAACATTCCTGGCAGAGTGCTCAGAGGATGTGCAGACCAGCTAGCAGATGTTCTTACCGACATCTTCAACATCTCTCTGAGCAGCGCCGTCGTTCCAACGTGCTTCAAGGCCACCACCATCATCCCCATGCCAAAGAAGTCTTCAGTGTCCTGCCTCAACGACTACCGTCCCGTCGCACTTACACCCATCATCATGAAGTGCTTCGAAAGGCTCGTCATGAGGCAGATTAAGACCCAGCTGCCCCCTCACTAGACCCACTGCAGTTTGCGTATCGTTCAAACCGTTCAACGGACGATGCCATCACCACAACCCTCCATCTGGCCCTCACCCACCTAGACAATAAGGACTCATACGTTCGAATGCTGTTCATAGATTTCAGCTCAGCATTCAACACAATCATTCCCCAGCACCTGATTGGAAAGCTGAACCTGCTGGGCCTGGACACCTCCCTCTGCAACTGGATCCTGGACTTCCTGACTGGGAGACCTCAGTCAGTCCGGATCGGGAACAGCATCTCCACTACCACCACACTGAGCACTGGGGCCCCCCAGGGCTGTGTGCTCAGTCCACTGCTGTTCACTCTGCTGACTCACGACTGTGCAGCAATGCACAGCTCGAACCACATCATCAAGTTAGCCGATGACACAACCATGGTGGGTCTCATCAGCAAGAACGACGAGTCAGCATACAGAGAGGAGGTGCAGCGGCTGACGAACTGGTGTAGAGCCAACAACCTGTCCCTGAATGTCGACAAAACAAAAGAGATGGTTGTTGACTTTAGGAGAGCACAAGGTGAACACACTCCGCTGAACATCGACGGCTCCTCTGTGGAGATCATCAAAAGCACCAAATTCCTTGGTGTTCACTTGACGGAGAACCTCACCTGGTCCCTCACACCAGCTCTATCACCAAGAAAGCCCAGCAGTGTCTCTACTTTCTTCGAAGGCTGAGGAAAGCACATCTCCCAACCCCCATCCTCACTACATTCTATAGAGGGACTATTGAGAGCATCCTGAGCAGCTGCATCACTGCCTGGTTTGGGACTTGCACCGTTTCGGACCGCAAAGCCCTGCAGAGGATAGTGAGGACAGCTGAGAAGATCATTGGGGTCTCTCTTCCCTCCATCAAAGACATTTACAAAAAACACTGTATCCGCAAAGCAACCAGCATTGTGGACGACCCCACACACCCCTCACACAAACTCTTTACCCTCCTCCCGTCTGGCAAAAGGTACCGAAGCATTCGGGCCCTCACGGCCAGACTGTGTAACAGCTTCTTCCCCCAAGCCATCAGACTCCTCAATACTCAGAGACTGGTTTGACACACACATGTCCTGAGTTGCACTTTAATTACTGTCACTTTATAACTGTCTGCTACCTCAATAACTGAATAGAACATTATCTCATAGTATGTTATGTTTACGTTTTTAGAAACTGTCATCTTTTTGCACTACTGAGTACTGGTCGGCGCTGCACTGTCTATTGTCCTGTTCATTGTCAGAAATTTGTTGTACTGTCCTGTACTTTTTGCACATGTTTGCACGTGCACTTTATATAGGTATATGTAGGTTTTTTTATATAGGTATTTTATTTCGTTGTGTTGTCTCATGTGGTCCTGTGTTGGTCCTTTGTTGTTTTTATGTAGCACCATGGTCCTGGAGGAACGTTGTCTCGTTTTGCTGTGTACTGTACTAACTGTATATGGTTGAAACGACAATAAAAACCACTTGACTTGACTTGACTTGACTTTAAAGCTTAAAAAAGGATCCAAATGTATCATAAAAGTAGTCCATCCGATTTGTGCGTCATATTTAATTTTTTCTCCATTCATGTAGATCAGAGCTGTACTTGTATAACTAGAAAATAACTGCTTGGGAGAATTGCAAATATGACTGCCATGTGACCTGACTTGTCTTAAAGGAATAGTTTACCAAAAAAATTAAAATGTTCTCATTCACCCACCCACATGCCATCACAGATATGTATGACTTTCTTTCTTCTGCTGAACACAAACTAGGATTTTTTTTAAAGAATATTTCAGCTCTGTAGATCCATACAATGCAAGTCAACAGGGTACAAAATGTTGACGCTCCAACAAGCTTATAAATGTAGCATAAAATTATTCCATATGTCTTAAATCCATATCTTCAGACTTGGTATGATAGGTGTGGGTGTGTAAGGTATGGCGGAGGATCAGTGGCCTTAACAGATTCACGAACAAACAAGAACTTACTGTTAAAAACCCCCCTAATTACTGAAATAGCGCCAACCAGCCTCCACAAGCACAATAAATGTATTGACAAAGAGACAATGAACTATTGACAGAGAACCGCATGTGACATCCGCATGCTCACCACGTGCTTATCGTGTGGACAGGAAGGGGGAAACTTTGAACGTAAAAATGTGTGTGTGTGTGTGTTTTCCAGTTAAACACAGAACTGCATATTGCTAATGAAATACGTGTAATCCCTGTATGTTGTGTATTTCTGAGGTATATCAAACTTGTTAGAACTGTTTCGGTGTGTGTTTTAAACTCTGAGGCCTCATATTTAATAGCCTCAGTGTATATTCCCTTTCTAAGTGTACTAAATATACTTTTCTTGGTATCAAATTAAACCTTACGATTTGGCCTAGCTAAATTCGAATATAAGATCTTCAGTAGAATGATATTACGTTATGTTTTGCCATCTTTTGAGTCATTCAGCCCAAAATCTCTTACCGTCATAAACCCAGCCAGAAACATGCAAATGAGCCGTGGACGGAACAAAGGAATCATTCTCCTGCCCAGAGTAATGGAGGCCTTTACGACCTCCAAAGGAATGTTCAGAGAAGTGCTGACCCTCCCTTCATTCTCTTACTGAGAAAGAGAAATGAACCCTGTTAATCCTATATATATATTCTATATATCCATGTGATAAATATTGACATATATCTAGTGTGCCATCTCACATTTTCCCTTAAATGTGCTTGATCTATGTTTTCTTGCAAACTAATGGGTTAATGTTTCAGACTTTGCATACTATGGTTAACCAAAATCATATGTGTGGCATATTTGGTCTCTATAACTTGGTATTTTGAAGATCGAAATGACTGTGTACATGATATGTCGATAACAACAACATATTAGTATTAAAAGTATATTTCCTATTTTCTTTCTTGCACATGCAATGGGCAATTTTACAACAAAGAGCAATAAACCAAATTCCGCCTGGAACCCAAACCCTTCTCATTGGTCGAGCCAATGAGAGGTGGGACCTGTTTCCGAGGGTATAAAATTGCTGCGCCCACTTCCTCTCATTCTCTTATCTTACCTCTTAACTCTTATCTTACCAACTCTTATCCTCTCTTAGCTCTTATCTCTTCACTCTCTTGCTGAATGATGCCAAACTAAAGGCCCCAAGGACTCCCAAGCCCGTGCCAGGCTACGGCCTCGACTTTCCATTCACCAAAGAGTCTCTGACTCCCACTGGTTCTATCTCATCAAGACAACATCATCAAAGATCAACTGGAGCCTCAACAAATTGCATCAGGACAGTTTAATTCAAATGGGACATGCAAGTATCAAACTTAGTCTCATTATTTGATACATTAAGTATCCTTAACCCCTTTCTAAAAGGGCGTGTCAGAACTAATATGATGGTTTGCTCAGGCTGTTGATCTGCTGAACTTCAAACAATGCTATAACTTCCTGTATTCTGCTTCAGCCCTCTTTCCCTTGGTAAACTGTATGAATGTATGTATATGTATGTTAGATTAGTTTAAATGTTTAGTCTAGTTAATAAAGTCTTGTTCATGTCACATGTAAAGTTGTCTGTGTCTCAAGCTCATATCTAAAGTCCCTAATCATAGATTTTGACTACTTGCTCTAAATACTTAGTAAGAAAGACATTTCCCTTGCCCCGGAAATGTACATTTCTATTAATTAATTAATTAATAACCAAAATTGAGTGTTCACGGGATGAACCGAGTATTTGGTTGTAATGTTAATGTAGCTACATCAAGTTAACCCGATTAACTGATCCAAATATTCATAATTGATTATAACAAGTTATGATTGATTATTAATATTTCATAGAACTGATTCACTACCTAACGGTGGAAGAATATAGAGCTGATTCGCTACATAATGGTGGAGAATGATGCGGGCATGATTAAACAAAGGTTATGAGCTTTAACCACTGTCAACCTAAAAGTGTGCATTGAATAATTCCGGTCAGAATAGGACATGACATGCGAAACGGCATTTGCTTCACTAGTTGCTGGCTTGTTTGGATGCGGATAAAGTGATGGTTTGAATTGACATCTCTACTGTAATTGAAAGAGTCTTAACACATTTGTGGCAGCGGGGGCGTGGTCAAGCGCCCGTCCGGGAGAGAGAAGCGGTAGGGCGCTCACACCTGGGCCAAATTATGTCTAAACACCTGTGTCTAATTGCAGTAGCGTGAGGAGAGCGGCACAAAAAGCAGAAAACGGAGAGCCTCGAGAGGGAGAGCCCGACACCAAGCCAAGAGAAACTAATTGTTGTGATAATATTGTGAAAGTAAAAAAGATTAAAAGAAGCCTTACCTTTGACGCTGTTTCCTGTCCCTTCCTTAGTGGAAAGTGTTACACTGGTGCCGAAACCCGGGACATTAAAAAAAACCATAATAATGGAACAGAGTCGCCCCATAGAGTCCTCCCAGCTGGCTGAAGTCCTCCAGTCCCTCGCGACACTCCACCAGAGCCACCAACAATCCCTGCTTGAGCTCCGGCAAGACCAGGATCGCCGTTTTTTGAAATCATGCGGGCTCAAGCAGAGGACCGGCTCGCCATCCGGAGCCTCCTCAGCCAGGAGGCCGCTCCAGCCGCAGCCGCGACCCCGGACACCCACGCCACATTGCCCCCACCCGCGTTACAGAAGATGGGGCCGGCGGACGACCCAGAGGCCTTCATCGACCTCTTCGAGAGGACGGCGGAGATTTGGGGGTGGCCCCAAGACCAGTGGGCAGCCCGATTAGTCCCTCTCCTGTCCGGGGAAGCACAACTCGCGGCCCAACAACTGCCGGCAACAAGCCTCCTGGCTTACAACGATCTGCGAAGAGCCATCCTGCAACGGGTTGGTCGGTCCCCAGAGGAAAGTCGCCAACTCTTCCGGGCCTTAAAACTGGAGAAATCCGACCGCCCGTTCGCGTTCGCCCAACGGCTCCGTGATGCGTGTCGGAGGTGGCTGCTTGCGCGGGACCGCGGCGTCGAGGAGCTCGTCGACCAGGTGGTACTGGAGCAGTTTGTCCAGCGTTTGCCCCGGAAGACGGCCGAGTGGGTCCAGTGCCACCGCCCGGCGTCGCTGGAGGAAGCCGTCCGGCTCGCGGAGGACCACATGGCGGCGATTCCGAGGGCGGATGAGCCCTCTCTGTCTGTCTCCCCTTTCCCTGTGTCTTCCCCTGTTTTTTTCCCTCCCCTCTTCCCTCTCGCTCTGCTCTCTCCCCAGGGTCCGTTCCTGCCCCCGCAGGCGTGGAGCGTTCGCGCGCCCAGCTCCCCGGTCTTGGGAACGCCCACCAAGCCCTTCTCCATCCTTCAGCCGCTCTCCTCCTCAGGTGGGGCGCCCGCCAGCACGGGTGCGGCCGCAGCGTCTGGGCCGGTCTGCTGGAGGTGCGGGGACCCGGACCACTTCCGGGATCAGTGCCCGCTGATGGAAATAGGGGCGGTGGTACGGGTCTCCGATGTTCCACAGGCTGCCCCGATCGGGCTGGAGCGTACTGGATTCCGGTAAGAATCCAGGGGGTACATACCAAGCTTTGTTGGATACCGGCTGTAACCAGACCACCATCCACCAACGCTTGGTTCAACCCGGGGCTTTGGGCTCAGCTAAACTGGTGAGGGTAAGGTGTGTACACGGGGATATTCACAAATATCCCGTGGTGACTCTGGCGATCAAATTCAGGGGAGGAAAACATAGTGTAGAGGCAGCGGTTAGTCCCCGCCTCACCCATCCGCTAATTTTGGGTACGGATTGGCCGAATTTTAGAAAGTTATTGGAGGGAGTTTGTGCGGATGGGTCCTGCGCGAGAGTGAAGGGGTGTGTGATGTGCGATGCTTTGGCGGGGAGGCGGAGCCAGGGCCGTCCTCGACTGCTCCGAGTGACGTGGGAAGGGGCGAGGTGGGCGCTCCTCCTCTCCGGGAATTCCCGGAGGGGACTTCCCCTTGGAGCAGTCGCGGGATGATACCCTTAAGCACGCCTTTGACCAAGTGAGAGTAATCGATGGTCAACAACTCCGGCCGGGTGTCGCCGTCTCATATCCGTATTTTTCGCTTATTAAAGATCGCTTATACAGGGTGACGCAGGACGCCCAAACAAAAGAGGAAGTAACACAATTATTGATTCCACGGAGCCGTCGGGAAATGGTTTTCCAGGCGGCTCACTATAATCCTATGGCCGGTCACCTAGGGGAACGAAAAACACTTCTCCGTCTAATAGCCCGCTTCTATTGGCCGGGCATTGGCGGTGACGTCCGCAGGTGGTGTGCGGCGTGCCGCGAATGTCAGCTGGTAAACCCACCGGCCACCCCAAAAGCGCCTTTGCGCCCTCTACCATTAATCGAGGTCCCCTTCGAAAGAATTGGGATGGACCTCGTCGGGCCATTAGAACGGTCAGCACGCGGACATCGCTTCGTGTTAGTCCTAGTGGATTACGCGACGCGATATCCGGAAGCAGTGCCTCTGAGCAACATCTCCGCACGTAGTGTTGCAGGGGCACTCTTCAAGATAATCTCCGGGTGGGGATTCCGAAAGAAATCCTCACCGATCAAGGCACAACTTTTATGTCACGGACACTTCGCGAACTTTACGAGCTCTTGGGCATTAAATCGATTCAGCACTAGCGTTTACCATCCTCAGACAGATGGCCTAGTGGAACGGTTTAATAAAACGCTCAAAAACATGATTCAGTAAATTCGTGCACGATGACGCTAGAAATTGGGATAAGTGGCTAGACCCCCTGTTATTTGCGGTACGAGAGGTCCCGCAAGCCTCCACCGGGTTCTCCCCGTTTGAGCTGCTGTACGGGCGACGCCCCGCGGTGTCCTCGATGTCATCCGTGAAAATTGGGAGGAGGGACCTTCTAATGCCAAAAATGAAATTCAATACGTTCTTGATCTTCGAGCAAAGCTCCACACACTGGGGCGATTAACACAAGAGCATTTGCTCCAAGCTCAAGAACGCCAACGCCGGCTGTATGACAGGGGTGCTCAGCTACGGGAATTTGCACCGGGAGATAAAGTGCTTGTATTACTCCCAACATCGAGCTCAAAATTACTCGCCAAGTGGCAAGGACCGTTTGAGGTCACACGACGAGTAGGGGACCTCGATTATGAAGTCAAACGTACCGATAGAGGGGCGCGCGTCAAATATATCACCTCAACCTCCTGAAATTGTGGAGGGAGGAGGCGGCCTCTGTGACGTTGGCCACGGTAGTTCCGGAGAGGGCGGAGCTCGGGCCGGAGGTAAACAAAAACTACAATCTTAACACTCCGGTCACTTGTGGGGACCAGCTCTCACCGCGGCAGCTCACAGAGGTTTCCGAGTTACAAAAAGAGTTTGCGGACGTGTTTTCCCCTCTCCCGGGCCGTACGAACCTCATACAGCACCACATCGAGACCGAGCCGGGCGCGGTGGTGCGTTGCCGCCCTATCGCTTACCCGAACATAAAAAGAAAGTCGTTCGGGAAGAATTAGATGCAATGCTCGATATGGGCGTAATAGAGGAATCCCACAGTGATTGGTCCAGCCCGGTTGTTCTTGTTCCCAAGAGTGATGGGTCGGTTCGGTTCTGTGTGGATTACAGGAAAGTCAACGCGGTGTCTAAATTTGACGCGTACCCAATGCCCCGTGTTGATGAACTGCTCGATCGGTTAGGTACTGCTCGATTTTACTCGACCCTGGATTTAACAAAGGGCTATTGGCAGATCCCCTTGACACCAATGTCCCGCGAGAAAACAGCCTTCACCACGCCGTTTGGATTACACCAATTTGTGACGCTTCCTTTCGGTTTGTTCGGGGCCCCAGCCACGTTCCAGCGACTCATGGATCGGATCCTCAGACCGCATACCGCGTACGCCGCTGCCTATTTGGATGACATTATCATCTATAGCAATGATTGGCAGCGGCACATGCATCATCTGAGGGCCGTCCTGAGATCGCTGCGACGGGCGGGGCTCACGGCAAACCCTAAGAAGTGTGCGGTTGGGCGTGTGGAGGTACGGTATCTGGGGTTCCACTTGGGTCATGGCCAGGTGCGTCCCCAAATTGAAAAGACTGCGGCGATTGCGACTTGCCCTAGACCTAAGACCAAAAAGGGGTGAGACAGTTCCTGGGGCTGGCTGGCTATTACAGAAGATTTGTGCCTAATTATTCGGACGTCACCAGCCCGCTGACTGATCTCACTAAAAGGGGGCTCCAGATCCGGTCCAATGGTCGGAGCAGTGTCAACAGGCGTTCACGCAGATTAAAGCTGCACTTTGTGGGGGCCGCTTTTACATGCACCTGATTTTTCTCTCCCTTTTATTTTGCAGACGGACGCTTCAGACAGAGGGCTGGGGGCCGTACTCTCGCAGCTGGTGGAGGGAGGAGCGCCCGGTGCTGTACATTAGTCGGAAGCTCTCCTTAAGGGAGACTAAGTACAGCACCGTGGAAAAGGAGTGTTTGGCCATCAAGTGGGCGGTCCTCACCCTCCGTTACTACCTGCTGGGGCGGCCCTTCACCCTCTGTTCGGATCATGCCCCACTCCAGTGGCTCCACCGCATGAAGGATACTAACGCCCGGATCACCCGTTGGTATCTCGCTCTCCAGCCTTTTAAATTCAAGGTGATCCACAGACCGGGGTGCAGATGGCTGCCGCCGACTTCCTCTCCAGAAATGGGGGAGTGGTAGGCAGGCCGGATGACGCCCGGCCTGAGTCGGGCGGTGGGGGTATGTGGCAGCGGGGGCGTGGTCAAGCGCCCGTCCGGGAGAGAGAAGCGGTAGGGCGCTCACACCTGGGCCAAATTATGTCTAAACACCTGTGTCTAATTGCAGTAGCGTGAGGAGAGCGGCATAAAAAGCAGAAAACGGAGAGCCTCGAGAGGGAGAGCCCGACACCAAGCCAAGAGAAACTAATTGTTGTGATAATATTGTGAAAGTAAAAAAGATTAAAAGAAGCCTTACCTTTGACGCTGTTTCCTGTCCCTTCCTTAGTGGAAAGTGTTACAACATTTAAGCATATTTTCAAAAGGTATCAGTGTACGAGTAATATGATTTTAGCGGAGAAACCCTAATTTCAATATTAAAGTGTAAGTCTGTTTTGATGAAGGAATCTCAGCTCAGCGGCATGTAAACTGTACCAGAATTGATTGCTTAACCTGTTTCTGAGGAAGAAATCTCAGTACAGTGTTATATAAATGTAGATTTGGGCGATGCTCCCCTTTTCACAGTATAAAGGCCTTACAAATTATAGTTAGATTGATGTCCTTCATCTAAACTTTATGTGTGCGTCTAAAAGCTTAGCTTCCTGGTGATCAAACCTGTGTTTCACTCACTGAAACTCTGAAGTGCATTGGTTCCCATGACAACGACTTGTCACAGGAAGTGCTCACTCCAGATAGCACGTGTTTCCTTCCGACGCCATTTTGTAAACAAACCAGCCTAGATGGCTAAGCTAACCCAACTTAGCAGCCCCTTAGCTTAGGCTAAGCTAACTAATAGCTTCAACAGTTAGCTGCTAGCATAATTTACATGAAGCCGTTATCTACAGCTTGTGTGCATGCAGAGTGAAGTGATCTAAACCATTTTCCTTTAACCCCATTTCTGGTTTCTGAATTCTCACTTTCTCTTTCCTTAACTTTAATTCTTCTCATCTAACTTCACCTGCACCTTTCAGGTGCATCCCTTACTGAACGCTGTTCAGCTAAATTTGCAGTTACTTTGTTAATTAAATCTAAAAACTTAATTACATGTAAACTGTTTTAGATAGAGAATAATTTTTTATAGTTATTGGAAACTTTCAATGGCACGTTGACTAAACTTTATAGAGGGACAAACACATTGTGTGGTCTTGAACACGCAACAGCTGTGACCAACTATAGAATGATGTCCAAAGCAAATCTAATTGTTGATCATAAGTGCTATTGATTATTCCCAATACAAGGTTATTCTGCTATTTTAATCACTTCTTCAAGTCTTTTTATTATTTTTACTAATAATAGAAGTCAGCTATTAATTTTCCCATTTAACCCTCTTGGTCTAGTGTGGTTTTATTTCCCCATAAAACTGCAAAAGTAACTAGACATACTTTTCTTCTCGATTTTGTGTTTATTTGCAACAAGTTGCTTAAATTTTATGAGCCAGCTACACTAGTAATCTAGACGATTTCTATGGCATAATTTTGAGCACCACTAATAGACACAATCTAATGGGAAAGCTCTTTTCTTCCTCTTTCTTTCTCTTCTTCAGGTGTTCAAAGATCAAGCCTGTTGTATGCTATCAGTAAGTGCTGATAAATAATTTGACCCAAAGAAACATCTTAAGTCATTTATTAAATCTAGGCTTACGCTCTTTTAGCAAAGCCACTCAGATCAACACAAATCTGAGCATCCTGCTATTTGCAGCTAAGATAGTAATAATCGGGAACACATTTCAATTGTTAACCACACCTAGCAAAACCTAGCTGTACATTATACACCTTGCTGTCTCACTTTGCATTTAGCTCCAAATTCTGTTTGATCTTGCATTAGTCTCTTGCCCTTACTCTCACCAGAAGTGTGCCAAAATGTTGCAGATGCTCAGCCTAACTGCCCAGATGGCAGGCCAAAAGGACTGGCTAGGTGTTTTGAGGAACACCCTTTTATCCATGACTGCTGACGACCTTCAGCAACAGAATAAAAAGCAACTGGAAAACGAGGGAAAAGAACTAATGACAGACGACTCAAACCAGAGGTATGAGCACAAATATCTGACTGAGGTTATCGTCCTGGCCCACAACCTCACAGGTTTGAAACAGGAGGTAAACAACCTCAAACGCCAGATCACTGAGTCCCAAACGGAGCTGACACATGCTAAAAACCGCATAGACCAGCTAGAGATGGAGGCTCAGGACAGACACAAGGACCCTGGCAGAAGGGAGTCACAGGAGGTAATCCACAGACTTCAAACGGCTCTGACAGCTGCTAAACGACAAGAGCAGTTGGAAAAGACAGCTAGAGAGCACCTGGAAAAGGTACTTTTTCACAAAGATTCACTGTTAAAAACAGCAAATTCTGAACTCTTGGACAAAGATGCCAGAACCATGGCTTGTGAAGGTCAACTGAATGTGTCCAGAGCTGAAGTTAAAGTGCTGACTCAGCAGCTGGACAACACTAAAGATGAACTTGACGTGGTCCAACGAGAACTGAGACACTCTTACCTGCTGCAAAAGAAACCACAGCAGGAGAGACATCTCACTCCCCCACTTGCAATCAGCAGAGAAACCTCCCCCAGCCAAGCACAGATTTACAAAGGGGGGAGACAAACCCCTCTGCTTAACACGTCATCGGACAGTTTCCTTAAAGCTTCTGCAGCCGCGGAAGGAAAAGGATTGATTCAGACGAATCTTGAAACGACACGTGTAGCGACACTCAAAGACCTCAACCGAATGGCCAGACATATCCCTGCATTTACACCAGAGCTTGCAGGAGACCACGACGTCCACGCTTACCTGCGAGACATTGACTTTCACCTGCAGTCTTTGATGAGTGTGAACCATCAAGATAGACTCCATCTGATCTGGATCACGTCCAGCCCAGAGTTGCGATGCTTTCTGGCTCGACAGCCAGAAAACATCCAGTCTAACTACCAGCAGCTGAAACAAGCCATCATAAGGGAATTCTCAGAGTCTAAAAACGGACTGATCGCTGCCCTAGACACCAAACAGGGTCGGCATGAAACTCCCTATGTTTACTACCACAGACTCAGACGAGCTTACTTGGAGCTCGCAACAAACCTGGGATGGAGGAGGACACCAGCTTCAAGAGCCTTTTCCTCCGAAACCTCCATCCTATGGTAAGTCACCATTTAGGCATTATGGCCTGCCCCACACAATGCCTATCCAACAACTGCGTGACCTGACACAGAAGGCCTTTAACAAACACAAGGCCTCACCCAGCAAACACCACAGGACGTCCCACAGCAGTCTACAACAACATCCTCCTGTACACCTTTCAAACAGGTGCCAAACAGAGGCTGCACAAAGACAGCTAGAAACGCCTGTTACTGAGTTACAAGAGCTGCTAGCACTAGCAAAAGAGCTCCTGGAACAGAACTCCCCTGAGGAGTACTGGGAAGAACAAACCTCTGACTCTTGCCCAACACCACTCAGGCAAGCTCAAGTCAGCACTGCTGCCAGAGCAGAGTAACACTGCAGACTTCAGACACCTGGTGACTAGGTGCCGAACCAAGGGCTGAACGGCCACCTGCTGCCCTTTGCTACCAGTACTAGGTCAGTCTGGAACTCTCTCCACACTACACAATGCCCATAACCACTCCCTGCAGCCACAAACAAGCACCTGCCTCAAACAAACTGACTTCATAATGACAGGTGACACACTGTCAAGGCACCTGCTGCCTCTGCACCTGCTGCAGAGACCTGGATGTGGCTACTGTCTACATCACCCACCGTGGAACAACCACCTGCTACAAAACCCTCATGATTCACCTGCCATCCGCCATTGTGATGATTGTCGATCCGATGATGTCTCCAACAGGGACACCACCTGGCGAAAAAGGGGGACTGTAAGGTATGGCGGAGGATCAGTGGCCTTAACAGATTCACGAACAAACAAGAACTTACTGTTAAAAACCCCCCTAATTACTGAAATAGCGCCAACCAGCCTCCACAAGCACAATAAATGTATTGACAAAGAGACAATGAACTATTGACAGAGAACCGCATGTGACATCCGCATGCTCACCACGTGCTTATCGTGTGGACAGGAAGGGGGAAACTTTGAACGTAAAAATGTGTGTGTGTGTGTGTTTTCCAGTTAAACACAGAACTGCATATTGCTAATGAAATACGTGTAATCCCTGTATGTTGTGTATTTCTGAGGTATATCAAACTTGTTAGAACTGTTTCGTGTGTGTTTTAAACTCTGAGGCCTCATATTTAATAGCCTCAGTGTATATTCCCTTTCTAAGTGTACTAAATATACTTTTCTTGGTATCAAATTAAACCTTACGATTTGGCCTAGCTAAATTCGAATATAAGATCTTCGTAGAATGATATTACGTTATGTTTTGCCATCTTTTGAGTCATTCAGCCCAAAATCTCTTACCGTCATAAACCCAGCCAGAAACATGCAAATGAGCCGTGACGGAACAAAGGAATCATTCTCCTGCCCAGAGTAATGGAGGCCTTTACGACCTCCAAAGGAATGTTCAGAGAAGTGCTGACCCTCCCTTCATTCTCTTACTGAGAAAGAGAAATGAACCCTGTTAATCCTATATATATATTCTATATATCCATGTGATAAATATTGACATATATCTAGTGTGCCATCTCACATTTTCCCTTAAATGTGCTTGATCTATGTTTTCTTGCAAACTAATGGGTTAATGTTTCAGACTTTGCATACTATGGTTAACCAAAATCATATGTGTGGCATATTTGGTCTCTATAACTTGGTATTTTGAAGATCGAAATGACTGTGTACATGATATGTCGATAACAACAACATATTAGTATTAAAAGTATATTTCCTATTTTCTTTCTTGCACATGCAATGGGCAATTTTACAACAAAGAGCAATAAACCAAATTCCCGCCTGGAACCCAAACCCTTCTCATTGGTCGAGCCAATGAGAGGTGGGACCTGTTTCCCGAGGGTATAAAATTGCTGCGCCCACTTCCTCTCATTCTCTTATCTTACCTCTTAACTCTTATCTTACCAACTCTTATCCTCTCTTAGCTCTTATCTCTTCACTCTCTTGCTGAATGATGCCAAACTAAAGGCCCCAAGGACTCCCAAGCCCGTGCCAGGCTACGGCCTCGACTTTCCATTCACCAAAGAGTCTCTGACTCCCACTGGTTCTCTCTCATCAAGACAACATCATCAAAGATCAACTGGAGCCTCAACAAATTGCATCAGGACAGTTTAATTCAAATGGGACATGCAAGTATCAAACTTAGTCTCATTATTTGATACATTAAGTATCCTTAACCCCTTTCTAAAAAGGGCGTGTCAGAACTAATATGATGGTTTGCTCAGGCTGTTGATCTGCTGAACTTCAAACAATGCTATAACTTCCTGTATTCTGCTTCAGCCCTCTTTCCCTTGGTAAACTGTATGAATGTATGTATATGTATGTTAGATTAGTTTAAATGTTTAGTCTAGTTAATAAAGTCTTGTTCATGTCACATGTAAAGTTGTCTGTGTCTCAAGCTCATATCTAAAGTCCCTAATCATAGATTTTGACTACTTGCTCTAAATACTTAGTAAGAAAGACATTTCCCTTGCCCCGGAAATGTACATTTCTATTAATTAATTAATTAATAACCAAAATTGAGTGTTCACGGGATGAACCGAGTATTTGGTTGTAATGTTAATGTAGCTACATCAAGTTAACCCGATTAACTGATCCAAATATTCATAATTGATTATAACAAGTTATGATTGATTATTAATATTTCATAGAACTGATTCACTACCTAACGGTGGAAGAATATAGAGCTGATTCGCTACAGGTGAGAAAGCAATCAATATTTAAATCCTTCTTTACTATAAATCTACTTTCAAACAGTTCTTCTTCTGTTTTTTGGCGATTCACATTCTTAATTCATATCGCCACCTACAGGGCTGTTGTGCAAATATGTTTGTAGCTATACCTAATTTCATTGGAGGGCGGTTTGAAGTAGATTTATAGCAGGGAGGGGGCAGGGCTTTAATTGTGGCTACTCTTTAAATCATTCATCAAATTATAAAAAAAATTAAAAAGGGTAATTCAGCATTTAGATTCAAGAAAAGTGGGAAAACACACATTTGTTAGTATGAATTGTATGTGCATACAGGCACCATTGGACAGCTCAGCTCTTGAATGTATAAACCAGCCTCTGCTTTGACAGGCTCTTATTATGTGTGGATGTTTACGGGTGATACATGCAGAACAACCAACAATTACCAATCAGTGTGCTGAATGTGAGAGCTCATGTGGATAATGACAGCAGAGCTACTGAACTGTGATTGGATGGTGGCCACTCAAACTGTCTCAATGCCTTGTACTTCCTGTAGCTGGCAGTTTCTTTGATCCTCAAGGGCTTCTCATAGACATCAGTTCCTTTGTTTTATTTTCTGTGTCTCTCAGATTTATAACGGTTGCCACCTGGTCTTTGTGGCATTTACATTTAAGTGTTATGGGTTTGTGTACTTGCCTGCATGTCTGAGTTGCACATGTAATATTTGCTTTATGGTCTATGGTATTAACAGCTCCACCTGCCAAGACAACACAAAGTGTCACTCACATTATCCTGACCTTATACACTTGAAACGAAGAGCAAGAAAACACTAAAACACATCCATTGGGAAAATACATAGCCCACCTCCTGGGTGATTGCATGCTATTTGAGGACAGACATAATCTTATTGTGCTGCAGATAATAACAGATTTATATGGAGCAATCAGGTATGAGGTTATGTACTGTATGTACTTTTGGAGATCATAATCCCTGATTGAACAGTCTTTAATGTGTCTGAGGGAAATGAAGCCAGATGCACCTGTGCGGGGGGGGGGGGGGGGGGGTAATCCTTCATGCAGGAGGAAACCAAAAGCAAACCATTTATGATTAATAAAGGAAGCTGGAGAGATGGACTCTGTGTGTGTGGAAGCTAGATTCCATCATGTCATACACCCCTCAAATCTCCCTCAATATCAGGGGTTACATCAGGTGAGGAACATGGTTGCCTACTCACAGTGGAGCAAGATGTGTTGATAGATTTGTGTGTGTGTGTGTTAAAATAAAGTGTTATTTAATGTGTATTTTTGCAACATTAATGTAAAGTGGGGGACTTGTTAGTGTATAATAATTTGTTGTGTTATTTAGAAGAGTTTCTGTATGTTGGAGTTTTGGGGGATACCATTATGGTGAATAGTGGAGCTTGAGCTTGGACAGGTACAAGTTTGAAATGTCCCATATTGCTATACTCAATATGCAATTAATATGCTAATCAAAGCAAACTGTTTTACTAATCAGTATGCTAGCATTCATAGTACCAGATAGATTGGCTCGACTTGAAGTATTTCTTTAGAGGTTATTTGTAAATTTTAAGTGTATTACAAAATGAAAATCTGAAACTTAAACTTGGGAGTTTATTAACTTTGAAAATAGATGTAACTTGTACAAAATTGTACAAGTTCTGCTAACTTATTAGGGTTTACAGTGTGGACAGAGACAGACAGGTGTCGCAATTAGCAAATAAGTAAAAATAATAAAATAATAATAATAAAAACTCTTATTAAAAAAACTGGATTATTGCCAGTGTCCAAAAGAGTGATGTCACTGCATAAATGCAGTTTTCAGCTGCAATTTTGGGGATTGCCTTTGGGCTTTTTTAAAATTAAAGGACAAGTCCATGTTATTGTCTAAGATCATAAATAGCATGTCACAGATGCTGTTCATAGAACTTGCCTTGTAATGAACCAGTAACATCTAAATCAGTTCCCACAATACATATGGAGCAGAACCTTTCTGTATATTATTGCTGTAAAATGCATTTCCTATATTGTCTCTATTTCATGGAATTACTCTATCCATTCTCAATCACATTCAGCATATTTTAGATGAATTGCTAATTTCAATAAAAATAGACCTCTCATTACTCTAGTGACATTTTTATTCAAGGGTCTGAATATGTATGAGCACTTATCAATGCAGAGATAAAGTTTTAGACATTTTAAATCAGTTTAGAAGAAGAAAACTGGGGAATAAAAAGAGAGAGAGAGAGATAGAGAGAGGGAGAGAGAGAGAGATAAAGATAATTTAAAAGTCTCTTTATTTTCAACTCAATCATAACAAATCATACAGTCATATTACAAGAAAATCTACAATAAATCTTGAGAAAACTAGATTACATATATAACTGCACATAAAGCAGTTTTTTGTAACATCAAATTCTTTCAAAAGTACAATTATCATTCATTGACTTGTAATAATGAAAATCAACTAACACTCTTGATGTTAAAAATAAAATGATAAACTTCTGTCCAGGCTTTAATTCCATTCTGTTTTTCCTGCTTATATATGTTGCCATTTTTGCTTTACCTAATATAAAATGTAATCACTGGCACACAAATCTGTTACTTCGCTTACACTTGACACCAAGAATATAAAATCTCTAAAGAAAAAAACTTCACCAAAACAATCAAAAATGCCCTCCAAAAGTCTAAACAAAGTTTGTAACCTGTTACATTGCACAAAAACATGAAATATTGTTTATTTTTCAAAACAAAAAGCACAATCTAAACTACTTCCAGCATTCAACTTTGAAATAAAAACATTTACAGCAATTGCCCCATGTAGAATTCTCCATTGCATGTCACCAGCTCTTTTCTCTAATGGTGGTTTATACAGAGCTTTCCATTATGGCTTTGCACTCTCATTTATATATATATATTAAAACAAAAAGGAATGCCAAGGTGTGTCAACCTAATTCTCTAAGTTTGTTTTGTTAATGATTAACACACATGCTTTATACAAACTTTAACCATCTGTTGAGAAGAAATCCCAATCTATTTATTTTCCAGAATAAAAAAAAAACAAAAAAAACAATACAGTACAATTTAACTTTGGTGACAGATATACAGTTGGAAAATTATCAAAATGGGAAAAGATTTTCCTTCAGGAAAAAAAGTTTACATTTTCTTCTCTTCAATTATTAAAATTGACTTCACACTCAAGCATAGTGATGAAGTATACAATTCTGCAGCCATTAGTTCTGCATTTTCAAATTTAGGGCCAGATGAGCTTAATAAAAGAATCAAAGTCATAACCGGAGAATTGCACAGAAAAATATTGAGTCCAGGAAAACAATCACGTTGGAAGTTATGTCCAGATGTGCTTCATATATTAATTGCTCTTCAAGCAGCCAAAAAAGTGAGTCCGTGCAACTTTTCCTTTGTGGACTGAACAGCATCCATTTTCTGAAAAGATTCCTATAAAATATAGGCAGCTTTGCAATGTCCAGTTTTGTGAGGTCCAAAAAAACAGATAAATTCTTAGCTTCAGTGGATTCTTTAAAATGGCGCAGGTTACCGCTCTCCAATCAAAGTCCATTGGCCCTTTTAAAAATCTCTGTATGTACTTCAACCGAAAAGTTGCCATTCTACTTTGTAGATGTAGCAGTCCATGACCACCTTCATCTTTTGGCAGATATAACACGCTCTAAGGCCAAAAACTTTACAGGAGGATTCAGGCATGCCAACTTGTGGCACAGAGATGATGCTAAAAAATTATTAACAATCAAAATATGCCCCTTATATGACATGCTTTGAGGTGAACACTTTCATTTACTTAACTGACATTTACGCTTGTCAACTTGACCTTCCCAGTTTTTCTATACAGTAAACTCATCTCCTAAAAACACTCCTAAATAGATGAAACCCCCAACATTCAATTTTAAACCACTTGGAATTCAATCTTCACCCAGAGTACAACATACCTGATAGTGCACACCCTTGTCTGACACCCTTTCCTAACTTAAAAGGAGCGCATAAGCCCCTGTTTATTTACAGAATACTCTGTACATCACTGTAGAGAACTTGTATCTATTTAATAAAATCTTTACAAAAGCCAAATTCTTTTAAAACTTTCCATAATTAGGGATGTTCAACTCGGTCGAAGGCTTTTTCTTGATCTAAAGAGATCAAAATAGAGTTAATATTAAACATCTATGATATCACGAATTAGACAGATGTTATCAAAAATGGAGCTCCCATGTACACATTAGCTTTGATCTGGCTTTTTTACTTCTTCCATCACTCCTGCCAATCTATTTGCTAACATTTTGGAAAGCTGTTTATAATCAGTACATAAGAGTAATAATGGATGCCATTTTTTTTATTTCCGTAAGGTCTCCTTTTTTTGGTAGTAGTGAAAGGACCGCTCTTCGGCAGCTCAACGGCAGTCGCCCTCCAGCCAAACTTTCCTTAAGCACCAAGAGCAAGTCTTCACCTACTACTTCCCATATGAAACAAAATATAAAAGTCTACAGAAACATTATCCATACCTGCCACTTTTCCTGATTCCATGCCTTGAAGCGCTTTGTACAACTCAGTTAAGTTTAAAGCTCCACTTATCTAAGCATTGGCTTCTTCCGATGAATTCTGATGACCTCCATGAGACTCATCCTACAGTTTGAGCTCATTCTTATACAATTGTTCATAAATCAAACTGCTCTCTTTCGAATTTCTTTAGTGTCTGTTAATAACATCCTTGTTTCAGATCTCAAAGCATTGATAATTCTTTTATGACGGGTTTTCTTCTCTAAATTAAAGAAACAATTAGTTGGAGCATCCAATTGATCTATATTCTGAAAACGTGACCTGACCAAAGCTCCTTGTGTTTTAACACCTAGTAGGTCGGCTATCGGATTTTTCCTTGTTGAAATAGCCTCTATCCTGACCATAATGTTCTATTAACTCTTGAAGTTTCACTATTTCAGCCTCTAAATTTTCTAAAGATTTGTTTATCTCCACAGTGACATTTTGAGTATACTGTTGACAGAACAATTTGTATCTGTACCTTCCAAAATCCCACCACTGTTGTATTGAATCAAATTAACTTTTTGTTTCTCTAAAATTTTCCAAAAGCACATAAAAACACCTTTAACATTTTGATCTTCCAACAGTGAATTATTAAAGTGCTAATACACACTTTTTACTTTTACAGAATTCATTAGAAATGAACACAGAACAATACTATGAACAGAAAAAGTATCAGACACAATAGCACAATTACTGAAATTAGCAAGTTGACGTTTTAGTACATAAAATCTGTCCAATCTAGCTATTGAAACGACATGATCACAGGTATGAACCCAAGTATAATGTCTCTGCTCCTCATGAAAATTCCTCCAAATATCACACAAATCATGTCTCTTCCATGAGGGTAGATTCAATATGATTGTTGTCCCCCCTATAAATAAATAATCGTCATCACTACAATTGTCGTTAAATAGACAGTATCTAAAAAGCACATTCTCTCAATTGCTTATATTGCAACAGAAACACAAATCAATACAAAAACCATATTCCCATAACATGCTTTAACTTTTAAAAGCCTTCCAATTATAACTACTTCAACACTATAAGGAACTGGGCTGAACATTTTGAAAAAGAGGATTGCCACTTCTCCACTAAGTGACGAGTTATGAGTTATGACTTAATACTCCTTCCCATTCCCTTAACCATTTTATGGCATTTTTTAAATCACTGTGAGATTCTTGAACAAAAACAATGTCTGCTCTTTTTTATTTAATTACTTCAAACAGTGTTGCTCTTTTCTTCATATCTCTTGCTCCATTCACTTTTTGGAATTTTTTAAACTTTCACTTTGGGAATCCGATAATTCGCTGTCGCTTTCTGAATCATCATTACTCTAGTTTCATCATTGTCTGCCTCCTTCAGAGGTCTCAAATCACTAATAACATCACTTTTCTTTCCTTTTTAAAGGTACCTTAAACACTGCATGCTCCACTTCTCTGTCATAGCTAATATTTCCATGTGTATTCCTTTCTATAATCTGTAAATCTTCCTCTTTATTTCTACTTGACGATGCATTTTCTGCTACCTCGTTCGAATGATCTTCAAATGATCAAATCATCCACAAAGGGCTCATAGCTAACTGATATGTCAACAGTCATCTTCTGTATTACAACTTGTTCAGTCATGTTTTTTTCCTTTTCAGACAGTCCCCCCTCAGCATGATCAGTCGGGCTGTTACTGTCAGACACGTTCAATTGTTTTCTTTTCTCATTGTCTGGACAGGTTGAATTAGACTGTACAGTCTACCACAGTTTGCCACAACCAAAACACTTAATTTTCTCAGTTGTCGCAAAAAACGATAAATAATAATCAAAATCATCTACTCGAAAATTTAATTCTACATCCAACTCCACATCATCTTTCACTACCATATAAACAAAATGTCTGAAAGAGACAACATGTTTTAAAAGTGAAGATTCACATCCCATGGGGATTTTTGTGATTGGAGAAATCAATTTCCCATATTGAGAGAGAGTTTTTAAAAGAATGTCATCATTAATAAATGGTGGAACATTAGACAGAGTTGCTTTTTTGGAAGATAAAGAGAGTACTGGGGTGAAAACACTGTCAATGACAATACCGTTGTCTACTAATACATTTGCTTTTTCAGAAAAATCACTGTTGCATTATTGATACTTGACGCTGACAACACACAGTCATTTCCAACCATTCACCCACAGCTAAACAACATTCTTCCACACTTGCTGCGTTCGCCACTTTCACTCTGTGGCGCCGTGTAAGGCTACACAATACTGGCATTCCCGGGAAAGCAGCCAGAACACGGCCCATACAAAACAACCCTCCTAACTATCACTTATCTTTTCACAAAACAAAATTGAGAATAACAGAAAGAAAGATTTTAGAAATCCAGGTTACTCACATGAGCTCCAAACACACTCACACTCACCACTTTCCACTCACTCAACAGACGCTCACACATGCGCACGAGAGAGAGAGAGAGAGAGAGAGAGAGAGAGAGAGAGAGAGAGAGAGAGAGAGAGAGAGAGAGAGAGAGAGAGAGAGAGAGAGAGAGAGAGAGAGAGAGAGAGAGAGAGAGAGACATACTTTGACAAACTCTTAAACCTCATGCCACAGGTTTCCAGTTCAGCAGAAACATCTCAAAAGCAGGTGTTACTGGGGGAGGACAATCTTGCATCAGTTGCAGCTAAATTCATTTTTGAGCTGCACACCCTCAGAAACCAATCACTGCCTTTATGTACTTTGGTCACAGTATTTATTTTATGTTCATGATGTCTTGTTAAATTCTTATTTTATATTGTATAGTGAATATTGTTATTATAGTTTTTATTTTATTTTATGAATTACCTGACACCTTATTTTAATTATATTTTTATTGTTATTTGTTATTTTTTTATATAATTTTTTGTCTTGTAATAATTAGTTTTGTGTATTAATGCTTTGGCAATATTGTATGTAAACACAGTCATGCTAATAAAGTACTTTAAAGTGAAAATTGGAGAGAGAGAGAGAGAGAGAGAGAGAGAGAGGATGCCAAAAAAATAGGAAAGATAAATGTTGATATTATAAATATATGTAATTCAATATTCAATAACAAGAAGTATTGATAATGTTTTCAATTATATATTTTGGTTTTATATATATATAATTAAAAATGTTCTATTTTTGTCTCCTCTGCAGGGGCCTGGCCATGGGTGGGTATGGGGTGCCAGCATATTAAAAATTATTATCAGACTTTGAATACTGTATAGTATATTTATGAAAATGGTTTAAAAAAAATCATAAATTCTTATTTCTGAAAATCTGTTCTCAAACAAATAATAAAACATTTGTGAAACTGAGAAAATAAAATCAATCAATAAATAAATGGCAATGTTATTAAAGTTTGTAAGCACTATTCACAATACATATGCAGCAATTAGTGAGCTGCAAATAATTGGCCACCCTTTTTCATTGTGGCAATGCGCCAATGTCAAACTGTATTAAAATAAATAGTGTTTGGGATGAAAAGAAAATCCTGTTTTCAAAATCCTCACTAACTCTACTTGTAATAATGATAACTAAAGTGGCAGCTACTGTAATGACAAAAAGTACAGCGACAATAACTGTGGTAACTGTATCCGCAGTAAAAGTATGATGACATTTACTTTGGCATCAGACTGACAGTGACTAGAGTGACAGAATTTTCTTACACCAAGTCTGTATAAAGAACACAGCGGTGCGATATCAGAATAACCGTGATGTACAGGAGCAGTGACAGCTATCACAGAGGGTGGAATAGTTACAGGGATTTTGACAGCACCTCAACATAATAACAGTACTAAAGGTAACTGTGATGAGTGGGTAGAAATATGAAACACACAAGCTTAACTGATCACTGAAGCATAAAGTATGCAATCAAATACAATTATATATTATTAACTCTCTCTCTCTCTCTCTCTCTCTCTCTCTCTCTCTCGCTCCAAAATCTAAAACAGCACTGCATATACCCTTCACAGAGAAGCAATGCCATAATGCAATGCAATGATAATGACTTGCGAAAATAAGCCAAGATGGTGGATAAAGCGAGATAAATGTTGACTGTAAATATTATTTTAGTTAATTTAATACAGAAAATGATTCAATTAAAAATAGACTATTTACACTATATTTGTGTGTGCTATATATTTTCATGTTTATTACAGCATTGCAGCGTCAGTATCACAACATGCCAACGTTAAACTCTATTGAGGTCAGTTTTCACTTACGAGGTTCTATTTCAATTAGGATGCTTCCTAAGGGGCCGTTCACAACGAACACATTTTTACGTTTGTCTGCACTGTTTTCAATAGTTTTTCTACGTATAGTAAACATGCACTAAACTTGTGTCTTTTTTTGTGATTAACATTTTTTTTATATTAAACAAAGTAAAACAAAACATATACAAACAGAATCAATACTTAACCCTAAACTCGTGCCTTTGACCATTGTGCCACTTATTGCTATTCGTTTAGCGCCTCGCACAGGAGCGTAGCTTTTTTATACGCCATGTCAAGTCTGATGTCATAGAATGGGAAGACACCATTACTTTGGTTTGGAACAAGCTGAGGGTGAAAAATGTATCACATCATTTTCATTTTTTGGTGAACTATCCCTTTAAGGCCACACACATATACTACTCATAAATGAAGCAAAATAATATAACAGTTGCTGTCGCTAATGTTGCCTCAAATCGCCAACGGTCATTGAAAATGAATAAGTAAGCCATTCATAGGTGCATTTTCTCGAAAACTGTAAACACTGCGTCTCTGTAGCTCTATAAAAATTCTTGTGTTTTGTTTTGATTGAGGGTGGGCGGGACTGAATTCAGAAAGCTATTTTGAAAACATTGTTTATTTTTGCAATTCTGTTCAGAGGCGCTAGTGTTGCAGAAATTCCATACTTAAGCTTTAAGTTGTTTCTGTGTGTCCATTCATGGATGAGTGTATTACAGTTTAGTAGCTATATTTGACTGTCATGCAACTACAAATCTGGAAATCACAGAATGAATCAAATAGGAATATGAGTGAGAAGAACGAATGAAGAAAGGTGCCACTCTGACATCTTTCTAACTTCTCTTAATGAATATCTCTCTAATCAAATGTAAATATACAGAGTGCTAAGGGAGACCGTAATTAGCATACAAATACAATTGTTTTGATAATGAAGTTTGCAAGAGAACCAGAAAAACATGACTGCTGTTCATATATTAATCTAGTTTTGTTTGCAGGATGATGATGAAGTCAGAATGCAGTTCGATTTACTTGTTGTTGTTGTTTGTGTTCAACTCATTGTGAGTGCACTGTGACATTTAGCTATATATAATTCTGAAATTATTTGCCTCACTTGCATAATATAAATAATTTCTTGAGAGCCAGGGGTTTCATCATGTAACATTAAATATATCAAATCAGCTCAGAATCTGGGATAGAATCTTATGACACTTTCAATTAAGTTTGAATACTTTAACTTTCCAAGAATTGCCAAACATTATTAAACTGTTGGATTTATTAAGCATTGCTCTAAAAATAAAGCTCAAATTTGTAAAAGAGATAAAATGTAATATTTACTTCTGTAAATAGAAAAACATAATAATTACTTGGCAATAGGCAGGGTGTAGAATGTTCCATTAAACAACACTAATAACACATAATTCATAGGACAAATATCAGACAATGTGTCTGGTACATTCATAAAAAAATAAAAGGTGTGACAATGTGAAATTAAGGCTTTTATAAAAAAATCGAATCTAATTGATAAACATTTCCTTGCGATGCTAAATGAAAGTGTTGTATCTTCAGCCATACCTGATATTTGCAGTGGTTTATGCAGTAATCAACCACAAATTGTAAAAATTGTGTCTGTTTTGCAAAATATCATTTAATCTTCCTAGAAATGGCAGCTTCAGAGCAGCTTTTCACTTGTCATATAAGCATATACGATTTTATATTTTAAAGCATAATGGCCATCTCAGTTGTTGCAACGTAATATATGTATAAATGCATGCATGCCCACTGAATACCATTAATGTGTTTGAAAACTGACCTGAATGTATTTTGATCAGTGATTTTGATCAGTGGTTCTCCACCCTTTTACTTCAAGGCTCCCTTTCGCTGTTTTTGGTGATGTGTTTAAAGGGATGACTCATGTTAGCATTGCCCAAACCGATGAACTGGAGTGGTGGTGGTGTAGTGGGCTAAAGCACTTAACTGGTAATCAGAAGGTTGTTGGTTCAAACCCCACAGCCACCACCATTGTGTCCTTGAGCAAGGCACTTAACTCCAGGTTGCTCCAGGGGGATTGTCACTGTAATAATTGCACTGTAAGTCGCTTTTGATAAAAGCATCTGCCAAATGCATAAAAATTTAAAAATAATAAAATTAACTCTATGGAGCGACGCATCAGCTTCAACGGTACCACGGCAGCATGTCAAGTTAAAGGAAGAGGAAACGGTGTATCTTCATGTTCAAAATTCGTCCGGCAGTCTTGTTGTTCCTTTGTCTGTGAAATGAGAGGAAGCATTGAGAACTTTGCAGCTCTCTTTTTTGCATCACTAAGGCAATACCTGTCCTTTTATTGTGATGTATGGTTCATGGCTTCCATAAAGGAGGTTTTGAAGATTAATCAAAACCCACCGCACTACCCTAAACCTATAGTTATTCTATGATGATAGTCATCTCAGGTGTCAATTTGCATGTTTCTCAGGACTTGTACTCCAGTTACCGCACAATTTGATTGTGCTTGAACAAGCTTGAAAATTTAGTTACATTTACATTTATGCATTTGGCAGATGCTTTTATCCAAAGCGACTTACAGTGCACTTATTACAGGGACAATCCCCCCGGAGCAACCTGGAGTTAAGTGCCTTGCTCAAGGACAAAATGGTGGTGGCTGTGGGGATCAAACCAGCAACCTTCTGATTAGTCCACTACACCACCACCCCTCCAAGTGGTTGTGTTGTGTTGTGTGCATTGTGTGAGCAACAAGGTGAAAAGTTAGTGTTTATGAACTGATAATCTTCTTTTTTACTCATGATTTGTGTGAAAGTGAATTAAAGTAATTGCTTTAGTGCCTTGAGTATTCTACAGTGTGTAGAGAAGCCATTAAACATCCACTGAGCTCATGGTACCCTACAACATATATCAGTACATTATATGGCAATGTGTAAGTCTATGTCTATGTAAATTTGTGTGTGAGTTTGAGGTGTACTGTAAATGTGTAATGGATTCACTGAAAAATCCAGGACATGATTAATGGAATTCTAATGCAGCTCGGCTCCTGGCTTTTGATTTAAGACTATAATAATGCTTCACTGTATTGGAGTGTGGTTTCCAGACCATTAAAAGAACATGGCATGGGTCCCTTTAACACAAACACCTCATTTAAAACATATTGCTGTCAGCACTCTGGGGAACTGAGTCATGGTGTCTTTTCAACAGTAAGTCTATAACAAAAGTACAAACTTAAGAAACTTTTAATGTTCACACTTTCATGTGTCTTTCTGATTATCCATACTGTTTACATTTACCATAATAGGTTTGACAGCACTTTGAGGACTGTTGCTAAAAACTGGTTTATTTTAAGTCTTAGTTCACTCAAAAATGAAAATGTTATCGTCATTTACTCCGATCATGTAATAGTTTCTTTCTGCTTTGAAACACAAAAGGAGATTTTAGGCAGATGTCTGAGCTTATTTGATTGAAAATCTTCCCCTCTACCATTTAGCGCTCAAATTTTGGTCATGTGATTCACAAGTCCGTGTCACGAGATATCATATAGTCATCTGGACTAGATTTGTAATACTTTCATGGTCATTTATTTAGAATCGGTCCTTTATGGAGCTTGACAGTGTAAAACTCAGAAGCTCAGACTTTCTGACTAACCTTTGTTTTTGTGTTTCACAGACAAAAGAAAATATGAAGAAAGAAAATATGACGGGGTGGGAACAATGTGCGGGTGAGTAAATTATGAGAAAATTTTGGGTGAAGTATTCCATTCTAAAACATTTGACTATGTCGGATTCTCCCTCTGTGCAGTGCTTCAGTCACTAGAAGGTTTTTTGATGGATTTTCTTTGGTATTATGCTTGGAATTATTGTTGCTCCACTAGATTTTTATTTTTTTTAAATTGATTCTCTAAATAGAAAATTATTCCTTGTAAATATTGTCATTTACCAGCTAAGGGAGGGAGCAAACTGAATTTCGATATAAGGCTATTTGTCTTTATTGCTTCTTTGTGGTTAAAGCCACAAAATCCAAACTAGCCTCTGTCAGGAGTTGTGTAGTGAGTGAGAGGATCCAAGTTCAGAACTTTAATTTGAACAAAAGAGGATCCAACAAAGGAGGTAAAAATACAAAGGTAGCAAAATTTCAGCAGCAGTATGCTGGCAACTTACACTATACAAACAAGAACCGACAAAGGTACAAAGAGCATGAGGGTATACTGAGATCTGAGATATTATATTTAAGGTAAATGAGACACACATGGGAAGCAATTAGGGATGGAACCAAGAACAAAGACACAATGAAGGCAAACACAGAACTTCAAAGTAAGAGTCCTTGGGGGAAAACTTGTATGACGTGACCTCAAGAGGCAGAGCAGCTGGGAGTTCAGGGGGGTGGTACCACAGGAGTCAGAGCCACAGGAGGCAGAGGCAAAGGAGGCTCAGTGGTCGGAGCCGTAGGATTGTCAGGAGGCAGAGCTGGTGGAGCCGCTGGAGGAGTGGGCGGAGCCACTGGAGATAGGAAGAAAGAGAGGGTGTCTCCAGAACCACCGGAGCTAGGAGCAGAGGAGCCTCTGTCAAGGGGGTCTCCAGAACCACCGGAGCTAGGAGCAGAGGGGCCTCTGTCAAGGGGGTCTCCAGAACCACCGAAGCTAGGAGCAGAGGAGCCTCTGTCAAGGGGGTCTCCAGAACCACCGGAGCTAGGAGCAGAGGGGCCTCTGTCAAGGGGGTCTCCAGAACCACCAGAGCTAGGAGCAGAGGGGCCTCTGTCAAGGGGGTCTTCAGAACCACCGGAGCTAGGAGCAGAGGGGCCTCTGTCAAGGGGGTCTGCAGAACCACTGGAGCTAGGATTTTTTGCTCTGTTCCTCGCACACTGCTACGTTATTATTTTAAAACACTTTAATGCATCAATTGAATAATGATACATTTTAATGATTATGACAGACACACCTTCATTTACACACTTTTTCAAGGGGGATTAACTTCCGCAGTAGCTCATATGAGCCCCGCAATGCAAGCAGGCCGACATGTGAGACAAAAGTGTCATAGAAGTGACACAAAATGACGTGGTTGCTACAGAATATTTGCTTCTTGTGTTGAATTTGCGACAAGAGCACTAACGATTAGTTTTAGGTGTTGGTTTAGGGTAAGGGTGTCTGTTTTGTTCACCTCTTTTAGGACACCATTGGTTAGGTTTAGGCTAAAATTCACCTTAGTCTGATTACAACATAATTTCACTAGTTTTTGTTACCCCCCCCCCCTGGACATTTCACTGTGAAACTGTGAATTCACTGGGCATTTTCCTGGTGGGCCGACGCACTTTTGGGCCGATCAGGGGCGTAATGGCCATCGTCCGCGAAATGTGCCGAATGGGCCGCGATAAGCAACAATAAGCTGCCACGTTATGCAGAACGGACCCCCAAAACGGCGCCGCGATATGCAGAAAAGGACAGCGAACACGTGACCCCCCCCTGCCACTCAACTACATTTGGCTCAATCAAAAGTGCCATAAGAAAATGTACACATTAGGCTTTGGACTGATGCCATTTTTACGTATCGATAATCAGAAGATTTTCCTGATGATTGTCGATATATATTGGTCTTTGTCTTTTCAAACTTATCTCTTAACACAACTTTGGTAAAGTGTGAATGGCAGGGATAATTAAAGTAGGACACGCACCAGACGCGTCACCATTTCTAATCGTTCAGTTTGCACAGTTACACCAGTTCCATAGACTAACCTGCAAAATCTTCAATGTCACTTTGTTAATACTTGAAAAGTACAAAAACCTTTGTAACTTGAATTGCCATATGCTCATACTTTGTGATGCCTTGTCCATGCCGCGACCGGCTTCAGTAAATTTTATATCACCCCCATGTGGTCTCCCAAAACTATTACGTATTTTATCACATCCATAGTAAACACCTTTGAACTGATGCAAAAATGTCTGATAGGAGATTCCACACAGCAGTATGGTGTTGATTTCAGTGTACTGGAACATTCGGTAGCAACATTTCAGTTTCCTGTGTGATCATAATTGCGAAGTACAGTGCTCAAATAACTAATATTCAGCCTACCTGTGTGTTTTATATTAAATTACAAATTTAATTCAGCACCTGTGAAGGACATAGACAAGCTGGTCTCAGTTGTGTTTGTCTTTTCTCACCTTACCAATTCACCAAGCACTCATTTAAATGAGACACACTTTTCTTTGTCTAACCTTGTCTGATGATGCTGGGCAAGAGTCTCGTCTTCATATAAGTCTCAGCTCCCACTGGATTCCCCACACTGAGAGCGAGGAGAACGATCGCCCTGTCAATCATTCGGATGCTGTAATTGAAGCGCGACTGTTCAATGCAGATTTTAATTTAGCTTTATAACATTCCATGTCTCCTCTGTGATTATTTGCAAAGCTGCAATGGGAAGGAACACCACAATGTCATGATCATTCTGCATGCAGATTAAGGGTATTTTCACTATCAGTTCAGGGGCACTGAGATCATCTTGAGAGTACGGTTTGCTTTAAGCTTGCAGTTCGGATTACTTCAAGCATTGTGAACACAAAGCACTCCGGCTCACTTAATTCTTTATTGTATTCTATTTGTGGATGTAACCGAGGCTGTCAATAGATTACAATTAATTTGGATCAATCTTGTGTTTTGTTGTTCATATAACTAATCTTCTTTCGGGAAGACACGCAGGCTTGAGTGAAGTTTAAGATGCCATTTATTTGATAAATGTAAAACAGAACGTAATGTCTCTCTCTTTGGCATAGGCCCCATCCAGCGGTCCGAGGGAGTTGTACCAGGAACCATCATGTCCTGCCAGAGATAGGAGGCATGGGCGAGGATCCTACCCCCGTGCGGGACAGGGCTCAACTGGTGGTGGTGGGGTGGTGGAGGTTGCCATGTAAGCACACTGAAACAGCAATGTGATAGATTGTGAGCAGACTTATAAAGCAATGGCTTACATGCGATTGGCTAGGAATTACCCAGCTAATGATGTGATGCTAATTACCCAGCTAAATGAATTTTAATTTATTTTCTGTACTATATAATACAGATCATTGATGCTGAAGATCATTTAAAAAAAAAAAAACTATTCAACACAGACATGTACACTTTCTGCTTATTAACCTATATTAGGGTAGTAAACATGTTTAATTAATCTCACAAATTAATATTTAGAGCTAATAGTACTCTTAACATTAAATAAATCCCTAATAATAATAATAATTCTCATCAATATTTTAAAAAGTGTGCTTGGTTCCAAAAAAAAAAACAAAGTGTAGATACAAGAAGGACTAAGACATGTAAACAATAAAAACAAAAACAGATCTGCGACCATGCACTTTTAAGGCCATGTGTGAAAGCAAAGAGAACTGGGTCCTTTTTCAACTGGTCCACTTAAAGGAATCTGAGTTTGGTTCTCTTTATTTGTTCCATGGAAGAAATAAAGTCATAATTATTTGGAACAATGAGAAGGTTAGTAAATGGTGACAACATTTTCCTTTTTGGGTGAATTATCCCCTTAATCTCAAGTGACAAATAATAAAAGGTCATCGTTTTTGAGAGACAATATTTTATTTTATTTAATGTATTTTTTTTTTTTTATGTTGTCCCTTTATTTTATTTCTGCCTTATGTCCTTCATTTCTTCTTTACCTTAATTTCTACTGTACCAAGTAATTTATTTTATACATTTTGACAATATTGTGAACGTCAAAAATAAAGTGTGTAATTTCTGTACCACTAGCAGCACTTAATTGGATGGATGGATAGAAGTTGTCCTTTTTACTATCCTATGACATGAATACAAAGTGTATGCAGCTCTAATGTTTGAAATGGAAAGCAACATGTTCTTAGAGTTTACTGAAATGGAAAGTGGTTTTGTGTCAGATATCTGCTGTAGATTTGTGTGGGTTAATGGTATAGAGAGGTGCTACAAGGAAAACAGGCTGCAAATCCTCCCATATTGCTTCAGCTTTAGATTCTTACACTCTTAGATATGCAAGCAAAGCTTCTTTGAATACTCCGTAGAAACTCCAGGAGCAAAGAGAGTTTAAAGCTGAGGTCTGGGAATGTTTTAGAGAAGAGATGCCTTTTACCCTCCTGAAGAGACAAGAGATTTCCTCCAAAACAAACAAACAGATAAAGAGGCTTAGATTCTTCCAGGAATGAGAATCTAGACTGTGTAACCTTGAGCTGGTTGGAGAAAGAATGACCTGATATCCTCAGGGGATGCTGTGGCGAAGAGTTGATGCTGCTAGTGGATATAGGGAGAGGGAGGATGGATCAATGGCCACAAGCCGACACCTATTACTGTCCTGTGCTTCTAAATTGCCAATATATTCCATGGGGAAATTCATTAGTTTTTGTTTTTTCAGTGCAAAACGTATTATTCACTAAACCAGTGCATAAAGTTTTGGCAGGTGCTAAATGTGCAGATGTATTGTTGCACTGTTACTATTTTAACTTAAGTAATCATCATCATCTGAAGTGAAAATATGCCTTACTTTTATGTATTTGTGCACTGTAATCCAAATCTTCAGAAGCCATATCATAGTGAGAAAGTCCCAAATTGAAGTCTTCATTCATCGATGTAGTGGCCAAAATAGTAATTAAAATCCTGCTCTCATTTAAACATTCCAAAATTGTCACCTCAAAAAGCATTAATATCAGAGTGGATCAGAATAAGGTTTTAAACAATATACCTTATACTGAGCACTTTATTAGGAACTCTATACATATACTGGGTAGAGCATGCCTTTGCTCTCTAAACAGCCTCAGTTCTTTGTGGTATGGATTCCACAGCATGTTGGAAACATTCCATTGAGATTCTGGTCCATGTTGACATGATGGCATCACGCAATTTCTTTAGATTTGTCAGCTGCACATTTATGCTGCAAACTTCCCATTCTAACCACATCCCAAAGGTCTTCTATTGGATTCAGATTTGGTGACTGGGAAGGCCAGTGTAGAATAGTGAATTCTTCATGTTTTCCAAGAAGCCATTAGAAGATGGGTAAATTGTGGCCTTGAAGAAACGCACATGGTCAGCAACAATACTCCAGAAGGCTCTGACATTCAAGCTATGATTGATTGGTATTAACAGGCCCAAAGTGTGCCAAGAAAACATTCCTCACACCATTACACCACCAGCACCAGCCTGGACTGTTGACACCAAATTTGCTGGAGCCAAATTTTGACCCTAACATCTGTATGCCTCAGCAGAAATCGAGATTCCTCAGACCAGGCTACATTTTTACAGTCATCAACTTTCCAGTTTTGGTGAGCCCACTAAAGCCTCAGATTTCTGTTCTTGACGAACAGATGTTGAACCTGATGTGGTCTTCAGCTGTTGTAGCCCATCTGCCTCAAGGTTCGACGTGTTGTGCATTCTGAGATGCTATTCTGACCTCTACAATTGTAAAGAGTGAGTTACCATAGCCTTTCTGTCGGCATGAACTAGCTCACTGGATGTTTAGTTTTTTGTTTTTGGCACCATTCTTAGTAAACTCTAGAGACTTTTTGTGCGTGACAATCCCAGAAGATCATCAGAAGCAGGTGCTAAACATAGTTTTCTTTGAAAAAGATGTTTGTGTACATTTTCTAACCATCATGGAAGCTGTCATTTATCAAATTATAGAGAAGAACACTAGCTTGCTATATACCAAGACAAGCAGTATAGTTGAGTGCATTTTGGACATTTAAAGAGCCGATTCAGGAATCTGGATCGCAGTGGTGAAATTATGCTGTCCATTCCCAGTAAAGTATCCCAGATAACGATAGTCTGATGGATCCTTTATAACCTGGCAGAACCGTTGTTCAAGACTGGCACAATTTATAGGTTTTCAAAATCTCCTTTTTTTAATTGAGTGCTAAAACAATGCAGACAGCATATGCAAATAAACAAAGTTATCATTCAGTGCAATTCATTCTTAGAGGGTCCCCCCTGACGTTTGTGTCCTGATGAGTTAATGTATATCTTTGTGTGCTTGTCCTATCAGGAAAACAATTCTGGAACCTGCAGCCCAAGCAGGTGAGCAAAGGCACTCTGAACATTGACAATACCTTTTGACGGAACACAATAGCTATGTGTATTCGCTCTGAAGGTGACATTGTTTTATAATGGCCTGCATGAAACCTTATGACAAAATTCAGAATTGGTTTGCAGTTTTGTTTTTTGCAGAGATGCCTTCAGATAGTGTGCATTAGATATGGCAGTATGTATGTGGGCAGCCCAAGGTCATTTAGCATATAAGAGTGATATATTCTGACGTTGGGCCCTGCGTTCACAACGGGCAGATGCTTTTGCTCCAATGCAGGTTGCCAAGTGTCTTTATTAATAAGCTAAGGGGTGGTTTGAGAGATGTTGGCAGTGCTAGCAGGAACTGCCTCCCCTCATCCACCCCCCAGAGCACATTAGCCGCGTTGATGCTGCATGACCCCTGCAGCATGTGTCTGCATTTCCGTCAAGGAATGGAAACATGCTCACCTAAAGAACTACAGAGCACTGCAAAGATCACATTTCATAAGTGCTCCTGTTTTGGACATCATTTCTCATTATAGCGTTGTAGAAGGCAACGCCACTTTAAAGTGTGCTGCTTAAACATGTCCCCAATCTTATTGTGCATTATGCATCAGTGCACATTGTTCCAAATACAAATAATGTTTATCTTTGTAATCTTTTATCAAAATGTAGATTTCCTTTTCGGTTGACATCATGAATTGTGGACAGTGTTTTATTTGGACTCTGTTATACAGAACCTTTACATTTCCAGAATCATCTCATGAATGGTTTTGCTCTTTGAATCGTTTGAAAACAAATATGTTGTGCAGTTCAGTTCTGGACCAACAGAGCAAACGCACTTTGCTTGATAAATTTAAACTTGAAATATGAACTGAAGCAATGTATCAGGAAAATGTCCAATACTATACTTTGATCTCAAATTGAGATATGTTTCTCACCTTTTAAGGTGCAACGCAACTTTTAATACAAACTGACATTAAAAATGGACTTTGCTGTGTGGGAAATGCGCGTATCAATCATATAAGCTTTCCAACCAACTACTAATGGTGGAGTCAAGGGTTTCATCACGAATACCGGTAGCTAAAAAGTGATGTTCTGTCTTTTTGACTCATTGGTATTTAACATTGATCTTGGTGTCATACCTTTAGGAACATGTCATAAATGCTATCCTGTCTTTGCAGAGTAAGCTGCAGAGGTGGGGACAAGTCACACATGGTCAAGTCCAAGCAAGTCTCAAGTCTTAACCATCAAGTCTCGAGTCAAGTCTCAAGTCGCAGTTCAGATAAATCAAGCAAGTCAAGTCAAGGCAAGGGTTCACCCTAAGCAAGTCAAGTCAAGTCCTGATAAGTTTCAAGTAAAGTCAAGTCACACTACTAAAATAAATAGAGGTATATTTTTTCGATACATATTTATTTTTGCACAGAAAAAGATGAACTTGTATACATATATTATGTATCTTATTTATTATACATTTGCTACATATTAATCATATGCATATCTGTGCTACATTAATATCTGAAAATAAAATTAAATTGTGTTGTTTACAGAAAACGTTCAGACATTAACATTACCTGTAAACATTAAAACAAATTTATTTTCGTATGCACAAACATTCTTTACATTTTTAAAAATAATGTAATTTAAGGAAAATCAATTTGCAAAACCACATTTATCAATCAAATCAAATCAAATCACTTTATTGTCACACATGTACACAAGTGCAACAGTAGGTGAAATTCTTGTGTGCAGTTCCGAGCAACATAGCAGTCTTGACAGTGACGAGACATATACCAATTACAATAAACAACATACTTACACAACACAATTTACAAATCAAATGTACACATACTTACACAACACAATAATTATATACAATGTACAGTAAACAATACACACAATATACAATACACAATATACAATAAGTGGGAGTATATGAAATATATATATATATATATATGAAGTAGTATATTGAGGAGAATATGTTGACAGTCCAGTGTGAAATTATAGATGAATAAAGTGCAGTGCTAATTATTGATCGTGATAGATCAAGTGTTCAACAGTCTGACTGCTTGGGGAAAGAAGCTGTCATGTAGTTGGCTGGTGCGGGTCCTTTATGTGACCAAATGTAAATGGAATCGTTTTGATAAATCAGAATCAGCTATCCGATCTGAGAAAACGCATGAAGTGGCCAGGTGTAACGTTAAACATAGGGTTGCCAACCACAACAGTTTTCTGTAGCCTTATGCGAACTTATTCAATAGAATTAGACTTCTAGAATGTTCTTTCAAGTGCAAAAAAATATATTTTTTTAATTTAGTAGTTTTTTTATCATAGCCAACAAATGTCTTCGGAAACTCCTTTTCCTCGATTTACTGAAGCCTATATGTAAAACGCATTTGCAGCTGCACAGCCGAGTATATATCTATGCTGCATATATCTATGCCGTAATTGGGAAAAGATTTGGTCCTTACCACAAAAATATTTTTTAACGAATAAAGTAAAAGAAGTATCCTTCAAAATAATAAATAAATTTTACCCTGCTAAATATTTTATGATTAAATATAAAAGTAATATTGACGCAAGATGCTCATTTTGCCAAGTTCACACTGAAACTGTTTATCATTTATTTTGGTCCTGTTTCTATACTAAACGACTATGGGAGAATATTGAAACTTTTATTAAAGACAATACTCAGCAAGATATATCAGTAACTTTTAAATACATTATTTTTGGATACTTTGATTCTGATCCCATTAAAAAAAAAACCTGCTTTTTAACTAATGTCAAATTTTATATCCATAAATGTAAATTCACCAACAACAAACCAATCTTTATTGTTTTTTTGAAAGAGTTTGAAATGTACCTTAACACCATCTCGTCTTCAGTAAATAAGAAGGCGTTAAAAACATTTTTAATTTGTAATGACCTTAATTTATTTAGGCCTGCTCTAAGTGATGTATAACATATCTCACCCTCTTGACTTTTTTGTTTTTTTTTTGTTTTTGTATCTTCTATTTTTCATTTATTGTTATTTTCTTCTTTGTTTTAGATAACACTGTACATATTGTTGTTATATTTGTACAGTTTTAATTAAAATTTTGTTACAGAAGTGTATATTATGATTGTTATCTTTGTATTGTTTGTATGCATAAATAAAAAAATAAATAAATAAAAAAAATATATATATATATATATATATATATATATATATATATATATATATATATATATATATCTATGCCGTCTGGCTCGCTCATAGGCTGTGCTGCGGCAACTGCACAGCCAATGGCGTGAGCGCGGGTCAGAGCCCGCCAAGGGGGCGCCAAGTCCCCGAATTTTGCATTAAAGCAGGTCTTCGTTCATTCATAGTCTGTCTGACATATATATTAGAATAGCTATGTGTCTGTCATGGATTTGCACTGAATTGATACTGAAAAATACGGAACAAAGTGCGTTCCGTATCAGTTCAATACGGAACAAGACTTTTATGTGTCAAATATGGAATGATTCCGTATTATACGGAACGGTTGGCAACCCTAGTTAAACAGCCCCTTAGAAATGTTTAGGTGCGTGCTAGTGATCACATCGGCGTCTCGTTAGCCTGTCATGCAGTAACGTTATGCGCAATGCTTTATAGTTTCCACATGCAGTCCACCAACTTGAAAAAGTGCACATTTAATACATTCATTATAACCTACATGTAATATTGAGCTGCCCGCTCATTTTAAGATGCCAATCAACATTAAAAAATTCAGGCTACGCCACTGTTATAGTCAAATTCCCCAATAAGTTACATCTATTTAGACGCAACAGTATAATGATAATGCCATGGTCACATTTCTAATAAGAAAAAAACATAATATGCCATCAAGGCCAAATTATGACAAACAGAAAAGATTAATTCATAGTAATCGTTATAACGTAGATCTTAGTGAAACTGACTATAAAGAGATTACTTTCTTACCTTTCGTTGTGGTTCTTCTTGATATGTCGAACGAAATTTGACGTTGTGGTTGTCGGTGTCGGATATTCGTGCCTTGCATATTTTGCAACTGGCAAATCTTTTTTATAGGCACGGTCCAGTTCAAAGTCTGTATAGCCAAACGAGACAATTTGTGGAGCTCGACTACTGTCTGCCATGTTTGGCGCGGTTTGAATTGAGCAGCGTTAAAGGCACAGATGCCGATAGTGATGCTGACGTCACAATATATATATTTTTTAATTAATTGTATTGCTGTTTGTTTATTATAAGTTCAAGTCATTGTCAAGTCTTCCACTTCAAGTCAAGTCAAGTCTCAAGTAACTTGTTCTCAAGTCAAAGTCAAGTCAAGTCATTTTCGTACTTTAATCAAGCAAGTCACAAGTCCTGAAAATTGTGACTGGAGTCAGACTTGAGTCAAGTCATGTGACTCGAGTCCCCCACCTCTGGTAAGCTGAGATGAATCTGTGCACTATACTTGTGTCAGATCTACAGGACTGTGCAAAACAAACACATTTGTCTTAAGATGGTAATTTATATCTGCTACTTTAGTGTGTCAATAGGAAATATACATTTTATACTATTTTATACATTTAATTTGGCAGACGCTTTTATCCAAAGCAACTTACAGTGCAATTTTTACAGGGACAATCCCCCCAGAGCAACCTGGAGTTAAGTGCCTTGCTCAAGGACACAATGGCTGTGGGACTTTATATAAATAAAAGAACCATGGTCAAATTCTCCAAGAAGCTTATAACAGTATTTCAGCATTTGAACGTGATGTCTTCTCAGCTCCAGAGGCGTTATGGGATAGAAAAGTGTCCAGTTGATCCACACTTCAGAATCTCACCATCGGTCATCCATGTATTTCTGGCCTACTCTTTTATGAATACTGAGGATTCGGACACTCTACTCCACTGGCATACTGATTTTTGCATACTATCTAATAGGGAAGTAATCATATTTAGAAGTAGCTTTTGAACGTTCAGGCTAATTAATTACCTGTGGTGACACTTGCATATATGGATTAGTCTAAAACACATTCTTTTCAATTTAATTTCATTACACATGTATATATTTGCAGGAGAATGCAGCTTAATGCATTCCCTTACTACATTTTCCATCCCTGTATTGACAGTGATTCACCCTTCAGCATTTAATAGAATTTCTTTTTTTTTATCAAGGGTTTGTATGACTACATGCACTTAAGTCTATTGTCTTTTGACATATTGTGTCATATCAGGATATAGACCATTTAGGTGCTGTCATAACATAAACATAACATAACATAACATCATATGTTACATGGAATGAGTTCGCTCTGGTGTCTCATCTGCCCATCCGCTGCGGTCTACTCGGTTCCATCCATCATATGCAATCCATCCACGCCCATAATCCTACATACAGTTTTTTCTATAAACAGAAACAAGGAATATGCCCCAATATATTTCTGTGTTAAACTACTTTACAGATGAATTATTGTATGGTGTGTTAAATGTCTTGAGTGTGTGAGATAGTGTTCTATATATTTTTGGACTGGTTAATTGTAATTCCTCGAGTTGGTCTACTTATGGTTTTCTGAACCTTTAGAGGAATAGTTATCAAAAAAAATTTTTGTTTTATTTGTTCCAAATCCATGTGCCATTATTTTTTCCATGGAACATTAAAGAAGATTTTGATTGTAGTAACCACATCTGCCAAGCTCTAAAAAGGACCCAAAATCATGACCTTTGCACTATTTTCAGAGTTTTCTAAAGCCATACAACAGCTCTGTGAATGAAACAGACCTAATTTTGGTTGTTATTCAATGAAAAATCTTCATGTTCGATGTAGCTCTTAATCCCTTTCTCCATTTCAAATTCAGTCAATGATGACAGGTTCTGAATTTGAATGCAAACGAGACATACATTTCAATCTGCTCCTCACACAAAGCTATCATATGGCTTCAGAAGACTTTGAATATTGCACACACGTAGTATGGACTACTTTTATTGTTCTTTATTGGGGCGGCTGTGGCTCAGGTGGTAGAGAGGGTTGGCAACTACTCACAGGGTTGGCGGTTCGATTTCTGACCCACATGACTCCACATGCCGAAGTGTCTTTGGGCAAGACACTGAACCCCAAGTTGCTCCCAATGGCAGGTTAGCGCCTTGCATGGTAGCTCTGCCGTCATTGGTGTGAGTGTTTGTATGAATAGGTGTATGAGTCACAGTGTAAAGCGCTTTGAAAACCTCTAAAAAAGCTCTATATGCAGACCTTTTTTTTATTTTTATGAAATTCTCCTTTGTTGGGCTATGGAAAAAATAACAATAAGGATTAGAACAAACTCACAATGAGTAAATATCGACAGAATGAATGTTTTGGTTAAACTAGCCCTTTAAGTGTTGTTTTACTGTGGAATATAAGACAGTGACCTCTCATGTTGTGCAAGTTTGATTTACTCGGTTATTCTTTAATCTGCTTAACACCCTGACAAGAACACATATATTGTTTCAGACATTAAGGTGACACAGACACTGAGACATTGTGGCAGGGCGAAAATATCTGCTGCAGCCAAGGTACCATCTCCCTAGAGTTGCTTCGGGCTGTGGCCATGGTGAATTATGGCTGTCTTGAAAGTAGATGTGTCTCTCGCTCTCTCACATCAGCGATGATGTGAGCAAACTAGAAAGAAGACACTCACAGGACTTCTAATATTTGTTTGTTTTGAAGCTTCTTCAGAGTTTGATCACTTAATCTCATAATAATGTTGTCATGTACAAAACAAGCAGATAACATTGAATTTCACTGAAATCTCAAAGTTAGGAAATGGGAATTGAATGATTCTGGATAATGGAAAATTATTCTAGTTGCAATTCCCCTTAATGATTCTGCACTGAAAAAAAATATATATATATTTTCTTTTGTTTCCTTTTCTTTGCTTGCTGCACCCCCAACGGTCTGCGGTACCCGAGGAGTGGTGGTGGCGTAGTGGCTAAAACACAGTGCTGTTAATCAGAAGGTCACAGGTTCTAACCCCACAGCCACCACCATTGTGTCCTTGAGCAAGGCACTTAACTCCAGGTTGATCCAGGGGGATTGTCCCTGTAATAAGTGCACTGTAAGTCGCTTTGGATAAAAGCATCTGCCAAATGAATAAATGTAAATGTACCGTAATTTCCGGACTATAAGCCGCAACTTTTTTCCCACGCTTTGAACCTCGCGGCTTATACAATGACGCGGCTAATATATGGATTTTTCCCGCTTTCAAATTTTATATATAAAAAAAACAAAAAAAACATTCTGTGACGTGCTCAGTTTTTTGGCGGCGTGAAGCTTTCATTAGACCAATTGAAATTGCCGAACGGGTTAAGGTCAAAACAACTTTTTTTGTTTACTGTTTAGATTAAATCGAGCGCGCTCAAACTTCCCATCATTCTGATTACGGTAGTAATTTTGTCACCCTCACCATGGCAAAGACATGGAGAAACGCATATGATGCTGCTTTCAAGTTGAAGGCGATTGATCTGGCTGTTGGAATAGGAAATAGAGCTGCTGCACAGGAGCTTGGTCTTAATGAGTCGATGATAAGACGTTGGAAACAGCAGCTTGAGGAATTGACTCAGTGCAAAAAGACAACTAAATCTGAGGCTATTCAACTCAGACACCGAAGGAGATGACTTCAGTGGTTTCAGTGCACAGGACGAGGAAGATAGTGACCAATGACTTTCTTGGTAGGCTACTGTTTACTGCAAATGTTTTATTACAAGCCGTGTGTGGCAGCGGGGGCGTGGTCAAGCGCCCGTCCGGGAGAGAAAAGCTGTAAGGGCGCTTACACTTGCGCTAAATTATGTCTAACACCGGTGTCTAATTTCAAGTGCCCTGCTTCATGTGTCCTTCTTGGGAAAACTGTCACACGGGCACCAGTGTGACAGTTTTCAGCAGGGCACTTGACGTTCCAGGTAAGGCTTTTAATGGCCACAGCAATGTTTACAATCAATTTTATAAAGTTTCTCAATTCTTCTATGCGCCAACACTAGACTGACGTGTGTCACTCTCTCAGCTCTGTGGCTGCTGCCTTTTTATGCCGCTCTCCCCATGCTTACTGAAATTAGATACCGGTGTTAGACATAATTTAGCTCAGGTGTAAGCGCCCTAACCGCTTTTCTCTCCCGGACGGGCGCTTGACCACGCCCCCGCTGCCACACCGTGTTTCGTTAAAGCCTATTTATTTTTGTTACAAGCCGTGTTTCGTTAAAGCCTGAGTAAAGTTCATTTGTTTCAATGTACCGGTAGGCACCTGCGGCTTATAGACAGGTGCGCGTATTTATGTTCAAAATAATATTTTATTTAAAAATCAGTGGTTGCGGCTTATATTCAGGTGCGCTCAATAGTCCGGAAATTACGGTACCCATGTTGTCACAAAGCAAGCAGTTTCCTCACTCACTTGGTAACTTAGCTGGTGCCCACAACTGCCGTTCTCATGGCGATCAGACACCGAGCTCTTGCAGTCGGGCCCCAATGAACGTGAACCTTCCGCCTTCACGTGCCCAACTGCACCACACTTGTACTTCAGGCCGGCAGGTGGTGACGAGTCTAGAGGTCGTCTCTGCAGAACCTTACCTTGCTCCCGCCCCAGGCCAGGTACGTGGAGCAAGGTAAGTGCTTCGAGCACAACCACCTCGGAACGAAGCAATGCTGCCCGACATGACGTAGCCTGCTCCCCCTTAGTGCCCTCAGCCGGAGTTTGGACATGTGGCTTACGCTTTCCAACCCATCGCGGTGTCTGGTCAGGACCATCCGACTCGTCCGCTTGGTGTTAGACTCAGACAGATATATATATATATTGTAATGCATCATAAAATATAATAATAATAATAATAAAAAATCCCATAAAAGGATAGTAAACCTGAAATAACCTGCACTGTGGAGACCAGACAACAGTCCCCATGATGAAAAACAACCTAATAAACAGGTTCGTGTGAGGGTTAGCTCTTTAGCTTTAGTTTAGAGGGTTTTAGAGGGTTAGTTTTAGCTCAGTATAAAAGCAATAGAAACGCAACAGATAAAAGCAATGGAAAGTTCCCACTGTGATAGAAATATAAATGTGTATGTCTGTCTGTGCGTGCGTGCTTGCATGTGTGATTTCAGAGTCCAACACAAGGAAAGATTCTATTTGTAAGTTGTAACTAAACTTATGCAACCTTTCTCTGGAAAGCACAACTCACATTTTCCTTTCTTAAATGTTAAAGACTAATATCTGTTTATTAATTACTTCTTGTATTCTTGATTATTATGTTGTCTTCATTTGAGGAGTTATGATCCTTTTTAAAACACATGAATTTATCAAAATCACCGAAACATACTCATATGCAGCAAAAAAAAAAAAAAAAAAAGATTTTCTGGTACATTAATGAAGATTTATATGAGCATTATGAATATAATGAAAATAAATTTAAGTAAAGTACATTTATGTTAAAACTGCAAAACTATATCTATATATATATATATATGTGTGTGTGTGTGTGTGTGTGTGTGTGTGTGTGTGTGTGGCGTGTATTTATCACTTTGTGGGGACCAAATGTCCCCATAAGGATAGTAAAACCCGAAATTTTTGACCTTGTGGGGACATTTTGTCGGGTCCCCATGAGGAAAACAGCTTATAAATCATACTAAATTATGTTTTTGAAAATGTAAAAATGCAGAAAGTTTTCTGTGGGGGTTAGGTTTAGGGGTAGGGTTAGGTTTAGGGGATAGAATATAAAGTTTGTACAGTATAAAAACCATTATATCTATGGAAAGTCCCCATAAAACATGGAAACACAACATGTGTGTGTGTGTGTGTGTGTGTGTGTGTGTGTGTGTGTCTTGGTTTTCCAGTAAAAATATCTTAAACATCCTTAAAACATGATATTTACCTGAGAAGCAAAATTACATAAGATATTTAGATAACAATATTTATTCTTAAAAAGACTTGATTTTTTTCTAGAATAAACCTCACTAATGTTTTTATTTGCAGTGTGGCACTTATCTTTTTGGTGAACAAATTAAACACTCTAAACGTTATTCTGTGAGTTTACCTACTTATCCAAGTAAATTATTATTATTATTATTATTTTAAATCACTTTTATTGTCACACAGCCATATGCACAAGTGCAACATGGAGTCGGCTGATGAGAGTCCTGATGCTGCGATGCTGCCTGCCTGATTGTAGCAGCGAGAGCAGCCCATGGCTCGGGTGGCTGGAGTCTCTGATGATCCTCTGAGCTTTTTTAACACACCGCCTGGTATATATTTCCTGGAGGGAGGGAAGCTAACCTCCGATGATGTGTCTGAAAGGTCGCACCACCCTTTGCAGTGCTTTGCGGTTGTGGGCAGTGCTATTGCTGTACCGGGCAGTGATGCAGCCAGTCAGGATGCTCTCCACAGTGCTGGTGTAGAAGCGTGTGAGGATGTGGTGGTTCATTCCAAACTTCCTCAGCCGTCTCAGGAAGAAGAAGCGCTGATGAGCCTTCTACACAACGGCCTCAGTGTGGACGGACCATGTGAGTTTCTCTGTGATGTGGACACCGAGGAACTTGAAGCTGCTCACTCTCTCCACCAGTGCTCCATTGATGGTGATGGGGCTGTGTTCTCTGTCTTTTCTCCTGAAGTTCACCACAAGCTCCTTGGTCTTGCTGATGTTGAGGGAGAGGTTGTGCTCCTGACACCAGCGTGTCCGAGTGTGCAGCTCCTCTCTGTAGGAGATATGTATTTCATCATTGTCAGTGATCAGACCTACCACTGTTGTATCTTAAGCAACTGAAACTTAATGATGGTATTGAAGCTGTGTGTTGCCACATAGTCATGTGTGTACAAGGAATACAGGAGTGGGCTGAGAACACAGCCCTGTAGGTCTCCAGTGTTGAGGGTCAGTGATGAGGAGATGTTGCTGCCCATTCTAACCACCTGGCATCTGCTTGATAGGAAGTCTAGGATCCAGCTGCACAGTGTGCTGTTTAAGCCCACAGCCCGGAGTTTCACATACATCTTGGAGGGCACTATGGTGTTGAATGCTGAGCTGTAGTCTACAAACAGCATTCTCACATATGTGTTCCTTTTTTCCAGATGGGAGAGAGCAGTGTGTAGTTTGCAATGGCATCATCAGTGGAGCAGTTGTTGCGGTAAGCAAATTGCAGTGAGTCCAGTGAGACAGGCAACACAGAGCAGATGTAATCTCTGATTAGCCTCTCAAAGCATTTGCTGATGATGGGGGTCAGATCAACAGGATGCCTGTCATTTTAGCAAGTGATTTTTGATTGCTTTGGTACATGCACAATGGTGGACGTTTTTAAGCATGTGGGATCTACAGACAAGGAGAGGGAAAGGTTGAAAATGTCCTTAAAAACACCAGCCAGTTGGTTCGCACATGCTCTGATGGCATGGCCCGGAATGCCGTCTGGACCTGCGGCTTTACGGAAAATCACCCGTTGGAAGGATCGCGTTACATCCGCTACAGAGACGGAGAGTGAACTAACCTCTGTAGCTTCAGCCATGAGAGCTCTTTCTGCGAGGTTATTTGGGTTATAATTAAAATAGAACTTATTTATTTGTAGTTTAGCAAACATACATTTTATTTTATTTTATGAAGTATCATTGTGTGCAATTTTAATACATATTTGTAAATTACTTTAACCACCACATACATTTTTTTTGTCCCAAATAATGTCATTAAGTATGGCACAACTAAGTAATTTGTATATTTCAATAGAATTCAGCTTAGAAATATAGCTGTGGATCTTGCAACACTATACAAAACTGTTAGGATTTTACAAGATTTCACATATGATATTTTTATTTTATTACAATGAAATACTGTATTTACAATAATTAATTGAATAGTTCTGACTCTAAATTCTGATTGGATGAGCCATGTTCGGCATTGTGAAATGAGAAATTACTATAAATCTGTATTGCAAATGTTCAAACTCCCATATGTATGCAGATTCGTCACTGTCGCGGATGAGGCAGATGACCGTGGAATCATCTGCAAAATTCAGGAGATTGACAGTGGGGTCCTTTGCAGTGCAGTCATTCATGTACAGGGAGAAGAGCAGTGTAGAGAGAATGCATCCCTGAGGTGCACCAGTGCTTATAGTGAAGGTCCCTTATGTGAGTTTCCCCAGTCTCACTAGCTGCTGCCTATTTATCAAAAAGCTGGTGATCCATCGACAGATTGGGGAGGGCAGGGAGAGCTGGGTCAGTTTGGTTGAGAGAAGATCAGGCATGAGGGTATTGAATGCTGAACTGAAGTCAACAAATAGAATCCTTGCATAAGTCTCAGGACTGTCGAGGTGCTGCAGGATATAATGCAGTCCCATACTGACAGCATCATCCACAGAAGTGTTTGCTCGGCAAGCAAACTGAAGGGGATCCAGTTATGTCCTTCAGGTAGGCCAAAACCAGTCTCTCAAATGACTTCATGACTACTGACATGTGATCAACAGATCTGTATTCATTAAGTGATTTTTGGGGTTTTTTGTGGACCGGAATGATGGTGGAGCATTTAAAGCAGTAGGGAACACTTTGCTCCAGTGATCTAATAAATAGCTGTGTGAAGATGGGGGCCCAGTTGGTCAGCCAGACATTCAGACAGGCAGGTGAAGCCCAGTCTGTGCCTGAAGCGTTCCTAGTCTTTTTTTTTTCCAAAATACCCGGCACATATCCTCCTCACAGATCATAAGTGCATATTAGTAGCAGGAAGGGGGAGAAGGGGGTTCCAGGAGGTGTAGGTGTTTGAAGTGAAGATCAGAGCACAGGGGAGTGATGTGAGACTGCACATTTAAAACCTGCAGTAAAACACATTCAGTTCATCAGCCATTAGTTGACACTCTACAGAGCGAGGAGGAGGTGTTTTGTTCTTGATTCTTTTCAGGCCTTTCCACACAGATGCAGGATCGTTGGCTGAAAACTAGTTTTTTTAGCCACTCTGATTCCATTAGTAAGTGTGTTTCTGGTCTGGTTGTACAATATTTTATCCCCACTTCTGTAAGCATCCTCTTTGGCATGACAAAGCTGTCTGAGTTTTCCTGTAAACCATGGTTTATCATTATTGAATGATAAAAAAATTTCCTAGTAGGAATGAACATATCATCACAGAAACTGATATATGACATCACAGTATTTGTGAGCTTGTCCAGGTCTGTGGCTTCATCTTCAAAAACACTTTAATCAGTGCAGTCAAAGTAGGCTTGTAGTTCCAGCTCTGCTTTATTAGTCCTCTATTTACAGTCCTTACTACAGACTTAGCTGATTTTAGTTTCTGCTTGTAGGCTAGGAGAAGATGAACCAGACATTGATCAGTGAGTCCTAAAGCTGCAAGTGGGACAGAGCGAAATGTATCCTTTAAAGTGGTGTTGCAGTGGTCCACTATATTTATGTCTCTGGTGTGGCATGAGATGTGTTGTTTGTATTTTGGTAGTTCAGGGGTGAGGTTAGCTTTATTAAAATCCCACAGAATAATAATGTGTGAGTCCGTGTGTTGTTGCTCCGTGTCTGTGATCTGATCAGCCAGCTGTTGCAACCCTGCATTCACACATGCTTTTGGAGGGATATAAACACTCACCAGAATGAACGAGGAAAACTACTGCGGGGAGTAGAAAGGCTTACAGTTGATGAAGAGCACTTCTAAATTAGGACAGCACATCTTCTTCAATGCTGTTACATCTTTCGTTGATGTAAAAGCATGTTCCACCGTGTAAAGATGTATGACAAGCAAGGAGGGAATGAAGACGTAGAGCTCTTCTCAATCAGGTTTTTTAATGGCCACAGCAAAGCTTACAACTTAAATTTTCTCGGCAACAAACAGACTTCGCAATTATACATAAAGATTTCTTTGCACACCAACACTGGATTGACGCGTGTCACTCTCTCCCCGTCTGGAGGTGCTGTGGCCATTTTTATGCCACTCTACCCATGCTCACTGAAATAAGAGACAGGTGTTAGACATAATTTGGTTCAGGTGCAAGCGCCCTTACCGCTTTCTCCCCCGGACGGGCGCTTGACCACGCCCCCGCTGCCACACACCGCCTCTTGTTTTCCCAGATGATTCCACAATGCGATCCACTCTGAACAGCTGGAAGTGCAGCAGATGAAACGCTGTGTCCGGGATGGCTTTATTCAGCCAGGAAACACAGAGAAGCTGAGTTAGAAAAGTTCTTATTTGTTTGATTGAGCAGAAAATGTTTGTCCGTTTTGTTTGTGAGGGAGCAGACATTCGCCAGATGAATACTCGGCACCAGAGTCCTAAAGCCGCGATGACGAAGCTTCACAAGTGTGTCGGCTCGCTTCCCTCGCGTGCTTCTTTTGGATCACTTGTAGAGCACTGCTGTGCCTCCGACTAAAGCCTGGATTACAACGAGCGCTTCTGCAGCATGTTGTGTCTCCAACGTGGCCGCCGGGCTGATCGTAGCCACTCTAGTCAATGCTTCTGATTCCACCAGACACATCGTGGCATGTTTCAGAGGCATCCCCTCTGCTCTGCTACACTAAAGATAGGCGTCTTGTTTATTTTTGACGGACGCAGTGTCCAAGCTGCCCAGTTCAAATACAAACTTAAAGTCAGAACATTTAGTCAATTTCAAAATAAAACACCCTTTGCTGACTCCCGATCATATTCATAACAACAATAAACACAAATAAACCAGACAAAAAAATAACCATTTAGCCAACTTACACATGATAGAGCCCCAAAAATCAAGTAAAAAATACAAAATCAAAAGGAAGTCAACGTCGGTCAGGCAAAGTAGTTTATTGTTGTTTGTTGACCTTGTGATCTCGCCAATATAGCTGCCTCGCAGTGCTCTGCTTCTGAAATGCTCCCGGTGGGGGAGGATGGAACAAAACCTTGTCAGAGCCGGAACACGCCGCAGAAGCACCCGGTGTAATCCAGGCTAAAGATGAAACGTCCAAAAAACACAGCCAAAACATTTTCAGGGATGCTCTGCCGAATATTCGGCAGATCACCATGGTGAAAAAGATTGGGAAAGAGTGACAAACAAACAAAAGTAACAAAAACGCTACAGAGGTCTACACCGAAATATATGTTAATATATATATATATTAAATAAGCTTTAAATAAGTTTATTCAAAATAAATAAGTTTTCTCTCTCAAAAGTTTCGTAGACATAATTTTCATGCTGTAAAATCCCCATACCACAAGCCCATGTACTTCTGTTTGATTGTGCTTAGAGGATGCATTGAGGACTTTTATAGAGACATAGCTGAGTTGTATTCAGAAATGGTTAGGCCTATTACTGTTTCATTTGGAGTAGCAAAGCTTCATGTTTTAACCAGCTTTTACGTGAGAAAGACATTATGTTCTCTGTGCACTGACAGTGAGCTACAGAGAGGGTATTGATCCAGAAGGTCTTGTTCCTGAGCTCTGTCACAGAAACAGTGAGAGGAAATCTGTTCTGAAAAGAGCAGACAAATGAAATGTTATATACTCTGCTGGTGAGTAATACACTTTCAAGAGCTTCTCTAGAGCTTAACAGAGACATTTAAGTTCTTGAATCTCTCAGCTGTAGGTTTTGCCATTCCGCCCTAATAATAAATTTGGAGCATTTCATATCAGATCTAGAAATTACAGAACAAACTCTCTTGAAACTTGACCTATTTTTGTCAGCTAAAACAAAGTTGTTCTCAGGACCAAGGCTATCCAGTGACAGTAAAATAGCTTCTTCAGTAGTTAATTTAGCCTAAACTAAATGTTTGGGGGATACAAAATTAAATTTACCAGTTTTCTAACTGTTTTAATTTGGCATAAGGGAAACCGGGGCTAGTTGTCACACGGGGATATGTACATACAGTATATATCAGTAAATTTAAGGTTTTACATCAAAAGCCTATAGCGCCACAATTGTGAAGCATGTTGTTACACTATATGGGTACGTTGTCACAGTGCATGGGAACCCAGAATTAAAAGGCTTTTCAGCCTAATTCCATTAGCGAACAGGGTTATAAAAAGACACTAATAGCGTGTACAAATAAAAGATGCTATCACAAGTGTTATTCATTCTAACTGAAATTTGTCAAGTTTAATTTATAGCAGTTTCTGAATATGAGATGGTGGATTCAGGGACACTCGTTTGTACACAGGCCATGTTGTTCATGGGAATCTCTTCCACTCTGCCTTTCTTTTCTTTAGTTTGCTAGTTTTACAAGGTTGTCTGATCTGACGATTGAATCTTCTACGGTATCCTCAGCCCACAGTGCCACCTCACTGATACACGTTATTTGTTTTTCTCAGTCCTTTGTTTCAGCACTCTTGGTTGGGATCTGGAGAGACAGCTCATTTTAATATCAAACTGAATGTTGGATGCTCTGATGGTAATGCACTGCTGCGGACACAGTGTTAAAGCTTTCATAAGAATCCAATTCTATGCATTTTTACAGATTGATCAATGGCTCAGGAGGAATGATGACATCCAGGAGAGACGAGAGGATGTGTGTGTGTGTATCTTCAAAACACTTCATAAGATTACACTTTTTCTGTGTTGCAGGATCAGCATGCATCTGTTTTATGAACTCATATCTGTACATACTGTAGAACTTTGATGTTTTAGTAATTAGAATGCATCACAGAGTCTATAAGAACTGAAATCACTCTTGTGTCATTTGTGTGTTTAAAAGTTATTATCTTTCTGTCTTTCTTTCTTATTTCCTTTCTTGCTTCCTTTCCTCTTTTCATTTCTTTCTATCTTTGTTTCTTTCTTTCCTTTCCTTCCTTCCTTAATTCACTTTCTTTCTTTCTTTCTTTCTTTCTTTCTTTCTTTCTTTCTTTCCTTTTCTTATTTATTTTACTTCCTTTCTTATTTTCTTTGCTTCCACAGTTTTCCCTTTCTTTCTTTCTTTTTTTTTCTTTATTTTCCTTTTATTTCCTTTCTTCTTTTCTTTCTTTCTTTTGTTCTTTCATTCTTTCTTTCTTTCTTTTTTCTTTCTTTTTTCTCTTCTATCAATTAACAAAATGTTGGCAGAAGTGAATTGGTTGTAATTAGATTTGAAATGTTGACTGCACAGGTTAGTTTGTACATACTGTATTTTGGCCTTGATTTGACTAAGATCCTAAATGAAGGGTAATAATTTGCTGGTCCAAACGATTTTGTACTTTGTAGCTACAGACAGCTTTATACTTTACATATCTATATTTAAATAAAACAATAAACCACGACAGACTGTATGTTAGAGTGATTTTACCTTTGGCTGAAGGGGAGTAATTTGAAAATATACTGTACATACTTGTAAGGGGAGTACAAGGGAACGGAGGAGGCGAGAACCGGCTTAACAATATAAGTAATATATTATTAAATAAAAAGACACACAAACACATACAGGGCAGCTGCCCGTAATTCTCTCTCTCTCTCGAACTATCGTCATCTGCCACATTTATCCCTCGCGCGCCCCATCAGGCTGATTGGGGACCGAGCATGCGCCATGCCAACCCACGACACTCCTCCCAGCGTTGCCTCAGGCCGGAGGCCCCCTGCATGATGTACATCCCCCACCTCTTTCCCTGGGAGGGGCGTGCCTTGCACCCCGTGTGCCGGCTGGTTATCCCCGCCTTCCTCGTCCTGGGTGGAGACAGGAGGGGAAAAACAACAACAAAAAATTCTAAACAGGCAAAGGAAAGGCCAACACAGAGCGACAGAGAGAGAGAGAGAGAGAGAGAGAGCGAGAGAGAGAAGAAGCTCACTCACCAGTTCTCTGATGCGCCGTCGCGTAGTCCTCGATCACCGGAGTCAAACCTCCGACCCCCAGCAGACAGAACACCCCTCTACTTTTCTGGTGGCACGTGGGGATACTCCTCCGTGCCTGGCAGCGACTCCATCACTCCAGGCGGTTGGGGATTCCCGTTCCTCCTCGCCTCGTGGACGGTGGCCGTTCCCAGCGTCTGGGCTACTCCGTCTCCCCTGGGTGGACGGCAGTGTCGAGGACTCTACAACGGGCATCCCTCCTCCCTCACGGGTTTCGGCACCAGTGTAAGGGGAGTTCCGTTTTAACAATATAAATAATATTTAACTAAATAAAAAGACATACACAAACACATTCAGGGCAGCTGCCCGTAATTCTCTCTCTCTCAGACTGTCATCACCGGCCACTTTTATCCCTTTCACACCCCATCAGGCTGATTGGGGATAGGGCGTGTTTCATTACAGCCCGGCCCCGCCTTCCTCCACTCTACAATACTATATTTCCAAATAGAAAGCTATGGCTTCTTAAGACTGCTTCTTATAAACTTTCATGATGCTTTTACACAACGTATAGGTTTAAAACAACATTTGAATGACAGCATTTTCATTTTGGGGTTAACTAATACTTTAGGTGATGTAGAGCCAGTCATGATACAGTAATACCAACCCATTCAACACTTCAGATCCTTCAAATTCATACACATTCTTTATTATTCTATAATCTGGTCCAGTTCATCCCAATATGTGCTATCCTGGCAAACCTTATTTACCTGTTGGCAGCACAAAATTGGCCCACACCACCAGAGATGTTTCCTTGTGCTCTCAACACCTGCTGATGGTGTGTGAAATCATGACAGGAGCAGGTTACTCTGCTAATGAGTGTTTTACTGATGAAGTCGCTGTGCTAAACAGCATCAGGGAGAGGAGTCAGTCATGCCAGCTTGTTCAAATGCAGTGAAAGATTACCAGCAAAGCTGGTTTTCATTCTGTTTTGCATTCTGAGTAAAGCAGGTAGATTCACTGTACTGAGATTGCTTGACTGAGATCATCTTTTATTCTATAGCAGTTGTTCTCAGCAGGTTTTGCTTCAGGATCCAGATTTTACATTGAACATCAAATAGCACTCCAACACAGAAGCAAAATTGTTTATCATACAAAATTAAACAAAAATGTCCTTAAAATCAAACATTGAAATTTATTACAAATGCTATGAACAGAATAGGCCCACAGATGCATAAACTGTTATTCTTGGCTGGCTCACAGGTTAAATGGCTGTTTTCTATTTAAATCTTATTTTAAACTACACAGTAAAAGACTGTAAAAATGCTACAGAAATATAATGTTAATTGATTAACGAATATTAACTGTAAAATGTACAGTAATTTTTTTAATATATTTTAAAATTCAATACAGTAGTTTTCAAGATTTTCATGTATAATTAATGGTAAAAATGTACATTATGTTTAACAAGAGAATATATGTACTTTTTACAGTAAATTATTGTTAAAATTACAGTAAGAAAACTGTAATCTGGCGTTCCCAGAATTCCCTGCGTGACCCATTACATTTCATGGGAATAGTTATGTTTAATCTTATTTGAATTATCAGTTATGTACACTGGGGTGTTCTGTTTTATATTTGATGTAATTTAGTTAATGTTTACTGCATTATTTAAATTTCACATGTGTTACCCTGATGGTGTTTTAGTGTTTGTGTGAGTGACACTGAGCACGCTCTCTACATGTTTATTGATCCAGGAAGAGCAATAATGGTAAGCTTCATGTCATCATGTGCCCTTCTGTAGTTACTACTGTGATTAAAAAATACCTTATAAAGTCAAAAGCTGATTTTTACAGTTTCAGAAGGCTAATATCAAGTTTATGAATTTTTTTACTGTAAATTTAACAGATTGTTTTTATTTTTATTTTTTTATTGTGCCAGCATGGTCATGTATATTATAACCATTTTAAAATGTAAAATGTACAGGTTGTTATGTAAAATTGTTTACATTTTTACTGTATTTTTTACATGATTATTCTGGCAACCACAGCTGCCTTTTTTTTTTTTTTTTTAAACAACAGGATTTTTTACTGTGTATATTTATTCTGAAAAGCGCTATCAAATAAATTTGAATTGTATTTCTCATCAGATTTTTATAACTTACATTGCTGTAATATTTAATATAAAAAGATACCATGTTGACTGAAAAACAAACAAGCATTTTACTGATAATATATGTATTGTTTTAACAACGTTTGTGTGCAATGACAAATAAAAGCTAATAATTCTGTTTTGGAAGCAACACTTTGTCTCTATAATCATGACTTTGACTATTTTTCTCACGCAGTATAAATGTGTATTATACATGAAAATACTATATTGTATATATAGTATATAGTTCCTTTATATGCCAAGACTCTACATTTTGCTAGAGAAACATCATATTGAAAGACTATTTCTAGACTTTCTAAACTTTTTTAAACAATATCTCTCTATCTCAGGGGCGGCACGGTGGTGCAGCGGTTAGCACTGTCGCCTCACAGCAAGAAGGTTGTGGGTTCAAACCCTGGTTGCCCCGGCCTTTCTGTGTGGAGTTTGCGTGTTCTCCCCGTGTCTGCGTGGGTTCTCTCCGGGTACTCTGGCTTCCTCCCACCATCCAAAAGACATGCAGGCTAGGTTAATTGGTGTCTCCAAAAAAATTGCCCTAGGTGTGGATGTGGAGGTGAGTGTGAGTGTATGTCTGTCTATGTGTGGCCCTGCGATGGACTGGCGACCTGTCCAGGGTGTCCCCCGCCTTTCGCCCAATGTTAGCTGGGATAGGCTCCAGCCCCCCGCGACCCTGTACACAGGATAAGCGGTTGACGATGGATGGATGGATCTCTCTATCTCAAAGATTATCTAAATTTGGTCAAACAAGATATTGCTGAAGGCATTTCTAAGAATCTAAACTCTCATGTACAAAGTTTTACTTTAATAGTAGTTTAATAAAATGCATAGTTGAGTGAACTATCCCTTTAAAATGACTGTGAGTATACCGAAAGATACATAAACCTTTTATAATCATGGAATAGTGTCCTATGGTGCAGTATGTGGCATTTATGAAATGCACTACATTGTACTTCAAATTTCTTTTATAATTCTTCGAAAATCTACTTAAAAGGTTTCACTGTGTTTAGTTAATTAATTTCCCAGTATTCTGCACCAAGAAGAAGGATTGAGCAGTCTGGGGTTACAGTGCTGACTGGAGACATAACTTTCTTTCTATGTGTGAAGTTGAATGGTGCAGAACTTATTAAAGAAGAGAAAGGCTCAGGCATGGGTTGCTCAGGGAGTATTGATGCTGACTACCACCCCTGGAGTCGTGAGTTCAAATCCAGGGTGTGCTGAGTGACTACAGCCAGGTCTCCTAAGCAACCAAATTGGCCCAGTTGCTAAGGAGGGTAGAGTCACATGGGGTAACCTCCTCGTGGTCACAATTAGTGGTTCTCGCTCTCAATTGTGCGTGGATCACGGAGAATAGCATGAGCGTCCACATGCTGTGAGTCTCCACGGTGTCATGCACAGCGAGCTACGTGATGAGATGTTTGGATTGACTGTCTCAGAAGCAGAGGCAACTGAGACTTGTCCTCCGCCACCTGGATTGAGGTGAGTAACAGTGCCACCATGAGGACCTACTAAGTAGTGGGAATTGGGCGTGCCAAATTGGGGAGAAAAGGGAATACAAAAATAAAATTAAATAAATGAATACATTAAAATGCAGAAAGGCTCCCTCATTTCCACTCGCTGCTCATGACACATGACACACTTCGTATTTAAGAAAGAACACCAACTGTAGAATGTTCTGGAACAACTGTACGTACAGACGTGAAAGCAGTGACACCTGGCAAGACAATGACCTATAAAGAAAAGTGAACCTTAAAGGGATAGTTCACCCAGAAATTATTATATAATATACAATTATGTCATTATTTACTCAACCTTATATATTTTCAATCCTGTATTGACTAATTTTATGTTTTTTTTTTCTCTCTTTCCTTTCAGGGGCTTAAAAGCATGGTCTGTATGAACTGTCACTGCTTAAAGAATCTTCCATTTTTTATTGTTTATAACTGACAAAATAACAGTATGCGGGTTTAGAACAACATAATAAGAGTGAGTAAATAATGTATTATATCTGTGTATTGTTTACCCTGATTTTTCGGCCGGTTTTGTACTATCACGCAAAGAGATACTGAATTGACTCATGTGTTTTGTTATTTAAAAAGTTTCAACAACTTCAAATTATGCTAAACATTTCCATCGCTTAACTCATTGTCAGTCTTCTGTGATGCTCTAACAAGACAGGCCAACTTTTTTTAGTTTGATCTTGTTGTGGTGGATTGACGTCTTTGTAGCTTTCTCCTCCATATTCACAGTTTAACAAAAGGTCAAGCTGTCAATCAAAGGAACAATGGTCATCTCTCTCAAATGCTCTTGTGAGTGACAAATTGGAGCTTGATGGAGACACTGGTTAGAGAGATATCCCAGTGCTGTCATACAATCCTGCACAAGGGACACAGAGAGAACGGTGTCATAATAAATAACAATGTTGATGAAACTATTGCATTTTGTGAAACAGTACATATTTTCAAAAATCTATACAAATAAAATAACTGAATTACCTTCAGAATGATCCTAAAAAAATCCCCCACCAACAACCATAGTAATAAAATGTCACCACATCTGTAAGTGTGTGTGTGTGTGTGTGTGTGTGTGTGTGTGTGTGTGTGTGTGTGTTCCGAAGAATGTTGAATGGTAAATTGACAATGCTTCTACAGAGTGAATGGCCTAATGCTTATGTGTCCAGACACCATCATTTTCTGCTATACAGAGCTCATTCGTCTGGGCTTGCCGGCGTTTAGAGTCAGACATTGAACAGTGCTTTGAGAGAGCCCGGCTACCTACATAAGTGCAGCTATTTCCTACATGGTTCAAAAGTGAAAAAAAGAAATAAATGAAAGCCTAAAGTGGTCATTACCTGTGAGGACTGGGAAAATAGAGCTTGAGCAATCGAAAAGAATGGTTTTCCAAATGGAAATCAAGCTTAGATATGACCTAACAGTTTTCATGAGGCCCTTAATCAAACAGAAAGGGATTCCGTTTATTTCTATTTAGTGTGCATACAATGTTTATGGAAGGTGTAAGAGAAAAGGACAGAGCTGAAGTGATGATATTTGTGGTGATTGTACTATGAAAACATATTGTAACTTTCAAACTCAAAATGTCAACAGAACATTTTTCAGAACTTCCTCAGTCCATAAAACCTCAGCTGCGTTTAATTCTGATTAGTCAGTTATCGGTAGACTGGCCATTATCTGTGAACGTTCACTAAATGAGGTTTGTGTATAACATCATATTATTTGTATTAACAAATATATATATATATATATATATATATATATATATATATATATATATATATATATATATATATATATATATATATATACACTCAGCTAAAGGATTATTAGGAACACCATACTAATACTGTGTTTGACCCCCTTTCGCTTTCAGAACTGCCTTAATTCTACGTGGGATTGATTCAACAATGTGCTGAAAGCATTATTTAGAAATGTTGGCCCATATTGATAGGATAGCATCTTGCAGTTGATGGAGATTTGTGGGATGCACATCCAGGGCACGAAGCTCCCGTTCCACCACATCCCAAAGATGCTCTATTGGGTTGAGATCTGGTGACTGTGGGGGCCATTTTAGTACAGTGAACTCATTGTCATGTTCAAGAAACCAATTTGAAATGATTCGAGCTTTGTGACATGGTGCATTATCCTGCTGGAAGTAGCCATCAGAGGATGGGTACATGGTGGCCATAAAGGGATGGACATGCTCAGAAACAATGCTCAGGTAGGCCGTGGCATTTAAACGATGCCCAATTGGCACTAAGGGGCCTAAAGTGTGCCAAGAAAACATCCCCGACACCATTACACCACCACCACCAGCCTGCACAGTGGTAACAAGGCATGATGGATCCATGTTCTCATTCTGTTTACGCCAAATTTTGACTCTATCATCTGAATGTCTCAACAGAAATTGAGACTCATCAGACCAGGCAACATTTTTCCAGTCTTCAACTGTCCAATTTTGGTGAGCTCTTGCAAATTGTAGCCTCTTTTTCCTATTTGTAGTGGAGATGAGTGGTACCCGGTGGGGTCTTCTGCTGTTGTAGCCCATCCGCCTCAAGGTTGTGCGTGTTGTGGCTTCACAAATGCTTTGCTGCATACCTCGGTTGTAACGAGTGGTTATTTCAGGCAAAGTTGCTCTTCTATCAGCTTGAATCAGTCGGCCCATTCTCCTCTGACCTCTAGCATCAACAAGGCATTTTCGCCCACAGGACTGCCGCATACTGGATGTTTTTCCCTTTTCACACCATTCTTTGTAAACCCTAGAAATGGTTGTGCGTGAAAATCCCAGTAACTGAGCAGATTGTGAAATACAAAATTGCTTAAATCACCTTTCTTTCCCATTCTGACATTCAGTTTGGAGTTCAGGAGATTGTCTTGACCAGGACCACACCCCTAAATGCATTGAAGCAAATGCCATGTGATTGGTTGATTAGATAATTGCATTAATGAGAAATTGAACAGGTGTATATATGCTCATAAAGATTTCGAATTTCCCTTAAGATGGCCGAACATCCTGAGAAGTCCACTTCAGACAGTCAGAGAAAGAGAGGGTGTGGAAAATGGTCATAAAAGACTAAATTATTACTATTTGGTGCACTAAACCTTAAAAATATACAGTAAATGAACCTCAAATGGAAAAAAAAATTATGATAAAAAAAACATGCATGATATGACTGCTTTACCTGTTTCTTTTATATTCCAGAAACCCCAGAGGAGTTCAGGCCTCAGACAAAATTATATGGTGACCCAAATGTGCACCAACCCTACCTTGATAAATCCACTGATAAATAATCAAAGATCTGTACAATCTGTGGTTTTCTCTAAGAGAGTGTAAGAGTGACCGCAGTAGGAGATCAGGCATTTAAGAGTATTAAATCTGTGTCCCTCACCAGATTTTTTTGGACCTCAGTGTAAACCGCAGTGTGGAAAGAGTCACATGGTCTGATGCTGAGGATAAATCCATTAACACCTAAAAACCCAACAGTGGATCAAACACAGATTTATCTTCTGCTGTGTGTGGCTTGAAAGTACTGTTCTGGTGCAAGTCTCAAATATGAACATTGCATTTAGGGATCTATTGGCACTATTTATTGAAAAGAGAGTGTTTTTATTCGATTTCATATGATTATATTATTTCCACTCTAAATATTTTTGTTCATTTGTGCTCATTGGCCTGTTAGCTGCCTGGGTTAAAGGAGCAGCTCACCCAAACATGAAAAATCTGTCATTATTTACTCACCTTCATATCGTTCCAAACATGTATGCGGTTATTTTTTTCAGTGGAACACAAAATGAGAAATGTTTAAAGGATCTTTGTCCAAATGACAGCATATTGACCAGAAGTAAAAGTACTTCCAACAACTCTATATGCTATATTCTGATTCTTGTAAAAGTTATACTGTAGTTTTGAAACCAAGATTTGACCAAATTTAAGTTGTCATTCAAAGAAAATATTTCCTTCCACTATAGCTCTCAAATCACATGTTGTCTTTTCTCAAGACTTTTCTTTATGTTTAACTAAAAACTTTTGTTTTGTAATTTTTTGTAGTTTGTTATTGGGAGTTTGTTTAAGGAGGGCCAAATTACTTCAAAATAAATAATTAAATACATAATAGAATCGTTAAAAGGTATATACAATTATTAAATCCTAAAGGTGAGCCCACTGTTGTTGAGTGACATGCTGATACCTGTAAATCCTGTCTCGATTAATAATGAATGTTTTTAAATTTGATCACTTTTTCTCCCATTTTGGTATGCCCAATTCCCACTACTTAGTAGGCCCTCGTGGTGGTGCGGTTACTCACCTCAATCTGGGTGGCAGAGGACAAGTCTCAGTTGCCTATGCTTCTGAGACATTCAGTCTGTGCATCTTATCACGTGGCTCGTTGTGCATGACACTGCAGAGACTCACAGCAAGGGAGGCTCATGCTACTCTCTGCTATCCACGCACAACTTACCACGCACCCCATTGAGAGCGATAACCACTTAATTGTGACCACGAGGAGGTTACCCCACGTGACTCTACCCTCCCTAGCAACCAATCCAATTTGGTTGCTTAGGAGACCTTGCGGGAGTCACTCAGCACACCCTTTATTCAAACATGTTCAATACTCGTTGAACTACTCAGGCCCCCTGATTAATAATTAATGTTGCATAGCAATAATTAATCTTACTGTTTAAGATTATTGCTTCCTCATATAATCATGTTGAACATATTTCACTTGAGGAAATGAAAATAATATATACAGGTGGCTCAGTGGTTAAGGCACTGGGTTTCTGACCAGAAGGTCAAGGGTTCAAGCCCCAGAACCAATATGCCACTGTTGGGCCCTTGAGAATCTGCTCCAGGGGCACAGTATCATGGCTGCCCCTGTGCTCTGACCCCAGCTTAGCTGTGATATGCTAAAAAAAATATATATATAATTTAATTTTGTGTCTAAGCCTGATTCATCACAGGTATTCTTTATTTTTATGATGCAATCCATCTGTGATGATGTGTGCATGGCCAAGAAGAGGAAGAATTCTAAGTATTGAAACCTGTGTGAAATTATCTCTAACAGCTGTTCTGTGTTACAGTGAGAGCTGATAGGGATAAGAGGGCAGTCCAGAGCACTGGAGAGAGAGCGACACACAGACCTGGCAATGTGTGTGATCGGTTGTGCTGAAAATCCATTAGTAAAAGTATCAAGAATAAACACTTGCATTGAATTGTTTGTCTGGCTCCCACTTCATCCTTGAAAGAGGCATAGAGATCTGTAATACCATCATTTTCCCTGGGATGCAAAATGATGTGGTTCATGTACAGTATAGTACATTTATGGCACATGCTCATGAAAATTATTTGCAAACATACTGCACATAGAGCACTTGTTCAGTCAATGCTCAAGCCATAACGACAACTCCAGAGAAATCCATGGTCAGCCTACCAAACTGACAGCCAGTGATTAGAGTTAAATGTAAAAATACAGTCGTTAAATAAATAATAACTGCCTCTTAAGTCCTTGAATCTTATTATGGAAGGATAGATATTATTGCATGCTTATATGTGTGTCTGTGGTTTCGAGAAAGAGAACAAGTGTGTAAGGCATTTTGCATGCTTCCAGGCATTTCACAGTCTAAAGGAGCCGTTTTATTGGCTATCACACAAATCTGCCACTTGTTCAATATTTAATGAGCTGAACAAATGAAGCACAGAAAGAAATCTATGGAGTCTCTCTGTATCAGCAGTGACGCCCGAGAGGCCTAGCTTCATATCCAACACTCACATTGCTGCCAACTATCCTCTTCCTCTGCCATCTCAAGCTTTTGTTATTTATTTCTTTGTTTGTTTGTTTGTTTGTAATACAGTTTCCGAAACACCTCATTAAAGCCAAATGAAGAGGTTGGTGTGAAATAACAGTTTGCGATTGCTGGTTTCATTGTTCAATGGATAGTTCACTTAAAAATGACACTTCTGTCATTATTTACCATTCAATTTAGCTGTAAGCGAAAAAAGATCCAATGAAAGAGAATGATGACTGAAGCTTTCATTCTGTCAAACATATCCTTTTGTGTTCCACAGAAGAAAGAAAGCCATGCCATGCATGTTTGGAACAACATGAGGCTGTGTAAATTATTATATACATATTTGGTGTGGAACTATCCCTTTAAACGTTCAATTTTTAGGCACAATAGTTGAGTCTGAAAACTGGAGAGCATGTAGGACCCTGTTAACAATGAGTATAGGCTATGTGTAACTTCATGAGTATCAGATTGGTGAATGCACAATGGATTTGCCAGAGTAAACTGAATATGTTTGAGTGTGTACAGTTAGAGTAGTTTCATGTAGCCAGACTTTGGCAATCAGCCTTCATTTGAACAAGAACCTGCCTACATAGGGCGGAAGAGACTGACTTGTAAATCAACCAACCAACCACAGTTTTTGTTTTTACATACTATTTGAAGTTCCGTACATTTGAAATGTTGTAGACATTCGGAAAGAATGTGGTGATGTGCAGGGCATGACATTACCACCCGCCAACCCACCAAATGCGGGTAGAAACAGCAGTGGCGGGTATCTCCGTCATCCATACTAGCCTCTTTGGCTGATGGCTGCAGCCGAAGCAAAGTTAATTCATTAGTTAATTTTATTCCTTTCCATCCAGCGTTTTATTAGCAGTAAATATGCTTCTCATATCTGATACGTAGATCTCAGCGGGGATAATGAGGCAGGTTTTTGCATGAACAGCTGCAGCATGCAATAGCAATGCATTGCAAGAACAATGGTGAACTTTCATAAAGGCAAGTACATTTTATAATGGTTAAAGGGTTCAAATCTGGACTTCCATAGACCAGTGGACAAATTATTGACAAAGTTTTACTCCTGTTCTATCCTACTCCAATTAACTGGTCATGTTTGCCTTTTGATATTCTAAGAGATGATTAAAATAAATCATTATGTCTTGCTGAGCACAAATGTCCAAAACATATGCATGCAGTTATAGTCTCCAGTTCGTTTCATCACTTTTTGTGGGACAAGGGATTTTGGCCAGTGAAAATACAGAGTAGCTAGTGACTTTGGAAGACCAATATCCACTGTGGCTAGTTAGCCAAAAAGTTAATGTTAAGTCCTGGTTATATGTTATGGAACTTAGTCACGCTTCACTCTGTTATACTCAATCTTGATTGGTTAATTCCATCATTCATCAGTATGATATTTCTTGAATCACGTTGCTCTCTCTAAAAGGAAGCTTTTGCAATAATCTCAAATCAATAGTTTGTGTCCATTTTTATTTTATTTTTTTATTCAGCAAGTAGTTGAGAAATAAGTGGGATAATAAGCAATCAGATGGCCATTTTCACAATATGCACACCAGCAGAACTCCAACGCAAACCGGAGTTTGAATTAAGTTGTTTCTGAATTCAGACCAACCGACTGTCTGTAGATTATCATTTACATATTGCAGTCAACAAACCAGTAACTATTTCATATTAGTCATATAAAATGAATCAGCAACTTGGGAACAGGGATACCAAGAGATTTCATTATCATACATATAATAGTAATTAAAAGAGAAAACATCAGTAGTGTGTTATTGCCTAATGCAAATGGTAAATTAACAACATACTGATATTCTTCATGTACATCAACAAGCAGCCTTCCACAATTGTTTTTTAATTTACATTATATTTTATTATTTTCATCCCTTTAGGTATTCTAGCTCTCATTCACAATCAGAAAGGAGACCGCTGGTGTATACTTTTATCAGAATTCTGTCCGAATGTAATAATGTGTTGGCGGTAATGATTATTTGACAGACACAACTTAAAAAAAAAAAAAGAAACTGCTTTGCAACCTCTCCCTTGATGACCCTTTCTCACTTGTCCCACTATCTGATGGTGCCATTGAGCTGTGATGAGCTGCATCTGAGCTTCTGCTCAGAGGTAAATGGGTCATTTAGTTCAGTGTCCTCTGATGGTTCAGGGTGGCATTAAGCTCAGATCACTTCAATCAGTCAATGATTGGTTTCTGCATGAAGGTGAGAATGATCTCTCTCACACATTTTTGGCTTCACCCAGGCTGCATCCCAATTTAAATACTTTTAGTACTTTTACTTTGAGTGTATAGTACACTAGCATTGGGCCCTGATACCATAGACCCTCTTGCCTGGGGTCCAAAATTAAAGGGCGAGTTCACACAAAAATGTTAATTCTGTTATAATTTACTTACCCTGATGTTGTTCTAAACACATATAACTTTTTTCTACCTTGGAATGCAAAAGAAGACATTAGTCACAATGTTAGCCTCAATCACTATTCATTTTCATTGCATCTTTTTTTCTTTAAAATGAAAGTGAATGGTCACCGAGTCTGAACAATCTACTGTACCTTATAACCCCTTTTGTGTTTCGTGGAAAAAAAGAAAGTCATACAGTTTTGTTACTATACTGGTATGGTATATGTAAAAGAAGACCTACTCTCTAGGTCTACACAGGCAAATCATCTTAAATCTATGGCACCACCATTTGTGTGTTTGTTTAGAGAGGTGGGCAATGAAAGCTCATGCTTTCTTAATCCAAAAGTATATCTTCATCTAACCAGTAGCTCCATTTCTGAACTCACCCAACTGCAGCTAATTCACATAACAGTCAGCCAATTCTTAACTTCCTTAACTGTTCTTTGGGGCTGCTTTTTTCCTGCCCTCTGTTTCTTCATCACTCTGCTTTCCCATCAAGACATTCCTCCTTTCTTGCTGAGACATACCGTACAACCAGGGTTCAATACACATCCAAGGCCTCTTGTCTGTTAGAAAAACACAAGATATCAATCTCTGCCTATAGGTGTCCAGTGCCTATACAGATCGAGTAGGAGAGCGACATGAGAGGAGAGCCACAAGACTGCGTCAGCCGCCCCTCAAATGCCTAGCTTGGCCTGGTTTCGCTACCCCACTTAATCCCCATCCAGAAACCCCCGGATAAGGACCGAGTGGTTCAGTGGAAATTATACCTCCCCACCCATTTCCTCTTCTACATGCAACCTCACCATATATCGCTATTGTTCCCTATTCCTACTTTCTCACTTCTGCACACCCCAGAGAGAGAGAGAGAGAGAGAGGAGCGTGTGCTATCACAGGTTGCCCCTCCCAATCAGAGATGGAGTCAGCTTTCTGAAGATCAGCTTTCTCAATAGAAAAATAGCTGTCCAAATGGGGGTATTTCTACCTATTTCGTGGTAGCCGGTGCACGTTAGTTTTCACTATAGAAACCATAATGTGCACCGCCATTTTGTCCTCTCCAATGTGGAAAGTCCAGTAAGAGGTACTTGTTGAGCTGAAGTTGTTTGTTTAAAGCCGTTTAAAGCTATTTCCTAGGCTTAGTAGTGTAGTAGTTATACGAGCGATCACATAGAGCTGTTTTATGTAAACACTGACTGGTGTGAATGCGTCATATATATATATGTATATGTATATGACGCATGTATATATATATATACATACTGTATATGTTTTTTTTTGTTAGACCATTTACATTTATGCATTTGGCAGACGCTTTTATCCAAAGCGACTTACAGTGCACTTATTACAGGGACAATCCCCCCGGAGCAACCTGGAGTTAAGTGCCTTGCTCAATGACACAATGGTGGTGGCTGTGGGGCTTGAACCAGCGTTCTTCTGATTACCAGATTACCAGTTATGTGCTTAGACCACTACACCACCACCACCAGACCAAATAGTTTTCCTAAAAATGTATGTCCACATATGTGGACAGTGATATTAAGTTGTGGAATTTTAAATAATACCAAGTTATAGAAAGTCGGTTGGTCTGTAACGTCCAAGTTTTTGAGACGTTACAGACAATACATCATATATTAGCATAATACATCAAATAAAATAATTATGATTTAACGTATTAGCCAGCATCATCCAATCACTGCCAACCATGTTAAAATAAAATAATTTTTATTATTTATAAATTACATTATAAATTCTGAATCTATGTACTGATTACCATTGTCTCATGTCTGCCAAACATGTTGAGTGGTCCAAACATCATCTGCAGCCTGAAACTTAACTTTAAATAAGTAGTTTGGATTGAATGCATTTATCTGCATTTAAAGCTATAGGATTCTCTCTTGCTTCCTTGCATACAGTCAATAAATGTGGTCATTGTGTTTATACAATGTGGCATGTTGTTTCACGATAAATCGCTCAAATTTTAAAAAATGGCATATCATATGACTAAAGACGTCCATGTTTTGACTCAAACAGGTTTCAGTGTAAAAACGTAATTCGATTTCTTACCAGATGTAGTAGATTTAACCAACCGTAAACTCCTCTACGATCGCTGCCATGTTGTTTTGTCACATGACTTTGTATGTTAAAATTTAGGTATGTTAGAAGTTTAACACTTTGCTGACAGCACAGAGTCTCCTGAACTGAGATCAGTCAGTTTAAATTATATGTCGCTTATAGCGAAGCCAAAATACAACGTCAAAGTATTGTAATAAATCACTTACTAACCTTATCTGTGTAAATATATGTCCAAGATCAGGATTATGCTGTTCCATTGTCATGACAATTAAGTTACAATATTGGATGTAACTACACAGACAAGGTTAGTTAACGATTTTATCACACTTAAATCGTGTTTACATGTATCATGTTTATGTGTTGTGGCTATACTTTTGAAACAGAGTTTATTTTAGCATTTGGACTGGCATCACTCAGTTCCAATGTAAGTTAATTAAGATTTTACGTGTGAACTTGTACCTCAATTGGGCTTGTTTATTAAATAACATCATGTACATTTTGTTAAGAATTTCCAGTGTCCTTGATTTTTTTTTTCTAAGTCAGTGAATTTGTCAAATGCATTATTCACGGCTATTGCAAAAAAAAACTTCTGTAAACAGTTGTTTGAAAAGTACAATTTAAGAGTCATTTTTGTTAATAAATATGGTTGTCAATCCCCAAAACTGTGTGAATGTAGCCTTTGTCTTCCCCTTTATTTTGAAGTGGCTCTCCAGCCTAGTGGCTCTCGGATCTGCTATCTTTTCCTTATTATGTTGGGAAATTCTCATGAGATTTAACATATTCTTCATCTTATTCCATTCCTCCTCCTCCTCTCTCTCTCTCTCTCTCTATCTACCCCCTTATTTTCTTGCTCATTTCATTTTCTGTCTATGCCTCCTCATTCTCATTCTCATATTGTATATGTTCTCTCTCTGTATTCCCTCTTTCTCTACGCCTCCCCAAATCTCCTGGCAGTCTTTTGGACTTACAGTCCAGTCCATCTGTTTTCATTCATTAGGGCAGATCTGCTTGTCTGGCTATCTGACACTTTTTTCACGTTGTACTGCACAATGTAATTAAGAATGGCTGGGGAATCATGTCTGCGGAGCCCGACCAGACGCTTCCTCATCCCCTCTGCTCGTCTCCCCTTCACCCTTCTCCTGCTTTCTCCGGGTTCTGGTGCTGTAGATGGTTAAAGTAATAGTTCATTAAAAAAATTAAGCTTCTGTAATGTTTTTCTCACCCTCTTGTTGTTCTAGTCTCATATGCTATGTTTATTTCCCCCATTTTTAAGAATATTCACTATTCCATTTAACAAATTCATGGTGACCATGACTGTCAAGCTCCATAAAGGACCAAATGAACACCATAAAAGTACCATAAAAGTAGTTAGAATGACTTGTACGCTATATTACAAGTTTTCTGAAGTGATGTGAAAATCTCCCCCTCCATTGCAGCTCTCAAATGAAATGTTAGACGTTAAAGTAATTTGGGTATCTCATGACCAAGCATCATTGATGTCAAATTTCTAATGGTGCCATATACTATGATTTGAGAGCTGCAACAGAGAGGAAGATATGCAGCCTTCAAATGGAGTCAGAAATATTGTAATTACGAGTTTTGAGCAAATGAATGACCAAGCAAAGTCATTCACTGATCATTGTTTGTATAGAGTGAAATATAACTATATTTACAATTGCCAAAACCTTGCCTTCGGCCAATTCAATGTTAGTAAACCCACAAAATAATATATTAAGAGAGTGTTTCAGATTCTGAAAGTGCAGCCTGCTCCCCAATTCATTGGTTAATAAAATGTTCAGTGACCAGTATCACTGTCATAGAGACAGATGTGGTTTCTCAGGACATCTGTTTTATATCTGTCTAGCAGTAATAACTATTTAAAATAAATACCTCTAATACACATGTTTAATCTGAAATATGAATACAAAAGCACCACAATTTCATATAAATGTATGCATCTGATAACTGAAAGACTGATGTAACATACAAGCAAAGCTCTAGAGAAGAAAATATATTGGTTCGGTTAGCATCCTCATCATCATCAACGTTCTTGAAGTCGTTGCTGTTCCCCTCTATTGACATTCACAAATGTCCATGAAAATACAGTACTCTCTATATCAGTAAAATTAACTGTCCCACTCATTACTCTGCAGTTGGGGTTGTCCAATTATGTGTATGTTTTTTGCTGTTTAAAAAGAAGGCCAGATTCTGCTGATAATGACCATATTTCTAATCAGGCACCTGACTGAGGCGCCCATACGCTGTTGAACAGACCGTACTCAGTGTGTCTTTGTATTGGGCAGCTTGTGTCAGCATGCTTCTCCTCCACACAGTACTTCCAACAGAGGATATAGAACAGGACTTTACCCCTCGCCTTTCATTACATGTGTTGTTAACAAAGAGAAAGATCTAAAAACCTGACATATATATTGTTGGAGTTGTTGATCTGTATGTGTTTTAGATTTGTAGGTTGCATTATTAGTGTTTCTGCATGGGGGCGCAAAAATACTGAACACTAGCATTAAGTATTTTTCTATTTGAGGTGGACTACTCTCATGGTTGAGCAACAGTTTGAAGGAAATTTTGCTAAGCAAGTTTGTTAAAGGGATAGTTCACCCAAAAATGAAAATGATCTCATCATTTACTCACCCTAATGCCATTTTTTTTTTTGTACACAACAGGTAAGATATTATATTGATATGGTTTATGTATAGTTATGTAATAACACATACACACACACACACACACACACACACACACACACACACACACACACAAACGTCTGTGTTAGTGAAGTGAAATACAATAATTATAATGTAATCGGTGCAGAACTTTCCACTTTCTAGCACACATGTGTATTTTTCTTATAACAGCAATCATTTATATAAATAAATCCTTTCGTTCTAGCATTGCCAAGGACATGTGAGTCTTGAAATGATGTTGACCACTGGTTGGTAACAATGACAATCTACACTGTAAACGCTTGCTGTAAATTTACAGCCAAATTCTTACAGCAATCTACTGTGATTCTTAAATACTGTAGTTTGCTGTTAAAAATGTTGCATTCTGGGAGATCAGTAGCATGCTTACGGTGAAGTGACTAGTTTTATGGTAAATTGCTGTTCTATGCAAGGTATTAGGGGAAAATTAAAATTTAAAATCACGATATCTTGGTGAAAGCTATAGTGACATATGGAAATTTGAAGTATAGCACTGCATTGTGGGTTATAATGTTGAAATACCAATAACCAATTTGCAGTTGAATATGTATGTATGCTTTGACAATGCATTGGGGCTACAAAATTGTAAAAGAAAAAAAAAACTTACACAAGATTTTATTCAGTCTTAATAGAAGTCGTAATTTGTGTTGTTGTTTTGTTATCAGTAGTTGTGTTTTGTTTGAAGTCACCATTATGGTGATTGGTGTTCTCTTGAGCTGGCACCTTGAACCTTCTTTATTCTTATATTATGTTCTTCCAGCCAGTCAATTTATGTTTCAGTAAAATACAAGTTGTTGCACTGTGCTACTTGGAAGACAATACCTAAGGTCAGACTGAATATCTGATCCTACCTTGCAATTTGCACTATATGTGGCAATAGTGATGCACAAAATGTGTATTTCAGCAAAATTACTTTTAAATGTTTGGTGTTTTTGATGAAATTACAGCATAACTCGTGTTGTCATTATGATACACACAGAAATGAACTCTCGGCATACAAAACGCAATAGTGGTGACAATTAACAAACATACTTTTATGTAAAAAAGTAAAATACAAGACCACAACAAAAACAACGTCAATATCTCTAGCTGGTAATTTCAGCAACAGCAAGACACTGTTAATTTTACAGTAACATGTTGGCAACCCTGCTGCCAGTTCTTTACTGTTTTTTTGATGAGAATTTATACACTTTAACAGTGTATAAATTAGTTACTACTGTGGTCTGTTTGGCCAAAATATCCTATAGTTTTACAAATTTTACAATGTTTGACTTTATCAGACTAGCAATCATTGTGGTTAATACATGTTTTAAAAGTCTTATCTCTTATTTATTGTAGTTTGTTAGTGTAGTAGAGTCCTAGTTACGTCCTGTTCCGAGTCTAGTTTTCGAGTTCCTGTTTCAAGTTTATGTCTAGTTTAGTCCATGTGTCTAGTTCATGTTCACGGGTATAGATAGTGTTTCTTGTATCACCTTTGTTTTTGGAAATAAATCTGCACTTGGGTCCTACACAACTCATCTTGTTTTGCTCCTGTTTGCCTGCCTACATCGCTACACTATCCCAATGAATACACAGGTTGGACATATATATCCCTATATGTCTGTAAAGTAAACTAACTATGATAATCTACCAGCCACTGTAGCCTTTAGAGAGCTTTTATGTTCATAAATTCATTTAAAAAAGTACACACGTTTCTCTAATGCCACTTTTTCATGATTTTGTTCACAATAAAAACATAATAATTTACATTTTAGGCACATGTTAATGTTGTGATTAGTAATTAATTAGTAGTTATTTCAAATTAGCCATAGTTAGTTAATAGTTCTCAATGAGACAAATCAAATTCTGTAATTATTGACTACCTCAGTCGTCAGTTCACTATTATGGAGGCCCAAACCTGCATAAATAATAAATGAATAAATGTAATAATAAAAAAATAAATACAGGAATAAATGTCTTGATAAAACAAATATAATTAATTTTTAATTACATTTATTCCTGAATGTATTATTGTATGACTTTATTCCTTTATTATTTTCTATATTTATTTTTAACTTTATTTTTATTCTTTTTAGCTTTTAATTATTTATTCATTTATTTTGCATATTTTTTATGTGTTAATTTATTTGTTACATTTATTTATTCCCACATATATTTATTTCCATATTTATATATTCCCATATATATTTATTTATTTATACATGTATTTATTTTTACTTTTCTGTGTGCAACATGGAAATAAGGGAGGCGGTCCTTGCGGAGCTCCAGTGCATCATTGGATAAGAGCTCTATAGTACTTATTGGAAGCAGATGGACGTCCCACCTTAGCTCCCTTTGACTCGCACAGATTTTGAATATACAGGGGACGTTTTGCAGAGAGTTTAACAATCCAGGATGTGCTTCGACATTCATACTGGCATACAGCTCTCCTAAAACATCAATAAGCACCTCTACTCTAAATGAAACATACTCATTTGATGCGTGGTTATCGACTTCATTCGCATGTCGCGCAACTCTCTAGATATATGTGAAGAGTCAGCTGTAGATTTTTTTATTGCAGATGTATACATACATACATACATAAACGATCAGGGAAATGAAGCATGGTTGTATCTTTTACAATGAACAATCATAACAACAGAAAACAATATTATGGATTTGCAGACATCAAAATATGAAGTTATATACACAGAAAAAAAAAAGAAAAGGACCAGGTTAAATCATATAATTTATGAAACTTGCTCATTTTGTGGTTTTGTTGAACAAACAGCTCCCCATTTATTTTGTGATTGTAGTATAACCAATACATCTTGGATTGACTTAAGCTCTTGTTTTTAGCCCCACAAATAGCTTTAGTTTACACGCGATATGGCTATGACCTAACGTCACATCAAAACAAGTCAAGAGTAATCGAGCACATGCTTCAATCTACAATAAGCCAATGGTAAGCAGGACCCGCCCACATCATTATCATACAAGAGACAGAAATGTAAGAATAAATACAAAAATAAATAAATGTGGGAATATTTAAATATAGAAATAAATACATGTGGGAATAAATAAATATAAAAATAAATGAATGCATAAATAAATAATAAAAAAAAACAAAAACAAATGAAAGAAAAAATTTCTATTTTTATAAGAATAAAAATAATAAATAAAAAGACAAAATAATAAATAAAGGAAAAAAAAGTCATACAAAAATAAATTCAGGAATAAATTTCATTAAAAACGAATTATATTTGTTTTATCAAGACATCCATCCTTTATTTATTTTCTTATTATTACATTTATTTATTTATGTATTTATTTATTATTTTTGCATGTTTTGTCCTCCATACTATTATTTACTGATTAATTAATCCTGTTTCCATATTATTTAATAGTAGTAACTAACGTGTAAATTTTTTACTACTCATTTGTCATGCATTAATTCCTGCATAATTGCCTATTAATGGCAGACCATTATTATAAAGTGTTACCAATAAACACAACACTCTCCTTGCTCTTTTATCCTGCCTATCTAAAATAAACTCAGTTATTATTGGCCCTCTTTTCTTTGTAAGATTGAGTCTGTCCTGACTATTTGCAGTGAGTGTGAGTGACAGAAGCACCACAGGGGACAAACAGCCACACCGGTGAAACTATGTACCTCTGACCATATCTTACACTGTGACTGTGTCCAGGTCTGCCCTCGAGTAAACAGTGCAAAGATGAATTAAGCGCTACCACATAAATAAACCTGAACTTTGACCTTAGAAGATGACTCAAAGAATAAGACACACTCTTTGGCCCCAGTGGCGATCACCACCACATAATTTGTTGCAGTGACTGGAATTGTAAACATCTTTTAAGTGTAGAATTCTTCCCTGTAAATCTCAAGGAGGGATCTCACGGCCTCCATCAGTGGATGCTGGGAATTCCATAAGGAGTACCAACCAATTTCTGCTATATATGAATATGTTTGAGAGGAGACCAGAACAATGGTCTCCAGACCTGATTTCAGGTGAAATTTGTCAATGTCAACAGACTGGAAGAGAAGAATGTGGCAAATATTTTAGTTTATTTTTTCCACATTAGAGAAACCCATCTGCCATTTACATTCATTTCAAAGGATCTGTGTTGAAATGGAATATCTTCATAATGATGTGAATGAATATCTAACACATTCATTCTCAGCAGACATGTGTGTCATATATCCACTAACTTTAGCATCAACAGTAGACTATATGAAAATAATGCATTTGTGTTATGTTAGGTTATGCTACATTACTTCTTCAGAATTTAAAACTTCTTACTTGGAAAAGTGCAGCAGAATGCCACTTGAATTTGCACATCCAACTTATGTGAATTTGATATTCACAGTTCAGATTTCACAGAGATGTGGGTGTATGACATATGAATAAAGCAGCATGACATAATTAAATCTGTTTAGTAAATGTGTCAGTAGACAGGTGTTTAAAAAGATGATACATGATCCTCTCTGTTGATAATCCTTCATCTGAAGGACAAATGCTAGCACTGCATAGTATAAACTTTCCTTTACAATTTGGTTGGTTATTTGGATATTGCTTTGTTGACAATTAAGTATAAACAAAGTTAATGGTACATTTGTATTTTATTTTATTCTGCATTTTAACGAGGAAAATAGTTTTTATTTAAACATCCTTCAGTAAAAGATTGTGAATTGGTTAACTGATATTTACCTTACCATATTTGGTAAATAATTATATTATATTTAAGACAAAACATGTAATTTACTTTAAAATACTAGAGAAAAAGATGTATTTTAAGATGTTTAAAATATGAGTTAACCCATGAAATTGTAGTTAAAAGTATTTTTTTTTCTTTTACTGTAATCTATTGTTGAAGGGGTCATGACATTATATATATTATAAAATTATTATAAAATATTATCTTCCCTGAGGACCACTTATAATGTTAGCAAAGGTTTCTGCACCAAAACAGTCATTATTTAGTCATATATACAATAATTTTCCACCCTGTCTCTGGCCCTCTGTCTGAAACGCTCAGTTTTAAGCTGTCTAGCCCTTTAAGGCTTCAATGTAAATGCCCACTGTTGTGATTGGTTAAAATCATGCAGCCCTTCCAATCCAGCCATATTTGAAACCAGGGTTGTAGATTCCATGTACATGTTTCCGTGATCAATTGAAAAATGTACATGCTTCTCGCAGCAACCCCCCCAATGTTCAAGTCAAATCTACGCCCTTGGTCAACGGTACATTTTAAAATACAAAGCAGTTTTTTTGTAGATCCAGTAGATTTCATTAATAATACTTTATCATACACAATATAGTTTTGGACTGAAAAATATACATGGCAACGTATTATGTTATCTTCTGAGTGTCAAGAAATGGAACGCTTCAGTGAACGAAAATCAGAGATATTAAGACTTTGAATGGAAGTCAGGTCCTCTAGAGCAGTCGTTCTCAACCAGGGGGTTGGGACCCACTAGGGGGCCTCAGTAAACTTCCAGGGGGCCCTCAAGATTTCCTAATATTTTCTAAAATAAGGTACATAATTATAATTTGTATATATTCATTATTATTCAACTGACTGAAAAAAAAATGTAATATCTCCCTTCAATAGCTTGCTTTTTATGAATATGTTCTAGACATTTCTGGAATCACAAATGTATCATTATTATTTTAATATATTGATGCTAGTAGTTTCTTTCATTATAAAACTTTGAAAATAAGCTTTGTCATCATTACAGTAGAAGTATCAAAGGCAATGTGGAAATACATCTTACAATAGAAATATCTAATTGATTACATTTGGGTCCTTCTAATATTTTCTTAGACAATGTGGGGCTTGGAGTCAAAAAGCTTGAGAACCATTGCTCTAGAATGCCAGAAGACCCACCCATAAAAATGTTGTCTTACCTATATACATGTAGATTTGGTAAATATGTATTTCATTAAATTAACCAGCAATAGTGTAGCATACTGTCTAAACACTTCCTGTCTTACAAAAATATTCTTATGTTTCACAATATGTCCTGCATATTACATCATCTGAAAGACACCCACAGGCTGAGGTCTGTCCTGCTATTAAAACAGTTACTGATGCTTATTATTATTCACTTTAAAAGGAATGCAGTGTATCCTTCTACAAGCTGTCCTGCTAAGCAGCAGCTTCACCACTACCCACAGACATCCGCAGTTCATTTGCAAATCTCTCCCCACATTCACTCCAACTCGTATAATAGAGCATTGATTTAGGGAGGACTATTGGACAAAGAGCCTATTTCACCATTGCCTGGCTTAGGAGGACTAACAAAAGTTGTGATTAATTGTAGGGCATTTGTATAGGATAGTAAATGTCCAATAAACTGTTGCACCTTTTGTGTCTCTGTTGTAGATTGAATGCAGGTATCTGCTGTAATCTTTATTAAAAATGTCTTGCATTGCATGATTATGACGTAACATGTCATTTAATATTCATTAAGTTCTGGCACATTAAGCGACACAATGTTGGTATTAAAGGGACAGTGCACAAAAATGAAATTATGTTATTATTTACTCACGCTCATATTGTTCTAATCAGTATGTTGTCATTTATTTTCAGTGAAACTTTAAAGTAGAAATTTGGAAGAATCTTTACACAATTTTCAGTATATCAGACAGTTCATAGTAATCACAGCTTTAAAGCTTTGAATAGAACAGAAACACCATTACAGCACTACAGAATTAGTCAAAATGACCTTGAATATGATTGTATGGTCCCTTGATCCCACCATGGAATAAAATGAATAAAAAGGTAATTCTGGCTGTATATCTCATAATTCTTAATACATTTTTTGTACTTCCATTTTATAAATTGCAAGATATCATGTCGCATTTGTATGATATTAACTTGCAATTGCTAGTATAAAGTCACAGTTGTGAGTTTATATCTCACAAATGCGACTTAAAAATTAAAATAAAAAGGTAAAAATGTCTGACTTTATTTATATATTCACAAAGCAATCATATGGAAATTGGATCCTGCCACAGATTAAAATAAAAGTAAAGAGGAATTTATTGCAATAAATAAATTATTTCACAAATGCATGATATAAACTCACAATTGTAAGTTATAAAATGACAAACGCAAGAAATAAAGTCAGAATTGTGATATAAAGTTGAAATTTCGAGATGTAAATTTTCAGTTGCATGATATAGTCGCAATTGCCATTTATAAAATATTAATGGCAAGACACAAATTCAGAATTGTGATATAAAAGTCAAAATTGTGAAATATTAAGTAAAAATTGCAACTTTATTTATGGAAGTTGTGTTTTTATATATCACAATTGCGACTTTATATCATGCAATTGTGAAATGATATCTTTATTGCCAGAATTGCCTCTTTAATTATTATTATTTTTATTTCATGGCGAGATCCAGCTTCCATATGATTGCTTTGTGTGACGAAAAAACTGAAATGTAAGTCTTTCTAAAGTGATAATCTTTCCCTCCGCCGAAGCTTTGAAATCTCCTCGTGCTCGTGTTCAGATTAAAAAAAGTTTTCACGTTTACACCAAACACATTGTTGTATGGATATATATATATATATATATATATATATATATATATAAATAGAGAGAGAGAGAGAGAGAGAGAGAGAGAGAGAGAGAGAGAGAGCTTGACAGCTCACGATCACTGTGAACTGTCGTCAAATAAAAAAGAGTTGCGTTAAAATTCTTTAAAAATTCTTCTTTTAAGTTCCACAGGAAAAATAAATAAATACATAAAATACCAGCATACAGGTTTTTGAAAAAAAAATGTGGATGATTAAAACTTTTGGGGGGAGAACTTCCTTGAATACTAACATTTCACCATATGTGCCAGATCTTCATGAATATTAAATGATGTGTTACATCATGCTCATGTGTGCAATAGTAGAGAAAAGGACTGAGGGGAAAGAAGAGAGAGAACGAACGAGAGATGTTGTTTAGTACAGGCTAGAGTGACGACACACATGGCTTACTTCCTTTCAAATATTTTATTTTTATATTTCTGCTACAATAACTTTCTGATAGATTTTGGGCCCAATTATTTAATTTTCTTTATGATTAAGGGACATTTTAATGTGTATAAAGTGCATATTTAATGTGCCCAAAAAGTTAAATGGCCTCTGGGTGTTGTGTTAATTACCTCAGCAAATTACCTAACACCTCACTTCCTGAAAAATGCTGAAATACACACCACATCTATTCAGAGAGAGTGAGGGAGTGGGGGGGGGGGGGGGATGTAGCTTGCTTGTTGATCAGACTGTCAGGGTTCTATATTAGTTTGGCTGCTCTGTGAGTATGGGTTTGTTTGCATGTGTGTTTGTTGTCAATTCTGTTTGACAGTTCACTTGTTTGGCGTGAGTGATTGTTTTATTGAGATAATTACTCGCACCGACTCTGCTAACATTTTCTCCACCCAGGGGCAGACTGGCCATTGGGAGAACCGGTACTTTTCCCGAAGGGCCGGCTGCAAAACAGGGCCGAATATGCCATGATAAGCTGAAATGGGCTGACGCGTTATGCAGAACGGGCCACAAAATGGCACTGCGATATGCCGAAGGAGGCAACAACATGCTGAAAAGGACAGCGACTCCCACCCCCAAATCCACCACAACCCCATGTTCAACAACTTTTTGGCCAGATTTCCCTCCCCCCTCACACCACCCCCCGCTAAACAACATTTGGGCCAGTTTATATATAAAATCCTAGCCCAATTTATCTTCCCACTCCACCCCTGTCCCACCTGTCGCTCATTTCCTCTTGTCTATTTATCTTGCACTCTTCCTTCAGTTCTACCCAGTTCCTGCAGTTTACCATGACCTGGGAGCAGTCTTTAGCAATTCCAGGGCCACATCCCTTCCTCTGCACCATGCGTATGACTGCACTATCGAGCTCCTCCCCAGCACTCCTCCACTTCTTGGGTGACTTTACTCTCTGTCCACTCTGGAGCAGGAGGCAATGGCTCGTTGGTTAGTCGCTCGCAGCTGGCCTCATCTGCCCTTCCTCATCCCCGACAGGAGCAGGGTTCTTCTTCGTGGAGAAAAAAGCTGGTTCATTACGTCCCTGCATCAACTTTTGAAGGCTGAACGACATCACTGTTAAGAACAGGTATCCATTACCTTTGATGTCTTCAGCCTTCAAGAAATGTTTCATGTAGATCGTTCTTCACAATGCTTACCATCTTGTCAGGGTGAGGGAACCCTGGCTCACCCCCACAGGACACCTCGAATACTTAGTTATGCCCTATGGTCTTTGTAACTCACCTGCAGTCTTCCAAGCGCTCGTCAACGATATTCTCCGTGACATGGTTGATCACTTTGTCTTTGTGTACCTGGATGACATTCTGATTTTCTCCAGATCTCTCCAGGTGCACATTGAGCAATGTCTGCTTGAGAATCAGCTGTTCGTGAAGGCGTGCAGTCGGTTCCGTTCCTGGGATACATTGTGTCATCCATGGATCTGTCAAAAGTGAGATATGTCACTGTTTGGCCTATCCCAGACTCTTGCAAAGCTTTGCATAGATTTCTGTGGCTTTGCAATTTCTACCGACATAATTAGAGCGCGGTAGCCACCCCCCTCACAAATGACCTCCAACAAAATATTTGGCTGGTCGCCTCTGGCCCTTGAGGGTTTTGTTAAACTTACACTGATCAGCCACAACAATAAAACCATCTGCCTAATATTGAGTAGGTCCCCCTTGTGCCGCCAAAACAGTACCAACTCGCAAAGTTTCTACGGTCAGTTCTACAGTCAGTTTGTTATCTGGGTTCCATCCCCATACCAATGGTCATACCGAATGAGCAAACCAATGTCTAGAGGAGATGCTTTGTTGCATGGCTGCACAGAATCCTTCATATTTGGTCCTACAAACTATACACTCACCTAAAGGATTATTAGGAACACCATATTAATACTGTGTTTGACCCCCTTTCGCCTTCAGAACTGCCTTAATTCTATGTGGCATTGATTCAACAAGGTGCTGAAAGCATTCTTTAGAAATGTTGGCCCATATTGATAGGATAGCATCTTGCAGTTGATGGAGATTTGTGGGATGCACATCCAGGGCACGAAGCTCCCGTTCCACCACATCCCAAAGATGCTCTATTGGGTTGAGATCTGGTGACTGTGGGGGCCATTTTAGTACAGTGAACTCATTGTCATGTTCAAGAAACCAATTTGAAATGATTCGAGCTTTGTGACATTGTGCATTATCCATGGAAGTAGCCATCAGAGGATGGGTACATGGTGGCCATAAAGGGATGGACATGGTCAGAAACAATGCTCAGGTAGGCTGTGGCATTTAAACGATGCCCAATTGGCACTAAGGGGCCTAAAGTGTGCCAAGAAAACATCCCCCACACCATTACACCACCACCACCAGCCTGCACAGTGGTAACAAGGCATGATGGATCCATGTTCTCATTCTGTTTACGCCAAATTCTGACTCTACCATCTGAATGTTTCAACAGAAATCGAAACTCATCAGACCAGGCAATATTTTTCCAGTCTTCAACTGTCCAATTTTGGTGAGCTCTTGCAAATTGTAGCCTCTTTTTCCTATTTGTAGTGGAGATGAGTGGTACCCAGTGGGGTCTTCTGCTGTTGTAGCCCATCCGCCTCAAGGTTGTGCGTGTTGTGGCTTCACAAATGCTTTGCTGCATACCTCGGTTGTAACGAGTGGTTATTTCAGGCAAAGTTGCTCTTCTATCAGCTTGAATCAGTCGGCCCATTCTCCTCTGACCTCTAGCATCAATAAGGCATTTTCGCCCACAGGACTGCCGCATACTGGATGTTTTTCTCTTTTCACACCATTCTTTGTAAACCCTAGAAATGGTTGTGCGTGAAAATCCCAGTAACTGAGCAGATTGTGAAATACTCAGACCGGCCCGTCTGGCACCAACAACCATGCCACGCACAAAATTGCTTAAATCACCTTTCTTTCCCATTCTGACATTCAGTTTGGAGTTCAGGAGATTGTCTTGACCAGGACCACACCCCTAAATGCATTGAAGCAACTGCCATGTGATTGGTTGATTAGATAATTGCATTAATGAGAAATTGAACAGGTGTTCCTAATAATCCTTTAGGTGAGTGTATATAGTCCACTGCAAAAAAAAAAAAATATATATATATATATAATTCTTATTCAGTATCATTGTCCCTTTTTCCACGTAAAATGATATCAAGGTCCTTAAATCAAGATACATTTTACTGAATTTAGTGAGTTTTATACTTTATTCTTATTCCATTGGCATCTGCTCTTGTTTTAAGCACAAATCTAACTAAATTTAGTTTGATTTGTATGACAACAAGACTTAATATCTACAAGAAGTAATTTTTTTCTCAAGTCAATTCTTTGTTTTTTCTCTTTCTTCTATTATTGCATCCGTTGGATTAATCGCTTTTGCTGTATTCCTCATTTGTAAGTCGCTTTGGATAAAAGCGTCTGCTAAATTAATAAATGTAAATTTTTATTCACTTACATATTTTAAACAGTAACTTATCCTTGGATGACACAACCCATTAGAATAATACTGTGTTTATTCCAGCAAATCTCAAGAGCCATGTCTCTTAAAACCTGTTACACATTCTGTGTGTTTGTGTGCAGATGGACCACACACTGATCCATCTGCTCCAGGCTGAGTCTGTCTCCAGCCCTCAGCATCAGTGGCCGTACCGGAGACAGCAGCTCAGGCATGGGGGAGAGCTGTACTGCAGGCTGCAGGCACTGTGAGGTGATAACAAGGTGGTAACAAGGTGTAAGGTTTGTGAGGGTCCACTCCAGTGCTGGCTGTGAGGTGACACCTCACATCATTTTAAATCAAGGTTGGTGGCATAAACTAGGGGGCTTAGAGATTTTGTTTTCCAGATTTTGACAGTCATGGCAGTGTGGCAAACTTTATTAAGGGGTACGGTCCACAGCTATATTTGTACAGTGTGCAGAAGTGCCATTGAGGTATGAGCAGTGTTCAGTTCTTGTTCTTGCTGAGCCAAGCTTATTTTTGTTGGGCAGACCCTTCAGCCCAGTGTACAAACCTGTGCAGTGTATCACTATGCCATTCATTCATACTGTATGAATAGAGACTGTAACACAAATTGATAAATAGAAAGAAAGAAAGAAAGAAAGAAAGAAAGAAAGAAAGAAAGAAAGAAAGAAAGAAAGAAACAAACAAAGATATAAAGATATTAAAGTCAATTAAATCAACCAAATTTCAGAAACTTCAGAAATGTTTTTCTTTAATACTTTTTATAAAGAAAGATTCAGTTGACTTAAGCTCCCATTATTGCATTATATGGCAATTGTGGGAGTCAAAAAAAAAAAACAAAAAAAAACAACAACAACAACAATATTTGGGCTCTATTTTCATGACCACGCTAGGCGCAGTACAACAACCATGTGCAACATCTTATCAAATTTTCGTGAGAGAGCTAATTCTAAGCACAATTTTCATGCCAGCGCAAAGTGCAAGTGTGCGTGGGTGGGAGTGTTTGCGCTATTTGTGGGTGTATGCATGCATACTGAGGGTGTATTTTATGTAAATGATGTGGCACAAAGCCCAATTCTCCATTTTCCTAAGAAATAAATCATTGCGCTAAGATGTTTGAAATACACTTCTAATCTCAGCACAAAGTCTAAATTTAGTTCCTGTTTTTGCAGTTTGGAGATTCCACCTGCAGATGGTAATAAACTTAATGTCCAAACCTTGAAAATAGAGTAGAACATAAAATTGTGTCCCTAACAATCAATGTAGTAGCTGTTTTATGAAACAAAATTGTATGGATTTGTGTTAATACTATCTAGAGTGTGTGGTTTATTTTTATTATCACAATTATTATTATTATGTTTAGGCTATACAATTACAATATTACAATTGTATTTATGATCTAATTTATATTGGACACCTGTTATCTTAGAGTGATTTATAATATACTTGACATTCATCAAAGACGCAGTTTATATGCAAAAAAACCTAAATCCATATTTATATTCTACAATTCATTGCATACAGTCCATTTACACTATTAACATCTTATAAATGTGTTGTCTTTGTTTATTAAACTGGTACTTGATAGGAAATGGTTGGATGGTGAAGTGCTCAAAGGGGTCCCTCGCCCTCCATCTGCTCTTATGCAACACATTCCAAGTGCGCATGTCTTTGGAGTGCAGTTTTGGAAAGAGGAAGCGTGGCTAATTCAACAGCTAATTCAATGTCTAGTGGATTTGCTAGAATGGCTAAAATAGCTTACACCTTTATATATATATATATATATATATATATATATATATATATATATATATATATATATATATACACTCACCTAAAGGATTATTAGGAACACCTGTTCAATTTCTCATTAATGCAATTATCTAATCAACCAATCACATGGCAGTTGCTTCAATGCATTTAGGGGTGTGGTCCTGGTCAAGACAATCTCCTGAACTCCAAACTGAATGTCAGAATGGGAAAGAAAGGTGATTTAAGCAATTTTGAGCGTGGCATGGTTGTTGGTGCCAGACGGGCCGGTCTGAGTATTTCACAATCTGCTCAGTTACTGGGATTTTCACGCACAACCATTTCTAGGGTTTACAAAGAATGGTGTGAAAAGGGAAAAACATCCAGTATGCGGCAGTCCTGTGGGCGAAAATGCCTTGTTGATGCTAGAGGTCAGAGGAGAATGGGCCGACTGATTCAAGCTGATAGAAGAGCAACTTTGCCTGAAATAACCACTCATTACAACCGAGGTATGCAGCAAAGCATTTGTGAAGCCACAACATGCACAACCTTGAGGCGGATGGGCTACAACAGCAGAAGACCCCACCGGGTACCACTCATCTCCACTACAAATAGGACAGTTGAAGACTGGAAAAATGTTGCCTGGTCTGATGAGTCTCGATTTCTGTTGAGACATTCAGATGGTAGAGTCAGAATTTGGCGTAAACAGAATGAGAACATGGATCCATCATGCCTTGTTACCACTGTGCAGGCTGGTGGTGGTGGTGTAATGGTGTGGGGGATGTTTTCTTGGCACACTTTAGGCCCCTTAGTGCCAATTGGGCATCGTTTAAATGCCACGGCCTACCTGAGCATTGTTTCTGACCATGTCCATCCCTTTATGGCCACCATGTACCCATCCTCTGATGGCTACTTCCAGCAGGATAATGCACCATGTCACAAAGCTCGAATCATTTCAAATTGGTTTCTTGAAAATGACAATGAGTTCACTGTACTAAAATGGCCCCCACAGTCACCAGATCTCAACCCAATAGAGCATGTTTGGGATGTGGTGGAACGGGAGCTTTGTGCCCTGGATGTGCATCCCACAAATCTCCATCAACTGCAAGATGCTATCCTATCAATATGGGCCAACATTTCTAAAGAATGCTTTCAGCACCTTGTTGAATCAATGCCACGTAGAATTAAGGCAGTTCTGAAGGCGAAAGGGGGTCAAACACAGTATTAATATGGTGTTCCTAATAATCCTTTAGGTGAGTGTATATGTATGTATATAAAGGTGTAAGCTATTTTAGCCATTCTAGCAAAATATATATATATATATATATATATATATATATATATATATATATATATATATATATATATATATATATATATAATTAATATCCTTTTACATTTTGGTTTAGAACAAACTTTATTTAAAAAAAGTTATTTTTTAAGGCCCTATATGGCTAAAGCCCAGTGATATGGGGCTCTCAGTGTGGCTCCATTAAATTGTTATATTTTACTCATTTTTAATGGCCAAAAACCAAATGTGGGTGGTATAGTATGAAACTGATTTATGTTGTCCAACAAAACAAAGGTCTGAAGTACAAATAATGTTCAAAATAAAAATGCACCTTTGTGAAATCAAACATTTTTCATGAAAGACCAGTATGGTTTTATCTATAACATCCTCATCATCATCATCATCATTTGACCTCAATGACAGCAGATGACTTCACCACATTTACGGTTAAAGCTAACAGTAATACATTTTCACCACCACACCCTCTCAAACCTCCGCATTCTGTATGCAGCTCTTCTATTTCCATGATTTCTCCTCTGACTGACACTGAGGTCTCTAAACTCCTCCTCTCCAACCCCACCACATGTCCCTTTGACACCATTCATTCCCACCTTCTCCAAGCCATCTCTGTCCATCCTACCTGCACTCACATACATAATTAACACATCTCTACTTACAGGTTGTCAATGAGACATGTAAGATCTGGATTAAGATCATCCTTCCTGATTCTACTGGAAATTTCTGCAGAGAGCTGAGGTGTCCAAGTCACATACTGGGCTACCTCAGGACTCAGTGCTTGGGTCACTTCTCTTCTCTACAAACACATCACTGGAACCCATCATTCAGGCACATGGGTTCTCTCACCACTGCTACACTGATGACACACAGATCTACTTGTATTTCCAGCCCTACGACACCACGGTGACTGCTCAAATCTCGGCCTGTTTGGCAGACATCTTGGCCTGGATGAAGGAAGACACCTGCAATTTAACCCAGAAAAAACTGTGCTCCTTGTCTTTCCAGCCAACCCTGCTTTTGAATACAACATCACTGTTCAACTGGGTTCAACTAGAGTAAAACCTTCCAAAACGGTCAGAAATCTAGAGGTAACCATCGATAACCAACTAAATTTCACAGACCACATCTCAAAGACAGCACGATCATGTAGATTTACCCTCAACAATATCTGGAAAATGAGACCCTTCCTCTTTGAACATGCCACACAACTTCTTGTTCAGTCACTTGTCATAACTTGACTGGACTACTGTAACATTCTCATTGCAGGCCTCCCTGCATGCGAAATTAGGCCCCTGGAAATGATCCAGAATGCAGCAGCATGTAATGATCCAAATAGAGCATATGTTACACCACTCCTTTTCTGTCTTCACTGACTGCTGGTTGATGCATGTATCAAATTCAAGGCTCTGATGCTGGTATACAGAACAGTCTCTGGGTCTGCTCCAGCATACCTAAAATAATTTCTGCAGTGCTACATTTCCACCAGAAGCCTGCAGTCGGCTAATGAGCGGTGTCTTTTACCAACACAAAGAGGAACCAAAACACTTTCTCTGACTTTTGGTTTCACTGTACTTATTGGTTGAATGACCTTGCCAACTCCATCCATGAAGCAGAATCACTCTCTGTCTTCAATAAATGGCTAAAAACACATATTTATATATATTCTTGTTGCACTCTTGTCTTGGATGCTAGTATACTGATGCTGGTGAAACTTTGTAATGCAGCACTTTTCGTCTCCTTAAAATGAGTCGCTTATGAAGTATTATTCCTCTTTAAGTCGCTTTGGATAAATGCTTCTGCCAAATGAACAAATGTAAATGTAAATAATTGTTCATTTATCTTAATACATTTTTGGACAAAACCTGAGATTTACAAGGTTGATATCCTTGACTCCATCATGTCCATTTGAACTCCATTATGTCTCATGAGCTAAGAAACAGCATCTTTATTGTACTTATGACAGACAATTTGGCATTCTAACCACTGAGAGGATTTTCAAAAACCTCTTTGAGGTGCCCTAGCACATGTGTGTTCTCAAGGGAACCACTGCTACAAAAGGTTTGGGACCCATTAATACTGTAGATGCATTGATTCTAGAACATTATTCACCTCTTTTGGAAGCCTATTAGAACCATTGGAATTTAGAAATCAGCTGTCAATTCAAATAGCATATATTTATGACATGCAAATTAAGTCTTTTAATCTACAGAAAAAAGTGAGAAAATGAGATAGATGTAGGAGGACAGGATGTATCTGATTTCTCTTTAGAGCAGGGAACACAAGGAGCTACTCCTCGCCCCAGCACCAGTCATCTGATTGTCAGGCAGAGCAGAGGGCGACTCTTGGCTCTCGACTGAATATAAAAACAGACTCTGTGAGAGCTTTGGGGAAACAGGCTGCACACTCTTGAGGAAAGCAATGTTTTTACTCAAGCATGAGTCGTTGTTCTTGGTCTTTTTCACTGGAGTGATAGAAGCTCTCCTCATGATTGTCTGACTGGTGACCAGTGTTCAGGAAGCTACTTTAAAACTGTAGATTGCCAAGCTTTAAGCTACACATTATTGTAACTGCTTTAAATGGGTCATGACACACTCTTTGTTTTATCTTTTGTATTATCTTTTTTTTTGTACCAAAACAGTCATTATTTTGTAATATATTATCATTTCCCACCCTGTTCCTGGCCCTCTGTCTGAAACACTCAGTTTTGGCCTAAGTGCCTCCTTAAAACTTCAATGTAAATGCCCACTGTTATGATTGGTTAAACATCGGGAGATTTGAAGCTAAAGAGCTCTGCTCCAAAAATCCACTGCAAATGACTTATTCAAGAAGGTCTCCCTATAATTTATTACAATTTTAAAATAAAATTAAAATGTAGAAAGACTAACTAAATTGTGCCCAAGACAAAAAATGACCAAAATGGCAATTGTGAATGGAGTGGCCAATGGGGTGGCCAGGCTTTTGTCCATGGTGGCCCAGGCCACCCCCTAGCTCTGCCCCTGGTTTAAGTACTCCTCAAGTTTTGAGCCAACTCCACTTTTAGAGCACAATATTATCCAAATGGTCTCCAAGGGTCAAATTATTTTAATGGAGTTCTCTAAAATGTTCTTCTTCAAAACTGGGCATTTTGAATAAGGGTAAATTAATAGGTCTTAAAGTCACCATGAAACCGACTTAATTACCGTATTGTGACGTATTTCTGAGTGAAACAGCTTTTCAAATGAGAAAAAAAAACAATGTAGGGCAGGGACTTGGTTTACGTTAGGAAAAGGCTACAGCCTCTGTGCAAATACAGATGAATGTGAAACAATAAAGTAGAAGCTAATTTGTCCACATTTTGAGTCACATTACTCTAAACATATAAAATAGAAAACATTTACTCGAGCAGTATATCCAAGAAACTTCTCTCTGCAGAAAAATAGAAATATACTCCAGAGAGTTTCCTTTCATCCAGCTTTGGCGTTGCGTATTTATTTTGAAGTCATCATTCCTATGATCTATTCCATACGAAGACAATTACCCTCCACTGTGAGAGCTTCAGAAGGCTGAAAGGTGATAATGGCAAGTCAAAACTAATTTTTAAGTGATTCCTATCATAAAATCTGTTTAGAATTGACCCTACAGCATGGATTGTGCTCCTTTCGAAGTACCCTGCGAAGGCATGATCAGCGCCAGTTAGAACACAGGCAGACACGCTAGGGGATAGAGTGTTCTTGTTCTAGAGAGCATTTGATTGGACAAAGCCTCTCATGCCATTTGTATCATCATGACTGTGTCTTGGTCTGACAAGCCAGAAGAGAGAGACTGCTGATTTTAAATGCTTATATCTTCTGAAAACGAATTGTGTCAGCATTTGGAGGTACACTAGCATATTGATGACCTTAAAGGGAATAAAAATAAAAGCATAAAAACTTTAATTTTGATTTCATGGCAACTTTAACAGTTTGCCAGGAGTGTATTGATTGAAGAAGCTCAATTTTTCACAGATTTCAATGAGTCAGGCATTTGCATAGTGTTTAGGAAGGCAGTTCTGTCCTGTTGTTGACAATTTGACTCGCCAGAATGTCCGTTGTCATTTTCTCACCTGCTGCTGAGGTTTTAACAGGATTTTCAGCAGCTCTTCAAATCAAATCAAATCACTTTATTGTCACACGACCATATACACAAGTGCAGCAGTGGGTGAAAGTCTTGTGTGCAGTTCCGAGCAACATAGCAGTCATGACAGTGATGAGACATATATCAATTTACAATAAACAACATAATTACACAACACAATTTACATAGTAAATGTACACATAATTACACAACACAATAATAATATACAATATACAGTAAACCCTACACATAATATGGAATACACATACAATAAAAATAAAAAGTATATATATATATATATATATATATATATATATATATATATATATATATATATACAGTAGTTGTATTGTGAAGAGAATATAATTATGTCAGTCCAGGTTGAGATATAAGATTAATAAAGTGCAGTGCTGATATATTAATTGTGAGAGATCAAATGTTCAAAAGTCTGATTGCTTGGGGGAAGAAGCTGTCATGTAGTCGGCTGGTGCGGGTCCTGATGCTGCGATCCTGAATCCAGTTCGCACTCGCTTTGCTGGGCTTTGCAGTTGTGGGGGGTGCTATTGCTGGTGAGCCATCTTCACAACAGCCTCAGTGTGGACAGACCATGTGAGTTTCTCAGTGATGTGGACACGAGGAACTTGAAGCTGCTGAATCTCCACCGGTGCTCCATTAATGGTGATGTGGCCGTGCTCTCTGTCTTTCTTCCTGAAGTCCACTACAAGCTCCTTAGTCTTGCTGACGTTGAGGGATTGGTTGTGCTCCTGACACCAGCGTGCTCTTATATTCTCTCCAATGTCAAAATTTTTTAGCCTATCAATTAGGCAAATTATAGACATAAATGAAATATTTAGCAAAACTAAGAAATTAAATATCATGGTCTTTATACATAGTAACTGAGATTCAGAGTTCTGAATGTGGGAGTAATGAAGAGAGCATTCACAAATAGAGAAAAACAATGAAAATTCACTGAATTTTCGCCGTATCATGGTTGACCCTGCACTCTGACCCCAGCTTAGCTGGGATATGTGAAAACAAATACATTTCACTGTATATATGCAAACATGTATGTATAATGTGTGACCAAAAATAAAGGCTTCTAAGGCATCTGTATTTAAAGCTGTCACCTTTAAGAAATATCTCTGGTCTTATTGTTCAAGTGTTGTAAAAAAAAAAAAAAATCTTTCATCAAGAAATGCCTCTGAAATGATGTTTTCTGCTGACGAAATCAAGCTCATACCAGTGGCGGTGGCGTAGTGGCTACAGCACAGGGCTGGTAATCAGAAGGTCGCTGGTCCGAACCCTACGGCCACAACCATTGTGCCCTTGAGCAAGGCACTTAACTCCAGGTTGTTCCGGGGGGATTGTCCCTGTAATAATTGCACTGTAAGTCGCTTTGGATAAAAGCATCTGCCAAATGCATAAATGTAAATGTAAAATAATGACCAGTACAATTGTCATGTTCACAATAGAAACAACAGCAGAACTCCGATGCAAGCCATCAAAACTGTCAAAACTTGAATACATTTTAATTGATAATTTCTTCGTGGCTAGCATCGCCAAACAGAACTGCCAAAATAATGATAGATTCCAGGAAACTCGCCTCATTTTTCCAGCAGATAGTCCAGCCTCAAACTCACACCAATGTTGCTGTGTCAGAATGGACGGGCCATTCAAACAGACAGATAAATGTTTTTATCGTGCCACATTGTTACACTTTTAGGTGAAATCAACCTACAAATGATTTACTTACATATTAAGTTTGGATATGAGAAAGAAAAAAAAAATACACATCGGCATTAGCTTGTTTATAAATTTCCCTGAGCACACAGTAAATCTATAATGAGGTCCTGATGCCCACAGAAATGAGGTGGTCACACAGTAGATAAATTAAATGTGCCTTAGGCTCTCTGCTCATTATGTGCTATTACATTGTGATTTTAGTCCACTTTTAGTTTGGTATCCACATGCAAAGTACTTCCAACATCTTAAACTGAGTCTTCAAGACTGTATAGTTGATTATTTCAGCAAGTGTAAACATCATCATTGACACATATCCTTTAGTTTAGTTTACGCACAATTCACTCTTATTTAAGCAAGAGCAACCCGCCGTGAAATGAAGAAGGTCCCTACTAATAAATATTTGGTTTATGTTTGGAATTAGCATAGAAAATTCAATTAAAACAAGACCTTCTGTGTGAAATGGTGCATTCTGATAAAGATTCTTCAGTTTTAATTAGCTAGTTTTAATGAGCATTTGAATGAAATGTGATACTTAGATGACTTTTCTGGCACTCCATCCTCACATTTGATTGCCAAAAAAACAGAGTGCATACAGCAGCATGCAAGCGATTCAGCTTGTGTAGTTCAATTACTCCTCAAGTTTTCAGCCAGCTCCCCTTTTAGAGCATTAGATTATCCATATGATGTCCAGAGGTCAAATTAATAATGATAAAAAACAATATTTTTTTTTAATGGAGGTCAAAGAATGAATATAACTCATATCTCATTGCCGAAAAAACATGGCTGAAAAAGTAGGGATTTGTGATGTCATCCAGAAAAGAAATGTTGATTTAAAGGGGAAGCACCCCTTTTAACTGTGTCCCATTCACCCGTTCACACTCATACACCAATGACAGCAGAGCAGCCATGCAAGTTGCTAGCCTGCTATTGGGAGCAACTTGGGGTCCCATGTCTTGCCCAAGGACAATTGTGGCCGACCTGCTCTACCACCTGAGCCACAGCCACCCCTTGCAGGTTTAATCAATATCTTTGGAAGCAATATGATAAATGTGTGGGTGATAAACAGATAAATATTTAATTATTTTCTTTACTATAAATATCCACTTTCACTTTATTCTTCTTTTATTTTTGGTGATTTGCACTCTTCGTGCATATTGCCACCTACTGTGCAGAGAGGAGCATTTATTGTAAAAAGAAAAAAAGAAAAAGACTTAAATAATATAAAGTTTCCCACACCAAACCATCACATTGCTTCAGAGAATATGGATTTAACCACTGAAGTCATATGGATTACTTTTATGCTGAATTTATGTGCTTTTTGAACCTTCAAAGTTCTGTCCACCATTCACTTGCATTGTATGGACATACAGAGCTGAAATAATTTTCTAAAAATCTTCAATAAAGTTTTACACATATGGGATGGCATGAGGGTGAGTAAATGATGAGAGTATTTTGTATTTTGGGTGAACTATCCCTTTAAAACATTTTAAGCAATTACACATTGTGTTAAATCAAAGATAACATACTTTGTATTACATTTTTATTTAGTCATTTAGCAGACACTTTTATCCAAAGCGACAAATGAGAAACATAGCCAGCAATTTGTCATACAAAGTTTACCAACATCTGCAGTATAGGACTGCCAAGTTCTTATAGTGTCTGGAGTAGTAAAGATGCTAGCACAGAAGAAAGGGACAAACAAGGAATTTTATTTAATTACATTTTTTGTACATGCAGTAAGTGCAGAAGTATGTGCAATTAGTGTTGGTTGAATAAGTGCTCGTGGAACAGATGTGTTTTCAGCTGGTTCTTGAATGTTGAGAAGGTAACAGCAGATCTTGTAGAGGTTGAAAGTTCATTCCACCATAGAGGAGCAGAGAGAGTGTACGATCGCGAAAGTATGCCACGACAGCAAACATACAATTTACAAAACCTACTGTATTATGGCCTTTTGACATTTAACCCAGCATACTTCGTTACATGTTTTCACCTTGTTGAGTGTGTGGCAAATCATCAAACATTCTGATGTATCCTTCAACACTCTTCTGTTAAACCCCCTAGACCTTTTTATGAAGCCATACAGTTCTCCTCTCTGTCTATTAAATGGTTGCCAAGGTTCAAATTAATTTAGTACTGTGGAATGAATTATTTTCTGTTCACTGCCAAACATGTTGTAACTCAAAAAGCTTGACTTGCATTTCAGTCCTAGTTACTTATAAATTATTATGCATCCTCATCAAGACAAGTGCTGACAAAGAAAATGAATGATGTTTTAAAAGAAAAGATTTTATGCCTATAGGTAGGAGGTTGTTTATAGTCACATTAGATCTCTTGGTACATTCCTTAAAATATTGTTGTCCTTTTCAGTGTTATTTGCCCACATACTCTCAGAAAAATGTACAAAGCTGTCATTGGGGTGGTATCCTTGTTTTGAGTACATATGTTTACCCTTAAAGAGACAAGGGCTTGAAGGGTTTGCGCTAATGTTGGGTGTAGGTGCACAAACTATACATGCATTTTATGCAAATGAAGTGGCGTAAAGAACAATATTTGTTTCAATACGACCTCTTAACTCAGCGCAAAGACTAAATTAAGTTCCTGCATCAAATAATGTCCTTGACGTTCGCTGATGAAGCCGTTTGTTGGTTTAAAACCATTATGAGATTTGTGTTAAATTTTCAAGAGGTCATGGTTTATTTTTTTTTCAATTATCATTAGGGCCCAAGCCTTGAAAAGGCAAGGCCCTATTGTTTTCGTTAGGATGACTATGGTTATTATTTTTTTTACGACTATTGGGGCACTTTTGGGGCTCTTAACGTGCTCGAAAACTCTTGAAACTTTGCACACGGGTCAGAACCCGCGGCCATTAGGGCCGGGCTGAAGCTGGTACCGGGGCGTGGCAGGGGGGCTCGACGGCGCCCCCTGGAACGGGGTCCGAAAACTTGGTCCATAAATCAAACACGCTTGCATGTAATAATATGAAACTCGGTACACATATAGATCTCATCGTTTCATATATCCTTCATACTTTTACTTTTTACCTCAGCCCAACAGGAAATCGTCTATTTAGGGTTGTTTGGAAAAGGCATGCAATGGAATTTGAAATACTCCTCCTAGAGAATTCCACCAATCGCCACGAAACTCGGTCAGCATGAAGTCAAGACATTGAGGATGAAAAATTGCCGGCGGATTTTTGATATCTCGAACGGTTTGGCCGTGGCGAGGAAACGAAATGATAGCGCAAAAAGAGAAACAGGAAGTGTGTTATAACTTCTGCATACATTAATTGATCTCGATGAAACTTCAGCAGTTTGTTCGCTGTAAGAGCCCGATGGCATGGATGTGACTATTGTGAGTCAAAGTTATAGCGCCACCAACTGGCAGAAGGAAGTGTGTCACTTTCAAAATGCTTTGAAATCACCCTCTTATTTTTACCCGATTTACTTAAAACTTTTGGTGTGTAATGTAAACACACGGCAGATGTAGACATGTGAAAGGATTATTGATATCTTGGATACTGTTGCAGCGGCAATGCTTCAAACTCGAATATTCTTTTTGATGCTTTTTAGACTCTTAGCATACTTGAAATTGCATGAAACTCGACAGACACATCACATTTATTAGCCAGTAGACATGTGCAAAGTTTCAGAAACGGGCGTGGTGCAGGGGCTCAGTAGCGCCACCTTTTGACAAAAGTGAGGGGTTGGTTTTATACTTTAACCCACAGTCACAAAACTCAGTAATTATATTGTTCTCATCGAGCCGGACAACTTTCTAATTTACAGTCATTAGCTCAGACCAACAGAAAGTCAGATATTTTGGTTTGAATGTGGATTTTTTGGAGAATTTTCTCTGCCTCTCCCACTGACCCTACGTCTCTCTGTGTCTGGGGGGAGGGGGCTGATTTTGCTGATGAGTGAAATGCTTTTATTTTTGTTTTTCAAGGTTTTGGGGCCCTTAACGTGCTCAAAAACTCTTGAAACTTTGCACACGGGTCAGAACCCGCGGCCATCGGGGCCGGGCTGAAGCTGGTACCCGGGCGTGGCAGGGGGGCTCGACAGCGCCCCCCTTGAACGGGGTCTGAAAACTTGGTCCATATATCAAACATGCTTGCATGTAATAATATGAAACTTGGAACACTTCTAGATCTCATCGGGCCGAACAACTTTCGTGCTCTAAGTTTTACGCCAGCCCAACAGGAAGTCGGCTATTATAGGTTGTTTGGAAACACATGCTCTGGAATTATATATATTCCTCCTAGAGAATTAATCCAATCACCACCAAACTCGGTCAGCATGAAGTCAAGACATTGAGGATGCTACATTGCGGATGGATTTTTGATATCTCCAACGTTTTGGCCGTGGCGAGGAAATTAATTTATGAATAAAAAAGGACAGCATAATAATGGGAGCATAAAAGCAATCCATACGACTCCATTGGTATAATTCATAATTCCCACAGTGTACTTGCTTGTTATATTAGCTACTACAAAATATATAAATACATTTACTATCTTAACTTTAATGATCTACTTAACATAATGATAAATAATCGTAAAATATGATATCAGTATGCTATGTATTGTGAATACACCCATGTTAAACATAAAAATGTACTTCCATTGCATATCATAGGAACACATAAGCGTAAATTATAATTACATTAATAAACCTGTACAAAGACCTCCAGATAAATACTGGCCTTCTGGATTAACACATTTAAGTGCTGCAAAAGATATTGGCCTATGACATCCTATGACATTAAAAATTATTCTACATTTGAATTACCTCATAGATGTGACTATTGTGGTTCACGGTCATAGGCCCTGTCCCAAATGGAACACTTCATATGAATTTTCAGTCTTGTGTACTTATTTCATGTGTCCATTAACTCCATGAGACCGTAGGGTGTCTCATTTTTCATTTTAGGTATCAGAAGGGTGCTCACGCATACTTTGTGGTTGATATGTGCCCTCGATGCGCACTTTTGCAGAGCCCACACTGATGCAAGGTCTACAGCACACATCTTCTCGACAGTCAAAGCGAGGTTACGTTATTGCCCATCGTGCACAGCAACCCTAAAGGCACGGGGGTGGCGGTGCCACCGGCTTGGGCCCGCCATCGCTGCTTGCAGCTATATTTATTATTATTTTTAGATTTAAGTCACTGCAAAAGGGGCAGGTGGAAGAGTCAAAATGTTTAAATTTGCTTTGGATTTTTTGGTGCTTGTCAGGGAATGCATTGTATAATAGGACAGAGACATGCCGGAAAGAACCTCCATTGACCCGATTAGCTCCTTGCACGCCCGCGATTTCACCAAAAAAACTTGAGCACACGCTTGCCCATTGACTTTGTGATCATGAGTGAAGGCATTGTGCTGAGCTTAGCGCTTACTTGCTTATAATATGGCCCTAAAACTCTAAAAATATCAGTTGTTTCTCCTAGACAGCAATGAGATTAAACAGAGAGCAAATGGAAACTACTAATCCTATTTCCCTCTCAGATGTTTCTTCTAAGAAAAAAAAGACCATCTCACTTGCATATCATCCAGAGTTTCAGAAGACATTTCAACAATGTAACAAATTGGGCTAAATTGTTCCATGTGTGTCTGTTTCAGTGTTGGGTGTAACCTTATTACAATGTAATTAGTTACTGTAATCTGAAAACAAAAAGTAGTGTAATACATTAAAACATTTTAATATATTATAATCAGATTACAGTGACAGACTTTCAGTTCAGGTAATTACTTTTAATAAATTACTTGCGTTACACATATTGCTAAAATAATAATATTTATGTATATTACATTTAAAATATGAATTCATAAATACCTCTGTTTGTGTTTATGTTTTGACAGCTGAAGGGTGTGCGACAGTGAAGGAGGGAATTTTGAACAAAAGAACAAATAAGCTTCTGTGAAAAGTTTTAGATAGAAAGTAAAGTCAATTATGGGATTATTTTTTCAGTGAAGTAATCAATAAAGTAATAAAAATACAATTTAGAGAAAAATGTGGCAATTTGTAGTGTATTACGTTTTTCTTTTTTAGTAATTTACCCAACACTGGTTTTTATTTCTCCTACAGAATCGTAGGAAAGCCATCTGAAACAAATTTCATACTTTAATGAATCTCTTGAGCTATAAAAGATCAGCCTATGAGCAATAAAATGATCATCTGGGTGCTTATTGACATGTAATCACAAAAGTTTAATCAAATTACTATTAAAGGTGCTCTCAGTCATTTTTTCCTCATTTAAAAAGCTTTGCTTCTAAAGAAATGAATTGTAATTTTGAAACATAGGTATGATATCACCAGTCACATGAGATGAAGACTCCAGTTAAATCGGTAAACGTATAAAAGCTGTTTTATTCTATATGGAGAGGGTCCCCTCATGGGGGCTGCCATGTTAGAATCACATGACCATCCAAATACTACTTGCTTAATTTCTGTAACGTCCTGTTATTAGAGATTTTGACCTCATTTCCACCTGGTTTTAAGATGCATTTCAGGTGATCCAGTTACATGTGGTCAGCCCTAAATACAGGACCAAACTGGGTCTAAAATGTTTTGTGATCGAGTCACAGAAATCACATATACGAATGTGGTCAAAAACACGTGTGTCCACATCACACAAGGTTTATATGCTAATCCATCCATTATGTGTCACAGAAGCAGTGAAGCACCACCCCTCATCTTCCTTCAAAACAGGAAATCCACTAAAATAACAGATAAATCTGCTTGACATTTTGCGTTTGTGCTTAGATTAAATTTCAACCACATTTTGGAAAAAAAATGTGTGCCGTTATTTCTTTGACTTTTCTGACTTTGTTGCGCTGTATTATCATGCAGTAACACACTGTCAGTGATTGATGTATGTTGTCATGAAACAGAGACCCTCCCCTCCAAATCCGAACACATTGTGACACATCGCTGTTTACACCTGGTCACTTAAATGTGTCTCATGTGACCACATGGGATCGGATCACCCAAGACGCATCATAATACCAGGTGGAAACAGGGAAATTACATTGTTAACTGAAAACTATTGCATTTGAATAATGCTGCATCCAAGCCGATGACATGTTAAAAAAATTACTAAGTGCACCTTTATTTATTTATTTTGATTTAAAGGTGAAGTGTCTAATTTCTGTTACACTAAAAAATGCATAAAAAATAAACATTGCTCTGTTGGACTGGTCGGGATTCTCAAACAAACAGCAACATTTTAATCTGCCTACAAATGTCTTAGATGTATTAAAATGTATTTTAATATATACAAAATACATTACCTTTAATTTTAACAAAATATTGTTTTAAAGATAATAGCAATATATAGTGGATTTATAGTGCATTTGTTTTCTCCCTTTTCTTCACAGTAAAGGTTTTGAGGGTTGCGGTGTCATGTCCTGCGTGATCGCAGTGAAGAAAACAGGTCAATATCGACTCTTTCCTCTCTGGTTCCTCATACAGGTGCTGAATCAAAGCCCAAATGAACTCATCTTGTGATGAGACAGAAATGTGTCTCTTTCTTCCATCCAGCTGTACTTATCGACTCTGTGCTTTATCAGCACTCAATTCTCATCAGCCCTTTCCTTTGTCCTTTGACTGAGGACTTCAGAATAAATGGTCCTCTATCTTCTGCTCTCAGCTAGGGCCGAAGACTCTGATCGGAGCTTTGAGAGGTGTTTCCTTAGAAACCGCACTTCCTCGGCAATTCACCGATAAACACTGTTGATTGATTGTCCAAATTCGTGACTGTCAGCATATTGCGTTCTGCAGCTATGGTTTAGACTTTAAAGAGACCAGCGGTTCCCTGGGTTTCCTTCGAGAGCATATGGTGTATTCTGTCAAATTAGATATATAAAAACATGATCTTTAAGTCTTCATCTCATGTGTTTTAAATGTGCAACTGTTTAAAATGGGGGTAAAAATACTTTGTGCACCTTTAAAAAACATTTGATTATTTTTCTAGGGTATTTATTTGATGTTGAACAGGTCCGATTCTCTTAATAACTTCCTCGCTGATGGCAGAATTTTCATTTTTGGATGAACCATTCCTTTATCTTCCCAGGTAAATGTGTTCACCTTTTAGGAAATGAACTGTATGAGTTATAAATACATTCATGTCACATCAGAACACCCTTCACTATGATCCATTTGATCTCAGAGAGGTAATTAGATACCTCTTAGATGAAATTGTAGATGGTGTCTCTCCTAGATGGATTAATAAATGATAATATGGTCACTTTGTCAAAAGGGGACTCTAATTACACAAATTCCAAGCATATATTAGCTCATGTTAATCACAGGATTAACCTCAGGGCCGAAGGTCTCATTTGCTCTTCCCCAAGGCGATTGATGTAATGAGACCAGATCTCATTCATATATGAATTATGTTACATACATATGTGGATAAAGCATGAAGGTAAGCAAATATTGAGACTGGATTGAAGGGCTGTTTTCGGGGCTGGGCAGTATGACCGAAATGTACAGTAAGAAGCATTTTATATCATGGTAAGATAAAAGTGTACATCCCAATATTATTATGTTTTCTGGAAATGTGTTTATTTTCAAATTGTATATATTACTATGTAATGTAGTTTTTGATAATTCAGTGAAGTAAATACTTTATCTCATATTACAATTTGTTATTGTGACAGGGCGGAGGGCAGGGCCGGGTCGTGATTATACACACCCACTCCCTTATCAGGCTAATTAAGCCTCCAAGAGGGATAAAGGCTGACTGCAGAAGGTGGTGCGATGAGAGAGAGATTGTTTACGGTCAGCTGACCGTCATGTTTGTTTTTGTGTCTTTTGTTTAAGTTTCTCATTAAACTTGTATTTATATTGTCAAGCCAGTTCTCACCTCCTCCTTTTCCTTATCCCTTTACACTGGTGCCGAAACCCGGGAAGGAGGAGGGATATGCCATAGTAGAGTTCTCGCCACTACCATCCACCCCAACGGAGCAGCCGAGGCCGTCTGCTGGGAGACGGAGGAGCCCGACCATCTGGAAGCGGAGGAACGGCCGTCGAACGCGAGGGGAGAAGGGGCTCCTAACCAACGGGCCACTGCCAGGGGTGGAGGAGTCCCCTACCAGCCGCTGAAATGGGGCGGGGTCTGAGACCACCGACCGCGAGAGGGGAGGGGCTCGCTGCCGACCGCCTGGAGCGGAGAACCGCTGCCAGGGACGGGGGAGACCCCTTCTGTTCCCCTAGAACGTGGAGGGGCATTCCGTCCCTCAGGGGCTGGAGGACTGCCTCCGATCCCCCCAGGGAGGCGTGGCTGTCGTCCATTAGCGGGTGTAGGAGTGGCCGAGGACCAACCTACGGCATATTGGGGAACTGGCGAGTAAGTGTTTTTTTTTTTTTCATCTCTCTCTCCCAATGCTGCTCAGTGTTTGCCTTTTCCCTTTTTTAAATTGTACAGTGTTTTTTGGGGGTACTACACTGTTACAGGAAGTTTAATAATTTCTGTTTCCCTTCCCTTGTCCCCTCCCTCATCCAGGTAGACGGGATGGAAGGCACGCCCCTCCCCAGGGAAAGAGGGGGGGGTTATACACACCCGGTCCCTTATCAGGCTAATTAAGCCTCCGAGAGGGATAAAGGGATTGTGACCATCATGTGTGTGTTTGTGTCGTTTGTTTAAGTTTCTCATTAAACTAGTGTTTATATTAGTTATATAATATAACCAGCCAAGCCGGTTCTCGCCTCCTCCTTTTCCTTATCCCTTTTCAGTTATGTTTTTATTTTTATATAGAATTTGATGGACGCTAACCAAATGATTATTCATAACAAATTAATGGTAAGTTTAGCACCAGTTTAATAGAGCTGCTTCACATGATATAATGTAACACAGAAGTTAAAAGCTAAAGATTTAAAATAGTAAATGATAGATGTAATTAGATGAGACAAAGCAGTTGTAAAAAAAGCTGATAAATGCACACCTATGACCGGAAAACCACCGTAGTTTCTTGAAAACTTTGTACAAGATGGTGACATCGTAAGACATCATGTGACTTGGCTCGTATGAGAAGATACAGCTTTTATTCCCATAGAGACCAACTAATCAACAAACAGCATTTGAAATCAATAAAATAGAGGAATAACATTTTATCTAGCTAGTCTAACGGAGTAAAAGTCACTCATTTTTGTACAAGCTGGCTTCTTATGATTCAGCCATCTTGTACAATTAATACGATTGTCAGAAGACTGGGTTCGAAAACCAGAATTCTACAGTAATGCGTCATGTTTGGGTAGTTGCTTGACAACCATTATCAGCCTACACTTTCACCGTGTCTTCGTGGGAAGAAAGCAGTGCATCGCAATGCATGAAAACTACATTGCTGCCTTCATAATCAACAAAACTGTGTACACTGGAAGTGCCTATTTGCAAAAGAATTTACAGAGTAGGCTAAAGTGTTCTGCCTTGTGTTAGATTGTTTTAAAGTACGCTGCGGATATCTCTCAATTTGAACAGTATAGCAGAATCCCTACTAGTTGACACATTTCTACTGTCATAAAACTCAGCACTAGAACTGTTTGTCAGGTCTTTGACCTTTTGTTTAGAAGGAGACAAGGTGCATGGAGTTATTTATAGATGGTGCACATTTTGCTCTGTAATGACATCGGGCCATGCATCATTTCTCAGAGAGGAGTGTTAGTATTTGTGGCAAGGCCCATTAACACAGAATAATGGAACTGTGACATTGACATGCCAGGGAGGGTAGACACGCACACACACACACACACACAGAGTTCAATTAACATAGATCATAGCTTGTGTATGCTGATTGATAGAACATCCTTGTTTTATTTACACTATTGTTAGCCGCAGGTAAATAAGGCAGAGTAATCCGGCTCGCTGCTCACATTCCCCAATGGAACAAAGGCCAATCAGCGATCTGTTCCTGAACACACAGCGTGACCTCTGGCCAGCCAGCTGGAAAATTATCCATTGCGAAAGTGTGCTTGTGCTTGTGATTGCGAGCGAGGCTGGTGGTGTTTTTGTGCATTGGGGAGTGATGGTTAATTTGATGGAAATTGTGAATAAGTTTGAAAATGAGAAATAAAAACCTTGATATGCTGTCTAACATCCTCCACTGCCTTTTGAGCACTGATAACTATGAAGCAGTGCTATTTACAAATACACGCTGTATTAGAGGTGTTATTGTTTTTTGTTTGTTTTTGCTTTTTAATCCCCTTTTTCTCCTAATTTGGAATGCACAATTCCCACTACTTAGTAGGTCCTTGTGGTGGCATGGTTACGCACCTCACTCCTGGTGGCGGTGAACAAGTCTCAGTTGCTTCCAGTCCTGAGACTGTCAATCTGCGCATCTTATCAAGTGGCTCGTTGTACTTGACACTGCGGAGACTCACAGCACGTGGAGGCTCATGCTACTCTCCGCAATACACTCACAACTTACCACACACCCCATTGAGAGCGAGAAACCCTAATCGCGACCAAGAGGAGGTTACCCCATGTGACCTGGCTGGAGTCACTCAGCATGCCCTGGATTCAATCTCGTGACTCCAGGGGTGTAAGTCAGCGTCAATACTCGCTGAGCTACCCAGGCCCCCACAGGTGTTATTGTTGAATACAACACACTGCTTTATATTTATACATGCCAATCTCCAAAAATGACTTAATATATCATTAAGTAATAATTATATCGGTTAATGATATCAGCCTTTTTACAGTATTGATAATGCAAAATATCGTTTGTATTATAAGTACCCACGCACTTGTTGGCAGCAGGCCCGCTTCCAGAACAAAATCACTGATATGATAGGGGTGGGTGAGAAACCTGGCTTCTTATGATTCAGCCATCTTGTACAATTAATACGATTGTCAGAAGACTGGGTTCGAAAACCAGAATTCTACAGTAATGCGTCATGTTTGGGTAGTTGCTTGACAACCATTATCAGCCTACACTTTCAGCACTTTCAGCCTACACTTTCAGCAGGCCCGCTTCCAGAACAAAATCACTGATATGATAGGGGTGGGTGAGAAACAGATCATTATTTATGTACTTTTTTACTATAAATTTCCACTTTCACATTCTTTTTCTATTGTTTTTTGGGATTACGATTCTTTGTTCATATATAGAAAAAGAAAGGACTTAAATATTGATCTGTTCTTACCTAAACCAATCATATCACATCTGAAGATATATATTTAACTACTGGAATTGTGTTGATTAATGTTTTGCTGCCTTTATGTGCTTTTTGGATCTTCAAAGTTTTGGTCACCATTTACTTGTATTTTATGGACCTACAGAGCTGAGAAATTCTTCTAAAATATTTGTTTGTTTTCAGCAGAATATCTGGGATGGCATGAGGGTGAGTAAATTATGAGAGAATTGTTATTTTTAGGGGGTGAGCTATCCCTTTGAACAACACTGCAAATATAATGAATGTGCGTTAACATGCACAACATTCAGTTAAAACATCTGACAACACAAGAAAACGTCTAGGTTACGTATGTAACCTCCGTTCCCCGATGGAGGGAACTAGACGTTGTGTCAGAGAAGCGACACTAGGGGTCTCTCTTGAGCGCCGATATTCACCTCTGGACTATGAAAAAAGAGAGTTGGCATCCACTATTTGCATGTCCCGCCCCCGGACATACGGGTATTTAAGCGGCGCAAATACGGGAGTTCATTCAGGATTTTTCTGAGGAGCCGGAAATGGTCCGGCCACAACAGTGGCTCGGCTCAGCGACATGGCAGGGGAGACACAACGTCTCGTTCCCTCCATCGGGGAACGGAGGTTACATACGTAACCTAGACATTCCCCTTCTGTCGCTCTCTCCACGTTGTGTCAGAGAAGCGACACTAGGGGTCCACTTATAAAAGCGCCATGCGCTGAGCCGTGTACGTGAACTGCTGATACAGGAGCGAGCAGGTATTCTTACGTGCAGGACGACCAACTGTATCAGGCTGCTCGTACCCTTCCCCAATGCCCCATTTAAGCCATCAGGATTCCTTATCGTTACCCTGAAGGGGAACAAGGTGCTGGCCGCCAACCTGGGAACGGGCCAAGACTGGCCGGGCCTCTTTTCTCTTTATGTTTCTCGCATAGAGCAACTTAGGCCGGGGCCCTTACACGCATTGAGGGAAGGGGGTCTTAGCCCTTATCCAGGGCGGAGAAGACCCTGCGGAGGCCACGCCTACCCGAGAGGGGAGGCAAGTTTAAGTGGCAAAACCATCAGAGGCCTGCTTAGGGCCTCTGTGGAAAAGTCGGTGCGGTGGTGGATCCAGCCTATAGAGGGGGGAACATACAGCACGGCAGCCGAGGCAGCCATGACTGCCTAAGGGAACACGGGAGTCAGCTCGCCAGAGGGGACAGAACCGTGGTGTTACACACAGGGGGAGTCCGAAGGAGGCCTTACCTGTGGAGCACCTATACCAGTACAGGGTAGCTTCCGGTACCCGCAGTGGCTTGGGTCAGCGAGTTCCTCCGCTGAACTGCGACCCACGAGGGCTAGGGAGGAATTGACCAGTGTCCCAAACCTGAGATCTCCTGGGAATGAAGGCGCACTGTTTCCCCTGGTTAGGGGGAAGGGCGCTAGGTGCAAGCAATTCACCTGGTCAGATCGTGGGCGTGCCACCGAGTTCTACGGGCTCGGTACCTGAGAGAACACGGGACGATACTGACTCAACTCGGAGATTGTAGAATCTCGCAAAAGTGTTAGGTGTTGCCCAGCCCGCTGCTCTACAAATGTCTGCTAGGGCAGTGCCCCTAGCCAGTGCCCATGAGGACGCAACACTCCTGGTGGAGTGAGCTCGGACCCGCAAAGGGGGGGCACGGCCTGGGTGTGATAAGCCAGGGAAATGGCGTCGACAACCCAGTGGGCGAGTCTCTGCTTGGAGACAGCATTCCCTTTCTGCTGTCCCCCAAAGCAGACGAAGAGCTGCTTAGAGCGTCTGGTGCTCTGTGTGCGGTCCAGATAAATACGTAAAGCACGTACTGGACACAGCAGTGAAAGGGCTGGGTCTGCCTCCTCCCGGGGCAGCGCTTGCAGGTTCACTACCTGATCCCTGAAGGGCGTGGTAGGAACCTTGGGCACATAGCCCGGTCGCGGTCTTAGGATCACGAAAGTATCTGCCGGACTGAACTCCAGGCAAGCGTCGCTAATAGAGAACGCATGCAGGTCCCCGACCCTCTTGATGGAAGCGAGCGCGATCAGCAGGGCAGTCTTGAGAGAGAGGGCCCTGAGTCCAGCTGAGTCAAGCGGCTCGAAGGGGGGTCTCTGGAGGCCCGTAAGGACGACCGAGAGATCCCAGGAGGGGAACAGGTTAGGCCGGGAGGGAGTTATCCTCCGGGCACCTTTTAGGAACCTGACGATTAAGTCATGCTTACCAAGAGACTTGCCATCTACCGTGTCATGGTGGGCCGCAATAGCGGCGACATACACCTTGAGGGTGGAGGGGGACAGCCTCCTCTCCAGCCTCTCCTGAAGAAACACGAGCACTGACCTAACTGCGCACTTCTGCGGGTCTTCGGCTCGGGAAGAACACCAGTCCGTGAACAGACACCACTTTAGAGCGTAGAGATGCCTGGTAGAGGGGGCTCTGGCTTGATTGATTGTATCTATGACGGTCTGTGGTAGGCCGGCTAGATCTTCCGCATCCTGTCCAAGGGCCAGACGTGGTGGTTCCAGAGGTCTGGGTGCGGGTGCCAGAGCGTGCCCCGTCCCTGAGAAAGAAGGTCCTTCCTCAGGGGAATCCGCCAGGGAGGGGCTGTCGTGAGGAGCGTGAGGTCCGAAAACCAAGTCCGGGTAGGCCAGTAAGGGGCTACCAGAATGACTTGCTCCTTGCCCTCCCTGACCTTGCATAGCACCTGTGCAAGAAGGCTCACTGGGGGAAATGCGTACTTGCACAGCCCCGCAGGCCAGCTGTGTGCCAGCGCATCTGCCCTGAGGGGAGCCTCTGTCCAGGCATACCAGAGCGGGCAGTGGGAGGTTTCTTGGGAGGCAAACAGGTCTACCTGAGCCTTGCCGAACCGGTCCCAAATCAGCTGGACCGACTGGGGGTGGAGCCTCCACTCTCCGCCGGGCAAGCTTTGTCTTGACAGCGCGTCCGCTATCACATTGAGGTTGCCGGGGATGTGAGTGGCGCGCAGTGACTTGAGTCGCTGCTGACTCCAAAGGAGGAGACGACGGGCGAGCTGTGACATGTGGAGGGAGCGTACTCCGCCTTGGCGGTTTATGTAGGCTACAACCGTGGTGCTGTCTGTCCTGACTAGGACATGTTTGTTCCGAATTAACGGGAGAAACTTCTTCAGGGCCAGAAAAACAGCCAGCAGCTCTAGGCAGTTGATGTGCCAGCGCAACGGGCCTTGGTTCCACCGGCCTGCGGCTGCGCGCCCATTGCATACGGCGCCCCAACCCAATTTGAAGGCGTCGGTTGTGACCAGAACACGTCGGGACACCTGCTGCAAGGGTACTCCTGCCCTTAGGAAGCAGAGGTCTGTCCAGGGTTTGAAGGTTTGGTGGCAGGCAGAGGTAACTTTTATGTTGTGCGTGCCGCTGCGCCATGCTCGTCTCGGGACTCGAGTCTGGAGTCAGTGCTGAAGTGGTCTCATATGCATCAACCCCAGCGGCGCGGCCACCGCGGAGGATGCCGTATGCTCCAGGAGCTGTTGGAAACGTTTTAGCGGGACCATGGCGTCTGGCTTGAAGGAAGCGAGGCATTTCAGCACTGACTGAGCATGCTCGTTGGAGAGACGTGCTGTCATTGGGACTGAGTCTAACTCCAGACCGAGAAAAGAGATGCTCTGGACCGGGGAGAGCTTGCTCTTTTCCCAGTTGACCTGAAACCCCAAACGGCTGAGGTGGCTGAGCACCTGGTCTCTGTGTGCGCATAGTAACTCTCGGGAGTGGGCCAGTATGAGCCAGTCGTCGAGGTAATTGAGTATGCGTATGCCGGCTTCTCGGAGCGGAGCAAGAGCTGCCTCTGCGACTTTCGTGAAGACGCGAGGGGACAGAGACAGGCCGAAGGGGAGGACTTTGTACTGATACGCCTGGCCGTTGAACGCGAACCTTAGGAAGGGGCGGGGTCGAGGGCGAATTGAGACGTGGAAGTACGCGTCCTTCAGGTCTACCGCTGCGAACCAATCTAGATGCCGGATGCCAGATAGAATTTGTTTCTGGGTGAGCATTTTGAACGGGAGTTTGGACAAGGTCCGATTGAAAACTTGCAGGTCCAAGATCGGTCGTAAGCTGCCGCCTTTCTTGGGTACAACGAAGTAAGGGCTGTAGAAACCCTTCTTCGTTTCAGTTGGAGGGACAGGCTCTATCACGTCCTTTAATAGAAGGGAGGCGACTTCTTTGCGCAGGGTGAGGGCATGTTGGCCATGTACTGCGGAAAAATGTACGCCCACGAAGGGGGGCGGAGACCTGGCAAACTGAATTGCGTAACCGAGTCGAATGGTCCGGTGCAGCCAGCGTGACGGGTTGGGCAGTGAAAGCCACGCCTCTAAACTCCGTGCTAGGGGCACCAAGGGGACGGGTTTTTTGGACGTACCCGGCGGGGCTTCGCAGCGGTGCGGAACAGGTAACGCGGCGTCGGGAGGCAACGTGGCGTCCTGAGGCACTTACCTTGCTCCGCGCACCCGGCAGGAGGCGGGTTCATGACTGAGGAGGAGGTCTGATGTTGGCGTCCTCTGGACTCGTCTGAACCGGCCGGCCGGGGAACAGTCGTGGTGCTGAAGGCGGGGACACCGCGTCCGTGGAGCCGGGACTGTTGAGGCCTGAAAGCAGAGTGCCGTGAGAACGGCATTTGTGGGCCATGTGCCCCAGAGACAAAGGAAATAGCTCTTTTATTGAGAATTTGGGTACCGCAGCCCGTGTTAGGGGGGTGCGGCAAATGAAAAAACAAAGGATTCTCCTCCCGGCCCTCCACCGGGGGACGGAGCGGTCTTACCACCTCTGGAGCTAACGTCTTGGGCTCTGGGTGCGTTGTCTCAGGAGCGCCTGGGAGCCTTCCGGGTGCTCGAGGGGGTCCGTGAGACAGGGGGCGTGCGCTTCCCGCGGTTTGCTCGACGCTGGGGCTGAGAACTGGGCCCGGGTTGAGGCGGAGCAGGGGCTTGCCTTCTGGCCGCGGGAGGACGCCCTCGGTGAGCAGACGGGGCATGGGCAGTGGCGGCAGGCTTGCGGCGAGGCATGATGTGAGAGATGGCCTCCGTCTGCTTCTTCACCATGGAGAACTGCTGGGCAAAGTCCTCGACGGTGTCGCCGAAGAGGCCGAACTGGGAGACAGGGGCGTTGAGGAAGCGAGTCTTGTCAGCTTCACGCATCTCGACCATGTTCAGCCACAGTTGACATTCCTGGACCACTAGCGTGGCCATCGCCTGCCCGAGTGCTTGCGCTGAGACCTTCGCTGCTCTCAGGGCGAGGTCGGTCGCTGAGCGCAGTTCCTGCAGCGTGTCGGGATCAGGGCCACCCCGTGCATGTCGCGTAGTGCCTTGGCTTGGTGGACCTGCAGGAGAGCCATGGCATGCAGGGCGGAAGCGGCGCATCCGGTGGCGCTGTAGGCCTTCGCTGTCAGCGAGGAGGTTGCTCTACAGGTCCGGGAAGGGAGTACGGGGCGACCTCGCCAGGTGGTAGGGGTACCGGGGCTTAGATGGTTCGCAACCGCCCTATCCACCTGGGGAATCGCCTCGTACCCATGGCGCGCTCCGCCATAGAGGGTGGCGAGGGCGGACGAGCCTGTGGCGATGTGACGAGCGGAGAGGGGTGCTCTCCACGAAGACGTCAGCTCGTCATGCACTTCCTGGAAAAACGGGACAGTGGGGGGGCGAGGCTGCGAGCGCCGCCCAGACCCCAGGAACCAGTCGTCGAGCCGTGATGATTGTGGAGAGGATGGAGGGTTCCAGTCCAAACCCACGCTGTCGGCTGCCCGGGAAAGCATGTTCGTCATCTGTGCGTGGGCCTCAGCCTGGGCGTGCAAGCCCGAAAGCGGCAGCCCAGGGGAGTCCTCAGCATCAGATTACCCGCCCTCCGATGCCGCGGCGAGCTCATCGGCTTCCATCGCAAGAGGGTCGGCCGACTGGCTGTGAGGCAAGTCACCGCTACCTCGAGCACGGACGGGAATCAACGAGCATGTCGGGGCGCGGGTGGTCCGAGGGGGCGTACCCGGCGGAGCTGCACCCGCTGCCATCCCCAAATCGCCTCCATCGCCAGCCGCACCGTCCTCAATCCCGTGGGAAGAAGGAGCGACACGGGGGCGGCTGGAGTGGCTTGCTCACGGTTGTAAGCAAGCCGCGACCGCAACGTTGTCATAGTCATGTTCTCGCAGTGAGAACATGAACCATCCACAAACGCAGCCTCGGTGTGATCGCTACGCAGACACACGAGACAGCGCCTGTGGCCGTCGGAAGCGGAGAGCACTCTACCGCATCCAAAAACAACACAGGGGCGGAAGGGCATCTTTATAAAGACGCGTCCTTAAAAGGACGTTCAACGCCGCTGTGTTTTGCTCTTTTAGAGGAAATTACTCTTTTAAATAAAATCACTCTTTTAGGGAAAAAACTCGTGAGAGTTTTTAAATCTGCACTGTCGGTGCGCCCAGGGGCAGGAATGCACAGCCGTGCAAACAGGAGAAAGCCGCTGTTGTGCGCCATAGAATCCAACAGCATGCAGCAGAGGGATAACAGGAACTCGGTGTGCACACGCAGCAGTTGCAGACACGACCATCGGCTCCGAAGAAATTTTCTGAATGAACTCCCGTATTTGCGCTGCTTAAATACCTGTATGTCCGGGGGCGGGACATGCAAATACTGGTTGCCAACTCTCATTGGCCTTTTTTCATAGTCCAGAGGTGAATATCGGTGCTCAAGAGAGACCCCTAGTGTCGCTTCTCTGACACAACGTGGAGAGAGCGACAGAAGGGGAACAAAGTTTACATGTGACTTGAAATAATCAGTTATTCTGTACTTTTGACTGAAAACATACAGTGAACAGTCACATTGGATAGTTCAATTAGAACACCAGTAAAGGTGTTTACATGCAACCCAAAATCGAGTTAATGGTCATAAATTTACAGGTGCAGATCAGTCTTTGCTTAAGCCGTTTATGCCTTTACCATGATACATTTACATTTTAGTCGTCTAGCAGACACTTTTATACAAAGTGACATACAAATAAGAAACATAAGCAATTTGTCCCAAGTTCCAATTGTAGATAGTGAAGTAAACAAAAACGTCTTTCTGATAAGTAAAAGATTTAAAGTGTGTTTGAAGCAGTTACATCACCTTAGAGACTGTTGGCTCATAAAGCATAATCGTGTATGAAAGTGCATGTACTGTAAATGCATTTTTTCAAAAACTCATTCAAACACAAACATTTCACACATCTCATGATGTTCCTCCTCATAATTATGCCATTTGCTGAGGGAGTGTTGTTATGTCCCACCCAGTTGGGCCGCTCAAACTAATTTTAACTACCTTTAACTACAACACAAAAATACAAAACATTTGGGATAATTCATGATTTTTATATTATCATATATATTATTTTAATACAGCTTTAATATACAAGATATATCATCTTCAATGTATTTATGTGACAGTTCCTCAAGTGTTTTTGAAGAGAAATCAGAAACCTGTCTGTATAAACTCAAGAACCTGTCTCTGTGTCCAAATACGTTTGAAGTGGCTGATAAGGACTGTAATTATCTACTTCACGCCTCTCATCAGCTTTCTCATGCCACTGTTTGTTCACTAACACAACACACTTGACAGCATGGTCTTAAGCCCTCCGCAATCAGCCTGCACATGCTAATATGATTTCACACTTGGTCGATATATGAACATATTCCTGTGAATGATGCATTTCTGTGAATGAACTTCAGGAAATGCGCAGATGTACACAGATCTGAACATCAAGAACATTTGTATGCATGTTCTTGCACCATCTGTGTCCAGATCTGTCCAATGTTAAGTCTTAGTCTGCAAAATTGGTCATTATTACTAAATAAATCCCAATATGACCCCCAAGCAAAGCAGTTATTATCCACTTATTGCATAGCTACTTTCCAAATAAATAAATCAATGGACCAAAGACTGATATGAGAAACTAGTGTAATTGCGTGCTGACTCATATTCTTCTAAACTGCACTGCCAGTCCACTTCCTATTGAGCGACAGCCACCCTCAGGTCTTCTCTAGTTGGTTTTCTTGGTATATTTGGACTATTTATTCATTTTTTCCAGCTAGTGTAAAACTAAGAGTTTATAAAGCAAAAGATCTTGTCAGACAGGAGTTACTGAAGGTAACGTAACTGGCAGTATTTTGCCATTATCTCTGTAAGGGAGCAGTTGTGGTTTGAGAGGACCTGGAGTGCAGACAGAAGAGCCAGTCAATACCTTAAATGAATCAATCAGCCACTGAAGCATGGGCAAGAGGAGAAGAGAGTTAGCAGGGTTTTTTCTGTAGGTTTGCCATGTTCTCCACTTTCACTGTATTTCCTGCAGTGTGGTTTAGAGTACAGTGTGGTTCTTGCTCTGTGATCAGATTTTTTTAGCTGACATCTTGTAAGGAGACTCAAGGGGGCCATCGATTTCTAGCAAATGCAGCATTGCTTCCTGTTCTCAGGTTTTACAGCCAATAGAAACGTTTCAGTCCTTGAAATAGGATAGATTTGTGGATATGTGCTTACAGTGGTGTTGGGTCTTATTAAAGACCCCATGAAATCAAAATTGGACTATTGCTGTCACGAATGTAAGGCAATGAAGGCAGACGAAGGTTGAGGATCCAAATGCAGCTTTCTTTATTATAAACAAAACACAAAGGAAAACCCTCAATGGGGAAATAAACATGAACAGAGAACTAGGGCAGGGAACACAGACCAGGCTAACTACATTAACAAACATTCAACGATAGACAAGGACTGAACCAAAAACCGGGGTATAAATACATGAACAAGGGACAAAGGGGCCAATGAACAAACAGAACTCAAAACAAGATAACGAGATGACAAACAGAAGCAAATGGAAAACTAATGAGGACAGGTGAAAACAATGACAGAAAACACGAACGCTAACAAGAAGACTGTGGAGCTACAAAAGGGACAAAAGTGAAAACTATAGAATAACAAAAGGGACAAAAATGGAAAACAAAGGGGCAACGGTAAAACAAGACAAGGTCATACATAACATAGCCCCCCCTCAAAGGATCGGATCCCAGATGATCCGAAATAAAAGAAAAACACCAGGAGCAGACGGGCAGACCAGGGGGGGGGCACGAGAGCAGGCAGGAAGTTCAGAGGGGCACAAAGGGCAGGCAGGAAGTCCAAGGGGGCACAGAGGGTAGGCAGGAAGTCCAAGGGGGCACAGAGGGCAGGCAGGAAGTCCTGGGGGGAGGCCACAGGACAGGGGCCAGGTCAGGAGGCCTGGGAGGAGGCCACAGGTCAGGAACAGGGTCAGGGGCCCTGGGAGGAGGCCACAGGTCAGGGTCCGGGTCAGGAGGCCTGGGACGTGGCCACAGGACAGAGGCCGGTTTTGGTGGCCTAGGAGATGGCCATGGGGCAAGGACCGGTTCAGGAGGTCTGGGAGCTGGCCACAGGGCAAGGATAGGTTCAGGAGGCTTGGGAGCTGACCTCAGGGCAAGGACAGGCTCAGGTGGCCTGGGAGTTGACCACGTAATGTGGGTAGGCTTGGAGGACGTGGGTGGTGGCCGCAGGATAGGGGCCGGCGGAGCCGCGTGGGGCGGAGCCAAGGAGGACTTCGGAGGCGGAGCCGTAGAAGACTTGGGAGGCCCAGGAGGCGTTGGAAGCGGAGCCATTGGATGCTCTAGAGGCGGTGCCCTAGAAGACTCTGGAGTCTCTGGGAGCAGAGCCGTAGGAGGCTCGGAAGGCGGAGCTCTGGGAAGCTCGGAAGGCGGAAGCCCGTCTTCTCTCCCTCCTCCGGGCAGATGAAGAGGGCCGCGCTGGCTCGCTGACCAAGGCGGGCGTGAAGGGACGAAACACGGGCGAATGGAGGGTTACCACTGTGGGAGGAGTGGCAGGGTTCTCCTCGATGACGCCCACAGTGAACGGTGAAGCGCAGACCAGCAGAGTCTCTTCAATGAACTCGAGGAGCGTCCAGCCGCGCGTCGACGGTAGTAACCGCTCCTGGAGCGCACAATCCAGGTTGGCCTGAAAAAACACCACCAGGTCGGAGTCAGGGAATTCGGTGGCACTCGCAATTGCGAGGAAATCACGGATAGGGCCGGACGGTTTCCCTGCCTAAGGCTGAGCAGACGGCAGCTTGCTCGCAGAACCGCTGGATCCATTGTTTTGGTCTATCGTTCTGTCACGAATGTAAGGCAATGAAGGCAGACGAAGGTTGAGGATCCAAATGCAGCTTTCTTTATTATAAACAAAACACAAAGAAAAACCCTCAATGGGGAAATAAACATGAACAGAGAACTAGGGCAGGGAACACAGACCAGGCTAACTACATTAACAAACATTCAACGATAGACAATGACTGAACCAAAAACCGGGGTATAAATACATGAACAAGGGACAAAGGGCCAATGAACAAACAGAACTCAAAACAAGATAATGAGATGACAAACAGAAGCAAATGGCAAACTAATGAGGACAGGTGAAAACAATGACAGAAAACACGAACGCTAACAAGAAGACTGTGGAGCTACAAAAGGGACAAAAGTGAACACTATGGAATAACAAAAGGGACAAAAATGGAAAACAAAGGGGCAACGGTAAAACAAGACAAGGTCATACATAACAATTGCCTGTTAGCTTTAATGCCTTTTATATTCTGGTACTGTACTCCTTAAAGTTGACAACTTAATATTTAGCAGATATAGAATACGACTTGTTTGTGCTGCATTTCACATATCAACTGCAGTAACTCTGTGTTTTATTCACGCTCACAAAAATCATGACTACAATGGCTGATTATGACTTTATATATATATATATATATATATATATATATATATATATATATATATATATATATATATATACATATATTACTCACACACTGCTGTTTCATGATATCTAATTACATTTACTCTAACGCATAAATTGAACTATGCAAAACGATACATTTTATTGCTTGTAGTACCACCTACATTTACACATTTATTCCATGAGATTAGTTTCTGCGGTGGCTCATCTGATATTGTGCCAGACTGTGGACTTGGAAGGCAACGGTTTGAGCTAAGCCAAACACGTAGGCTCACAAGTAAAGCAAAAGTGTCATAGAAGTGACACCAAATGACACTGTTGCTTCAGGAAATGTGCTTTTCATGTCACATTTGATTTTCCACACTATGAGCCAGTTTACATGCACACCAATACTATGATTACTCTCTAAATGTATGACAATGCAAGAAATCTACGTTGACATGACATTTGATTGCGTTATTCTGTACTTTTGATGTCAAACCATGAAGAGGCATGTGCTCAACAGGTGCGCACATTGCATGAGCTGGTCAGAACAATGGGTAAGGTGTTAACATAGCAAATAAATCTGCGTAATGGGCAAAAATCTTCCCGTGTCGATCGGGTTATTCTTAAGCCATTTTTACTTTACTGCGATAAAATAACCTGTTTACATGACTGCATGCGTTGTCGGCTTATTAAGCATAACCACTGTAAGAACGTGCAAGTAAATCGGTTAGGTTTAGGTGTTGGTTTAGGGTAAGGATATCTGTTTTGTTGCCATTTCTTTTGCTTTTAGAACACTATTGGTTAGGTTTAAGTTAAACCTTTTGGTTAGGGAGGTCCATTTAAGTATGCTTTAAAACATCCATTTAATATTCACCTTAAAAACCTTGTCTGATTACGACACTATTTCACTCACCTTTGGCGCCCCCCGCTGGCAATTTCACTTGGAATCTGCAGCGAAACATGTAACTTTTTTTTTTTTGCCACGGTCACATGCTGTAATGTTCATGAGATCAGGCTGAGATATGCATACTGTTTGTATTTCCTGTTAAAACGGACCACAAAACGTTTATGACAATGATTTTTCCTCCCCTTTTCTCCCCAATTTGGAATGCCCAATTCCCAATATGCTGTAGGTCCTCGTGGTGGCGTAGTGACTCGCCTCAATCTGGGTTGCAGAGGACGAATCTCAGTTGCCTCCACATCTGAGACATCAATCTGCGCATCTTATCACGTGGCTTTTTGAGCACGTTACCGCGGAGACGTAGCACGTGTGGAGGCCCACGCTATTATCCTTGGTATCCACGTACAACTCACCACGTGCCCCACCGAGAGCGAGAACCACATTATAGCGACCACGAGGAGGTTACCCCAACGTGACTCTACCCACTCTAGCAATAGGGCCAATTGGTTGCTTAGGAGACCTGATTCAAACTTACGACTCCAGGTGTGGTAGTCAGCGTCTTTACTTTCTGAGCTTCCCAGGCCCCCGACAATGTTGATTAAACTTTAAAATCGAGTTGACTATGTTTTAAAAGTTCATAATCTTCATTCATTTTAATTAAGTACTTCAGATTTATTATGAATGTATTATATGTACACCATTTAAAGATTTCTCAATTCAGTATAATGGAAAATTGTTAAAAAAAATAATTATATGAACATATTGAATAATTGAATACTGAATACAATTAAATTTGTCATAAATTAAAATGTGTAAATCTTAAAAAACCACAGATTTTGTATTTTATGTATTTATTTATTTTAGCATATTGACAACTGTGCTCATGTCAAGCGATTTCATGGGGCTTTTAACCTGCTCAGACTTTTTCTGTGCTGATTTTGATTTATAAAAATTTCAGTACAATATGATTTTGCCTTCACCAAGGCAGTCCCACGTGTGATGCTGCAATGCTGCTGACTTAGGCTAAATTAAGGTATCTTACTTTTTGGAACAGCCTTCTGCGTTCGGAGCATACCTATGCCTTAATTATTGACTATATAGGCAGCTTTTAAAGATTTGAAATATAACCATACAGACTGAAACAGAACATAGACTCAAATCTTGGTCCTAGAGGCCAGGAATGTGTATGTGGGTATGAAATAAAATACCTGGTGCATAGCAGAGAGCACTGGATGTAACACATCCCATGATGCCTCATCAGAGGTTTTATTCTTAACACAGTTTCCTTGTACTGGGGCGAGACTCAGAAAGGATCCTGGAGAGATAGTTCACCCAAAAAATTTAAAATCAGTTATCATTTATTCACCATTATGATTTTCCAAGCACATATGACTTTCAATCTCCTGTGGAACACAATGGAGATGTTAGGCAGTATGTTAGTCTCAGTCACCATTCACTGGCATTGCATCTTTTTCTTTTCACCATACAATAAAAGTAAATAGCAAATGGTGCAATCCGCGTTGAAATGCGGTGATCAGACTGACATAATGAGAGACCTAAATTTGATTTCTCAAGATATGAACCCTTTTACATGTTGAAGAGTTAAACCCCACTGCAGGGTGGTTGCATAAAGCCGTATTCAGCATGCAGATGTTTTATACTTCAGTGAGGCCAGCAATGGCTCTAGATTCAATGGTTCAATGATTCATTTTCCACAAAGGGTACAAGATGCACGTATGAGCCATTCTGCTTTCTAAACCATTTTTGAAAGAGTCTCATTGCAGTCCAGACTCATCGCTCATGGCAAAACTGGCAAAGAAATTGATTAATCACTTGTTTTTGCATCATTACTGCCCATCTATCATTACCAGTGAAATGTACACATATAGGATAAAACATGTTCATGACAAATCAGTGATATAATTTCCAGAAAGTACATCTAATCAACCTCTTCAACTTCTAAATGTGAGAAAAGCTTGTTTGGGGGTCATTATTTACTCACTGTTATGTTGAGAACTCTTGGGGAACACAATAGCTTTTAAATTTTTAAAGAATATCCAGGCCACTCTTATCCATATAGTAAAAGTGAATGGGAACTAGGTCTGTTTAGCTCCAAAATGACAAATACGGGTCTTTGAAAGTATAATAAAATAGTCCCTGTGGCCCATTATGCACTATATTTTAAGTCTTCTAAAGCCATATGATTGATTTATGTGAAGAACAGATCAAAATGTAAGTTGTTGTGCACATGTTCCCTTCAGTGGAACACAAAGATTGCGTGTCAATGCCTTTTAGCATCAAATGTTATTGCTTTTGATTTGCGACTACATATTAATGATGTCAATGGCACCGTATTTGATTTGAGAGCTACAGCGGAATTGTATGGAGAACTTTTTGTGATATTTTTATGTTGGATAGCACAGGCTTGTGGTTCAGAAAATCTCTCCATAAATACAGCAAATAACCTAAGTAGCAAGAATTCTATCTCCACTTTAATATTACACACACACACACACAAATACACATACACACACACAAACACACACAGGCTGTGTGTTGTATATATAGGACTTGATTGGGTTGTGTTATTTATTGGATTTTTGGATTTCTATATAATAGTCCTTGTGCAGTCTTCTCAGCATTATTGTTCTGTATTTCAAATCGGACACGAGGAGCGGGGCTTTAATAACCAAAGCCCCAGCTCTCCAGTTATTCCACAAACACTTTACTGTGGTCGTCAAGGTAATGGCTGTCCTTCTCCCAGTGGGAAGTACGTTTGGTAGGAGTGTTCATTGAATTTATTTTTAAAGCGAAGGGTCTTAGTTTCTGTGTATTTCTCACCCCCAGTACCAGGCCCTTATTATGATTCTCTTGTTTCACATCCATTTACTTTTGCTCTGTTTAATTTGTGCCACTCCCTGCACTGTGCTTGATTGCTGTTTTCCATTCCCTCAGTATAAATGGCTTGTGACAGCAAACTCAAGCCCTGAACAAGGAGAATTTCAGTGTTGGCAGACGAGAGAATTGCACACTCAAGTGTATAAAGAGAAGAGAAATGCAAAGGCATTGAGAGGAGGTGAATTTAAAACATTGTTATTCAATTTTAGGTTTTGCGATCAAAAAATAAAGAAGCTAGATATTTGGTAATTGTAACTGAGTGAGAGAAAGTTATTGCTCCGAGGTTGCTCTTTTATCAGTAGTTAGTGTACTTGTTTACCAAGTCTAAAAAAGTGTCAGTGAAATGCAATATTTCAGATGAAATATGAGGCAACTGATATTTGAAGAAAACTGACAAATCAAGGTAAAAATAACTTTTTTGGGTGCCATTTCCCATCAAGAAGCAATTTTGTCAATTTACTGAATGCAACAAATGTGAAAACAATATTTAATTGTATGTATTAAGGACCTCTCCGGGAACCAGCACCTTATCGTGGTGGAGAGGTTTGTGTGCCCTTATGATCCTGAGGGTTGTGTTGTCTGGAGCCATGTGCTCCTGGTAGGGTCTCCCAAGGCAAAGTGGTCTCAGGTGAGGGGCCAGACTAAGAATGGTTCAAAAATGACTCATGGAAAAAACGGCAAGAGGAGGAGTTACCCTGCCCGGAGGAAGCCCAGGGCCCCTGTCTGGAGCCAGGCCCAGATGGAGGGCTCGTCGGCGAGCGCCTGGTGGCCGGGTTTGTCACGGAGCCCGGCCGGGCACAGCCCGAAGAAGCAACGTGGAACCCCCCTCTACATCCCTTGGGCCCACCACCCATTGGAGGAACCGCAGGAGTCGGGTGCGCTGCCATATGGGCGGCAGTGAAGGCCGTGGGCCTCGACGGACCAGACCCGGGCAGCAAAGGCTTGCTCTGGGGACGTGGAATGTCACCTCACTGGGGGGGAAGGAGCTAGGAACTAGTGAGGGAGGTGGAGCGTTACCAGTTGGATCTGGTGGGGCTTACATCGACGCACAGTTTTGGCTCTGGATCCGTACTCCTGGATAGGGGATGGACTCTATTCTTCTCTGGAGTTTCCCAGGGTGTGAGGCGACGGGCGGGTGTGGGGATACTCACGAGTCCCCGGCTGAGCCACTACGTTGGAGTTTACCCCGGTGGATGAGAGGGTCGCCTCCCTACGCCTCACGGGTTGTGGGGGAAAACTCTGACTGTTGTCTGTGCATATGCACCGAACAGCAGTTCAGAGTATTCGGCCTTCTTGGAGACCCTGAATGGAGTCCTGAATAGGGCCCCAGTAGGGGACTCCATAGTGATGCTGGGTGACTTCAACGCACACGTGGGAAATGACAGGGACACCTGGAAAGGCGTGATTGGGAGGAACGGCCTCCCTGATCTGAACTCAAGTGGATGTTTGTTATTAGATTTCTGTGCTAGTCATGGATTATCTATAACAAACACCATGTTCGAACATAAGGATGCTCATAAGTGTACGTGGTACCAGAGCACCCTAGGCCGAAGGTCGATGATCGATTTTGTAATCGTGTCGTCGGATCTGAGGCCATATGTTTTGGACACTCGGGTAAAGAGAGGGGCAGAGCTGTCAACCGATCACCATCTGGTGGTGAGTTGGGTCAGGGGTGGGGAAAGACTCTGGACAGACCTGGGAAGCCCAAGCGAGTAGTGCGGGTGAACTGGGAACGTTTGGAGGAGGTCCCTGTCCGTGAGATCTTCAACTCACACCTCCGGCGGAGCTTTTCAGGCATCCCTGCGGAGGTTGGGGACATTGAACCGAGTGGGCAATGTTCAAAGCTTCCATTGCCGAGCCGCGGTGGAGAGCTGCGGCCTCAAGGTTTTAGGTGCCGCAAGGGGTGGTAACCCTCGAACACCGTGGTGGACACTGGTGGTCAGGAAGCCGTCCGACTGAAGAAAGAGGCCTTCCGGGATTTGTTGTCCCGGAGGTCTCCGGAGGCAGTTGCAAGGTACCGACAGGGCCCGAAGTGCTGCGGCCTCGGCCGTGAGGGAGGCAAAGCAGTGGGTGTGGGAAAAGTTCGGAGAAGCCATGGAGAAGGACTTTCGGTCCGCACCAAAGTGCTTCTGGAAAACCGTCCGCCACCTTAGGAGTGGGAAACGGGGAACCATTCAAGCTGTATACAGCAAAGATGGGACGCTATTGACCTCAACCGAGGAGGTTATTGGGCGGTGGAAGGAACACTTTGAAGAACTCCTAAATCCCAACACGCCCTCTATGGTAGAGGCAGAGCCGGAGGATGATGGGGATCAGATTCTATTTCCCTGGGGAGGTCACTGAGGTAGTCAAACAACTCCGCAGTGGCAAACCCCGGAATTGATGAGATCCGACCAGAAATGCTGAAAGCTCTGGATGTGGAGGGGTGTCATGGATGACACGCCTCTTCAACATTGCGTGGAAATCTGGGACAGTACCTAAGGAGTGGCAGAACGGGGTGGTGGTTCCCTCTTCAAAAGGGGGATCAGAGAGTGTGTGCCAACTACAGGGGTATCACACTTCTCAGCCTCCCTGGTAAAGTTTACTCCAAGGTGCTGGAGAGGAGGGTTCGGCCGATTGTCGAACCTCAGATTGAAGAGGAACAATGCGGTTTTCGTCCTGGTCGTGGAACGCACGGACCAGATCTTTACTCTCGCAAGGATCCTGGAGGGGCCTGGGAGTATGCCCATCCGGTCTACATGTGTTTTGTGGATCTGGAGAAGGCGTATGACCGGGTCCCCGGAGAGACTGTGGGAGGTGCTGCGGAGTACGGGGTGGGGGGTCCCTTCTTAGGGCTGATCCAATCCCTGTACGTCCAAAGCGAGGGCTGTGTCCGGGTCCTCGGCACAAAGTCGAAGTTCATTCCATGTGGGGTTGGTCTCCGCCAAGGCTGCGCTTTGTCACCAATCCTGTTTGTGATATTCACGGACAGGATATCGAGGCGTAGTCGGGTGGGGAAGGTGTGCGGTTCGGTGGGCTGGGGATCTCATCGCTGCTTTTTGCAGATGATGTTGTCTTCATGTCATCATCGGTCCGTGACCTTCAGCTCTCACTGGATCGCTTGGCAGTCGAGTGTGAAGCAGCTGGGATGAGGATTAGCACCTCTAAATCTGAGGCCATGGTTCTCAGCAGGAAACCGATGGAGTGCGTACTCCAGGTAGGGAATGAGGTTTTGCCCCAAGTGAAGGAGTTCAAGTACCTCAGGGTCTTGTTCACGAGTGAGGGGACAATGGAGCGGTAGGTTGGCCGGAGAATCGGGGCAGCAGGGGCGGTATTGCACTCGCTCTATCGCACCGTTGTCACGAAAAGAGAGCTGAGCCGAAAGGCAAAGCTCTCGATCTACCGGTCAATTTTCGTTCCTACCCTCACCTATGGTCATGAAGGTTGGGTCATGACCGAAAGAACTAGGTCGCGAGTACAAGCGGCCGAAATGGGCTTCCTCAGAAGGGTGGCGGGCTTCTCCCTTAGAGATAGGGTGAGGAGCTCAGTCATCCGCGAGGAGCTCGGAGTAGAGCCGCTGCTCCTTTGCGTTGAAAGGAGTCAGTTGAGGTGGTTTGGGCATCTGGTAAGGATGCCCCTGGCCGCCTCCCTAGGGAGGTGTTTCAGGCACGTCCAGCTGGGAGGAGGCCTCGGGAAGACCCAGGACTAGGTGGAGAGATTACATCTCCACACTGGCCTGGGAACGCCTCGGGGTCGCCCAGTCAGAGCTGGTTAATGTGGCTCGGGATAGGGAAGTTTGGGGCCCCCTGCTGGAGCAGCTGCCCCCGTGACCCGACTTCGGATAAGCGGTTGAAGATGGATGGATGGATGGATGGATGTATTAAGGATATAATAAATTTTAGCTATGAAATTTGTCTTAGCAAGACAAAGTGGCTGGCCATTTCTTCTCCAAAATGTAAAAAAAATGTAATTTCCATCACCTTCACTTTCACCAAATAAGTCTATTAAACACAATTCAGAATTTGAGATGTTCTGGAAATGACACAGTGGTGGGAATTTCCATGATTAAGAAGAAAAAATAAAATTGAAAAAAATGACATAAATCTGTGGTGCATAAACATACACTGTTGGACATTGTTAGTAGATAAATAAACTAGCGAGAGCATTAAAAATGTTTTAACGAGATGGTACTTTCTAGAAGTCCACAGTGCTAAAAGTGCCCAAATTTGTAGAAACATCCAGGAATATGATGACACATCCATAGCAACATTGGCTTACACTGACATGAGTGTGGGAAAGGACTATTTGTTTGACTTGACCAATGACATATGAGCATACTGTTTTGTTTGGGGAAACCTGCTTGGTCCTTACTTTTGCTAAATAAAGTATTTTTTGTTTGGTGATGCTATGGCACAGACACACTTCACCAGGAAAAATAAAAAAAAGCTTTTAGTCTCATGCTTAAGATGTTTGTTGGATTGGAAGGCAGTTCACATTATGCCCAGCTCTTTTATTTACCCATGAGCTATCTCTCTGTTTTGCTTTGCTTCGGAGTGAAAGAACCCAGACAGTTCATCCATCAGGTTCATCTAAACCAGACACTTCATCAATCAGGTCAATGTGCATCCTGCACACTATACTCGGAATTAACAAATGAACAAGAGAGAGAGAGAGAGAGAGAGAGAGGGGGGAAAGGGGGCTTGTGCATGCACATTGGTAGGTGAGAATGATTGAGTTGCTGAATATATATTTTTCTCAAAGCATTCCTGAGTTATTCTTCCATGACTTGTGTTGGTATTGAGAGAGAGAAACCACGGCCAAATGAGGCCATGAACTGAAGAGCATCACTTCTGGTTTTCATTACCTTTTCAACTTGGTAACATTAAGTAACTATCTTATGTTAGTTAAAGGGATATTTCAAACGACTAACATGATGGAAAGTGAGATTGATGACATGAAATGAGCATGTGTAAATTGATTATCAATAAAACCATATTCCTAATGACATTTATTTTATTTGAAACATTTAAAATAGGGAAATAATAAAAAAACAAAACAAAATAAAATTACAAAATAACTTGTTTCTTGGTTATTTAAAAAAGCAAAAATCGCATTTACAGTAGGGCACTTACAATGGAATTGAAAGGGGCCAGTGCATAAATATTAAAATGCACACTGTTTTAAAATTATGACCACAAAACGTAAACATTATTAATGTTAGCATTATTTTTGTGTGATAAAATCTCTGTTCTACATGATTTTAGTATGTTGATATTGATTAAAAGTTATATGATATAATCATGGGCCAAACGGCATCTCAGAATAGCATTCTGAGATTATATTCTTCTCCCCACAATTGTACAGATGGTTATCTGAGTTACCGTAGACTTTGTCAGTTCAAACCAGTCTGGCCATTCTCTGTTGACCTCTCTCATCAACAATGCATTTCTGTCTGCAGAACTGCCCCTCACTGGATGTGTTATGTTTTGGGTAAATTCTAGAGACTGTTGTATGTGAAACTCTGTAAAATTGTGGTGAGAAGAATATCATCTCAGAATGCTATTCTGAGATGTGAGTTGGCGCTGTTTTGGCGGCACGAATGGGACCTACACAATATTAGGCATTTGGTTTTAATGTTCAAATTCAGCGTTAGTTCTGCGGGCGCAGTCTCATTTGTATGTTGTTTTGGATAAAACCGTCTACCGAATGAATAATGTAAATGTCTTTTGAATGTAGAGTCTTTCTCTTTCCCATGAGTGTATATCGGTTCGACCTCTGACCTGTACACTGATAGAATGTGACACTAGCGGGTCTCTGGCCATCCTTGTGACCAGCAGTATTCTGCCATCTCATCTTCATTACAAACCCTGCTCAGTCGAGACAGAGGTGTGGGCAGAGAGGGAAGTTTTTTAATTGGCTGGGTTGATGGAGGGAAGCGTTCTTGTTTGCTGTGTATGCGAGACATGGATCAGATGCAGTCCCAGGTGAGCATGAGAGGCCAGGAGCTTTTAAATCTCAGAGCAATTTAAGAGCCAACAGAAGTGAACACAGCCGGATAACAAAGGACTTGCCACTGTTTACCCAGACACCTATTAGTTGCTATTTCTCTCTCAGTGTACCCCTCTCTCTCTCTCTCTCTCTCTCTCTCTCTCTCTCTCTCTCTCTCTCTCTCTCATTTCTTTCTCAACCTCTAGCATTAATTCTTGGGTCATTCCTATAAACAGTATTAGTCATTCCCACTATAAACTGTATTAGGCCCGGCACTTAGGGGCTGGTTACGGGTTTTAAAGAATCCCCAACGGAATAATGCTGGTACTTAATCGAATCTTCACTTTAACTACTAGAGCACCCCCACTCAATTCAGAAACACCCTCAGAGAATTTGATCTGGAATCAGGCCTATGTTATATTATATTATATTATATTTTAATATACTGGATATTTAATTTTTTTTTGGAGATGGCAATTATATTAGTTTGTTTTAATTTATTACAATTTCAGAAATAAGTCAACATAATCCATTTTAATATATTAATGTGGTTTGAGGTGATGTTGCCATTTTGCCACTTCCTCAGGTGCTATGCATTATCTTCTAACAAGAAAAATGTCTCTGGTTACATATGTAACCCTTGTTCCCTTAAAAAATGCGCAACATCATAGTGATGCTTTTTGTAAAGGGAACTGGCCATTTTCTGTGCTAATTAGCATTATACCACAAATGTTGATTTTTGAGTAAAAAATGTATTGAACCTGGAACATCAATATCATCCCAGGTGCTCAGATAGGGTTGGATAGATCATTTTATGGTGACAATGGAATACTGTAATCATTGAAATGGTATCTTAAAGGTGCTATATGTAATATTTTTAATGTACTAAATCATAAAATGACCATAATATGTCATTAGAGATTTATAGAATCTCCGATAACAATGCTACAACCAGTATATTCTACTTTGACGTTTCCATTCCGGGACGGAATGTTTTGGCCTGTGTGATCCCGCCCACTGCCCACTCAACAATAGTATTTTGACACTGCCAGGTTGCCAAATTTGCAGCAAACAACACTGCGTGCTGCTGCCAGGGAAGCCAGCAAACAAACTGGAACAGAGATAACAGATTACACCCGACCTAAAAAGCCTCGCCATCCGTCTAAAAACCACCATGACCAGATGCGTAGTAAAACAAGGATAAATATTGGAGATGCCTTTGGAAGATGGAGACAGCTTAAAGCCCAGAAATCCTTTGAAACGGATGCTGAGTTGGCTAATTTGCATGTCAACATTCTGGCAACCCGCATGAGCTTCAGGTCTGGGGCGTGGCGGGGCGGGGCAGACAACTCTCCAATATTTTGAATTTGGACTGCAGTACCCATTTCAAAACTTGTTGTCAATCTTACATATAGCACCTATAAGGTACAATTTTGTGGTGTATTGTATGCTATGGTATTAACAATGCATGATTATCAGAGTGCTGTTTTGACCAGTTCACACTTCAAGTTTCTATCTAATTAAGATGAATGAGGAAAACATAGTTTTCAGCAATGGCCTTGCTCTTTTTATTCTATGCCAGAATGCAAAGCTTTTAAATCAGTTTCTTTACATTTCTTTGCATTCGCTATAACAGCAATAAAATCTGAGCTTATGAAATGCTTGGCCCACCAATATTTACTATTCCCAGGAAAGCATTGAATGTGTTAAGTGCTTCATTAAACTGGACTCCAGCTGAGACTTAGCTGTAAGAAAACCCCACAAACACTCTCTCACCACTGCTCTTGAACTGCTCCGACTGCGACCCATGTTGTGGAAGTGTAATATGCAGAATATCGTAGGAGCTCTTGGTTGGGTTTCACATCACTCGCTCTCTCCAAATGTTCTATTAATTTCTCACTGTCTCCTGTATAACACAAGCTCTGAGCAGAATGTGTCTCAACTGCCATTAAAGTTTCACTACAGCTGTGAAAGTGAATTGTCCATGTTACAGAAAAAAAGAGCAAAAAGATTAAAAAAACAGCACATGGGAGTGCTTAGTTAAAAAGTGTGGGATGAGGTTGTATGTTCATGTTAGATGAGTTGATATTAGTTTGAAATGTGCATATATGGTAAGATATACATATACAGGCTACATTATTTATAATATATGACCAGGGCTAGATCATGGTCCCACAAGGCCACTAGTGGAAGAACCATCATGCTACTTTATATGAAAAGGCAAGTTGGCTATTTGGCACTTTGGTGGGCATTCCATAACTTGGCCATTGACTACGATTACTTGACTTGCCTAGGCGAAAGAACAAAATACAATAAGCACTTGCTAAAATACACAGCAGAACTGGAGAGTATGTTAACTCCCTAATTACAGCCTGTTACAACAAACTTCTACATCCATCGGACCCTCTGAAGCTTCCATATGGAGTTAGTAGCTCCCAGGAGCCTGCAACACTGACCCTGTATGACGTGGGGCTCTGAGCTCGAGACACAAAGAAATTAAACACATCAACCCAGTACTACACTGGTGACCTCAGGGGATTTTTAATGAGAGAGAGTGAGTGAGAGAGAGAGAGAGAGAGAGAGAGAGAGAGAGAGAGAGAGAGAGAGAGGGGGCAAAGAGAGGAAATTCTTGGGAGGAAGTTTATTTCCTCTATTTCTGAAGATGCTGTACGTAATATTTTGAATATACTTGTATTTTTAACGCAGGGTTGCCAGATTTGAACAAGTTTGCAGGCAATCAACGCTGCGTGCTGCAGCCAAGGAAGCCAACAAACTAACTGGATCAGAGATAACAGATTCCACCCGACCTAAAAAGCCTCGCCATCCATCTAAAAACCACCATGACCAGAGGCATAGTAAAACAAGGATAAATATTGGAGCTGCCTTTATAAAAGTTGTATCGTATTTTGAGTTCATCTTTTGAATGCCTTGAACATCTTGTTTGCCTTCTCTGTCTTCCTCTAATGCTGTTTTACCCATCATTCTATTTTATTCTATTATGTTTTGTTCTGTTTCATTCTATTATTAGGGGTCAAGCCCTGAAAGTGCGAGGACCCCTGTTGTGTTTGTTAGTGTTCTTATTATTATTCTACTTCTTCCAGGCAAGTCTATGGCAGCCCATAGAACCGTTCCGGGAAACGTTTTGAATTTTTTTTACACAGAGGACAGTCTAAACTGATAGCACAGCAAATTTGGAGTGTCTAGCTTAATTTATTTTGCATCCCCAACAGGTAAAAGTTTTGCTAATAACCGTAAATCCTAGAGACAAACACATTTTCCCCCTGATTTTTGAGCTCATGCAGACTCGAAAGCATATCATGGTTTTGATTTCTGCCTGACAAGATTTGCCACCATTTAGAATTTTCAGAAAACCAACTTTTTCTAACTCTTCCAAGGCCTTTCATCCAATTTTCACCATATTTTGCACAGATGCCCAGAAGACGGTGCTTACAAAAATTTATGGGATTAAAGTTGATAGACCAAACCGTTTTCGAATTGTGCTTTAACGAATTCAACAAAGAACATGCAAAATTGGACTTGAGACTGTATCTCCGCAACGCTTTTACGGATGTTTATGAAAGTTGGTACATGTCATGACCATCATGCCCTGAGGTGTCATGCAGAGTTTTAGCATAGTGCCCATTACTATTTTGGCTTATAACTCTTGAAAGCTTTTGCCAAAAATCACAAACCTGGTCTCTTTAGATCCAGTGCGACATACCAAGATGAACGATACCTAATTTTCCCATTTCAATTTAAAACTTTTCTCTGCCTTAAATTAAATGGTATGAGATACTTTCACCAAATTTGACACACTTACTGTATATCAAGTCTCATTCTGAGAACACACAGAAAAATTAGCAAGGCTTGGCCACTTGTTGCAGCTATAACTGGAAACAATGTGAAAGTGGCTGCAACTACTGAACTGTTGTTCCGATTGACTTAAACATTTGCATGCAGTGTCTTGTTGCGTATCTTGAGGAACATGGCCACCATGGGCGGCTGTGGCTCAGGTGGTAGAGCAGGTTGGCCACTAATCGCATGGTTGGTGGTTCGATTCCCAGCCCACAGGACTGGGCTGGGATTGAGGCCTTGTTCAGTTCAGTTCTGTTCCATTCTATTCTGTTCTTTTCAATTTTGTTCTATTCCATTCTGTTCTGTTCTTTTTTAATTCTCTTTTGTTGTTCTGTTCCATTTTGTACTCTATTATATTATTTTATTTTCTATTGTAATGTATTCTATTTTGTTGTTCTATTCCATTCAAATTTGTATTGTTCTGTTCCATTCTATTCTGTTCTATTTTTTTCAATCTTGTTATTCTGTTATTTTCCATTCGATTCTATTCTATCCCATTATTTTTTTGTTGTTCTGTTCCATTCTATTCTATTCTATCATATTCTGTTCTATTCCATTATATCCTGGTTTATTCTGTTCTATTCTATGTTGTAGTTCTGATCTATTCTTCCCTATTATATTCTGTTCAATTAAGTTGTGCTGTTCTGTTATATTCTGTTCTATTCCATTCTATTTAGTTGTTCTGTTCTTTTGTGTTCCATTCTATGCTCTATAGACCTTATTCACAGCTTTGATTTTTGACGGGAATGACAGCGAGGCTGTGAGGGATAGACGTACAGACTCTTCAAAGGGTTATACAGTTATTTAAAATGTATTTGGATTGTTCCATTAACAAATCATTGAAAGAAATCTCCCCAATAATTTTAAATAGACAAAAACGTATTAAATAAATACATTTAAAAAATAAACCTGACAACATGAGTTTCTGATAGCTTTATAAAATGCATGTAATTGAAGAGATGGTAAGGCTGTCCCTTGTTTACATTCCTGTCAAAAATCAAAGATGGTGCTAATGTGAATAAGGTCTATTCTATTCTATTCCATTTTATTCTATTATGTTGTTCTGTTTCATTCTATCCTGCTCTATTCTATTCTGTGTTCACATAATTTATGCAGCATGATCAAAGATAATTTTTCATCATTATCGTATCATTGACTATGATTTTAAAGTCAGAGGCAGTTGGTATTAGGGGGAGAAAAACTTTACACACTATATCTATTACTATATTTATATCTACTGAAATATTTTGTTAGCAACTAGGAGTAATATAGATGGTCTATAGTAGCATATAGATTATATAAAAACTTAAAAAACATGCACTACAACACTATTTTTATAATTGTAAATATTTTGATTAATTTATGTTTATTTAACTATGCTTTCAGCTACCAATAACAGTGTAGTACTCTAAACTCTGTTTAAAAGATTTAATAATTTTGACATCTATTCCACAGAATTCTGTTAATTGTCCAAATTAACATGAAAAAAAAAACTCTTTCTGGTCCTGCTCATTACTCTATTTCCTGTGATAACAGGTGTCGCAAAGGTGAATGCCACTGTTTATAGGTGTTATACTTGTCAGTTGGTGTGTTGTCTCTGTTGATTTAAGTACTTCACACAACACTGAGACAAGAGAAACTTCACAACAGTTCTGACTTACAGTTCTCACTCACTCATACAGAGGACATCCATCACATTTATCTCAATTAAAAACGCACTGCAACAAAACATTGTAAACAAGCAGCACCAACCTGACTAACCACACCGACTCAAACTGCGTGGGTGGATTTGTGGGAGATACAGATAGCAAGCATGAAATCCGGACACAAGCGGATTATCACACACACACCAAAGATGAATGTTCGCCTTCTACTGAACAACCTTTTTGAAGCTCGCACAAATGAGAAAAGAGAAAAACAGTTAGAGGTGTTGCTTTAAATTCTCACAAAACACCTTTCAGGCTCTTTGATGAGCATAGTGAAAAAACATCCACACAGTGTGAAGTATTACATATGAAGAAAAAAAAGGACAAACATCAAAACAATCACATGGTCCACACTCCACAGGTCAGCTCATTTGCGGAGCTGCATTAACATTATAATCAAGACATGAACTGTAATCTGAGAAAGAGGAATTTTATAAATAATGTATAATGGTTGTTTTTACACTTCCATTTACTGGTTCTGAAGCCATCCTCCCCACTGAAGGTCTCTTTTCACATTGTATTTATGGGTCTTAACCACAGCACGTGTCATCAGCGTAAGTACCACAGTGAGTACTACACTGCAAAAAAAAAAAGAAAGAAAGAAAGTAGGGGAGTAGGGTAAGAAAACATTTAAAGATTCTCATTATATTATTTGCTTTCTCAAGTAATTGTCTCTTTTTATCATATTTTCACAGGAAAACCAGCAGCTTGGTGTCATAGAAGTTACTGTACTGTACCTACATTTCGCTAATTGATTTTTTACCTGGCACGTTGCTCTTATCACGACAGTTTCCGGGTGAAATAAACACTTGAAATGCTATTAACAATGACTCTTATTCACTTTCACACAAATCACGAGTATAACGGCAGATAATCAATTAAAAATTACTGTTTAACATTTGCATTACCTAACCAACAACATTTCCAAGCTTGTTCAAATGTGATCAATGGCACAGTAGCTCAACTGATAGAGTAGGGATCTGCACAGTTACTGTTTTTAACATTCGGTAAACTGCAAGGTTTCAAAAATGGTTTATTGTTTTTCTGTCGGGAGCCGGGATGTGGAAATTAAGAATGTTTATTGCAATGGAATTTCCTCAAACACTACTCAAAATAGCAGCAAATAAAGTGCACAGTGAGCAATGAGCCTAAATAAAACAATACATAGACCTTCAAATGATAAAAGCTAAAATTAAATTCAACAAAAACAATCAAACTGTCACTGCCTGTATTTGCACTCTGCCAGGGCAAGTTCATGTTTCCGTGAGGCAGGAAATGCAAATGTTGCCGTGTGCGTGGAGTTCCAGTGCTGCTGTTACAGCCTCTTTGGAGTACTTTGATTTTTAAATTGTTTAATATCAAATGGCATTGAACTTTTCTAATTATTGTACATAAACCTACACACCAGAGCAAAAGGGAAAAAACTGTCTTATCGTTTTATCATGCGCTGATACTTTGCTTGGTGAAAAACAACATGGAATCATACTAATGGTGTAACAGTCCTCTATATCAGTGTTTCCCAACCTTTTTTCTGCCACGGCATACTTTTTATGACTAAAAAATTCTACGGCACACCACTATCCCACATAAGCTAACCATCGTCCATTTCATTTTCAAGGACTTGTCCATGTTTTCTGTCCGTCTTAGTAGCGTGCATCCACATTGCGTTAGACTTTCTCATTGTACATCATTTAGACGGACATGGTCGTAAAAATTCCGTCATAATCTATTATTACCCGTCATTTTAATTTTCATATTTTAATGATAAGACATTTAATAGCTTTTGTTTTCGTTCACATTTTCATTTTTATTCATGAACTTACAGAATGTGCATTGTGCATTTATTTATTTATGAAGAGAACAGATGAACAAAAGAGACACCACACGAAGCAGATGACTGTTTTTTTTTCCCCCTGCAGTGACAGCGGAGGCCACTAAAATATGAACAGTGGTTATATTACAAAAACAAATACGATTAAAATATGAAAAAAAAAAATATATAAAATCTGCTTTGACTTAAAGTGGGTGCTCATCTGTGTGTAATCAAACGAATCAAGGGAGATGATTAGATTTTGCGTCTTCGGACAGACGACTTCTCGTGGGAGTTTTAATTTGGTTCTGGAGGCTGAACCCAGCATCAAGCGCTGTATTGCCATCCACATGACAAGAGTTGCAGAAAGCATCACAGTGGGGCGATTTTACCAGTTTGCCACGTAAAAAAGCGTGAGGTGTGCACAATAATTTATAATTAAATTCACAAGTTTTCTTGGTGAATTTAAATTAGTTCAATAACTGGGGTCTCTGATATTCGTTAATGATAAGGTAATATTTAATTAAAAGAAATTATGAGACATTCAATGTCTCTTCACAAATTTGGACAGTTTATAAATATATCTTGTAGCATAGTACTCTCAAAGACATTACTGGTGAAGCAAAAATGTGTGTGTGAAAAACACTTTGGTGTGACGTCACTTCATAGACTTCAATGTATCCTGCAGCGCTGATGCGAGTCACGTTTCAAAACTGCAAATTTCTCCGAAAGGTGAGGAGTTTGCATCCCTGAAATTATTATTATTATTATTTTTCATGCATTTATTTATTTATTTTGTTAAATTTGATCATTATCCACGGCACACCTGACAATCTTTCATGGCACACTAGTGTGTCGCTGGAGTTCGGGTCAGGTTGAAGAACTCTATTACACATGTAGAATAATCAAATAGTGATTTTGGAATTCGAATAGTGGCGTGTTGAATGGTTAACCGAATGTCAACTATTCATACGCATCCCCGACGCAAAGCACCGAGTTGCAAGGCCTAAAGAGCAAGTGAGTCGACAAGTGAGCTTTAAGTGGCCTGGAAGAACCACAATATGACACGGTTGCTTCAGCAATTGCGTTTTTATTTCGAACTCGATAGAGCATTAAACTTAAAAACCTCAACTATTTTAGAGAGCATTTCACTCGCTTTTAGCATCACACAGTGGACATTTCACCTCAGAAATGGCAGATCTTGTAATGAACTGTGTAATATCATTTTCCAAAAATCACAAACTTTTCATGAGATCATGCTGAAAACAAGACGGCAGCAGTATACCACGATAGCTAGGTAATAATGATGATGCCAGTGTTTCCTTGTGTTATTGAAGTATTTGTCCCTTTTGATTTACTACCAAAACATTGCACACACAGAACAACACTTGTGTGTGTCTGCCATGATAGCATTGCAAGAGATGTGAAGAATATAAGCTGCTTTCTGATTTATTCTTAAGCAAGCAGCTATGAGAAATGTATTATTCAGTATAAGTGTTATCGGGAACATGCAGATATGCAAATTTCTATATAATCAATAGTGGTTCACATCTGCATGTTTGAACATATTGCTGTCATAATTCGAATAAAACACTTTAAAGCCAACCAAACACACCAAACTTGGATGTTAAATCAATTCTACACCAACAGCTCTAGTGTGAAAATGACCTAAAATTGAGAAGTACTATAAAAATCGCCATGATCCACTCCGGTTAATAGAAGACATATTATGGAAATAGACCAGATGTCATATTTGCATAGACTAGTGCGAGTAAAAGAGTAGACGCATAAATCTTATTTACTCACAGGAACTGCAGGATTTTCCAAAACAAAGAGGAATTTAATTGGTGCTTTCAAAAAACACATTCTATACCTTTGATCTCAGAGAAGACATGCAATAGAACAAAGCCTATAATGGCAGGAAAAGTCAATAAAGCTAGTGCATTTCAATTACCACAATTTTTCAGCATGTTTAAAAATGTGTTTGTTGCAGTGCAAGTGAATTAAAGCTGCTTAATATGATGAGACAATGCATACAATAGTAGTTGTGTAAAGTACACATTCTACATTGCTGGGCGACTGAATAGGGACTGAAACAAAAAAAAAAAATTATGTGTTGAATGGAGATGTTAAAATTGTCCATAGAAATGATTAGCTGTTTTTGTCTGGCTTTGTGGATATATGACAAGGGAGGAGGACAGCAGCCAGGCAGGCATTTCAGATGAGCAAGTAAGATTGGTTTTTCTGAAAGGGAAGAATGTTTGAAATGATACATCTTGAACAAATATTTAAAAGTATGCTAATATACTAATAATATTTCTATTTATCTATGCATTCATTTTAACTGTCATTATGCACTGTGTAATATTGTGTAATGAAACAAGCTTTCGCTTATTAATGCCTGGGACTTTTAATATAGTACATGATATGTTGATGGCTGACAGGGTCCAGTCTATAGATGTTTATGATGCAGTCATGTTATTGCCATAAGGATTAATTATACTTTCGTTATTTACCAATGTATGTACAAACTCGGATAGATATTTAAAGCAGAGGGAAATTAAGCTCTGACACTTAGGGTTGGGTGATTATCCGATGTATCGCGATCTTCCTTTGAACAATCTAGATATCAATTCTTAAATTCCTAGATCAATCTTTTACTGTACGCACAACTAAAGTCCTGGCACAACCCTTTACTACAATGAAAGGGATAATATGTGCATCAGCAACCAAATTTCAAACAAAAAGACGTTTTTTTACAGAAAATGACCAGGTTTTTTAAAGAGACAGTGTCGGTGGGGCCTTGGTAGCTCAACGAGTATTGACGCTGACTACCACCCCTGGAGTCGCAAGTACAAATGTGACTCCAGCCAGGTCTCCTAAGCAACCAAACTGGCCACGTTGCTAGGGAGGGTAGAGTCACATGGGGTAACCTCCTTGTGGTTGCGATTAGGGGTTCTCGCTCTCAATGGGGCGTGTGCTTGGATCGTGGAGAGTAGCATGAGCCTCCACATGCTGTGAGTCTCTACGGTGTCATGCACAGTGAGCCACGTGATAAGATGCACGGATTGACGATCTCAGAAGCGAAGACAACTGAGACTTATCCTCCGCCACCTGGATTGAGGTGAGTAACCACGCCACCATGAGGACTTACTATGTAGTGGGAATTGGGCATTCCAAACTCAGAGAAAGGGGATGTAAAGGGAATTAAGGAAAATGAGGAGGCTTGAGCCGGCTTGACCATATAAATAATAGTTTAATGAAAAATTTAAACAAAAGACACAAACACACACATGACGGTCAGCTGCCCGTAAATGATTTCTCTCTCTCGCACCACCAATCAATATCCAGCCCTAGTGATGTTTTAGTTGTTAAAGTGCTATAAAAAAAAATTTTTAAACCATCACAGGGAAGCATGCCCTGGTAAAATTGTTATTTCGTGAGAATAAAAAGACTGGGAAGTCTCCAGAAATGTCTGAATTCTGCCTCCAGTTTGCATCAGAGTTCTGCATCACTTTATCCCTGGATGTGTGGTCATCATTCAGAAAGATAAGACTGCTGGATGGTGCTATTGACCAATCAAAATCGAGTGTTCCAGAGAGCTGTATAATAAACATGTTGTATAAGTTAAGTACATAAAATAAGGTCAAAGTTACCTCTACTTGATACTTCTGTTCCATAAAATGAAACTCTTTCCATGAATATCATCCATGTTCATTTCCTTCTTCAGAGGAGAAAGAAAACAGAGTGACTCTACCACACAATAAATCTAAAAGAAGAGGATGATGTCTGCTTGGCTCGTCCTGTCATCAGTCAGCCCGTAATAATGGGGCCTCTTTTGATGGCGGGAGGGCCCAGGGGCCCCATTTGTGCAGCCGTTAAATGAGGCTTATCATAGCAGCATAAACTGTCATTCAATCACACTCTGCCTGTCCTCAATGCATCCTTTTATCAGTCAGAGTCTGTGATTTCATTCTTTTCCACTTCATCCACACACACACATACACACACACACACAAACACACACACAGGTGCATTAAGACAGATGCACATGCTACACAAAAACACGTTTTTACATTCACCCAGTGTGTGCATGTATCTTATGTGGTTTATTGAGCACAAGGTGAAATGCACATGTACATGCAATCAAATGAACAAGCATATTGTAACACAAACAGCATTTATATTGAATGAAGGGACCGTCTCTGCTGATATGAGTGTACTGCACTGAACAAAACCCCATGGACAACAGAGAACAAGAGTTCTCAAGTCATTTTCTGTGCACTGAAGGAGGGATACAAACCATATCTAGGTACCAGAATATCATAGTGACATGGGGGTTGAGCAGTTCAAATATTTAATGGTCAAAAATTAACATCTCAGTTGACAGGATGTTACACTGACATATGATTTTGACTTGCCTTACTGGCTTAATATCTTTGGGTAAGGTTTAATGTTTCACACACATCCTGAAAGTGTTTGGGATTGTAAGAAACAGATCTTATGCTATGTTAAGTCATAATCGTGGATTTTGTTTTTGTTTTGTTCTTTGTGAGAAATCATAATTGAACATTTTACATTTGTCCTACTCAACTGAGAGGGAGGGAAGTTGCACTTTGTGTGTTTGAGCCCATTATCAGCATTATCTGAAAAATAAAACTGTAATGACAGTGATTTCACAAAGTGAGGGAACAAATTGCAGGTTTCAAAAGGCCTGAGTAAATTACTGATAGCCTGGAGGCAGTTAACAGGAGTTTGTTTCTCTGCTGACTGACCTGAAATACCTCTGAATACAGCCGTTAATCATGCTATTTTTCATGTTTGCTCTCTATGTCCTTTTTTCTTTTCTTGCTTTCTCTTTGTCTCTGTCTTAATTTTTACATTTGACATTTTTATGCATTTGGCAGATGCTTATTACAGGGACAATCCCCTGAGCAACCTGGAGTTAAGTGCCTTGCTCAAGGACACAATGGTGGTGGCTATGGGGATCGAACCAGCGACCTTCTGATTAACAGTTCTGTGCTTTATACCACTACGCTACCACCACTCCATTTTTAAACATAGACTGTCTCTGTTAATACTTCACTAACCTTTTACCTTCTAAGAAATCAAGACATACACATACAGCACATACCATACTCTTATTTCATATTGCTATAGTACATATAGCATTTCCAGCATTTGGACACTTAATTCACACTTAAAAATGACTGAATGCCTTTATATAACTAAATATTAAACAAAGTGCTTTTATTTTATTATTTAACAGAAATATGTCAAAAACACTTCAAATAGAGTGTTACACAAAAAGAAAGTTGTTAGCTTTCAAATTAAAATATTGAACTGATATACTGAATATAATCAAGACAAACAGTATTTGGACAGTTTCTGGTTGTCAGATGCAAGTTAATGTGAGTTTACTCTGCTATAGGACACCTGTGTGAACTGACTCCAGACATCCACTAAATATGGTTCAAAGCAATCTAAAGAAAACGTTTTCTAAAATAGTTCTAGCTTTATTTTTTTGCAGATGACACTTTGTTTCATATTATTTATTGTTATGTAATGCTATTAAATGCATTTGTTTAAATGTGAGTTACGTGTCCAAAAGTGTCCACATATACTTTTGGGGGACACTGTATATTTGTCACAATTCTGTAGATGTTACAGTTTCATTTTCTGTTAATGCATGATCTTCTGTAAAGCTGCTTTGAAACGATGTGTGTTGTGAAAGGTGCTATACAAATAAAAATTACTTGACTTGACTTCTTTGAAACAAAAAGGCAGAATGTCGAACCAATGCATGTGGTTGTGATTTTTAAGCTTGAAAAAATTATATAAAAAGAATCATAAAAGAAATACAAAAGTAGTCCAGACGTCTAGTATGCTATATTCAAAGTAAAATTATCACTGAATAATTAATTAAATTTAAATTGTCACATGGCTGCGGAATATACCTTTTTTTCCTCACCCTCATGGAACAACAAAAATGTTGACAAAAAAGTACCTTCTAAGTATGACTTCTCTGTTCCATCTCAGTGTAATTGTCAACTTTAGATGGTGTCATCTAAGGGTTCAGCAGAGTAAATCCCTCTCTCCGATAGCCCACTTCAGGCTTTACACCAAACCTCTGGGCCAATCTGTGAGCTGTGATGAAAATATCAAAACGCTAATTAAACAAAAGCTATCTTGCCTTTGATTTGGAAATAAACTCTAATTTAGTCCTGAAAGCAATTAAGCGAGTCTGTAATGGTAAAACAAATGATAGCAGAAGGTTAATGAGAAGGGAATTAAAATTGAGATGATGCTGATTAAAGCCAACTGTCATCTGGTCACATGTAAGCAGAGAGAAATGAGGAACTGAAACTGAGACGCTTGCAGGAAACTGGGCTTGAGCTGGGCAGCAACTGTTCAAGGGATAAAAGAGGTATGGCTGGTGTACAAACTGGCTGATTTAAAGGGATAATTCACATAAACACTTGTCATCATTTTCTCACCCACATATTGTTCCAAACATATTTAGCTTTCTTTCTACCACAAGAAACAACAAATTAGATGCATACTTACTTATAGATATTACTTTTCCAATTGCTTTTAATATTGCACTAATTTCCCAAACTTTTCAGGGCCTGGAAAATACAATTTTACTATTACCTGGCATTTCCACATTTTGCATCAGTGTTGAGTTTGAGTCCGAGTCGAGTCCAAATTAATCTGTTCAAGAATCTAAATTAAAATTGTAAGCATAAACTCAACATCAATATTTTAAGTTGTTTTTTAACCTTCACAACTAAGAAAAACAATTTTTCAATATAAATGCAAAAAACAAATAAACAGTATCCTTCTGAACAAATTTCAAAGTGGTTTCAGAATGAAAGCATATGCTTTAGGTGTATGAAAACAAAACTGTCCTCCAACACACTTATTGCATTCTGTTGATATTTCAATTATTTGTTGCTTTTCCCCTCCACTCAAACACACACCAAAGAAAGTGAAAGCTGCCTTAGTCATTACAACATGAGTTATTATTATTAAGAATTTTACTTTAGTTTTATTGCTAGTTCATTTTCAATTTGTCCATTCAATTTAGTTTTATCTAAAATTATGGGTGAAATTAATTTAATGTAATTAATTAAATACATTTAATCTGTTTAATACATTAAATAAATGGTAATATTAAAACATTTAATAATGCCCATAAAACGAAATACAACAACATAAAATAAAAACAGAACACTTGGTTACTTTCATAACCTCCATTCCCTGATGGAAAGAATGAGACGTTGTGTCGAAGTAGTGACACTAGGGGTCACACTTGGGAGCCCCAAACACCTCTGATCTTTGAGAAAAGGCCATTGGGAATTGGCGAGTGAAATTTTCATGCCACTCCCCCTAACATAAGGGTTTAAAATGAGCTGACTCGCAACCACTCATTCAGGTTTTGTACTGAGGAGCCGAGTCAGGGTACATACGAGCGTCGTATGGTCCCCTGCACCTCGGGGACAAGTCGACTGCCCAAAATGTGCCCCAGCCGTGGCATCTTCTATTAATTTTTCTCCCCAAAAAAGAATGGAAATTCTGTGTCAGGGAGGTGTCCCTTCCCAAGGTGAAGACACAACGGCGACCACACCCTGCTCAAAGGGGAGATAATTGTGTGGAAAAACGTCACATGGTCTTACAGAGTTTTGTCGGCATTGTCGCAATTGGAGAAGTCCCTGTGGTAGGTCCTACCCAGAGGGGATGGAGCTTTAAAAACACGGTGACTGGTGGCAGAGGGTACTCTGCCCAAGGAAGACGCTGGTTTACCAACGGGGATATCGTCACATGGAAAATACATCACTCAGGGTTACATACAGGCTACCAGCGCATGTGGGGCAACTCCGGCATGTGGCTCAACCCAAAGATTGTAGAACCTTGAGAAGATATTGGGTGTTTCCCAGTTCGCTGCTGTACAGATGTCTGCTAAAGAGGCACCAATGGTCAGGGCCCAGGAGGCCGCCAAGCTCCTGGTAGAGTGAGCTCCTAGCCCCAAGGGGGGTGGCACGCCCTGAGCGTGATATGCCAAAGCGATGGCGTCAATGACCCAGTGGGAGATCCATTGTTTGGAGGCAGTGCTCCCTTTCCGCTGTCCTCCAAAGCAGACAATGAGCGGCTCAGAACGTCTAAAGCTCTGCGTGCGGTCCAAGTAGGTACGCAAAGCACGTACCGGACACAGCAACAAAGGGGCTGAGAGCACTGACCTGACTGCGCACCTTTGTGGGTCTTCGGCCTGAGAAGAACACCAATTCAGGAACAAGCGGCACTTTAAGTTGCCTGGTAGAAGGGGCTCTGGCTTGGTTGATCTTGTCTACGATGGCAGGCGGTAGATCAGCTAGATCTTCCACGTCCCATCCAGGTACCAGAGCGTGCCCCGTCCCTGAGAAAGAAGGTCTTTCCTCAGGGGAATTTGCCAGGGAAAGGTTGTCGCAAGGAGTACGAGGTCTGAGAACCAACCCCGGGTGGGCCAATAAGGAGCCACTAGAGTGACTTGTTCCTCGTCCTCCCTGACCATGCACAGCACCTGTGCGAGCGGGGCAAGGACTGCGTCTGCAACCTTCGTAAAGATGTGAGTGGACAGGGACATGCCGAAGGTTAGGACCTTGTACTGATACACCTGGCCGTCAAACGCGAACCATACAAAGGGTCGATGTCTAGGCAATATTGAGAAATGGAAGTACACGTCCTTCAGGTCTACCACTATCTATCTAGATGCCAGACGCAAGTTAAGATGTGTTTTTGCTTGAGCATTTTGAACGGGAGTTTGTGCAAAGCCCGGTTGAAAACTCGCAAGTTCAAGATCGGTCGTAAGCCGCCGCCTTTCTTGGGTACGATGAAGAAAGGGCTCTAGAGATCCAAAGAAAATTTCTGAATGAAACAGATGTATTTCCCCACCTTTATACCCATATGTCCGGGTGTGGGACATGCAAATTCTGTCTGCCAATTTCTCATTGGCCTTTTTTCATAGATCAGAGGTATATTCGGAGCTCAAGAAAGACCCCCTAGTGTCTCCTAGTGAGCGACAGACAGTGAACCACAGTCCCCTTACAACATCAGTCTAGACCTAGGGACCATCAATAATCTCTGATCAGATGACCTTAGACATCTAACAGATGTATTTGCACTCAGAAGGTCAGAGAGATAATTCGGTACCAGTTCATTCAAGGCTTTAAAAACATAGAGTAGGATTTTAAAATCAATTCTGTATCGGACTGGCAACCAGTGTAATGATAATAAAATGGGTAATGTGTTTATATTTCTGAGTAAAAGTCAAAAGTCTAGCAGCTGCATTTTGAACAGTTTGTAAACGATTAATGTACGAATGGTTTATACCTATATAAAGTGAATTGAGTAGTCGAGTCAAGATGTATCACTCTCTTAAACTCTACAAATGATAAAAAACTCTTAACCTTAGTTTGGAGCCTTGATTTAAAAAAGCTAGATTTGACAAATGCATTTATCTGTTTGTCAAATTTCAGTGCAGAATCACATATGACACCCAACTTTTTCACAGAGGTTTTAACATAAGATGCCAAATCTGAAGGCCCAAACACAATCACCTCTGTTTTTCTCTCATTTAGATTTAAGAAATGTAATTACATCCATGACTTAATATCCGACAGGCAAGTGGATAAGGAGTCCAGGCCATTTTTTGTCATTATGCTTCAAGGGCAGATATATTTGAGTGTCATCTGCATAACAGTGACATGACACCCCATGTTTATTAAAAATAGATCCCAAGTGAAGCATGTATTGTGAGAACAAAACAGTGCCCAGAATGGAGCCTTGAGGAACCCCACAGGTCAGAGTAGACCTGTGGGGTTCTACTCTGACCTTTAATGCCCACACAGTGTTCCTTTAATTAACTTTAATGCCCACACAGTGTTCTAGGGGTGACATAAGAATACAGTGTTCTACAGTCTCAAAAGCAGCTCTTATGTCTAAAAGCAGAAGTATCACAGAGTCCCCAGAATTGACAGATATTTTTTAAAGGGCAGACTCAGTACTGTGATGTTTCTTAAACCCAGACAGGAGTGTTTCAAAGGTACTATTTAAAAAACTTTGTAGTTGAGCAAGAAAAGCCTTCTCTAAAATTTTAGATATAAAAGACAAATTGTAAATTGGTCTACAATTAGATATGACGGTCAGGTCTATAGTTGACTTTATCAGCAGTGGAATAACATTTGCAAGTTTCAGGTATTTTGGGACAATCCCTGTATGAAGACACTTATTTATTACTGCTAAAATACTCAGCCCAACAGCATTAAAAACCTGAATAAGAAAATGTGTAGGGATAATATCATACAGAGACAAAGTAGGTTTTAACTGCTTAATTATATCTTGACATGAGTATAAAGAAATTGACTCAAATGCTTTCAAAAAAATTTACAGCAAGGAGGATCAGATGGATCATAATCTGAAGGTATAATACGCTGTCTAATATAAGTGAAAAACTTAAGAAAACTTTCACACACTGTAGCTGATGCATCCAAGTGAACAGTAGCAGGGGGTATAATCAAAGGATTTATAGTGGCAAAAAAAGTACTTTGAAAGAGTGTGCACTGCTGCCCTCACCAAAATTATCACTCATAAGGATATATATGTGTGAAAACTGAGGCGCAGTATCAAATAAACAATGTATGATAGTTTTGACTGTAGAGAGCACATCGATATGAAGACAAAGCCAAATCCCGGACATTGAGAAGCAATTTTGAAATCCTGACCGGATGTTTTTTCAGGTCTAAAAAAAGAAGACATGTGGACATTTGGTCACCCTATGTTACATAATTTTTGTGTTTGCTTTTCATTGCATCACAAATGCCAAGAACTCGTCCAGACTCTGAAAAAAAATCCCATGTCTGAGACAACTACAAGTCCATTCAAATTGAACTTAACTCGAGTACCCCAACTATATTTTGCTTGACAGCAGGAACCCAGTTGCTTGTGCACAACTTCCTGCGGATGTGACTTAAGGCTATTTATGTTTCATCTGTTACCTTCAGTGGAATTATTTTTCAATACCTCTAAATTTCGTATTAGTTGGATTCATTTTGGAAAGTTACTGAGGCGTTGACTCATTATTTCACATACTGGGATTTAGCCTGTTTTACTCCTGGATGGCCATAAATCCTACTGTTTCCTCTTCAGAGTAAATTCCTTTTCTTTCTAGGAAGAATTATTACAGCAATGTTCATTTCACTGAGTCAGATTAATTGTATGCTGTAATAAGTAGAAATTAAATGACATCATCCTTCAACTGCAAAATATTGGCTCACGACAATAGAGTGGGTTTCTGCCTTTTCTACACATACTGAGCACTGTTGTTATTTCAACAGCCTAATAATGCTGTAATATGATTCTCAGAACATAATATTTTCTATACTCTATGATCTCGTCATTTTATACAGGGAATGAAGTACAGCAGATGTATAATGATAAGTGCAGGCGAAAAGGGAAACACCACCCAGAAACACACATGCTGAGCTACTATTAGAGTGCAATTAATATGCCTGTGTTTGATTGGAATTAATGTGTGATCGCTGTAGTAATATAAGTATGTTTAACAACAAGTTCGGCAGAAATTATTTTTTATCAGAATTGTAAATGAAATCAAAGGGTGTCGTTGCCATAAGATTAGTCATTTCACTTGCACAAAGCGTGGATGAGTGATTGAGAAGAATGGCTTCTTTTTAGCTATAGTAAATGTATGCATATATGTTTGTCTGTATACATATAGAGTGCAACAGTCTCGTTCCAGAAGTAAAAATCACATTCATTTATCCTATAGACCAATTGATTTTCAATGACAAATTATAAACCTTTAAAGACAGACATACCGTGAGCTACGAGGTTGTTCACCGATGGTAAATGCTTCCGCTGAAGACACCCTTCTGCATTATTTCAAATTCATTGTTTAAAAAAACGTTTGATAGAAGAATTCATGGTAAACAACTACATTACCCATGATACAGCAGAGAAAGGTCCACCAATTAGAGAATTGCAACCAACAAATCCCATGAAACGTGCCTCGGGAGCGACCGCACGCTCCCATAATTGTACTTATCTGAATATTTAGCAATACATGTCAAATATATTGTTTCTATACTTATAATACACAACCTAATATCAATTCTTTTATATATTCCCATTGTTTTTAATTCAAAGACATCATTCATGAAAGGCTTTAAGCAAACAGCCTTGTACCTTTGTTTTTATGTCTGATTTTTCAAGTTTGTGCTGTTGTAATTCTTCTTTGGTTGGTTTGGTTCATGGCTTACAACACTTTTATGAAGTAATTTATATAAAGTCTATGGAAGAAATGAATGGTGTAGGGTATGCAGGTCAGGTTTGGGGAAATGTATAATTAATTTCAATGATCGTAATCAATGATTAATCAGACGATTTGACCCGGATACCCATACACATTGTAAAAACGCCCCAAAAAGGGCTTATATAGTCCAGGAGTCTGCTTCAAATATATATAGATAATTAAACACCACGAATTATAATTAATTAGGAATATACATTATATGCAGACAGGCTATATTAATTTAATTAGACCCTCAATGGAATTGACCCGTGAGGCTACCACGAACCAGTCAGTTCGTCCAGCTGAACAGCTTTGCTAAATATTCCTGATCAATTCCCTTGAAGGTTTATTCTTAGTTATAAGCCTACTCATCAAAGCACGTTAACTTACTTTGATAATATCAGCGCGTAGCTTAAAATCGCACATTAAAGAGGCTTTGTTTTATGATCAACACACACAGACAATCAAGCATATAATTGGGTTTAATACAAGGAACTAGAATATATCACTACACTTGACAAACAGACACTTAACATGTAACATAAAATAAACATAAAATAAACAGAGTAGAAGCAATAAGGAAAATAAAGAGATTATTAAGGATAGCAACTTATTACAACAGTTAACCCTTAAGAGCCAGCAAATGGAATTACACACTTTAACGCGTTTGGATTTCAGATGAAATGATACTTGCAAAATGGGCCTATGTGTGGCTGAGCAAGGCTGCGTGGATGTCGCGTCCTCGGGGCTTTCTTGAGGCGGAGGATTTTGGTTCGGTGTTTCCAGAGTGTGGAGTTGAGACTCACTTGAAGAGAGAGTTGAGGGGTTGTTCCAAGCAGTTGCAAATGTTCAGCAGAAGAGGAGAGAGAGGGGTGCCGGGGGAAGTCCAAGGAGAGATGAAGTAAGTTGGGAGTTGGAAGCAAGAGAGAGAGGAAGACGATAAGAGCTTTCGAAGATAAGAGGAGATAAGGGAAGTAAGAGGAATAAGAGAGCTAAGAGATAAGAGGACTAAGAGTAAGGAGATGAGGGAAGTAAGAGAGCGAAGGTCCGTTGTTGGTGCAATTTATGCCCTTAGAAAACGTGTCCCACCTCTCATTGGCTCGACCAATGAGAAGGGTTTGGGTTCCAGGCAGGAATTTGGTTTATTGCTCTTTTGTTCTCACATTTCTCATTGCATGTGCAAGATAGAAAACTAGGAAATATACTTGTAATACTAGTATGTTGTTGTTATCGACATATCATGTACACAGTCATTTCAATCTTCGAAATACCAAGTTATAGAGACCAAATATGCCACACATATGATTTCGGGTAACCATGGTATGCAAAGTCTGAAACATTAACCCATTAGAGTTTGCAAGAAACATAGACCAAACAACATTTAGGAAAATTATGAGATGGAACATAAGATACATGTCAATATTTTTATCACATGGATTATATATATATATATATATATATATATATATATATATATATATATATAGGATTAAAAAGTGTTCATTTCTCCTTCTCAGTAAGAATTGAGTGAGAATCAGCCCTGTCTGAGCATTCCTTTGGAGGTCGTAAAATTCTCCTTTCTTTGGGCAGGAGAATGATTCCTTTGTCCCGTCTCACTCATTTGCATGTTTATGACTGTGTTTATGACGGTAAGAGATTTTGGGCTGAATGACTCAAAAGATGGTAAACATAGCCGAAATATCATTCTACGGAGATCTTATATTCGAATTCGGCTAGGACAAATCGTAAGGTTTAATTTGATACCAAGAAAAGTATATTTGGTACCCTTAAAAATGGGTTTACACTGTTAGGCTATTAAGTATAAGGCCTCTTATTAACTATAACTAGTTTTACTACACTACTAGACAGTCTTACTAGTTTGATCTAACATCAGACACACAAAACATACAGGGATTAAAACATATTTCACTAGAAAATACATTTTTAAGTTTAAAACTGAAAAACACACACACACACACATTTTTACGTTCAAGATCTCACATGGTAAAGCACGCGGTGTGAGGCGAGTCATATGGGAAAGGGGGGCTTAGCAGTCACGACGATTTCCTGTCAATAGTTCCTTGTCTCTTTGTCAATACATTTATTGTGCTCGTGGAGACTAGTCGGCGCTATTGCAGTAATTAGGGGAGTTGGAACAGTAAGTTCTTGTTTTCATGGACCTGCTGAGTTAATGATTATCCTTCATTGATTCCTCCAGACGCTACAATGGGGAAAATACTTCCGGAACCCAGACGGCTGAAAAAGTGTGCTCTATATCATGGCTCTCTGGAATACCTGATTTTGATTGGTCAAGACCATTTTATATAATGACCGTTAAGCTTCATAATTGCCTGTAACGAGAGGTGGAAAGTAACAAAGTACAACTACACTCATTACAGCACTTGAGAACATTTTTCAAATTGTTCTACTTCTTTTAAGTATAAATAACTAATAGTTAGGGTGACCAGATTCCTGCTTGTGGAAAACGGGACAGCCCCCTCCCAAAAAAATTGTCATTGACGTATCCTTACCTAGGCACAGATCAATGCGAATTAGAGGGTGCATCCACATCTGTAACTGTTGTCACCTTGTATTGTTAACTGGCAGCAATTTTTCTCAGTGTGTGCTTGTCTTTCAAGAGTTTATCATAAAATGTAGAGCAGGCCAGTCCAAAATTAAGACGAACAAAAAGCTTTGCCTTCATGACTGTTACAATGACTCGAGATTTCTCCAGTGTCCATGCTGCAGTCATTCATGAGAACACACGCTCCCCAGATGCAGATGTCCCAGGCAGGCTGTGGAGCGAGAGGCGGGCGCCGGTCCCCGATCGGCCTGATGAGGCGCTGAGGATAAAGCGACGGTGACGATGGTTCGAGAGAGAGAATTATGGGCATGTCCGTCGTGTGTGTTTGTTTATGTGTTTTGGTTTAAGTTTTCATTAAATTATCATTTATATTGACAAGCCGGTTCTCGCCTCCTCCTTGCCCACCCTTGAGCTATTTTACATTGGTGCTGAAACCCGGAAGGAGGAGGCGAGAACAGGCTTGTCAACATAAATTATATTTTAATGAGAAACTTAAACTCAAAAACACATAAACAACACACATGACGGATATGTCCGTAATCTCTCTCTCGAACCATCGTCACCGCCGCTTTATCCTCGCGCCTCATCAGGCTGATTGGGGACCGGGCGCGCGATATTCCGACCGGACCGCCCCCCTCCGCTCCACACTGGCATACAACGAATGCCACGACCTAAGGCTAAGACTCCGAAGTTGATGGTCTTGCTCTCCAGCTTACGAAAAACTTCTGTCCATCTCTCAGACATGGATGTCTTGTTCATGTTCCACTCAGTGATGCGACAAGTGACAATACTTTTCAAGCAAGCCCACTCATGAAACAGAGAGAGGGAATTCTGGAGTAGAAGTGTTCGAGGCAGCTCTGAATGTCTTTCCACTCTGGGATGTTTTTCAGTAGGACCCACTCAAGTTTGTTTGTGTTCTCCAATGAGCGGCTCCAATTTTGGAGGTAACCCACCATTGCTGAATAAATCCGCTCATATGTCACCAGTTTTAACCAGGGCATTCAACATTTTAATGTCTGAGGGTATGATTCCTCCTGTCTGGCCTGCCAGACTTTTCTAAAGTCATGAATGTGCAAAGCTATGCACAATAGAACAAGCAAAAAGTCCTTCACTTGCATGCACCTTGTCAGATTCAAACTTTGCTTAAAAAATCACTCACACTTGGTGTGGCAGTTCTTTTAAGCATCCACATGCTTTTGTAGGAACATGCTATGTCAATGCAGCCTCCATGGGCGATGGAAAAACGTGCTCCACAAATCTCACATTACTTGGCTCCTTTATTTAGAAATGTTTAGTCCTTTTGAAGATCCTCATTAAATGTAAATGCACACTTGCTTGAAATTTTTTCTAGCAGCAATTTAATCTGTGTACTCTTTCAATCTGAAGCTGCGTTCACACTGCCAGGGACAAGCAGCGACAAAACAACCTCATCTCATTTATTTTCAATGAGAGCTGGCGACTTTCAGCAACACGAGCGATGGTGACCGTTGGCAACCAGATGTGGCCGTGTCCAGCAATGCGAAAAAGTGGAGAAATGTTTAACTTTATGCAAAGAGAAAGTTGCTTAGGCGATAGAGACATTTTTGGAGAGGGGAAATTTGGGACTAAACACAATTTATTCAGAATAAGTTGGGACACTAGAAAAAGTGCTTAAATATGGGACTGTAAAAATTGGAAGTCAGGCTATTCTAATAATAGTACTTTTACTTGAGTTGATTAAAAATGAAGAGTTTAACTTAGATAAAGTAATTTTTGACCACGAGGCGTTAAGGACATGTTTATTAATATTATGCCATTACCCAAACCCTTACATAAACTTAACCATTCAGTAGAATGTGTAAACATGATAGGAAGTTGTTTTGTGTGACAGAAGCATGTAATTATCACATATTAGATGTAAAGGATGTCCTGCGACGTCATTGGCTGTAGTGAAAGTCATGGGAATTAAAACGATATCACACGATATCATAGGAATTAGCCAAATTTAGAAAAGTCGTTTGAATCCTGATGATTTTGCCGTGAGAGTGTGTTGAACAGGCTGTGCGTGGCAAGATGGTTCCACTTACAAAGTGCCATGCGCTGAGCCGTGTACGTGAACTGCTTATACAGGAGCGAGCAGGTAATCTTACGTGCAGAACGACCAACTGTATCAGGCTGCACGTACCCTTCCCCAATGCCCCATTTAAGCCATCAGACTCCTTATCGTTACCCTGGAGGGGGGAACAAGGTGATGGCCGCCAACATGGGAACGGGCCAGCCAGGCTGGGCCTCTTTTCTCTCTATGTTTCTCGCATAGAGACTACGGCCGGGGCCCTTACACGCATTGAGGGAAGGGGGTCTTAGCCCTTACTCAGGGCGGAGAAGACCCTGCGGAGGCCACACCTACCCAGGAGGGGAGGCAAATTTAAGTGGCACATACATCAGATGGCCTATACTTAGGACCTATGAGGAAAAGTTGGTGCGGTGGTAGATCCAGCCTCGTAGAGGGGGGAAGCATACAGCACGGCGACTGAGGCAGCTGTAACTGCCTAAGGGAGACACGGGAGTCAGCTCGTGAGGGGACAGTACCGTGGCATTACACACAGGGGGAGTCCGAGCAGGAGGCCTTACCTGTGGAGCCCCTATACCAGTATAGGGTAGCTTGCGGTACCCGCAGTGGTTTGGGTCGACGAGTTCCTCCGCTGAACTGCGGACCCGCGAGGGCTAGGGAGGAGTCAACCAGGGCCCAAGAAATGGGAACAGAGGCGCACTGTTTTCCTTTGGTTAGGGGGAAAGGGCGCTAGGCGCAAGCGATTCACCCGGTCAGATCGTCAGCGTGCTGCCGAGTTCTATGGGCTCGGACCTGAGAAAACACGGGACGATACTGACTCAACTCGGAGATTATAGAATCTTGCAAAAGTGTTAGGTGTTGCCCAGCCCGCTGCTCTACAGAAGTCTGCTAGGGCAGTGCCCACGAGGACACAACACTCCTGGTGGAGTGAGCTCGGACCTGCAAGGGGGGGGCACGGCCTGGGTGTGATAAGCCAGGGAAATGGCGTCGACAACCCAGTGGGTGAGTCTTTGCTTGGAGACAGCGGTCCAGATAGATACGTAAAGCACGTACTGGACACAGCAGTGAAAGGGCTGGGTCTGCCTCCTCCCAGGACAGCACTTGCAGGTTCACTACCTGATCCCTGAAGGGTGTGGTAGGAACCTTGGGCACATAGCCCGGTCGCGGTCTTAGGATCACGTATGTGTCTGCCGGACCGAACTCCAGGCAAGAGTCGCTAACAAAGAACGCTTGCAGGTCCCCGACCCTCTTGATGGAGGCGAGCGCGATCAGCAGGGCAGTCTTGAGAGAGAGGGCCCTGAGTCCAACTGAGTCTAGCGGCTCGAAGGGGGGTCTCTGGAGTCCTGTAAGGACAACCGAGAGATCCCAGGAGGGGAACAGGTTAGGCCGGGAGGGAATCATCCTCCGGGCACCTTTTAGGAACCTGACAATTAAGTCGTGCTTACCAAGAGACTTGCCGTCAACCGTGTCATGGTGGGCCGCGATAGCGGCGACATACACCTTGAGGGTGGAGGGGGACAGCCTCCTCTCCAGCCTCTCCTGTAGAAACACGAGCGCTGACCTAACCGCACACTTCTGTGGGTCTTCGGCTCGGGAAGAACACCAGTCTGTGAACAGACGCCACTTTTGGGCGTAAAGATGCCTGGTCGAAGGGACTCTGGCTTGGTTGATAGTGTCTATGACGGCCGGTGGTAGGCCGGCTAGAACTTCTGCGTCCCGTCCAGGGGCCAGACGTGGAGGTTCCAGAGGTCTGGATACGGATGCCAGAGCGTGCCCCGTCCCTGAGAAAGAAGGTCCTTCCTCAGGGGAATTCACCAGGGAGGGGCTGTCATGAGGAGTGTGAGATCCAAGAACCACGTCCGGTTGGGCCAGTAGGGGGCCACCAGAGTGACTTGCTCCTCGTCCTCCCTGACCTTGCATAGCACCTGTGCAAGAAGGCTCACTGGGGGAAAGGCGTACTTGCGCCGCCCCGTGGGCCAGCTGTGCGCCAGCGGATCTGTCCCAGGGGGCATACCAGAGAGGGCAGTGGGAGGTTTCCTGAGAGGAAAACAGGTCTACCTGGGCCTTGCCGAACCTGTCCCAAATCAGCTGAACCGACTGGGGATGGAGCCTCCACTCTCCACCGGGCAAGCTTTGTCTTGATAGCGCGTCCGCTATCACATTGAGGTTGCCGGGGATGTGAGTGGCACGCAGCGATTTGAGTCGCTGCTGGCTCCAAAGGAGGAGACGACGGGCGAGCTGTGACATGTGGAGGGAGTGTACTCCGCCTTGGCGGTTTATGTAGGCCACCACCGTGGTGCTGTCTGTCCTGACTAGGACGTGCTTTCCGCGAATTAACGGAAGAAACCTCTTCAGGGCAAGGGACACAGCCAGCAGCTCTAGGCAGTTGATGTGCCAGCGCAGCGGGCCTCGGTTCCACCGTAACCAGAACACGTCGGGACACCTGCTGCAAGGGCACTCCTGCCCTCAAAAAGAAGAGGTCTGTCCAGGGTTTGAAGGTTTGGCGGCAGGCAGTGGTGACTTTTACCTTGTGCGTGCCGCGGTGCCATGCTCGTCTCGGGACTCGTGTCTGGAGCCAGTGCTGAAGTGGTCTCATATGCATCAACCCCAGTGGCGCGGCCTCCGCGGAGGATGCCATATGCCCCAGGAGCTGTTGGAAACGTTTTAGAGGGACCACGGCACCTGGCTTGAAGGAAGCGAGGCATTTCAGCATGCTCGTTGGAGAGACGTGCTGTCATTGAGACTGAGTCTAACTCCAAAGAAAATAGATGCTCTGGACCGGGGTGAGCTTGCTCTTCTCCCAGTTGACCTGAAACCCTAAACAGCCGAGGTGCTGGAGCACCTGGTCTCTGTGTGCGCATAGTAATTCCTGCGAGGAGGCCAGAATGAGCCAATCGTCGAGGTAACTGAGTATGTGTATGCCAGCTCCTCGGAGCGGGGCAAGAGCCGCCTTGGTGACTTTTGTGAAGACGCGAGGGGACAGAGACAGGCCGAAGGGGAGGACTTTGTACTGATATGCCTGGCCGTCGAACGCGAACCGCAGAAAGGGTCGGTGTCAAGGGAGAATCGAGACGTGAAAGTACGCGTCCTTCAGGTCCATCGCTGCGAACCAATCTAGATGCCGGACACCAGATGGTCCGGTGCAGCCATCGCGACAGGTTGGGCAGCGAAAGCCATGGCGCTAAGCTCCATGCAAGGGGCACCAAAGGGACGGGTTTTTTGGACGTACCCGGCGGGGCTTCGCAGCGGTGCGGAACAGGTAACGCGGCGTCGGGGGGCAATGCGGCCTCCCGAGGCCCTGGTGCTGAGAGAAAACTCAAAGCACTTACCTTGCTCCGCGCAACCAGCGGGGGGCGGGTTCGTGACTGAGGAGGAGGTCCGATGCTGGCGTCCTCTGGACTCATCTGAACCAGCCAGCCGGGGAACAGTCATGGGGCTGAGGGCGGGAGCACCGCATCCAGGGAGCCGGGACTGTTGAGGCCTGAAAGCAGAGTGCCGTGAGAACGGCATTTGCGGGCCATGTGACCCAGAGGTAAAGGAAATAGCTCTGTTATTGAGAATTTGAGTATTTGGGAGCTGGGCCCGCTTTCTGAGGCAGAGCGGAAGGTTTTCTGGCCGTGGGAGGACGCCCTCAGCGAGCAGACGGGGTGCGGGCCGTGGCGGCAGGCTTGCGGCGAGGCATGATGTGAGAGATGGCCTCCGTCTGCTTCTTCTCCAGGGAGAGCTGCTGGGCAAAGTCCTCAACGGTGTCGCCAAAGAGGCCGAACTGGGAGACAGGGGCATTGAGGAAGCGAGTCTTGTAAGCTTCACGCATCTCGACCAAGTCCAGCCATTGCTGGCGTTCCTGGACCACCAGTGTGGCCATCGCCTGCCCGAGTGCCTGCGCTGTGACCTTCGTTGCTCTTAAGGCAAGGTTGGTCGCTGAGCGTAGTTCCAAATGAAAGAACAAAAGATTCTCCTCCCGGCCCTCCACCGGGGGACGGAGCGGTCTTACCACCTCATCTTGCACTCTGGGTCCGCTGTCTCAGGAGCGCCTGGGAGCCTTCCGGGTCCTCGACGGGGTACATGAGACAGGTGGCGTATGCTTCCCACGGTTCGCTCGACGCCGGGGCTGAGAGCTGGGCCCGCTTTCTGAGGCAGAGCGGAAGGTTTTCTGGCCATGGGAGGACGCCCTCAGCGAGCAGACGGGGTGCGGGCCGTGGCGGCAGGCTTGTGGCGAGGCATGATGTGAGAGATGGCCTCCGTCTGCTTCTTCACCAGGGAGAACTGCTGGGCAAAGTCCTCAACGGTGTCACCAAAGAGGCCGAACTGGGAGACAGGGGCATTGAGGAAGCGAGTCTTGTAAGCTTCACGCATCTCGACCAAGTCCAGCCATTGCTGGCGTTCCTGGACCACCAGTGTGGCCATCGCCTGCCCGACTTGCTCTTAAGGCAAGGTTGGTCGCTGAGCATAGTTCCTGCAGCGTGTCGGGATCAGGGCCACCCCGTGCATGTATCGCAGTGCCTTGGCTTGGTGGACCTGCAGGAGAGCCATGGCATGCAGGGCAGAAGCGGTGCGGCCGGTAGCGCTGTAGGCCTTCGCGGTGAGCGAGGATGTTGCTCTACAGGACCAGGAAGGGAGTACAGGGCGACCCCGCCAGGTGGTAGTGCTTCCGGGGCATAGGTGGATCGCAACAGCCCTATCCATCTGGGGAATCACCGTGTATCCATGGCGCGTTCCGCCGCCGAGGGTGGCGAGGGCAGATGAGCAGGTGGCGGTGCGACGAGTGGAGAGGGGAGCTCTCCACGAAGACGTCAGCTCATCATGCACTTCCGGGAAGAAAGGAACCGGGGGGGGGGCGAGGCTGTGAGCGGCGCCCAGCACCCAAGGACCAGTCGTCCAGCCGTGATGGCTGTGGGGAGGATGGAGGGTTCCAATCCAAGCCCACGCTGTTGGCTGCCCGGGAAAGCATATCGGACATCTGCACGTCGGCCTCTTCCTGGGCGTGCGAGCCCGAAGGTGGCAGCCCAGGGGAGTCCTCAGCATCAGAGCCCACGCCCTCCGATGTCGCGGCGAACTCATCTGCTTCTATCGCAAGAGGGTAGGCAGACTGGCTGTGAGGCGAGTCACGGTCGTCTCGAGTGGGGACGACGGCCGTATGTCCGGGGGCGGGACATGCAAATACTGGTTGCCAACTCTCATTGGCCATTTTTCATAGTTCAGAGGTGAATATCGGCACTCAAGAGAAACCCCTAGTGTCGCTTCTCTGACACAACGTGGAGAGAGCGACAGAAGGGGAACGGTCATTCAGATACAAGGGACAATGACAAACAGTTGGCGATATGCCGAGTGGCAAACAGTTATCCGAGTGGATAACCCACGTGGCGATATGCCGAGTGGCAAACAGAAACACACACATCAATCAGACACAGCCGATCAGCCCGGAATCCTTAAAACAGTTTAATGTATGGCAAGGACGTTTGATGCCATCATGTTCAAGTGACTATTCTTCAAATATTCAGTGTGTATTCAGTCAATATATTCCAGAAGATGGGGGTCATTGTGAGTGAAGGATATTTACAGAATTGTATGCTCCTTGGCCAATAAAGTGTTTTCATAATCCGAAGCTATACAGACATTGTGGGTTGAAGGTTCCATTCAAGTGTAAACCCATATACGTTTAGGAAACAGGGTGAACAATGAGTATGTTCCCATTATTCAAAGGTTCTGATTTTGTGTTCCATGCACCAAGTTCTACATCTTTAGGTCTTGGCCTTGAATGCCAAAAAGTGGGTTTCAAAAGGTTGCCTGGCCATGAATTCTTCAAAACTTCAAAAACATATATTTTTGAAGTTTGTGTCAAAGAGGTGCTAAATTAAGAACGTCGCAATCTTTATGGCTGTACTTTTGTGGCATTTTGTGATCCTGTGCAGTATACACTTTTCCCTGCCCCCATGCTTTGACTTGTGACCAAATTTTCCCAGTGAACAATATGTCTGACCACTGTTAGTTACCACAGTCAACTAGAAATCCAATCCAATGCACACCACACCACAATCAATTTGATGTATACTGTAGGTGATAAAAAGTACCCAATACCAGTGCCTGACCTTAGACCACAAGCCTTTATTTGGCCCTATTGCCAAATGACTACATACATACTTTCTGTGCCAGTGCATTAACAAAATTAACAGTTGGATGTGCCAAAACTTCCTTCAATTCAACAATGACAAGACAGAGATCATTGTATTTGGCAACAAAGGCTAAAATCCCAAGGTGAACACATAGCTAGTCTCCAAGGATCTAAAGACAAAAAAATCAAGTAAGGAATCTTGATGTCATTTTGGATTTAGAACTAAATCAGCCTACTATCATCTAACAAAATATAACCAGAATTAAATTTGATTTATCCAGTCAAGACTTAGAGAAACTTGTTCATGCATTCATCACCAGTACGTTGGACTACTGCAATGGACTCCTCATTAGACATTAGACGCCTGTAGCTAAATCAGTATGCCCCTGCCAGGATTCTCACCCGAACAAAAATATCAGAGCATATTACTCCAGTCCTCAGGTCTTTACACTGGCTTCCAGCTATATTTAGAATTAATTTTAAAGTACTATTACCCATTTAAAAATTACTCAATAGCTTAAGAATTAAATTAATTTCAGATATGCTTGTTGAATATAAACCAAACAGACCTCTCAGATCATTAGGATCAAGTCCCATACAGAGGGTTCGCTCAAAACTAGGTGAGACAGCGTTTAGTTATTATGCCACCCGCAGCTGGAACGAGGTCAGATGTGCTCCAACAGTGGCCACATTCAAATCCGGACTGAAAACACATCTGTTTAACTGTGCATTTATTGACTGAGCACAGTGCTGCACTTACTGATTGCACTGCATCATTTTATGTCTGTATTCAACATCATGAGTTTGGTTTTATCAGCATTTAGAACAAGTTTTAAATCACGCAAGGTGTACTGTATTAAAAGCTAATTGAAACCGACAGAGAGCCTGATTAGGTGTACACGCAGGGCAGTACATTACCGTATCATCAGCGTACATTTGTATTGGTGATGTTTTGTCCAAGATTACTAATGTATAAAATGAATAGAAGTGGTCCCAGGACCGATCCCTGGGGCACACCCTTAGTTACACTAAGGGAGCTAGAAGTGATACCTTCTGCCTGCATGCCTGATAGATCATTTTCAAACCATCCGATAGTGTGTTCTGACAAGATAAGTTGCGGATAAGTTGTTGCTTCAATATTTCATGATCCACTTTATCAAAAGCCTTTGATAAATCAATAAATAGGGCTTCACAATGGTGCTTGTTGTCTAATGATTCTATAAAATAATGTATTACTTTTATTGCCACTGTAGTTGTACTATGTTTTTTCTAAAGCCTAATTGAAAGTCAGATAAAATATTATTAGTAGATAGGATCTCGTTCATTTTTTCATTCACTGGGAATTCCAGAACCTTAGCCAGAATTGATAATTTGGAGATGGGACTGTAATTGTTTAAGACTGCAGGATCACCCCCTTTAAATATAAGAGGAATTTTGTTAGTGAAAGATTAAAAAGAAGAGTCAGTGGTGGTGCAATGAAATCAGCTGCTAGCTTTAAAAAGTAAGGCTCCAATTTATCTGGACCTGCTGATTTTCTTATGTCTAAAAGTTTGAGGGCCTAATGCTCCTTTGAGACTTTCACTGGATTAAAACTAAAGGCATGACTTGCGACGAGGTGATCGTCTGAGTGAACAGTAGGAGAGTCATCATCAGAGCCAACCAGAGACAATAAAATGCTCATTAAAACAACCAATTATTTCGGCCTTATCAGAGATTGTATGTGAATCCTTGACAATGCATGGGGGAAGCTCTGTGCTAATTTTATTTTCCAGTTAAGGATTTAATACCATTCCAAAATTTCAAGGGATTATTTAGGTTGGTTGAAGTTTCAGTGAGGAAATTATAAGCTTTGGCTATTCTGATCAAAACTGTGAATGCATTCCGCAGTCGCCGGAAAAATAGCCAGCCTGAGTTAAGACTTGTTCTCCTGGCTTTTGCCCATGCCACATTGCTGTCATGGAATAAGTTGGATAAATCAGAAGTGAATCATGCATTCATTCGGAGGGGAGCATGCTTGTTGACAATTTCAACAAAACCATCATAGAATAATTTCCAGGCATATTGAACATCAGCAATAAGATTACTTTTCCCAATCAAAGAGAAACAGGTCATGTGAATCCTTCAATGCCCCCATGCATCCTTGACAATGCTTGGTTTTGGAAATGTTTGTATTTCTAAATGTGGCAACTACACAGTGGTCACTAATGTATTTTACAAATACAGAAGCAGCTGTACGTTTGAGGAATGTTTGTTAAAATTTGATCCATTAATGGTGATTTTTCAGAACATCTCAAATTAGGTCAAGTGGGACTGTTAACAATCTCAAAGTGATTTAGTGAGTTACACTAAGCTTTAAAATCATCAGACACTGGTTGTAGCCAGTTCCATTTTAGGACTCCAGAAAGGACTAATTATTTCAAATTCAGTTCCAATAAAAGCTGCATTAAGGAGGGTATTGCTCCACTGACAGCTGAAGGTGTCCTGTAGCAGCTAATGACAGTGATATAAAGAATTTTGGAGACCTAAAGATCGAGAACTAAAAGTTTGAATTGCTTTCTCACTGATTTAGAGAGAAGAACATTCAGATGAAACTTATGTTTGTTCAAAATGCAACAACCCTGCCTATTTTGGGTTTGTCTATATACATTATCTCTTTCAAAGCTTATATCCTTGTTCAGGACAGAATTGTTTAGGCAAGTTTCAGATAAAACAATTACATCAGTGAGAAACGATGGCATGCTGAGTGACCCCAGCCAGGTCTCCTAAGCAACCATATTGTCCTGGTTGCTAAGGAGGGTAGAGTCACATACGGTAACCTCCTGGTGGTCACTATAATGTGGTTCTCGCTCTCTGTGGGGTGCGTTGTGAGTTGTGCGTGGATGCCGCGGATGTCTCCGTGGTAACACGCTCAACAAGCCACGTGATAAGATGTGCAGGTTGACGGTCTCAGACTGATATTCGTCCTCTACCACCCGGATTGAGGTGAGTCAATACACCACCACGAGGATTTACAGTGCATTGCGAATTGGGCATTCCAAATTGGGGAGAAAAAAACATACATCAGAATCAGTTGAGTGTGCCCAAATACGAAGCAGGTACATTTTAGTGGATGGTGTGCATACGTTCAAGTGGATGAAACAAAGACCAGTCCTTGATTTAAAATCTGCAGGTGTATAAAAGATTGTAGTTGCATCAGGTCCTGGATTGGGTTGCACATTCCCAGAAATCAGCAACAACAGGACAATTAGACACCTCTGCTTGAGAGATTTACTTGAGGATTCTATCTTAATATATAAATCTATTATAAAATTGAGAAGACTACTTGAGGAAATAGTAAAATTGTCTTGTAAAGCCATGACACTGATCATACTTGTCAGGTCCACAGAGTCAGGGGAGAAGAACAAGGGCAGGGGTAATAATTTGTCAACCGGTGCATTGGCAGGTGCGCACACTGTACATGTGTAGCATCAATATTTAAGAGTACTGCGCGGGATTTGTCAGTCCTGTGAAGGTTTCCACAGAACTGTACACAATTAACAAACATAGCACAGCAAAAAGTAATAACATGATACATTTAATTCCTTCCTTTAAAATTGGGTTAGCCAAAAAAAGAAACAGATATTTTAAGCTGCCAATGAAAGCCAACTTATCAGCAAAAATCCACTTATGCACACAATGTAGCCAAGTTTGACCCCACCAGCACACTGTCGGGTAAAGTATAGTCAATAAATACAATAAAAGCAATGAGGTGCAGGAGGAAACATGCTGAATGACACTATGGAGCAAGTGTACTGACGGAGTCCAGGTCAGTTCCGTAGGTATCCGTTCAGAGATTACTTCTTCCTGAGGTGGATGATGATGTTGCATGACATCACAAGTAAACAGGAAATCAAGCTAGTGAAGCAATACTGTGCAATAAATTAGTTAAAAATCAGGACAAACCAGATATAAAACACTAGGAATACAGTACACAACACCAGCATCAGCACCAAGAAGGAAGCACTTTCCTTTATCAAGTGAAACTTGGGCCCATCAAGATAAAACGGTGTGTCGTCATACCAGCTCCGGGAGGAGAACAGGCTCCATGGTCCAAGCCGAAGGTGATCAGGACCTTCAGGATCGACAAAAATGTAAGCCACGCTATAGATATGGTCCAAGTACAAAGCGTGATGTATGAATTTCTTTATATAAACCAGGTTTGTATGATAATGTGTGATTCTGGGAGAAGAAACTAGGCCCAGCACGTTTCCTGCTTACAGGAAACAAGCTTACAAGCTTAAGTCTCAGCTTATTGGCTGCCAGGCCAACTAACGCCCACTTTTATAATCTACACTATATTTTAAGTCAAAAGACAGATATGAAATGGTGATGTTATCCAAAACAGCTTGTGGAATCGACCAGTAGTTTTAAGAACAACGGAATCACTCAGTCAACATACAGGACACACGGACATGCAGAGAGTCATGCTGCCATCTTGGATCATGATTGTACCTGCTGCATGAAACTATCTCAGTCATAGTATAAACACAATGATATGTACTGTACATGGACCAAACATCTTCTGATGGCACATTTAGGGGGATTCACTATCAATGTATCTTAATAATCTTATTTATTTGACTTAATTAAGCTCCATGGAGAGCAGATACATGCAGTATACCTTGCTGGCTGTGTATATGAAAACTATTAGACATAAACTTGACTAAGTTCATGACTTGAACTTAATTTATCCTGAACTTAATTAATGTTGTGTTTGTGGCATCTTTGGAGAAGCTTGAATAAATTTACCATGGGTCTACCTGAAAAACAGAGCTGTTTCAAAGTATATATCTTTTTATTAACTACATAGCTATATCAGTCTCTCAATCTTTAATTACATTTTTATGCCATGGAGGTGTATGGATGATAATCAGAACAGACCAAACTGAAAAATATTAAAAGGTAGAAGGAGAAGAAAATAGAGAACATGTTTACCACGTACCTCCAAATAAAAGAGTTGGCTTCTTGTTTTCTCACAATGTATCAGTTAAATCCAAATCCATTCACTCTACACTCTCTACATTTACACAGCTTCTATTTCCTGGTTTAAATTTTTCAGAAAACTTGCTGATACTCTCCTGAAGATCAAGTGATGAAGTTTAAAATCAATCAAGCATTATTTTTTATTTACTTTCAATGTTGCGGGAATTATGCATTTGTAACTCGAAGCCATAAGTGGCACTAACCATATAATTTCAATAGGCAGGAGCTGAACGCCTCGAAGCTCATTCTGGCGTGTAGCTAATATTTTGAGTAAAAGAGGTTTTTGTTTGTAAAAAACACCAGCATGTAAGCTCGTGCTGACTTGTTGGTCAGACGTTACGAAATAAACATTCTGTATAACTTTTTTTTATTATTATTAATCACAATACTTTTTGCATTCACGGGTGCATGACTTAAATTGCAAAGTAGGAAAAATAAGAGTTCATTCATGCACACGCCAACAACTACATTATGAAGAATCATCTTTATTGGAAACATTTACCAATGTAAAACCACATTTTTGGAAATTAACCAAGCAAATTCCATTGTGAAGCACCTAAATACCGTGATATACAGTGGGTACGGAAAGTATTCAGACCCCCTTACATTTTTCACTCTTTGCTATATTGCAGCCATTTGCTAAAATCATTTACATTCATTTTTTTTCCTCATTATTGTACACACAGCACCCCATATTGACAGAAAAACACAGAATTGTTGACATTTTTGCACATTTATTAAAAAAGAAAAACTGAAATATCACATGGTCCTAAGTATTCAGACCCTTTGCTGTGACACTCATATGCTGTCCATTTCTTCTGATCATCCTTGAGATGGTTCTACACCTTCAACTGAGTCCAGCTGTGTTTGATTATACTGATTGGACTTGATTAGGAAAGCCACACACCTGTCTATATAAGACCTTACAGCTCACAGTGCATGTCAGAGCAAATGAGAATCATGAGGTCAAAGGAACTGCCTGAAGAGCTCAGAGACAGAATTGTGGCAAAGCACAGATCTGGCCAAGGTTACAAAAATATTTCTGCTGCCCTTAAGGTTCATAAGAGCACAGTGGCCTCCATAATCCTTAAATGGAAGACGTTTGGGATGACCAGAACCCTTCCTAGAGCTGGCCGTCCGGCCAAACTGAGCTATAGGGGGAGAAGAGCCTTGGTGAGAGAGGAAAAGAAGAACCCAAAGATCACTGTGACTGAGCTCCAGAGATGCAGTCGGGAGATGGGAGAAAGTTGTAGTAAGTCAACCATCACTGCAGCCATCCACCAGTCGGGGCTTTATGGCAGAGTGGCCCGATGGAAGCCTCTCCTCAGTGCAAGACACATGAAAGCCCGCATGGAGTTTGCTAAAAAAACACCTGAAGGACTCCAAGATGGTGATAAATAAGATTCTCTGGTCTGATGAGACCAAGATAGAACTTTTTGGCCTTAATTCTAAGCGGTATGTGTGGAGAAAACCAGGCACTGCTCATCACCTGTCCAATACAGTCTCAACAGTGAAGCATGGTGGTGGCAGCATCATGCTGTGGGGGTGTTTTTCAGCTGCAGGGACAGGACGACTGGTTGCAATCGAGGGAAAGATGAATGCGGCCAAGTACAGGGATATCCTGGACGAAAACCTTCTCCAGAGTGCTCTGGACCTCAGACTGGGCCGAAGGTTCACCTTCCAACAAGACAATGACCCTAAGCACACCGCTAAAATAACGAAGGAGTGGCTTCACAACAACTCCGTGACTGTTCTTGAATGGCCCAGCCAGAGCCCTGACTTAAACCCAATTGAGCATCTCTGAAGAGACCTGAAAATGGCTGTCCACCAACGTTTACCATCCAACCTGACAGAACTGGAGAGGATCTGCAAGGAGGAATGGCAGAGGATACCCAAATCCAGATGTGAAAAACTTGTTGCATCTTTCCCAAAAAGACTCATGGCTGTATTAGATCAAAAGGGTGCTTCTACTAAATACTGAACAAAGGGTCTGAATACTTAGGACCATGTGATATTTCAGTTTTTCTTTTTTAATAAATGTGCAAAAATGTCAACAATTCTGTGTTTTTCTGTCAATATGGGGTGCTGTGTGTACAATAATGAGGGAAAAAAATGAACTTAAATGATTTTAGCAAATGGCTGCAATATAACAAAGAGTAAAAAATTTAAGGGGGTCTGAATACTTTCCGTACCCACTGTATATCAAATGTGATAATCATTAACTACTGTGCCACAGTTAAAGTACTTTTCAGTTGTATATAAAAATGTACCATGGTACTTCAATACATTTTTGGACTTGTGCCATGGTAATTCCATGCTACTCTTTGAAGTACCTTGGAGTACCATGTACTGTAAATACCAAGAAATGTGACTATAGCAGTGGTGATTTCTCAGGGCCAGCAAAGCCGTCTCTGTTAGTGTAACATGCCTAATAAATACAGATTTTTCATCCTTTCATTCTCATTTACCTTTTTGCCTATGTATTTACAATCGCTTTCCACTCCTAATTAATTTACAAACAAATAGCAAAAAACAAAAAAAATTATCCAATTAGAATTTATTCCTTGATGCTTACAAGCAAAGTTTGACAACTGTTTCAGCTTGTTAGCTGAAGCTGTATGTGAGTCTGATCTCCACCCCATCAGGCCTTCAATATTTCCACAGAATCCCTCTACAGTGCAAATTAATGGGCATATATAGTCAGATTTATCAGCCAATCAGTTTGATTTATTTGTTCTTGGTTGGTGTGATTTTTAGGATATGTGCCAGTCCAGTTCTTCTAGCTGGCCTTGAGTGACGCAATCAAGCTTTAAGTGATGTATGTAATTTGAAAGTGAAGAGCGCGAGATCTTGCTGACGAGTCCGTTGAGAAAGAGATCCTTATGGATTTAAAAACACGAGATGCTCTGCATGATTGTGCTATTGATTAATTAAACAGGAAAGGAGGACTGATTTTCACTTCAAGTAAATTGGTAAGTGCTTTTTGCATTGTTATAGCAACATCAGGAGTTTTCTAAGTGTAAATTAGGCTGCTGGAGCATTCAGTGTCGGATCAAGTTTTGAAAAGTAACCGTGTAACCTGACAAAAAACAAAATTTATTGCAAGCTAAATTTAAATCGCAAATATTATTAGAGCTTTTTCTTGGTATTAGACCTCCTTGGTTCAGGTTCCGTGCGTGGACGTGTTTTAAAATGCCAGTTGTTATTATTAGTTGACTGCCACATAATGAATGATAGCATACTCTGTCTTATTCATTGTGAAACTGTGTATTCTTAATGGGATGAATCACACTGAAGGCCTAGATTTAAAATGCACAGGCCGCGGCTGGAATACAGTCATACATTACCATGGAATTACCATGAAATCACGTGGTACTGCCAAAGTACTTTTTTGTAAGTGAAGATTGTTTGTATTGAATTCTTTCATAATGCAGACCTTTTCTTTAGAAAGCACAAGTAAGAGCTGGACATCTATGCTACACCACTGAAGACAAAACAGATGGATGGCCTCTTATGAGAAAGTCTCATTTCCTTTGAGTATGTTTTGGAGTTTTGTGTGCTATCAGATGCAAAGGCTTTTCACTGGCCTCTTATTAATCAACAGGGCTCACTGCTATAGTACTATTTTTTTTTACCACTTCTCATCATATTCAAAGCATCTCACGTCTGAGATCTCATTTACACTTAAACTCTGATGCATCTACCCGGACGTGACAAAAGTAATTTCCATGTAGTGTGATTCCATGCTCTGTTGTGTTTCCTTTCATGTTCTCCAGTGAATAATATATATATATATACATACATACAGGGTTGGGAGGGTTACTTTTGACATGTATTCCACTAAAGATTACAGAATACATGTTGTAATGTCATTTGTAACATATTCCATTAAATTACTCAAGGTCAGTAACGTATTCTAAATACTTTGGATTACTTCTTCAGCACTGGTAGATTTGACTTGTTTTGACTATAAAAACTGCCAGTACAGTAAGACAAAATACACATGTTAAAAATACATTCTCTTAAAAACCTAAATATCTTATGCAGTGTTCTTTATAAAACAAGATCAATTGAATTGTTCTTGTTTTACAGATTTTTGGATATTTTTACAGGAACAAAATACGTGTTTCACCGCTGTTCAAATGCACTCTGGATCGCATCATTTATATGTATAATTTTCATAAAAAAAATAACAAATTCTCTCCACAAATGTCATGTCAAAAATATTCAACCCCCAAATGTAATCATTTGTGGAGCATCCTTTACCATCTAATAAATGTTTCAGGTAAGTGTTCTCAGGCTTCAGACACCTCTCTATTGGTATCTTTTCACATTTCTCTTGAGCAAAAGATTTCAGCTCATTGACATTATTTGGTTTCTGTGCTGCCACTGCTTCCTTGCAATCCCAACAAAGATTTCCAATGGGATTTTAATGATGGACTGAAAGGGTCATTCAAGGACATTCCACAACCTATCCCTGAACCAGATTTTGGACAACTTGGATGTATACTTATTGTGTTATTGTCCTGCTGGAAAGTCCAGTGTTCGCCAAGCTTCAATTTAAACACTGAAGGCATCACATTTTTGACAAAATGACCTGAAATAATCCATAGCGTCAGTCACATATTCAGGATAGCCATTTCCTGCAGCCGCAAAACACCCCCATAACAGGACTGACCAACCTCCGTGCTTGACCGTGGGGATGTTGTTGTTCTTGTCATCAATTTTTCTCTTTGTCAATACAATGAAAGTGAATGGTTACTGAGACTGAACATTTTATTTAACTTCTCCTTTTGTGTTACCAATATTGAATTAACATTTACACTCAAAGGTGTTTTGACCATTGCCTTTACCACTAATGATCAATAGTAACTTAACCTCTGATTCAGCAGATTTAGTGTAGCAGTTCTCATTCCATTCTTTGAAACAATATATTCTCTAACACCTTGTACTTTGCTATCAGGAAAAGTAATTGCAGTAACTCAGAATAATGTTTTTCTAAAATCTGATTACTAGTCAAATCTAACAAGTCACTTTTTACATGTTTTTTGTTCTTTCATATTGTTTCAAAATAGCTCAAGTTTGTTCCAAACAGGCCTCTTGTTCCCACAGAGATAACGCAGAATGAGGTCAAGAGTTCGAGTGAAGAGGAGCTCACAGGCTCTTAACGAGTAATCCCGCCCATCCCCGAGTTGCTAATGCACTGACTTACTGACCCGCGATTGGGTAAAGAGCTTTATATCGCGGGTATTTTTGTGTCAGGTGATAACTCGTATCTGTATTTAGCTAAATCATTTTAAAACAGATAAGTTACATAAGAGGGACATCATATATTGCATACAGAAAATGATCTGCTAACAGGTTGCACATATGCACATATGAGGACATTATGGACTAGGAAATACAAACTAGTGCATAAAAATGCATAAAAATGCATAAAAGACTAGCGAGGTTAAATGCATATACTATGGGCAGTATTAGGAGGGTTATATTTCAAATGGATTCTATTACAGAATAGGCTACATGCTGTAAAATGTCATTTTTAACCTATTCTGTTAGATTACTCATGGTCACTAACGCAATCTAAATATTTTGGATTACTTGAGCACTGGCAGATTTTTTCACTTGTTTTGACAATAAAGTGAATAAAAAAATGGCCTGTGCAGTAAAACAAAAAACACTAACAGAATATAAAAAATATGCTCTCTGAAAAAAAAAAAGAAAACTAGATATCTTATGCTGCCTTGCACCTGAATTCCTTTTGTTTTAAGGGATTTAAGACATGTTTACAGGAAAACAATAACCAAAAAATTGCAGCAGATCTTCACCTTAATATCAAAGGTCTTACTAGAGAGAAAATTGTGATCTAACATGGATGTTCTTAATAGAATTTATTATAAAACATGCTTGTGCCTAGCAACAGGTGCCTGCATAGGCTGGAAATAGCAGTTTAGCTTAGCATAAAACTAAATGTTATCAAGGCAATTTACACAGGGTTAACAATTTCTGCTGCCCCAAACTTACTTCAAAGCCCCCCTGAGTGTACACAAAGGCATCTTTTTCTCAAATTGTTTGTTGATTCTGTTCATAAAATGAGGCATATGTATATACAGTATACAGATTCTCTACAACGCTAAAGGATAAATTGGTTAGCATTTCTCATAAAAAAAAATTATTCTTGTAAAAATACCCAAACCACATAATTTTTTTTTAAATTAAACCACGTATTGTTGTAACCATGTAATTATTTCATCTGTCAAAGTAATGCCATGTTGCAAGTTTGATAAAGAGACTCTATGAGAACCAATGAGGTTGGAGATCGTGCTTTTTCCGTGGTAGGTCCCAAACTTTGGAATAGTCTCCCATTCCATGTGAGATCAGCTCCATCGATTACAACTTTTAAGTCTTATTTAAAAACTTATTTATTTTCTTTAGCTTCTGAATAATGTATGTCTGTTTTTTTTTTGTTGTATGATTTTCATGTTATTATTCTGTAAAGCACTTTGGGGCAACGTCTGTTGTTTAAAAATGTGCTATATAAATAAAGTTGCTTGCTTGCTTGCTATGTGATCAACATAGCTGCCATATTTGATTTAATTTAATCATTATTATTAGCAATATTTTATTCTTGTTTAAAGCATACATTTAATTATTTTGTTTTTTTTAATTATTTCTCCGAAAACACGACTTAATATCTTATGTCATTCAGCCAGTCAAGTTTTTTTTTTTTTTTTTTTTTTAAGGATATTTTGATATTTTATATTTTATTCTGTCATATGGAAAAGAGCTGCATAAAGATTCCTCTAAATTTCTCATTTGTAAGTTGCTTTGGATAAAAGTGTCTGCTAAGGCACTGTAACGTTCATCCTTTCTTCCTTCCTGCACTCACACACATAATTAAAACAGCTCTACTTACAGGTATTTTTCCCACTATATTTAAGCAGGCTCAAGTAACCCCGAGCCTTAACCCCACGAAAGTAGAACACTACAGACCAGTCTCTCTCATCCCATTCATGGCAAATACACTTTAATGGACAGTTTTCAATCTCTACCTATCTCTCAGAGAACAAGATGCTGGATGGCTTCAAAAGTGGACACTCCACCGAGACTGTCCTGCTGTCTGTCACTGATTCTCTGAGAGAGGTGAAAGCTGGATCCAGATCATCCGTCTTGATTCTATTGGACCTTTCTGCAGCCTTTGACACAGCCAACCAGATCCCACCCTCTCTACTCTGGGCATTGCAGGAACTGTGCTTGACTGGTTTTATTCCTCTCTCTCTCTCAGGTAGGTCCTTCAAGGTAGCCTGGAGAGGTGAGGTGTCCGTAACATTAGTTAATTACTGGGGTACCTCAGGGCTCAGTGCTGGGGCCACTTCTCTTCTCTATATACACAACATCACTGGGACCCATCATTCAGGCACATGGTTTCTCTTACCACTGCTACGCCGATGACACAGGAAGTCCAGGGGTGGAGCAGCAGGGGGCAGAGCCAATGCAACAGGAGGTCATAGGGCGTAGCCGCTCGAGGCTCAGGGGGCGGAGCCCCTGGAGGTTCGATAGTCAAGGTGGCCAAGGACTGATGCGGTGATGTCGGGGTGGCTGAGGACTCGGGTGAGATCAGCACAGCTGGAGATGTAGCGGGCTCAGTGGTCAGGGCAACCATGGACTCTGACGTGGTGGACTCTTCACAGTGAAAGACGAACCGCTCAGCACCAGGGCATAGTCTACGAAATTAGCCTGATTCCATGGAATTTTGCCTCCTGGCATCATGGAGCAAAGAGGCTCCTTTAAGCCACCACGGAAACAGTCCTTGAGGGTGAAAATGTTGCAATCCACCTCGAGGGCCAAAGCATAGATGTCGTCCACATAATCCTCTATGGGACGTTCTCCCTGGCGTAACTGCAGGAGGCAAACTGCTGGGTTCATGTTTGGTAGGGTTGAGTATTCTGTAACATACTGGCTGGCAAAATAAAAAAATAAAGGCAAGAACAGAACTAAAGACTAGACTAGACTGGAAGGAACATATGACTGACTGGATAATGTAATGTAATGTACAAATGGCTAAATGTAATGTAAATGGAAATATCGATAAGCATTTAAATTGTTTGGTTAACTAATCTTTAAAAAAAAATTTGGTATTGGGTTTCTTCTAAAATGGTTGTCTCCTCCATTTATGCTTTTCAAAGTCGCTTAGGATAAAAGTGTCAGCTAAATGATTAAATCTAATGTTGCCTAATGAAAATGCTTAACGAAAGATGATGTTTGATTAGGGACAACTGTGTAAACACTGTGCAAAGAGCAAAAGAGTTAAATAATACATTAGTGTATCATTTACACATTGTAATACATTAGTGTGACAGAAACCACTTAAATTGCTTTGACAAAACATCATCATATCACAAAACTAACAAAATAGAACATGCAAATAAAGTATAATATATAATAGTTGCCTGCTCGCTCCAGTTCTGTCCAAAGAGGTCTGTTCTCCTCGGCAGAACACAGTGGCCCCATCTTAATGTGTGTGTGTCAACCATGAAGCGCTTTAATGCTTGTGTTTTCGGAGGGGCTTGTCAAAGCTAACCAGAGCTCTGGAGTCTTGTTAGAAACCCAATTCCTCTTCAATTTAGGGCTGACTCACCAGGGCCCGCCTAACCAGACACTGTTAGACGCATTTGTTGGTGAAATTGAGCCGCACGGGCGATTGCAGCAGGGCATTTAGAGGCAGAATGGGAGTCAAGGTGTTTGAAATGCAAGTCAGGCCTGTGTAAGGCTAGCAGGAGTAAATCTCTGTTAATGAAGTTCAGCTAGAAAACCTTCAAAACCTGGAATCAGTTTTTGTGCTTCAGAGAGAGAGAGAAAGATGTCTCGTTTTGCTTCATAAGTAGAGATGTGCAGCTTTGGCAAGATGAAAATCTTTTATGTAGAAATGTGTTTTAAGATGTCTTACCTTCAGCTCATTGCAAATCTACTGTCCAGCGTTAAGTTAGAAATTATATATGTAAAACAAACACATGCTATCTTCATCCAAGTATTGATGTATCATTTAATTACACAGCATAGAAACACAAAACATACAGTAAACATGGTAAGTATTAAAGGGATAGTTCACCCAAATATCTAAATTCTAACATAATTTACTCATATTGTTCCAGTCTCATATGACTTTCTTTCCTCGGTGGAAGAGAAAAAGTGAATGTGAATGAAAAGTGAATGGTGACTGACACTATCATTCTGCCTAAAATCTTCTTTTGTGTTCCATGGAGAAAAGAACACAATAAAGGTTTGAAACAACATGATGGTGAGTTTTCATTTTTGGGTGAACTATCCATTTCAAAGTAAATTTCAAAGCAAAATTAAATGACATATATGAGCTGACTGCGGAATTATGTAATTTAAAGATATCATATGTTACACTTGATAATGAACACAGAATAGAGTGAAGTTTTATAGAAAATTGAACATGCAAACTCCACACAGAATGGCCCTGAGTTAGCCGGTACTCGAACCAGGGACCTTCTTGCTGTGAGGAAAAAGTGCTACCTACTGAGCCATTAAATAAAAAACTAAAATGTTTTAGTTACTGTTGTAACCTGTTGTAAATTCTAACATATTATAAGATGTATTATGAGACATTACTAAAGCATTATAGTGCCTTTACAATGCATTATAAATATGGGATTCATACCAAATATTTCACTAAAAATAAATATTTTATTTTAAGTCTTATGATGTATTATAACTGTAGTTATAATTATTTATGAGAAGTTATAGCTTATTATAAGGTGTATTATGAGACATTATGAATGCAGAATAATGCATTTATAATGCCCGCACAATGCATTATAAATATGGGATTAATAGAAAGTGTTACCAAATATTCCTTTAATAAAGGAAATGATCATCGCTACTTATGCACGTCTTTATAGATGTGACCCCAGTTTTGTCATTGTTATAAAATGACAATGTTGATGTTTTTGCTCTAATATCAAAGGTCTTTCTAGAAAAAAAGAAATTAATATCCAAAGTGAATTTTCTTGATATAAAAATATGATCATGTCTGGTAACATGTGCATGTAAAATGGCTAGAAATAGCATTTTAGCTTAACATAAACTGACAATTTACACAAGGTTTATTTATATCTCTTCTGCTCCAAACTTAGTTCAAACTTACTTCTCTGTCTGCTCGTATGAATGTAACACATCATTTATTATCTAATGGTAGTGTAGCCTTCTAGCTCACCTTTTGCTGCACTACAACATTCGCGTAGCACATTCTCATGCTCTCTGGCAATGTGACGTGTATGATTCCAAAAGGCCTATTTTAATTTATATTATTTATATTATATTTTGCATTTATGTAGGCTATAAGGTTTGCAACTTCACTAAAACAATGTTTGAACTCCATAACCTCAGGTCTATTGCTAATTTTGCAGTTTCCCAAACCAGCATATCATGAAGTGCATTCTGGGTTGAGCGGTGAGTGGTCTGGTGAGTGGAATCTTCAAAAAGGCTCTCTACTCGGAATTATCACCGCTCTGCTCACATGCTCTGCTTTCAAGTGTGGAATTCTACATTTCGCTGCAATTTCCTTTTGAAATGAACACTAGAGATGCTTCAACAAATTGCGTTTTCTTTACTTTCTAGCTAATCACGACTACGTTGATTATGACTTTATACGCATGAAAGTGAAGCGAAATTGCCTTAGAAGCCTTAAAAGTTTGCTTTTCATGTTGTTTCATTTCACAACATCGGTTAGATTTAGGTGTTGATATAGGGCAAGAATGTTTGTTTTCTTGTTTCATTTGCTTTTTTAAAACACTTTTGGTTAGGGTTAGGTTTAGGTTCAAGATTTAGGTTAGGGAGGTACGTTTTAATCAATAAAACCCCAGAATAATATTCACCTGAAAAACCTCGTCTTATTACGACACCACTTTTGGTGCCCCCTGCTAGACTATTCACTAGGAACTGCAGCCAAACATGCAATGAAGCACATATTAACATGAATTTGCCACATTAACGTAATGTTCCTGAAACCATGCTGAAATAATGACTGTTCTCAAATAGGTTTCCCAAACTTCTTACCACACTCTTCTGTTCTTCCTCCTTTCTGCTAATGGTCAAACAGTTCCACCCTGAATTCAGGTCATTGGTTGAGCCAGAAGTTGACATGTTGAACTCAAGGGTCAAGGTTTAGCTAGTTAGCTTCAACCAACATGATCACACGAGAAATCACACATTGTTTCCGAAAGTCCTAAACCCTGAAATTGATGGCATTCTGCTGAATTACTGACAAGCACCATCCAGACATTTTGTATAATTTAAAATGTGGTTGCTTTTGCCAGTGGCTCTACTGAGCAACCTCAGAGACATGGGTTGTGTTCGCATGGAAACCAGGAAGTAATTGTGTTCTCATAAATAATGGTGGGCACGAGGAGGTTGAATTTTCGCTCTGGGATTACATTTTTAATCCATTTATGGTTAGGTTTAGGGTTGGGTTGGGGTTAGGAGGTTTAGTTAATTAAATATGCATTTCTGTTAATGGTATAACATAATTTGAATCTACAAAAACTACTTGCTTGTGGCACCACTCTGTGGACTTCCAGGTTTGGCCACTAGGGGGAGTGGTTCGAATATCTGTAAGCTCCGTCTGATTTCAGAACTTTCGACCTACTGTCACTGAATTCACATGAATGACATCATTCTGCTTTGACACATCATAAGAAATCCTATAAGTTGGCCCATACAAAAACTTAATGACTTTTCCTCCTATAGAGGAAAATAAACGAAACAAACAAACAAAAAAACATTATTACAGTATTTGGAATTAGACAAGGGAAGCGTATTAAAGCTTGATGACATAAATCAGTCATTTGCATTGCATAAACATATATGATTTGAGCAAAAAAAATTATTCAAAGGCATTCTTTTCATAAAAGAAATAATTTGATAGCAGGCTAGCTGAAAGGTGTTGCCTGTATTGTATCTATTTAAAATTTTGTTTGTTTATTGGTCGGTCTATATGGTAGTGTACTTTTTGAACAAGATGACATCACAACATTTTATGTTGGCAAAAAGTATGGTACTCCATTGATGGACATTCAAAAGTTACCAAGTATTCTGAGAAAATGTAATTTTTCCAAAAACATACAAAATGCAAAAATGTAATTATATTTATACTTATGATATAAAGAAATGTATTATGTACAATTTTATATTGTTATATACAGTCATTGAGCACTTATTAGGAATACTTGTGCACCTACTTATTCAAGCTATTATCTAATCAGTCACTTGTGTTAGCAGTGCAGTGCATAAAATCATACAGGTATGTATGATTTTTGCCCCATCAGAATGGGGCAAAAATTGTATTTCAGTCATTTCGACCGTGGCATGATTGTTGGGGCCAGATGGGCTGGTTTGAGTATTTCTCCAACTGATGATCTCCTGGGATTTTCACACATAAATGTCTCTAGAGTTTACTCAGAATGGTGCCATAAACCAAAAACATCCAGTGTGGTGGCAGTTCTGTGGAAGGAAACACCTTGTTGGTGAGAAAGATCAATGGAGAATGACCAGACTGGTTTGAGATGACAGAATGGCTATGGTAACTCAGATAATCACTGTACAATTGTAGTGAGCAGAACTGCATCTCAGAATGCACAACTCATCGAACCTTGAGGGCTACAACAGCAGAAGACCACATTGAGAACTTTATTAGGACCATGGTAATCCTAATAAAGTGCTCAGTGAGTGTATTGGTTTATAGTAATGTCTTAAAAAGAGATACAGAGCCACAGTCTTTACACTCTTTGAAGTCAACTTATGAATGGCTTACTTATAGTTGACTTTGCACATTAAAATTGGGTAATAGAAAGTATTTTAGCAAAGAAAATGTAATTAATTGGATCATTAATTGTGTGGGATTTTCCCCCTAATACTTGACTCTGTTACAGCAATAAATGCAATTTGTTTTGTGGTGTCCTAGGTAACTTGACGGATTAGTGAGGAAAATAACTAATTAGTCATTAGCTAATTTACATATGACAGTTATATTTTGTTTAGAGGGCGGGTGGCGCTTTCATTTTGCGCTCAATTTGTGTCTTGCAGAGTTCAGCTGGTTGGTTTCTGTGCGCTCTTTAATAACCATCCCTCAAAAGCCGAAGCCACTGAAGCATCTCGACTTGTGTTTTTTCCCTCTGTTCGAATGCATTGTTGATGCAGTATAGTGACCTGCAATTAAACTCCTCATCTGGAACTCGGTGAAGAAAAAAAGTGCATTATTATTTCTTCCTCTTTTCTAAGTGATAGGACATGGTATTTTTATGTAAGCACCTTGTACTACCATGTATTGTTTTCTCAGACTCTAACATTCATGTCTAAGGATAGATTTTAAAAAAGTGAAAGTGTCATTGAGCCTGTATAGGCTAACAGTGCATGAGTGGAGGAAGGGTATTTGTGTAACTATAGACATACTGACAGAAAGAGATAAAATTGGCAGACAAATGAGTGTCTAGAGCGAGTGATGCGGAGGCGAAGAAATATATAGAGAGAAATATAAAAATACTGTGATCTCATTTTTCACTCTAAAATGAAAATTCTATCATCATTTACTCACCATCATGTTGTTATAAACTTTTATGATTTTCTTTCATCTGTGGAACACAAAAGGAGGTGTCCGGCAGTGTTAGTCTAAGTCACCATTCACTTTCATTGCATCTTTTTCCATGCAATAAAATTGAATGGTGACTGAGACTAACAGCTGAGAGATGCAAAGATAATGATTTTACCTTAATATGATGAAAAACATGTCGGCTTTGTATGCAATTTCCGAACAGCCTATGTGCGAACAGTAAAGCAGTAATTTCTTTCAGTAATGATTGTTCTATCAGGAAGACTTGCAGACTTGAGTGAGATTTAAGATGACATTTATTTGATGAATATAAAACAGAAAATGAATGCCTCTCTTTGGCGTAGGCTTTCTGGCACTCCGAAGAAGTTGTACTCGGAACCATCATATCCTGCCGGAGATAGGAGGCAGGGGCGAGGAGCTTAACCCCGTGCAGGACGGGACTTAACTGGTGGTGGTGGGGTGGTGGAGGTTGCCGTGTTAGCGCACTGAAACAGCAATGTGATAGATTGTGAGCAGACTTATAAAGCAACGGCTTACATGTGATTGGCTGGGAATTACTCAGCTAATGTTGCGATGATGTACAGCTGCTAGTCTTCCTGCTAGAACTACACTGCACTTACATTTCTTTGCTAATTTCTTATGGTGTGAATTTGGATCCTCTTTCCAGGGTCGGCAGTGTTAATCAGTGTGTGAACGAGCTCTTGGTAAACAAATGTGGTGTGATGCTTTAAAACATCATGTCTAACCTAGATTCTTCAGGTTGTAACAATGTTATGCTTTGCATTTGACGCTGAATAATAATCTTAACTGTTGTGGTTACGACAAAGTTTGAGGAACGCATACTGTAATACATTAAACCACAAAAACACAATGAAGATCTTTCAAGGTTATTTATTTATACATCTTGGAGTCATATTTCAAATATATTTTTCCTCTAAAATAGTTCATTACATGACAGAGAATATACAACTTGCAGTGCTACAAGCTCTTCTCTCACTTGTGCACCGGTATATCTAAAAACAAACAAATATATATATATACATACAAACAAAAAAACAGAAACTCTTTCTCTCTGATCTGAATGCTTTGCATACGACAGCACAGCCAATCAGAGCTGTGCCACTCACTAATGATCAATTCAACATTGAGAGACATTCTTCAGCAGTGATGTGGTTGTATTTGTGAGTGCATGTTGGTGATGAACTGATGAACCTTCAGGTTTGGTCAAGGGATTCTGCTGTTATTACTTTAAATTATTAAATATATCAGTGTATATTACGAAACTGGTCCAAAACATGTGTCTGTCATATTTCACCTCAAAATAAAAATTTCAACTTTGCTTAAAGAAAATTAAGCATAGTTTTAGGGCCATTATAATTTATGCATTCTGACATTCTACCCCCAAATCTCATAACCTTAATGAAAAAAATTTATTAAATTAAATCATTGTAGTATTTATTTAGTTGTATTGCCTTGAATAATGCTAGTAATGCTAACTAGAATATATAATATCAATCTTTTACTGTATGTTTTAATGTAATACTGTAAAAAAAAAGTATTATATTACAGTTATGAGAATGGCCATATAGAATAATTGAAATAATAATAATAATAAAAAAATGTCTCAAAAACCCACAAAATGGGGAAATAATAATAATAAAATATATTTGTTAGGCTAGAAGGGCATTTGGCAGTAAGACCCACAGTGATTTTTTTTTCTTTCACCAGTGCTTCAGGTGGAAATCTAATGACTTCCTCCAGAGCAGAAGAAACAGGAAATGCCCTTTCATGTGGTACAGTACATTACACTTGGATAATGCTACATTATGGTTCATTCTCCAGTCATTCTTGTGGAGGCATACGTTTGGGCGATTAGAAAAAAAATCACAATATAATAAAAATCAAACCCCCTTGATAACCTTACAGTCAATAAAAATCAGATTTCTCAATGACCCCAAATATTTCTTCTTTTCTACTTTTCTTCTAAAGCCACATTTCAAAATATATTGCAATGAGATGTAGGCTACTCAACCTTTAATAGCAACTTTGTACAGCCTGATAAATGGTAGACAATAATGGTTACATTCACACAACAGCAGAATATGGTTGCCAGTCCTGTTTTGTAGTGCAAAATTCAGTTCTGTTCATACACAGTTCAGTTATGACTGAGAGTGAAAGGTGAATTCTATATTATGTCATGTCACTTGGGTTTCCATCTAAATGAAAATTTGATTCAAGAAAATTTGCAGATTTCCATCAACTTTGTTAAGCACGTTATCTTCACCCTTCAGGGTGAGTTGTATTCACTGTAATAGAGCAATTGTACATTGTTATAAAATTCTGCCAGAAGACATTGCAGAACAAGTGCAATCGCTCACATAATGAGTGCTCAAATGGCTATTTCCATATGCCGCAAGCCTCCATATACCATATATCCATCTCATCCTAGCGTATAAACTTGTATGCAAATGTTGAGAGTTTATTCGCATATCAAGCGTTTCCATTCAGGTTTTCTTATGCACAATTTCAAAATTTACATAAAAAATAGTTTGATGGAAACCCAGCTGACATACAGTAAGTGCATGTTTTACAGGTTATTGGCTGTCAATCACTATTAGCAATGTTAGGACTGCCAATCTTTCTCAGGTTATGGTGTATAATTTTCAATACAAATTAAATCTTTAATTATAAGTCATTACAGTTATAGACATTACTCAAGTCTATTGTGAGTTAAGGGAATCGACTTCAGTCATCTATCTGTATAGACAGTATTTGTTCCGCTTCTGACAAACTGAGAGCCAAAACTTTAAGTAAATATGGTTGTCAATCCCAAACACTTAGTGAACATAGTCAGTGAGTCAAAATAATAGTGTGAGATGGTAAAATTGTGAGAAATCGCTCAAGTTGTTCGTACTAAATGTAGGCTACGACTTTTACTCCCATTGGGAAAAATAAACAAACCAACAATGTTATTATGATTTTCTCTATGTTCAGCCCAAACACAAACCTAACCAAGACTTTAAAAGGAAAATAACCAAGAAAGAAAATATCAGGGTTTAAAGCAAGACGATGGAAGCATATCACAGGTTATTGACATACATCAGTCATTTGTATAGCACAAATAAATATGGAATGAGGAACCAAATTTGTTCATTTGTTTCCTTAATATAAAGTGTTGGATAGAAGGCTAGCTAAAATGTGATGCCTGCATTGTATCAATTTTAAATTCTGTTTGTTGATCGGTTGGACTCATGGGCTGAATTATGGGGATAATTGTTTCATATGAGCAAAGTCGTATGGTATCATAAGGGTTCATCAAGTTGTATGAATTAAACAATGAGGCTATGTTGAAGAAAATCGGAATGGTTTGAAATCCAGAAAAAATGAAAAACACATAAGGTAGTACAGGCATGTCATCAAACACACAAAAAATATCTTGAAACAATGACAGGAAACATTTTGAATACATAACCATGTACATACTAATATCCTGCAACACAAAATGATGTAACCCTCCATTCATTTATTGATTCACTTCCATTGTCGTTCTCGCAATAAATCTAATAATGTGTGTCCTGTATCAGGTCCTATTAAACTTAGCATTGATTATAAATAATAGCTGATTATATGTGTAGTGAAGGCATTGTGCAAGAGTTTGGAGTGTTTATGGTAACATACACATGGAACAGTATTACAGCCATGGGAGTGTCTTTAATTGTAGGAGAAACCTGAACTGGGGATGAAATCATTCCAGGCCTTGTCCCTGTTACATATGGAATTACCTGAGGAGCGAGTGTATGATAATCTCTTCGACAGCGATAATAGAATATACCACATTATGCCGTAGGATAAATATGAACTGGTTAAATATGAGCGTGAGCTAATTTTACAAGCCGGAAAATTATGTAGCAGATCTTATGTTTTGTAAACAGACTTACCTTAAAGCTCCAATGAGTATGGAACTACTTTTGATGATATAAGCATGGGTAATACTAGAGCAAAGCAATTTATATATATATATATATATATATATATATATATATATATATATATATATATAGATAGATAGATAGATAGATAGATAATATTGCACAATAACATCTACGTTTTTACAAATTGGATAAAGGACACTCCAACAGAGGCACAAATGGTTCCTTTCATTCTTCATATGATCAGTATACTACTGTACTTCTGTGCCCCCTTCCCTTGCATTGATGATATATGATGAAGCTAAAGAGAGTACTAGAACTTTCAAATAGAACCAAACACACAGCCCTGGAAGTTTTCTCACATCCTTTGCTTAAACATCTGGCATCACATATTGCAACTGCACTGTAACAATGTGTTTAAATGTCATTGTCCATTAAGTGATATTAATTATTTTAAAAATAATTCTAGGGGTATTGCATTTGAATCTTAAATTATTAGCATTCTTAATTAATGGTGCATTCCATTCAAAGTCGGATATGTAATATTCCTATTTGATATCTCCGATCTCTGAGCACAGAGGAGATACTCATACTAAAGGCATTCCACCAGCATAGTTGAGTACGGAAAGCTAACCAAACAAATTATTCCAGGCCAGGAATTTGTAATTGTACGCTACCAAACCATGTCACATGTGGAAATGATCCCAGAACCGTTACTCAACGTGCTTAGAACTGTTCGACCCAATGGTGGAAAAGCTTTAAGATAAGAGTTTTGCAATGTAAGCCTAAATGTAAAAATCTGTTGTGCTTGTTCCTGGCATGTAAGTGCAGATGTTACTACGATTACAGACGTAGTCCATCTGGTGCTTGACCAGGCATCGCAGACTGAACGGGAATTCTATGAGAAACTGGGGATCCACACGAACTCCAGAATCTACCAGACCAATATCCACCAAAAAAGTGACTTAGATCAGCTGTTTGGGAGCATTTGAAAGACTGAGGGGCAGATTCACTAAACAGTTGCACCACTTTTTGCACATGGTATTTCAGCGCAGATACCTGTGTCTTATACACTAACCACCTGCAATCACATTTAGTGAACGTGGATTTAATATATAAACGAAGTTGTTGTCATTCCTTTTCCACACAAACACACCTCCTTTCTATGTAATTTAGGCTTATTAAAGATTGCATTTTCTTCACAAAACTCTGTGTGACTCTGCCTTTACATTGCGCTATGACTGTGAAAGTAGGCAGTAAAATTAATTTTATTTAAAATAAATGTTTGTGAACATGTTCAACCGATCATTTCAGCTGTAATTAATCAAATAGTAATCAAATGATGTTGAAGAGCATTATAAATTATATATATGCAGATGCGCAGTGTTGTCAAGCACATGTTCTGCATGCTTAAGAGATGGTCCAGGTGTCTGGATCAAAGTGATGCGGTTAATTCCCGGCAGAGTGGGTCAAATACAGTGGTCTGTGGCATCCTCGGCTATATTGCACTCAGAATCGGACCGCAAGATCAGAATTTCACATTTTCAAATTGCATTCAGCAGCGATTTTATGAGCACGTTTGCACAGTTGCCTGATCTGCATAATTCCTTTAGTGAGTCGGTTGCTAAACGAGCGCAGTTAGCGAGTGCAAAAAAACGATGGTTTTAGCAGCCGCAGTTCATTCTTAGTGACTCTGTCCCTGAGAGTTACTGAAGACGACAGATGTAGAACATGCAGACAGATGTCATAAGGTACACATCGTACAAATGGGACAGGATGTTACACTAGTTGTCCAACAACTAACTAGTAAGTGTAATATTTTAAGCTTTGGTTCTTTTAAAGTGATGCATTGAGAAATGCAACTTTTCGGATAGTTTAAGCATGTTACAATGTGCTTTGTTTTCATGTGAAGTTACTATCATCATGGTAAACTTCAATATGTTGCATCTCAAATCATCCTTATTTTATAAAACATTGCCTGTGTACAAATTCACCACACTCAATTTTCAGACTTTAAATCGCCTGCTGTAAGCAATGTTACAGTTTATATGCATAGTCCACAGATTGATTTGTGAGGTGTTGTGGACATATTAAAGTACAATATTTTTGTTGAGTCATTTGGGGTGTGTGACAGACAATGGATAGCTTTAATAAATTGTTGCAGAAGAAAAACAAACACATTGAAGTGCATCATTCTGCGTCTGGGATGCACATAAGCGGTGTTGTGCCCTATATTGGAGCTTCTTTTGTTATATACCTCATAATTATTTGTTGTGTGTTTATCAGTTTTCCTACTGAAGGGCTGCGATTATCACCCATATATCATTAAGAATGATTCATTACAATTCAGAACAATTAAGAATTTGATTCATTAACGCATTTTATTTGCGTAAAAGTTCTCCCTGGGTGCCGCCATGTTTGCGAGCCATCATTCTGCTTTTGCAAGCACATTTTCAAGTTTGAACTATTCTATTGCATCTTTTCACATAAGATGTTGGAATGTTCTACTCTCAGAGGCCACATCCACACTAATACATTTTCATTTGAAAACGTATTGATTTAGCTATTTATGACTCTCATCCCCACTTGAATGGCGTTTTACTCCACCAAAAATGACGCATATTGAAAATGCTCTCCATTACATAAAACGATGATGTTAAGAAAGCAAAAACGAATTTCTGAAACAAAAATTTATTAGTGCGGATGTTGAATGGAATGCAGCATTAATGAAGATGCGTCAACAAATGTGTGTCCTTTAGATTAATGTGTTCAAAACAGTTCACTTTCTCAACGTCAAGACTGCTTGCTGCCATCTTAAAATTTCAAACCAATGTTTTTCAAAGGCAACCCACTGAATTTTGCATGTACATGCACTTTCTCTCTAACAACATATAAATGACATTCTTCATCATCAACCCCAAGACTGCAGTTTGGCTTCCAGAGTTGTCAATCTTTCGGTCCTTTCATTGCAGTGTCTGTGATCTAATCAGAGGTATGATGCTAAAGTTGATGCTCAAGTGATCGTTCTCACAGTTTGTCCAGGTGGCTTATGGATCTTGTATATCGAGGGTGAGGTAATTGCCTTTCTACGCTAAAGTTTACATTGTACTGTTTTCAAGACCACCTTCTACACCTCTAATTACCAATCGGCAATGCAGCAGTGGTATACGTTGGCTGGTAAAGAAAGCCAAAGGACAAGAAGTGAACAGTGAATCCAGACCAACAAAATACCAGGTAAAGGAACCAAAAATGACCAAAAAATATCTAAATTTGTGCTTCTTTAGTTTCACATTGTTGTAGTCCCAGAAGTTGCAGTTGAAGTCCATTTGTGTATTCTGCAGCTCGACATTCCAATATATCAAATACAAGTGGATATACAAGTCAGATCATCAGTATTAAGCTGCTAACATCGTGACCATCCTTGCTTCATTTGTCCATTCCTGCTCAGATCATTCCTTGCTATTTGAACCAACATCCTAAGGAAATCAAATCTCCATGCACTTTACTTAATGGAAGGGGTAGTTTATTTGGAGAAAGAGAATTCTTGTGTCTCTCTTAGCTGTCCATCCATCCTGTAAGCCCTCCGTCATCTTTGGTAACAGAGTTGACACTTTGGCGTGTCAGATACATACACGGAGGATACAGAATGATTTAGGATGTACAGTGCAGAGGTGACAAGATGTATGGATGGAACTGCACAATATTAACTGAGGTTATGCTTTTATAAAACACAAAAGTTGTAATAAAGGTGCCACATAGCAAGTAGAAGCAGTGCTCATGTTAACATAGAAAGCATAGGTGTTCTTTAAGCTCAGCTGCAACTCGAGCGACGCCAAGGTCATGGGTTCGAATTCCAGGGAACACACCAACTGATAAAATGTATACTTTGATTGCAATGCAAGTTGCTTTAAATAAAAGCAACTGCCGTATGTGTAAATGTAAAGAAAAAGAACATTGTAAAGTTGAAGTATGATTGCAGTCTTGGAAAAGGACATAAGCATGGGAAACAGGAAACACAGGAGGAAACGAGCATGAGGAAGGCAGCAGCGGGAAGTGTGGTCACACGTTGGGCAGTTTTCTTATTGCTGCCACGGGAGGCATCCTACGTAGGCGTGTGTGCGCGGGTTTGTCAGTATCATCTGAGAAGGAGTGTCAGACAGATGGTGCTGATGAGATGGATGCTAACAGGAAGAAGATGAAGACGCTGGTCTGTCCCAGAGAGTACTGCTGTAAACATAAACACAAAAACACTATATTAACCTCTTTAAATTGAACCTGAAATTTAAATTGACCCAATTTAATGTACTTTCTTTTAAAAAGTCCCTGATTGAATGGTGCATGTTTCATTGGTGCATGTTTTTCCACAGAAAAAAAGAAATTAATATTTCAGCATATATAAAACTATAAAAACATACTGTACATTTCAGAACTCAAAACTTAATCAGCAATGCAATAAAAGCATTTAATGAAACCAAGCTGAAAATGCACCTCGTTCTCTACTTCCGCAACTTCCCAACGCCATTTGGGGGCTCATTAATTAATGACCGGCTCTAGAGCTCAAAAACATTAATACCTACTTTTACATATGGCCCCGTCCACTTGTGCTTCAGTTCGTAAACTGAAAGAGAAGGACGAACAAGGCCTACTGTGCCCTAACTATTCCTGAACATCAAAGGGGTCCAATCAGGACTATTTTCAACTATTTTTGTACTTGATTAGAAAAGACAGATGTTTTTGACTACTGTCATGTATCTGGCACTGCTTTTAAAAGACATGTGTCAAGTTTGACATGTGTCAAAACTTTGAAAAGGTGAGCCATTCTGTTTCATACAGATCCTGTGCCTCTTGTTGTTTTGAGCACAAGCGCATCATGGACGTGTTCTTTCACCTATCCACGCTATTGTTGGTGTATGAAAACATGCGATGGATGGACGTCTTTGACCGTTTAGATAAGTTTCCGGCGAAGTGCATTTCAGTGCAGGAAGATACTGGAAACTGGATGTGTGTGCATCTAGTTTGCACTATGCAATGGACTTTGTATCTGCATCATGTGGATGTGTCTTCAGCTTATTTCAGTGTGGATTGCATGTTTTTTTAGTGCTCAGCATGCATTGCTTGTCATAAAATTATTCAAGCTTTGCAAAGGAACGGTTATTGAAGGATGGTGTAGTTAGAAACACTTGGACCCAATGCAAAACAATAAATAAACAGTTCCATTCATAAATATTCAAAATGTCATGACTGTTTGATAGTTTATGGTGCTGACAAGCTGTTTACACAGGGCACGTCTGTTGATGCGACGCAACAGCTTGAGGCTCTCTACACCAGCGCTTTGACACAAACTTTCTAATCCATTTATTTGTGTTGTTAGCACTAGCACTCGCAACGTGCCACAATGGATGCTTCCATCGTAGACCACATCATTGTTTATAATGGGTTCTATAGCTTTTGATGTGATGTGACACTCATGTCCGGTGCAGACAGGGTGTGAGTGTTACAGTTGTGCTTGAGAATCAATGTGTTAGATGTGCGTTACGTGTAACCCCTGAAATTTCGTTTTATAATGTTGTGGAGCTTGTTCATTCTCTTCAGATTGCATTTAAAATATGGCTGAATTTAAGGGGCTGCACGATGTTCACCAATCAGAACAATGGGCATTTAAATTAAGGTTTTAAGGAGGCTATATTACTAAATGATCCTATATTACTAAATTCTGATCTTTTCTGAGTGGACCTCAGGAAAGATATTAAAACTATTAAAAAATATATAATTTCATGACCCCTTTAAATCTCCTTTGTGGTTGTGTTTTTTCAACTGTTTTTAAACATTATTTTTGACACACGACAACCAATGGCATTTGCCGTCAACAATCATGTTTCCATTCAATTTACAAATGTAATTTATGCCAAAAGAAATTGGGAAAAATGTGGGAATAAAGCAACGTTCCTATCTCATGTGTTTATGAGAACAAAACCGTCACTTCTGGGGAAACTGGCACAAAATAGAAATGAAAATGGAAGTTAAGGCCACTGAGGCTCTTTTATTAAATAAAATAAGTTACTTGTGGTTTACAGCAGTCAGACAAAATGCTCTAACAAACCTCACGTTTGCTAGTGTTCAGCAGCAAATGCCTTCTGTCTGGGAGTGAAAGCATTTCAGACAATTCTGGTAGGTAATAATGGCCAATCATTTTGATGACAGGCTTTTGCATTGCAGAATAATCAGTGCAACATTTCATATGATATGCATGCGATGATATCGATGTTATTCTCTGAGCGAATTACGTATTGAAATAGCACATCGTCACAAGACTTGATGCGCATCTATATTCCATTATAATCTTTATAGGAATATATTCAGTAAATGTCTTTCCATCAAAGATTATGTGCATGTCGTCTCATTGAATAATACATTGACAGAGTGTATGTTTTTTGTGTATATTTTTAAGATTTTATTTGCTTCTTAGTCTTTCCATACATAAAGTTTTCTGCAATATCCCAAAATTTGCCAACATATATGTGGATGGAAACCCAATAATGTCAGATATGGTGGCAAGTGTCTAAAAGCACAATTAATGATCTGAACACATTCGTGGATGAGATTTGAGAACCCCCCTCCCCCCCTTCGCCTGACATCTTACATCGTCAAAAGAAAGAATAATACGGGATCGGAGCAAAGATTTCCCATTTTTGGTGAACTACTCCTTTAATCTTAACCACATGATAACTAGGTGTCAGAATGGAGAGCAGCTGTGTGCTCGGAATGCGAAGACACAGCTGTCGTAAATGGTTTTGTTCGCCTGTCAAGATTTGGCACAACGGACCGCAGGACACTGAGGAAATGGAGCAGACGGATAGGGTTACAGCGGCTGGCATCATGGTGTGACTGCACCAGTGGTCATAAGCACTAATATCTGTATGCTACGGAAGACAGATGACCTGTGAGAGGACAATTACAAGTCATTATGTCGCCGAGGTATTGTTGAGTAATATCTTTCAACTCAACTCACAGGAAATGGGCTTGGAGAAGATGATGGGAGGGGGGACTAAATATGCTTGTAGTGTTATTTAAGAACCAGTCATTCCAATCACAAACATAACACAGACACACACACACACAAACGGACATTTAATTATGCGTGCAAGCTGCCAACAAAATGGGTTTAATAAATAAAGAGCAGGTATTGTATTTTTAAAAAAATCAATATGAATTTATATCAAGGGTTTCTTGGGCTAGCAGGAAATCAATATATTCATAATAAAGCTTTTTATTCTTCCTTTTCAATAGGGAACGAAATCGTGTGAGCCGTGACATCTCTCTCAAGGACCTTTGAAGGGGGTGGGTGATTTTAAGAGAGTCTGATTGCAAAAGAACTGTGTGTGTGTGTGTGTGTGTGTGTGTGTGTGTGTGTGTGTGTGTGTGTGTGTGTGTGTGTGTGTGTGTGTGTATGCATGCACGTGTGTGCGCTGCACTTTCAACAATGCAACTGTAGCTGTTTTCAAATAAAAATGCTTGATATAAGGGATGGGAATTGTGAAGAATTTAATGATCCAGGAGCCATGTTACAACATCCTGGCTACATCCAAAAGTTAGAAAATGCTGCCTTCGGAGGCTGTATAAGGAAGTAGGATTAAAATAAGGTGCCTTTAGAACTGTTCTGAGACCAGTTTTATCAAGTTTTAACAATGGCAATAATAACGAGTTACCGAATCAAACCGATAATGCAGAAGTCCAATAACAGTTAAAAAACACACACATCATAAACATTATTCAGTTCAAATATTTCAAACTGATTTAATAAGAATTGGTCCCCAATTTTCAGCCATACCTATGTCATAAACTCTAAAATCAGAGAGATACAGAGTGTGCGTGTGTTTGTGTGTGTGTGTGTGAGAGAGAGAGAGAGAGAGAGAGAGAGAGAGAGAGAGAGAGAGGTTTAACAAAAACGTTATTGTTACAATTAACAATCATACATCACAAGTTATCAAAATAATTTAGTAATGCAATCTTAAAAAATTAAAAGAATAAAATACACATCATCATCAACCTCTTATTAGCAAAAAAAAAAAAAATCAAAAAAAAAAAAATCAAAACTAAATATTATTCCTTTTAAAAAAGTTAAAACAACAGACCATCATCAATTGTACAGAAAATTCCATTAACTCCCCAAATTTCAGAAAACTTCATCTCATCATTGATAAGAGAATAATAAGCAAATTCAACTTTAAGGCTTCCTGCAATCATATTCCTAAACATCATTTCAGCATCTGTACTAACCCGTTGTAGTCCCTTATTTTTCCTTGTTTTCCAAATCACTAGTTTTGCTGTTCCTATCAAATAATTTAATAAACATGCTTTGCTTCTGATATAAAAACTATACCTCACCCCTACAATAAAAAGTTTCTCTGAGAACTCCTCATTAAATGCATGAAACCAATTCATAAGAATCTTAAAAAGGACTTCTAATCTCACATCTTATAAACAAATGTTCTAAATGTTTAACCCTCCCACAAAACCTACATTCCTCACCTATTGTTGGATTCAGTTGTGCCACATGTCTGTCTGAAGCTATTGCCCAGTGAATAATCCTCCACTGTAGATCAGCAGTTTGCTTATCTATGGGAGTTTTATACAGGCCTCTCCACCTGTCCCACACAAGGAAGTCTAGCTCCAACATTTATGGCCACTTTGAAAGTTTTTGTCTTGTAACTGTGTCTTTATACAGAACTTTCACTGTAGTGTAATATATCGCTATCTTTGATGTGCTCTCAAAAAACTCCAACTTAGGGGTTTCTAAATATAATATAGAATCTGCCACTTCACTTTCTTGTTCTTCATCAATGACAGAGGTGACTTTAATCCTTGGAAATTCCAGTCCACTTTGAATGTCCATCAAATTTATCCTCCCAATGTACTCCCTGTAACTGCTTGGCAACACAATTAACATTTCTTCTACAAGCTTAGATGTGAGACGTGAAAACCTCAAGCCCGTCACTTCTCCAATGGCCTTCTCGTCTTTCCACCCATTTTTATTCAGCAGGTGCCCCAACTTAACAACTCCATTTATCAGTAAGCATGTATGTACACTTACTGAGGACAACAGCCTGGTCTGCAACATTGGGTTAAAGGTTCCTCAGTAACCCAGTGTCCTGGTTCATCCAACACTCTTTCAGTTTTAAAAACAGTCCTCCAAGAATGTAGCACTGGCTGGTAAAAAGGTGTAAGTTCAGACAGACAGCTCTCCCAGCCTTATTAAAAATAGATGTCTGTCCAATCCAAGACCACCTGCCTTCTGTAAAATCCCTTTTGTAGTCAATGGCAATAGTTTGATGCCATAATGTGGAAGTGGCCAGGTTATTATCTACTAGAACTCTCCCTCTTTATGACAATTGTGGTAATAGCCATTTCCATTTAGACAATCGGGCAGACACCTTCTCCAGTATTCCCTCCCAATTTTTAGCTTGGAATAGTTTATTCCCATAAAAACACCAAAAATGTACAGCCCTTCTCTTCCCCGCAGCAATCCACTCAGCAATTGAGGAGGTCCTATCCCCTCCCACTTCCCACAAAAACCTTCACTTTTTCCCCAGTTTACTCTTGCTGATGATACTTTCTCAAACTCTTCAATAGCCTATGTTAACACTGTAACATAATTTTGACTTGTAATAAAAACTGTAATGTCATCAGCATAAGCTGATAGTAAAGAATTACTTATTACTCCAGGAATTGAAATTCCACACAAATCTCTTCTTAGCCTTCACAAAAATGTTTCAATCACAAGGCTGTACAATTGCCCAGAAAGCGGAGAGCCTTGTCTAATAACTCTTAATACTGGTATTGGTGCACTTAAACCACCACCAGCTTTTACTATCACAAAGGCATTAGAATACAATAATTGAACATATGATATAAAAATGTCACCAAAACCAAATTTTTGTAAGACATTAAAAAGATAACCATGATCAACTCGACCAAAAGCTTTCTCTTGATCTAATGATAAAATGCCATGGTTAGAATTATTAAAATGATTAAAATAAATTATATCCCTCACTAAAAAAAGACTGTCCATATCAGGAATACAATATGTTTGGTCCTTCTGAATGAATGATTCCAAGTAACACTTGAGTTTGTTTGCTAGACATTTTGAAAATATTTTGTAGTCCAGACACAACAAAGTTACTGGTCTACAATTTTTCAGAAGTCCAAGATGCCCTTTCTTTGGGATTAAGGATAGTACTGCACATCGACAACTTGTAGAAAGTGACTTGTTTTCAATACTTTCTAAAAGTACTTCATATACATCTTTACCAAGAAACTTGACCAAAATTGTTTATAAAACTCTGCAGGTAGTCCATCAATCCCTGGGGATCGACCGGTAGACATTTGTTGCATTGCTTCTGTGAGCTCCAGCAGTTGGGTTGTCCAAGGATATTGTATGCTCAATCCCTAATTTGGGTAATTCATTTAGTAAATCAGAACCATTCCCAGAATCACAACACCTAGCATCATATAAGTCTCTATAAAAATCTGCTGTATCTTTATTTCTGCAGGATCTGATGTAAGAGTCTCATCATTATGACGAAGGTGGTACATTTGCTTTTGCTGGACATTTTTTCTTTCAATGTTGAAAAAGAAAGTAGTAGAAGCATCCATATCCTTAATGAAGCAAACCCTTGCCCTTATTAATGCTCCCTTTATTGCTCTTGTAGAAAGAAACAAATTCCTCTTTTTTTGTAAAAGTTATTTATGTTCAATTCCATTGTTATTAAAATGCGCACTCCCCAGCATTTCAATGTCTCTTTGAAGATTGTTTACTGTTGCTTGCACTATTGATGTATTATGTGAATTGTAATTTTGACAAAAAATATATATATTTGCTTGACCCACATCCCACCATTGACATATACACTCACCTAAAGGATTATTAGGAACACCATACTAATAATGTGTTTGACCCCCTTTCGCCTTCAGAACTGCCTTAATTCTACATGGCATTGATTCAACAAGGTGCTGAAAGCATTCTTTAGAAATGTTGGCCCATATTGATAGGATAGCATGTTGCAGTTGATGGAGATTTGTGGGATGCACATCCAGGGCACGAAGCTCCCGTTCCACCACATCCCAAAGATGCTCTATTGGGTTGAGATCTGGTGACTGTGGGGGCCATTTTAGTACAGTGAACTCACTGTCATGTTCAAGAAACCAATTTGAAATGATTCGAGCTTTGTGACATGGTGCATTATCCTGCTGGAAGTAGCCATCAGAGGATGGGTACATGGTGGCCATAAAGGGATGGACATGGTCAGAAACAATGCTCAGGTAGGCCGTGGCATTTAAACGATGCCCAATTGGCACTAAGGGGCCTAAAGTGTGCCAAGAAAACATCCCCCACACCATTACACCACCACCACCAGCCTGCACAGTGGTAACAAGGCATGATGGATCCATGTTCTCATTCTGTTTACGCCAAATTCTGACTCTACCATCTGAATGTCTCAACAGAAATCGAGACTCATCAGACCAGGAAACATTTTTCCAGTCTTCAACTGTCCAATTTTGGTAAGCTCTTGCAAATTGTAGCCTCTTTTTCCTATTTGTAGTAGAGATGAGTGGTACCCGGTGGGGTCTTCTGCTGTTGTAGCCCATCCGCCTCAAGGTTGTGCGTGTTATGGCTTCACAAATGCTTTGCTGCATACCTCGGTTGTAACGAGTGGTTATTTCAGGCAAAGTTGCTCTTCTATCAGCTTGAATCAGTCAGCCCATTCTCCTCTGACCTCTAGCATCAACAAGGCATTTTCGCCCACAGGACTGCCGCATACTGGATGTTTTTCCCTTTTCACACCATTCTTTGTAAACCCTAGAAATGGTTGTGCGTGAAAATCCCAGTAACTGAGCAGATTGTGAAATACTCAGACCGGCCCGTCTGACACCAACAACCATGCCACGCTCAAAATTGCTTAAATCACCTTTCTTTCCCATTCTGACATTCAGTTTGGAGTTCAGGAGATTGTTTGACCAGTACCACACCCCTAAATGCACTGAAGCAACTGCCATGTGATTGGTTGATTTGATAATTGCATTAATGAGAAATTGAACAGGTGTTCCTAATAATCCTTTAGGTGAGTGTATATTCTAAATAATTATTTTTTTAATTTCCAAATATTCCAAAAACCTTACATTTTTCACAAAATGAGGAATCTTGCAATAATTTAAGATTAAGATGCCAATAGTAATTTGGTTCTGACCATTAAAAAAAATCAAAAACAATCAGATGATGGTCTGAAACCCCACTGAGTGAAATAAAAACATTCATCACTCGACTATTCCACATCTTATCCAAATTAAATGTATCTAACCTTGCCCCACTTATCCTACTATCAGAAACTTTAAGCCACATGTACTGTTTTACTCGTATATTTCTACTTCTCCATATGTCTATCAAATCAAATTCAGTTAATATTTTTGACAACACTGTACTTGATTCATTATGTGTCTCCTCCCCATTTCTATCAATCGTAAAATCAATGGTACTGTTCCAATCACCTCCAATAATAAAAATACATTATTTTTATTACATTTCTGAATAGTTTTTTCTAACTTTTTAAAACGTATCGGTTACCTAACGTAACCTCGGTTCTCTCTAGATGAGGGAACGAGTATTGAGTAAGCTAGCTTACGCTACGGGAAAGATTCATCTTTTCTGAGATATTGAAGCCAAAAATTATCCTTAATTTTTGTATCCATTGTCAACGCAGTCGCGGCAGCTGCAGACCTTGAGCGGGCTAGCTAGCGAGCTCATAGGTTGCTCTGTGGCAACTGCTGCAGCCTATAGACGAGCTTGGGCGAACTCGCATCCAATGAGAGGCGTCCGGCGCTCACTGCATCAAAGCCCGCCAAAATGGGTGTGACTAGAGTGCATATAAGCGTAGTTCGTAGGCTGGAACCCTGGTTTTCATTGACTGAAGCGAAAAGTCGCCGGTGGCGCGAGCACAGCCGGCTCACGCAATACTCGTTCCCTCATCTAGAGAGAACCGAGGTTATGTTAGGTAACCGATACGTTCTCTTACGAGAGGTTCTCTCGTATTGCATAAGCTAGCTTACGCTACGGGAACCCATTGTCAATGCCGTGCGCGCCAAGCATCCACTGTATGAGCCCCAGGGAATTAAGGGGGACCGGGGAGCCCTTATGAGTGGGGAAAAATATTTGGTCGGCAAGAATGCGGGTCATTGATTGTGTAATACATAAGCACATAGTGGGAAGGGAATGACAGAGCGGCGGTGCCGGTCTGTGTGGAATGTGTCCCATCAGTGCAGCTCACCAGGGGAGCTGTAGCGTATTAAACCGCTAGTAGTTTTGCCTGCAGAGCGGGCACTTCCATATTGTAAAATCTGACAAAGGTGGAGGGAAGTCCATCCCGCTGCCACACATATGTCGTGAATGGAAATCCCGCTGGACCATGCCCACGAGGATGCCATGCCTCTTGTGGAGTGAGCCCTAATGCCCAACGGGCATGGCAGGTCTTTTGACGTGTATGCAGCAGCAATAGCGTCCACTATCCATCTAGATAGTGTCTGTTTCGAGGTGGCGAGACCTTTGGTGTGCCCTCCGAACGAAATGAAAAGCTGCTCAGAGCGTCTGAAAGCAGCGGAGCGCGCAGTATACAATCTCAGTGCTCTGACCGGGCAAAGGAGATTGGCGTCGCATTCGCTATCGGGTGCTGGCAGCGCCGATAGGGAAATTACCTGTGCTCTGAAAGGAGTACCGATCACCTTGGGAACATAGCCGTGTCTAGGCTTTAAAATGACCTTGGAGTCACTTGGTCCAAACTCAAGACACGCAGCGCTGACAGACAGCGCGTGAAGGTCTCCCACACGTTTGACTGATGACAGGGCAGTCAGAAAACGGTTTTGAGTGAAAGGTATTTCAAATCCATGGATTGAAGTGGTTCGAAAGGGGGGCTTTCATAGTTTCGAGAACTATAGAAAGATCCCAGATAGGAACCGATGGGAGTGCGGGGGTTCATCCTTCTAGCTCCCCTGAGGAAGCGGATGACCAGCTCGTTTTACCCCATGACTGGCCGTGCAGGGGTTCAGCGAACGCCGCAACGGCCGCCACATACACTTTGAGCGTGGATGGGGATCTGCCCTTATCCAGCAGCTCTTGTAGAAATACGAGCAGCGACGACACCCCACATGTCCGCGGGTCCAGGTCTCTGTCGGTGTACCATTTTGAGAACACAGACCATTTTGATGCATAGAGTCTTCTCGTGGAAGGGGCTCTAGCGTGTATGATGGTGTTTATTACTCCTTCTGGCAGAGCGACGGGTAGTCATTGATCACCCACGCATGCAGCGCCCAGCGCTCTGGGTGGGGATGCCAGATTGTGCCGCGAGCTTGAGAGAGGAGATCTGCTCTCACTGGGATGGGCCACGGCGCTGTCAGTGACAGCTGTGTAAGCTCTGGGAACCATGTCTGATTCTCCCAATGCGGGGCTATGAGGAGCACAGAGTGACGCATTTCCCTGATCCTCTGCATTACCTGTGGCAATAGCGAGACGGGAGGGAAGGCGTAAGCGGGCGTCTGGGCCAGTCCTGGGTCAGCGGCGTCCTCGCTCGAGAAAAATATTGGGCAGCGAGAGTTCTCTTTGGACGCTAAAGAGGTCTATCTCTGCTCTGCCGAATAGGTGCCATAGCGTCTGGACTGTTTGAGCGTGCAGGGACCATTCCCCTGGGGAATATTGTCTCTGGACAGTCTGTCCGGGCCGTCGTTCAGGTGGCCTGGCACGTCGCGTCGCCCTCAGCGGCGCAGGTGGCACTGGGACCAACTCAGTATGCGTTTGGTCAGATGGAAGAGGTTCCTGGATCTGACACCGCCCTGACGGTTTAGGTAGGATACCACAGATCTGTTGTCCGAACGGACCAGGACGTGGTGACCCTATCATTTCCAGACAATTTATGTGAAGGAGCTTTTCCTGAACTGACCATAGGCCAAAAACCGGAGAGCCCTCGCAGACCGCGCCCCAACCCGTGTTGGACGCGTCTGTCGAGATGACTTTCGGCGAGATACAGCTCCCATTGTCACTCCCCGCTGATACCATTCGGCCACTGTCCAGGGCTGCAGAGCTGATATACAGGTCTGAGTCACCTTGATGGGCTGGCGGCCTGTGGCCCAAGCCCGGCGAGATGCGCGGGTGTTTAGCCAATGCTAAAGCGGGCGCATGTGCAGTAAACCCAGCTGAAGAACTGCTGCGGCTGAGGCCATGTAACCTAGCACTCTCTGGAATTTCTTCAGAGGCATGAGGCTGTTCATCTGAAAAGATGCGGCTAGTCGCTGAACACGGCGTGCTGTGTAGATAAGCGAGCCGTCATTGCCACGGAGTCTAGTTCTATTCCCAGGAAGGAAATGGTCTGACTGGGCTGTAGTGAGCTCTTGGTCCAATTGACTGCAAGACCCAAACTGTTCAGATGGCTGAGGAGAACTGCTCTGTGAGACAGAAGCTCCATATGTGACTGAGCCATAATCAGCCAGTCATCCAAATAGTTCAGAATTCGCAAACCCTGACTCCGCAGGGAGTGCGGCGCCGCATCCATGCACTTCGTGAAAGTACGAGGTGCTAAGGACAGGCCGAGCGGAAGGACGGTGTATTGATAAACCTGGCCGTCGAGGCGAATCTCAAGAATGGCCTGTGACGGGATTTATCTGAATCTGAAAGTATGCATCTTTCAGATCGAGAGAAATAAACCAGTCCCCTGGCACACATGCGCGAGGAGTTTCCTGATTGTAAGCATTTTGAACTGTCTTTTGCAAGCACCTTGTTCAAAACCCTGAGATCTAATATGGGTCTGAGGCCGCCGTCTTCCTTGGGAACAAGAAAATAACGGCTGTAAAGCCCCGACTTCGCTCAGAGAGGGTGGCACTTTTCTATGGCCCTTTTGCACAGAAGGCTTGCTATTTCTGAGCGAAGCATGCACGCTGCTTCCGTGTTCACAGTGGTTTCGAGCTGCGCTCTGAAGCGAGGAGGGCGGCGATCGAACTGTAGCAAATAGCCCTGTTGTATTGTGCTTAACACCCACTTGGATATCCCTGGAATAGCTTCCCACGCTTTGAAGCGTAACGCTAGAGGGTGAATGGCCAATTCGCTCTGATTGCCGCACACAGAGCTGAACAAAATGTGTGAGCGCGTTTAGTGTGTTTATGCATGATTGCTCGCAGACAGCATGAACAGGCTGTTTTGTGAGTGACTTCCGATTGGAATGAATGGGGAAAGAGTCACATCTGTTACGTGATGCGTAAGCATAGTCATGGGCACGGGACTTACACACAGAGGAATGTTTGCTGGCCGTGTAACAGAGCGGGCAGAGAATGGGCGCGCGACGCATTTGTGAGCGCCTTCATTGACTCTGACGCTTCGAGCGGTTCAGTAACCGCTTTATGTGAGCGTGCTCTGGTGGGGACATGAGACATGCAGTGCTTGTGTGCAGAAGTGAACACTGGATTGTGGGCACATTTTCTACACATAGGGCTGGTCGTGTGACAGAGCGGGCAGAGAATGGTAGCGCCTGACGCATTTGTGAGCGCCTTCATTGACTCTGACGCTTCGAGCGGTTCGTAACCGCTTTATGAGAGCGTGCTCTAATAGGGGCACGGGATGTGTTATGCTTGTGTGTAGAGGCGAACACTGGGTTGTGGGCACTTTTTCTACACATAAGACATGTTTGCTCTTTACAAGATTTATTTGGGTCGCCGTGAAAGCGGCGTTTGAGTGCTGAGCAACCGGGCAGTGTCACCGGCTTGTTGGCTGCTAAATTCACCACTGAAGTAGCCTGAGAGAAGGGGACTGACAGGGGGCAAAGCTTTGACGGTGGTCCGGCCGCGGCGGACTGAGCCGTCGTTTGTTCAACAAAGTTAGGAAGACTTCGGTTGCTCTGGTTTCAGCGTTACCTTAACTTCGAGGCCCGCGGGCGGCGGTCTGCGGCGGCTGTCTGAGCCTGATCGAGGCGGCCGCCCTGTCGACGCTGAGAAGTCTGAGTTTGTTGAACTGGGCGCTGTGAAGAGGCTCGTGCAGGAGGCTGATCACGTGAGCGGCCTGCAGAGGAGCTAGCGACGCGGCAGGAAGAGGTTCATGGCTTGGGTGGCTTTCTGGACTTCTGAGAAGCGGTCAACAATGCCACTCACCGCGGAGCCGAAGAGACCGGTCGGAGAGAGCGGTGCGTTGAGGAACGTGGAGCGCTCTGCTTCTCCCATGTCGGCTAGTGTTAGCCATAAGTGTCTCTCGGTCACAGTCAGCGAGGCCATGCACTTCCCTAGAGCTTGGGCTGCAGCTTTGGTAGCCTGAAGGGCGAGGTCTGTCACGCCAGTAGATCAGTAACAGCCTCTGGGTGCCTGCCTTTCTCATCCCACTCCCGAAGAAGGTCTGCTTGTAGGATCTGTAAAGCGGCCATTGAGTGCAGAGCAGATCGCGGCTTGGCCGGCGGCGGAATAGGCGCGGCCAACATAGGCGGAAGTCGCTCTGCAGGCCTTAGACGGGAGCACAGGCTTGGAACGCCATCTCGCGGAGGGCGGACAAAGGTGTGCTGCTACCGAGTCCTCGACCGGGGATGGAGGAGCATCTCTCAGTGGCGCCGTCCACCGGCGCAGAGAGGTGGAGGCGTGGGAATGGGTCCTGGCTGAAAAGGAGCGTTCCACGACTTTGCAAGCTCCGTATGTAATTCCGGCAGGAAGGGAGCGGCCCGAGCCACGGGTGTAGAGCGGCGATGGCTTTGAAGAAAGCAGCCGTCGAGTCTGTTGGGTGCCTGCTCAGGGGCGGTAACCACTCGAGCCCGAGGCGGTCGGCGGCCTGTGTGAGGAGGCGTGTTAACTCCCTTCAACTCCGGCGCGGGTCCTGCTGGATTCCTGGGCTGAGGAGGAGGCTAGGGAGCCTGACCACTCCTCGCTGTCGAAGCCATGTTGGAACAGCGGCCCTTATCCTCCGCCTCGTCATCCGAGATGGCAGCAGTCGCGGCCACTCGGCGGCAACTGCGGCGTCCGGGGCGGGGAGGGTGAGCGATGCTTTCGAGGTAGAGGCTCGGCGAGGCAGTCGCTTCAACCACAGTTTCCGGCAGCCTTTGTGGCGGCTTCTTCCTGCGTGCTGAAGGTGAGGCGCGGTTTCTGCTTTGGCGCAGTCGAGCCCGCAGGGTCGACATCGGTAGCTCCTCGCAGAAATCGCATCCGCCCTCAGTGAGGGCGAGCTCTGCGTGCCCCAGTCCCAGGCAGAGGCGCCAGATGATGTGGCGGTCTCCTGTGCTGAGAAGAGCGCGACATGAGGCGCAAGTGGAGCGAGGCATCTTGAAAAAGACGCTCGTACTCTTTTGTGAATAGTTCGTGAGAACTAGCTTGCTGAATAAAAGGATACGTCGTCGGATGGCGTAGCTCGCAGGATGGCTGAAGGTGGCTGAGACGGCCGGCTTCTTCTAGCGCTGTCCACGCTTGCTTGATGCCCCTTGAACGGCGACGCGGCTTCCAGGTCAGCGATGCGAAGAGCTTCGCTGAAGAGATGAAAATCAGGGTTCCAGCCTACGAACTACGCTTATATGCACTCTAGTCACGGCCATTTTGGCGGGCTTTGATGCAGTGAGCGCGCGGACGCCTCTCATTGGATGCGAGTTCGCCCAAGCTCATCTATAGGCTGCAGCAGTTGCCACAGAGCAACCTATGAGCTCGCTAGCTTGCCCGCTCAAGGTCTGCAGCTGCCGCACTGCGTTGACAATGGATACAAAAATTAAGGATAATTTTTTGGCTTCAATATCTCAGAAAAGATTAATCTTTCCCGTAGCGTATGCTAGCTTACGCAATACGAGAGAACCTCTCGTAAGAGAAACGTCTATTCTCTCAGGACCTCCATTCGGTGCATACATATATACCAGTGCAAAACCGGTACCCATAACCTCTATCTGAGTTAATAATATTCTGCCTTTTACAATCTCTTCTGAAGCTACAATATTTATTTCACTATTTGTTTTAAATAAAATGGCTATACCAGCAATATTGTTTGTCTTATAGCTTAGAATAGATTTTCCTTCCCACCTCATACCCCATTCAATTTCATTATCAATATCAGTATGTGTCTCTTGCATAAAAGCTATATTAATCTTTTTAATTCTAATCAACTCTGATACCATTGCTAAATTATTCCTGTCCCTTCCCCCATTTATAATTAAGGATCCAACCCTTAAAACCTCCATTAAAAAACAGAGAAAGCAGAATAAAGCAAAGGAAAACAGACACCCTATGTGATTTAACCATTACTTTTGTGAAGTGCCTTCTCTTTTCTTAGTTTTGTAATGATCTTCTTAAGTCTGAACCATTTTTGTCTACTTAATGCCTCATAGCTAACTGTCTTCTTTATCATCAACACTGACACCATTAATTTGGAAAAAGTCTTTCACTTCAACAGCTTTACCAAAAGTAATAATTTATCTCTTGCAGTGTATATCCATCATCCATAATTTGTGATCCAAAATCAGAGATATCAAATAATGTATCATCGCTAATCTCAGTTCCAGCAACCATTTCTACACTTAAATTCTGACATTACAACATTTTCAACAAGAACCAATTCAATGCTATTCCTTCTATCATCATCAATCATTACTCCATTGTCATTTGCTTCTGATACATCTTCATCTTCACTAGGTTTCAATGTTTGATAAGTATCTTTACTTTGATCATCAGTGACACATACAATCAATTCAACATTGTTTCTTTGCTCTGTGACTTGAGCTTGTGATTCCTCTGAAAATGACAAATTTTTATCAGACTCCACAGTCACAACAACAGAACTAGGTCCAGCAACCTCCTCTCTAACCTGATCCTTATGTGGGCACGCCGTCCTCTTATGCTCTATGTCACCACATTCAAAGAATCTCATCCTGCCAGTATTCACGTAAACGATATAGGCTTTTCCTTCATGCTGCACTCTAAATTATATATCCAGCTCTGTGCCATTCAAAAACATAAACACTTGCCTCCTGAACGACATGACATGTTTCAAAGCTTTACATTTGCATCTTTCTGGTATCATTTTTATCTCACTTGCCAACCTTCCATATCTAGCCAGGCCCCATTCAATCTCATCATTATGAATGAAAGGGGGTACATTGGAAACAGTTATTCTCGTAGTTGGATTAACAAGCGGTGAAACGATAACAAAATCTCCATTTACCATGATTCCCTCGCTAATCAAATGGTTAACCAGACTTTCCTCCTTGAGAAAAACCACCACTGCCTTGTTCATTCTAGATGCTGAGGAAATGTTGTTAAATCCAACTTGCTCTCCTACCACCAGTAGCACATCTTCCACGCTCACACCGATACACACCTAATTCCGATACAGGTGACGCTCTCCCCGCAGGAGGAGACGCCATTCTACCATCACAGAGAATAACCAAAAACTCTGACAAAAATCTAACAAAACTAAACAATTAATAGAATATGAAAATGAAAAATTTAAGTGAAAAAAAAAAAAACAGAAGAAGAAAAAAATACAATAAATTCAGGATTCGTTCTCTCCACGTAAGCACCCTCGCCCGCACCCAAAACCTCCCAGCATGCACCAAGAGGAGAGAGAGAGAGAGAGAGAGATTGATTGATTGACTGATAGAGATTGATTGATTGATTGATTGATTGATTTACTGATAGAGATTGATTGATTGATTGATTGATTGATTGATTGATTTACTGATAGATTGATTGATTGATTGATTGATTGATTGATTGATTGATTTACTGATAGAGATTGATTGACTGATGACCTTTTGACCAATGTATTTATATGACTCTTCTACAAAGATCTTCTAGCCAATTAAATATTAAACAAGTAGAAAAATGTCTATTCGCAATAAAAATGTCCATCTCTTTTAGAGGACTTTTTTATATTTTATTAATTTTGATGCACTTCCAGGTCTGAAAGAAAAAAAAACATTTTAAATCCCCTAAGTTCCAGGTTTTCCATAATCATGAATGAGGTTTCACTAATCTGAGATTTCAACAATTCACATCCATTTCAAACTCTCTCTCTCTCTCTCTCTCTCTCTCTCTCTCTCTCTCTCTCTCTCTCTATTCTTCTCACTGTGCCCTACAACCAAATCACAGTCATAGTGTGATTTATAGGGACACAAGTAACACATGGAATGTCAGAGCCAATCATAATTTATCTCTCAAGAACAGCTCACGCTTGGGCTCCCATGGGCATCCCCCCGAGCTGAAATAAAAGACGAGCGAAGAGAAGGAGAGTAATTCCTGTTGTGCAGTACATTTACATGTCCCAATCATATATGTCTTATAAATAAATGAAACAATATGTAACTTTTTCAAAGATGGACATTTTAACTTTTTTTAGTCACAAAGTTACAACAGAACATGGGGTACATTTTCAATTTATAAAAAATATTGCAACTGTTTACAACATGTATTCTTGGGATATTGAATTACTTTAATTGACAATTAATGTTTAGGCTTTTCCTTCTTCAATTCCACTTTCCATCCTGTTAATCTTTTGTAATATTCCTTTAACAAACAAAAGCCAGTTCCTTAATGACATCATACTCCAGGAAGTGACATCATTTTTGGTGGGAAAACAACAGCACATACATTAGCAAGTATTAGCAATGAGTTCTTTTTATTTGCTTTTTTATTTTGTTATGTTACGGGTATTAGTGGATTTGTTTCACTGGAATAAAATGACATAAATTGGTATTAGAATAATAACATTTCAAAAGATGAGTGAAAAAAAAAAATCAAAATCACCTTTATAAAAACACCTCTCACTAAAAAAAAATTGTATCTTAATTTATGTGGACATTTATTAATAAATGTCCACTTTACTGTGTTCATCCTGTTATTATTATTATTATTATTATTATAAGATTACATTGTGTAAATAAGTTATAATCAATCATTTTTAAGTGACTGGGATTATTTCTGAAAATGTGCCTTAACTAATACTTCATTAATTTACAATACAAATATGCTTATTTTTTGAAAGTGACAAAGTGGCAAAGGTACTGCAGAACAAGAATGACCCAGGAAAAGAGAGAGGACTTTCACTGATGAATGCACCTCATGTGTAACAGAAAGAGTCTGCTAGCCAACAGTGCACATACACAACCCACACAAACAACATCTATCAGCAATCCATGTTTTTGAGAGCTGGAATGTTCTCACAGAGCTTTCACAATGATTGATCTTAATCATTAATTTGGCTCTTTTGTTCTGCCATGTGGTTCTCTTCTCGCTGCACACTTTACTGTGTGTAAGCACTGCTCAGCACCTGTGGGCCTTAAAAACAGGTTTAACTGTGTGGACCACACTTGCCCTATGTATGTGTGTGTGTGTATGTGTGTGTGTGTGTGCAATAATACTAGACTTCATGTCAGCCCAGGTACTGAGGAGAGCAGAGAGCAATATGCTTCCAAAGACATATGTTTAAGTTTGGCAAGGCTGCATTAAAATCTGAAATAGTAATGGAGATTTTTGTAGTTTTCATTTTACCATGACAGGCCTCTAAGTTGTTTAAGAATTTAAAAATCATTTATAAAGTAATTAAAGTGATAGTTCAACAACCTAAAAAAGTCATCAATTAAAAAATCAGCAAAATATTTCAGACTGGCATATTTAACTGTCAAGAAAATGTATGCCTGGCAGGAAATGCACAATCTTTGACATGCTGGTGAAGCTTATGTGCAGGCAACCTGAGATTGGGTACTTTCATGATCCCATGCCCAACTCTTCTTCCTATTGCTTCTGACATCTGTCTCAGTCGTATAGGGTGAATATATAAATATATATTAACAATTATAACAGACTGATTAATTACACAATGGGTGCTGTTTAAAATGGCGGAGGACAGTGCGGTTTCTATAGTGATCAACTCTTGTGCACGGGCTACCAAGAAATAGTGAGAAATACCCCCGCATATTTTTCCACTGAGAAAGCTGAACTTCAGAAAGCTGACAGCATCTCTGCTCGGGAGTGGCAACAGGTGATAGCAAACGCTCCATCTCTCGCTTGCTGCTCTCTCTCTCTCTCTCTCTCTCTCTCTCTCTCACACACACACACACACACACACACACACACACACACACACACACTCATATCATTGTTTATCCAATATCTTGTTCGAAACAGCACAAGCCGTGATACTATTCCTGAAGTGACAGATTTGAATTACAAATTAATTTGGTTTGAACCAGCAAAGGCAGATTCTGATCCATCACATAAGAAAGTAGTTCCATGCAAATGTATTTAGATTTTGGGGTGAAATGTGGACATCTGCTTGACAGGTTTTCATGAGTATGGGTTCTGCCAATTTTATTTAACAGGAAAGTGGTCAGGCCTATAATGTATCAAAAGAAAATCACTACAGCCTGAAAACGTGATAAAAAATGAAATCGTTTGTGAAGACAATTATTCTATAAGGTTTGATGCTGGAAATGGAAAGATCTGAACGATTCGCTGATAATTGTACGTTTTATCTGAAGGTAATTTAGGGTGTACTATTGTTCGTTTGGCCTTGTTTCCAGATAGCAAAAATATGTTATTGTTCATTTATTATTGTTTTTCCTTCATATTCTTCACATTGTATTATGCCTACTGTATTTACTTGTGTAATCATATACCCAATCTATATACAGTAGCCTCCAAAAATATTTGGGGCATGAAGGATTATGTTCTGGACAGCTGCCCTGTCTCTCTCTCTCTCTCTCTCAGAGTCTGGAGCTGGGCCTTTTCCTGTCTGTGTGCATGCGTTCATACCCCTCCTGTGCCAAGATCATCATTCAGGAGAAGACCCTAGCCATACCAGGCCATCAGAGTGCTTTATGAGGTGAGAAGCCAGCTTCCTCTAGCAGTCTCTACAAGAGAGCTCTCTCTGCCATCACCAACACTGCTGGCTTGAGTTCAGGATCAGAGCTGCCATCAAAGGTGCTAGCCTGCCATTGGGAGCCCAAGGACACTTCGGCACGTGGAGTCATGTGGGATGGGAATCAAACCGCCAACCCTGTGATTAGTGGCCAACCCGCTCAACCACCTGAGCCACAGCCGCAGTAAGTACTATGAAATGATCATAAAAGTCATCCATATGACTCGTGCACTATACTCTGTCTTTTAACATCATACGATAGCTTTGTGCCAAGAACAAAGAAATTCGTTTATCACTGAAAATATTAACATCTGCCCTAGTTCTTGGTGCAGCTTGATTTATTTTCAATTATCCAGTTGATCCAGTTCGCTAAACCTGTCTGAATGATTCATTCACGAATCAGACTTATTCAGTTCTCAAAGATCTCAATGATCCCGTTGCAGAGGTTCTCAAGTTAACAGCTCACTAGAGGGGAATATTATAAGTGAATAACAGTCTTACATATCTGTTTCTTACAAAATACTACATTGTGGCTTCAGGTATATGGACCACTTTTTTATAATTCTATGGTAATTGGATGGTGCTTTTGTGCCCATTTTTAAGTTTTAAAAACTCCAGTCCCCATTCCTAGTAATTGCATGGAAGCGACTTGTGCAATTTTCCAAACATGTCCTTTTGAGAACAAAGTAAAAAAAGGACTAAAGAAAGACTGTGATGTGGCATGTTTGACTGGGAGCAGGTTATGTAGTAATGTTGTCAGTTATGTTGGTCTTCACCATTTACATGGAGAAGGGCTAAAGGAGCTATATAAATTTAAGCTGTTTTTATGTTTTAATTTTTTTGTCTAAGGTAATTAAGTAAGGTAATTTTTTTGTCTAAAGTAATTAAAAGTGATAGTTCAACAACCTAAAAAAGTCATAATTTTATTCACACTCATATCATTCCAAACCCCTATTATTTTCTAATGTGGAACACAAAAGAAGAAAATGTAATGACAATCCTGGCCCGTCTTTTCAATACAAAACTTGTTTTTTAGTACTAAACGACGCAAGTCCACACGTTAAAGTGACTCACTTAAAAACTTACAAAAGCACCCAAATGTATCATAACATTAGTCAATGGGAGTTGTGCATCATATTACAAGTCTTTGTAAGGCATATGATATGATGGTTCTGGTGAGAAACAATCTGAAATTTAAAGACCTATTATGCCTCTTTTTACAACATATAATATAAGTCTCAGGTGTCACCAGAATGTGTCTGTAAAGTTGCAGCTCAAAATACCCCACAGATCATTTATTATACCATGTCATAAATGGTATAATTTTACCATTTTGTGGTCCGTTCTGCATAACCCGGCGACTCATTTTAGCTTATCGCGGGCCGACCCACTGGCCCGCTTGGTTCTCCTGATAGCCAGTCCACCCCTGATCGGCCCAAAAATGCGTCGGCCCACCAGGACAATGCCCGGTGTGCCAGATTACCAGTCCATCTTGTCCACTGCGTCTTCATTGGCTTTGATGCCGGAAGTACATGAAGACTCATATGTTCACTTTTACAGCCAACAACAGAACACTTATGACGCTTACGAAGCTGAGACATTATTCTTCTCACAGCATCTGCTCCAGCACGGAAAAAAATGGCGGACTGTGTGAAGATCACTCAAGGGAGGAGGGTGGAGTACGTCACAGTCATGGGCGAGGCCTGCTCTAACGTGACATCACTTTAGAGCAGAAAATAAAACCGTTCATTTTGACACACTGTTTTTTATTAATAGAAATATAAGAAAGAGGAGTGGGTGGACTTTTAACATTGTGTACACACACTGCCGACTCACATTTATGTACAGACACCATGTAAAAGTGAGTTTTGCGTAATAGGTCCCCTTTAAGTCATTTTTCAGAGAAAATCTTTCCGACTGTTGCACTTTCATGAGTGCTATGACAGAAGCTTGTTCACAGTGGCACACATTCACGCAACAACTGGCATGTTTAGCACTGAAAAAATGGACCAGGATATTTATAAAATGTACTCCTTTTTGTTGTACATAAGAAACTCACAGGGATTTGGAACAACATAAGGGTAAGTCAATAATTATAGTATTTTCATTCTGGGTTAATCTACCCCTTTAAAGGTGTTTCATCATTCACAGGTTCTCATGTACTGCACTTATTTGTACCTACCTTTGTTTTATGCCTCTGAAATAAAAAAAAATATATAAATCTATACACTGGCTGGTACTGTAGCATTTTTTCACCCACATCTACATAAACTGGAGTGGTGGTGGCGTAGTGGCTAAAGCACATAGCTGTTAATCAGAAGGTTGCTGGTTTGATCCCCACAGCCACCACCATTGTGTCCTTGAGCAAGGCACTCAACTCCAGGTTGCTCCGGGGGGATTGTCCCTGTAATAAGGGCTCTATAAGTCGCTTTGGATAAAAGCATCTGCCAAATACATAAATGTAAATGTAAAATGTAAACTGATATAATGTAGCTCAGGGTTTCTCTAACAGGGGTTCCCTGGTGGTTTGTGAGGGAACTGCAGGGGGTCCGGATAAGGGGGTGAAGAGGTTGCGTACAAAAATATCCATAATTTATAGACTATTAAAAGCATTGATGGATAATTCTAAATGTTGTCTGTCATTTGACAATAAAACAAGAAAGAACAACTTAAAAACCAAGTGTTTTGTGGTTAAAATATTTTAACCATCCTTGTGGTAGACCTTTTTGCTTGATTCTCTCTCTCTCTCTCTCTCTCACTCTCACTCTCACTCTCTCTCTCTCTCTCTCTCTCTCTCTCTCTCTCTCTCTCTCTCTCTCTCTCCCTCCCTATACATGTGCCTTGCTTATATGTATGAGCAAGAGTGAGCCAGCGAGCGCACTTTCATGCAACAAAGGTTGACAAAACGGCATTTTCCGAACAAAGTTATAATGTAACATAATTAGGCAACTTTCATTATCAGCAACCATGTTTTAAAAGTAGCGTTGGACTCATTAACCTGACATTGTTCGCCCTGCAGTCTTGAAAAGCAGTGGGTTCTGGCTGTTGTAGATTGCCACATTACCAGCCACTTGTGTATTGCTTAAGTTCACTGCTGAACTAGCCATTGTTTTAATGTGGCCGGCTACTACTTCCTTGCACAGCTGCCAAAACTCTTAAAGCATAATGTATAAGTTCCTAAAAAATATTTCGAGTGGTTAGAGGGTCACGTCCCTCACCGCAGGTTATAATGGTTGCTATGCCCCTGGCTTTGTTACTTCTATGAAAAGTCATTTTTAATTATTAAAAATAAAACCGTGGCAATATCATATCAAGATATCAAATGTAATATAATATATTTCAATGTAATACACAAATGGAATAGCAAAATTTCCAGGCAAATGAAAAATAAATGGCAGATAAATTTAGAACATGATGGAAATTTTACAACTTTTATTCACTGTGCAAACTCTGATTAAGATGGATATGCCAATGGTAAATTAGATTAAATAAAATGTATTCTTATTATGAGAACAATACATGTAATAAAGGTTCATTAAAATATAACTAGAATTAGAAAACAATTTAGTGCAAAAATGTCACATTAATTACATTTTTAAAGCTTACCATAATTAATGTATCAGTGGGTACTTCAAATAAATATTTTAGGTCAAAGGAATTCAGCAAAGAAAAAAACAATTGGAACCTCTGATGTAATTTATTATATTACGGCTAGAATCTCTTCTCTTATACTCTGTAAAGGTCTGTTTTGGATGGTACAGACCTGTTTTGTCCACATTATCCTGCTGTTTGCATTTCCCCTTGGTAACGGAAACGTCATCAATAGCGATGTCTCCCTCAAAGCCGTTTCCACGGATACCTTCGAATACCACCTGATAAAGAGAAGTGGGAGTTAGACAGCCACCTCACCCGTGACACGTTTAAGCTTTCCATCCACACTAAACCCACACTTGTCCATTATAACAGACATTTGTCAGGTTGTATTTCTTCCTTTCCAATCAAACACACACAGACACACACACACACACACACACACACATAAACATGTTTTCTTGCTTTGTCAGATTTTATTAAATGAACTGATTTATGCATGTAAACGCATGCATTGTCAAGCTTTCATCAACATGAGTTAAAATTACAAATTTATGGTGGAATTAATGTGCTCTCATAATTATGACTCATTCAACAATATTACAACAAAGCGTTTTTGCACAACTCAGCCTATTAAAAGAACAACATAAATATGTTAATATATTAAACTCAAATTTCCCCTTTTTCTCCCCCAATTTGGCATGCCCAATACTCAATGCGCTCTAAGTCCTCTTGGTGGCGTAGTGACTCGCCTCAATCCGGGCGGTGGAGGACGAATCTCAGTCCGCTCATCTTATCACGTGGCTTGTTGAGCACGTTACCACGGAGACCTATTGCGTGTGGAGGCTTCGCGCTATTCTCCGCGGGATCCACACACAACTCGCCACGCGCTCCACCGATAGCGAGAACCACATTATAGGGACCACGAGGAGGTTACCCCATGTGACTCTACCTTCCCTAGCTACCGGGCCAATTTGGTTGCTCAGGAGACCTGGCTGGAGCCACTCAGCACGCCCTGGGATTCAAACTCGCCGACTCCAGGGGTGGTAGTCAGCGTCTTTATTCACTGAGGTCCCAGGTACCCAGCCCCCCAAATATGTGTAATTGATAAAAGAGTTGCTCTATTTATTAAGTCATAGTAATATGGTTCCTCCCACACATTTGCTTGAGTTTTCTACCTGTGTAACCTGCGTTTGACTGACAGCTTAATTATACCAGATGTTAATGCACACTGCTGAGACCTAATCAGATCCATGTCAGAGCCCACATTCAGTCTAACTGCAGTTTACAGACTTATACCCCCAACATACACACACTCACACAGTCTCAGCTGCTTGACTAACAAGTAATTGAAATTGATAAATTAGTGAATGTCAATAGAGCAATGCAATACACATTTCATTCACCCACAAACCCTGACAATAGTTTTGAATAATTTTTTTTTTTACATTCTGAAACAATCAAATTGCTCTTTATTTTAGATTTGTTTTGCTGAATGTTTATTTTAACCCTTTATTTACACATTAAATTGATTGCATCCTGAATGTCTGATTGTAATCAATTTCAGCCTTCATTTGTGTCCATTGAATTAGAGTTAACTGGCTGGGTGGCATGACGGTATAAAACGTGCAACGGTAGAAATTATTTCATTATTACACTGTAAATACTAATATTTATCTCAAATTGTAAAAAAATTGTTTCTCAACTTAAGCTTAATTTTTTTTACTATTCGTAATAGTTGCATTTAAGTTACCATTGTTCTCTAAAACCTAAAGTTATCATTAATAAAAACATTTAAGTGTTTCTAATTAAGCAGTACTTGAAATTTAAAGTTTTGGAATAATAACTCAAATATATACGTTCTTTAATCTTTGGCTTTGAGAAGGCCTACTACTAACTCAACATTATCAAGTAGTCAAGTCAAGTCATTTTTATTTGTATAGGGCTTTTCACAGCACACATCATTTCAAAGCAGCTTAACTGAAAATGAAACCGTAATATCTAATTATAAAGTACAAAATTCTGGCTGTGTGGAATACCAATAAGCCCTTGCGCTTTAATAATTGGTGTATGTTTGGTTAAAACAAGGCAACTATTGTTAAAAAAAAAAATGTTATTTAAACATGTATATAGTTTTAATTCTGATGACTATTGTTGTTGTTTTGTTGTAGTTGATTGAAGTCACCATTAGAGTGATTAGTGTTACCTCTGGTGAACTTGCAGCCTGTTAAATTGATCTATTCTTCTTTACTCAATTGTACTTTACAAAAGTGCAGATTGATGTGCACTAAGAAGTACTGAGTAGAATCCAACATGCTAAATGGCTAACCTAGTGTCCAGTCATAATTTTCCACATACTGTACAAGATGTGCTAAAAATCAATGTAAATAATTAATTAAAAACAACAATATTTTAATCACAGTTGAGTTACATTTACTTGTAACTAGTTAACTTTACTTTACTTTAAAAAAGCATGCAATCCAACTGCCTTAAAAAAATCTAAGGTCAACTAATTAGGTTTTACAGTGTACCATGGAAAAAAAAATAAAAAAAATCATTCATTTCCAGAACTAAATACATCATTTAATTTGACTAATCATACCTATTTATTCCCTTTTCTGAACTCATTGGAAATTTCTCTAAACTTAGTTCCATATAGTCAAAACAATTAACACCCAATTCTTAATTTTGCCTTAAAACATCACAAAAAGTCCAGAATATTGTCTTCAGATGACTTAAAAAAAAAGTTTACTATATTGATTACAAATTTATGTTTGAAAATGTATTTTGGCAAACCGATACCTACAGAAATATTGGCTGTTATCCAAGGGGATGATTTGAATTATAATTATTATTTGTTCATTTATTTTCATATAAAATGTATTTATTTATTTATATGAAGGTCTCATTGAAACTGGAAATTTTTTTACCAGTCTTTCAATATTAAACTATGGAAACCCATTATAAAAATAAAAAAAATAAAATTAAAAAAATTGCATTTTTAAAACTATCATAATCTAAACAATGGTAAAATAAACCATTTAAATATTTATTGTGTGAAATAATTTTAACATTTTCAAAGATTACGACTGTCAAACATAATAATTTCCACCACGCCAAACAATTTAGCCCGTAATACTTTTTTATTTGTATTTTTCAAAAGCTAGTGTACTCGTAAACCAATTCGACGAGTCAGTGTTGCAGTGTCAGCAAGCTTGAGATGAAATATGAGACAAATTATGTTAAAAGAAAACAAATAAAATTCAAGGTAAAGGTCACTTCAGCAGCATATTTCAATATTTTAATAGTGTAGTTTCCAATCAAGCTGTTATATTGCCAATTATGCATGCATTTTTAAAAAAAAATTGAATTGTGTCTATCTAGAATACATAAAATGTTAGCTATAGAAATTAGCCTTAGCAAAAATAAGAACATTTTATTTATTCATTTCCACCACAGAATTTGTTAAAACACACTACAGAATTTGAGATGTGCAGGAAATGACACTGTGGTTGTAATTTTCATGAAAATCTTTTAACAAATGTATAAATCTCCTGTACTGCGTGTATATGTTGGACATTTTAGTAGAAAAAAAAAAATAAAATCGCGAGAGTGTGAAATGTTTTTATCGAGACCCATAAATAGCATTCAGCAACTCAGTTCTAATGATGTTTAGCTTGTATTCAGATCAGTTGCGGTGTAAGACTCTTAGTTTAAACTGACTTCGACAATGCTCCATTATCGAGAACGACAGAAGGTTCACATTCTCGACCTCAGAAAACAGCTACGTAAGTACGCACACTTGATCCCTGTACTTTCATCAACATATACACACACATAATTACCCTTGGCTCTCGATATGCACAACTGAACGAGTGACTCTTCTGAATAAATAAAGTAGGAGAGGAGTTGTGAGAGGATGGACAGAATAAAGGTTTGAGAGCAGACGGGTAATTTGATTTGTCTTCTGTATGTGTTAAACAGTCTCTCTCACTGTACTCAGTCTCTCTCGCTGTGCTAATTGGCTGCGGAGGCCACGGTGGACGCCCAGTGACGCGACATCATCAGGACAATGTCAAGTACCGCTCCGTAACCAAATGCCTGCCTGCCTGAATATATATTAATGCATTACAAGCAGCCACTCTCAAAAATACTCATAAAAACAAATTTAACTACATTTTAAATCACAAGGTCACTGTATGCATAAAAACACGCGCAGAGGGCACCAGCTCACACACAAACACACAACATACACAAACACCTCACCACATAAGGTTGTGGCAGTAATTGGTAGGCGAGGCAATGTACATGTTTCTCTGTTAGTTAATGCAAATTGCTGCTTCTAAAGGCAGAGCATAGTTTACTTTCGTGGGTTGAGCTCATTACGGGCATGACAAAACATTCACTCCTTAAACATGAGCTTAGATGCCAACACAGAGAGAGAGAGAAAAAACTATTATCTGCAGAGTCTAGGTGGTGTAGGAATGTATAAATATAAAATGTAATCTGTAACAAATACTGATTACTTAGTACAAATGTAATCTGTAACATAATGCAGTTACCTTAATAAGGATGTAATGTAATCCGATTACTTTTTTGATTACCTCAAGATCGCATTTTTGAATAAAGTCAAGAGAAAAGTTAATTGTTCTCGATTACTTTTAATCATGACTTCTGAATGTAAACTTGTGTTTGAATAATGTTATGAGTGATGTAGCTATTATTATATAAAAGGAACAAACGTGAAAAACATGGACACTGGCGTAGTGGGCTAAAGCACATAACTGTTAATCAGAAGGTCGCTGGTTCGATCCCCACATCCACCACTACTGTGTCCTTGAGCAAGGCACCTACCTAGAGGTTGCTCTGGGGGGATTGTCACTGTAATAAGGGCTCTGTAAGTCGCTTTGGATAAAAGCGTCTGCCAAATGCATAAATGTAAATGTAGGAGAGTCCTCTATCTGTTATAGAAAATAGTTTATTTTCTCATCAAGCAAATACAGTTAGAACAGATGCACTGAATTATGTATTGGTTAACATTAAAAAATCTGACAGGACATACCTCAGATTCAAAAACACTACAAAGTTGAATTCTGCCATGTATTGCTGTTAGCATGTAGACTCATTGGCACTGACCATTCATTAACGTCCGACTGCAGTAGGTAGATCATAGGCTATCTTCATCATCATCATCATCATTTTAATTATTAATGCCTCCAGTGACTGTCATCTTGTTTTAAAGAATTATCAAAATAGATTTAAACATTTTTAGTGTCTTGGTTTACTTTTAAAATATTACATTTACCAGTATTTCTCCATCACCCATACTTCTGAACTGTTCTTAATAATACACTTATAATCAGATCAATTATCCATTGCACTTTCCCCTAAGAACTCATATTTTCAATTAATTTGGTAGTCATGTGTACAATCTGGATTTTTTTAACAAAGAAAAAAGAAAGGCTGTACCAATTACTGTGGTCATTAAAACATGACTGCATTTCAGAGAACAATTTTAGAGTTTCAACTGAAGTTAAGATGGAAATGAGAAGTCACCCTATAGTTTCAACAGTAGGTGTCCGGTGTACTGGAATTCTGGCCGTTTGCCGGGGGAGAGGTCGTTTCATTGTTTCTATTCCTGCTCCCGTGAAAACGATCGACAGACGGTCGGACGGCGACATTAGAGAACACTTATAACTAATTTAATCTATCCTTGCTGTGATTTTTATGTGGGTCTTACCTTTAAATGCTTCTTTAAATTATTTAAAGTTGTGTCCTTGGAAAATCACTGCATCTTCACAGCTGGAAGGTAAATTGCACTGAACTGTAATGTTGATTCCCTTTTCTCCATTAAAGAGTCAAAACTGTTGGAATTACCAAAAAAATTATAATAGACCTCCAATGGCCATTGCGGTGAAACAACCCATTTAATGGTTTGACCACGTTTGCCTTGAGAGCGCAGTGTTGATGTGAGACAGCTGTTATTTACACATGCGACATTAAGTGGTGCCAGATTTACGTGAGTCACGAGAGAGAACCAGAAGAGGTCTCTAGGGCACATCTGATCATATCTGTACCACTATAAAGCAAGCACTGGTCTTTATCATTTTATGTCAGGAGGATCTTTAGTTTACTTTTATATGTTGAAAATTGTAATCCTGCTAGTAATCCCAATTTTTAATAAATGTAATCTGAATACGTTGAGTTTCACTGTAACTGTAACAAGTTACAAGTATACCGCTACTCCCCAAGCCTGTGTTTAAATGCCTCTCTAGGTATCTAGAGTTTATTTTATTATTAATGATATTATGACGTGGTTCCTTACACGCATCGCAACAGTTCTGAGGTAAAACGTCCACTGCATGGCACTAAAAGAGAGTTAAATATTCTCCTAAACAGATGAAGATTTTAAGGTCAATGATCTCTTGAGTTTTAAGTCGACAAAACCTACCTCCCTTCCTTCCCTAAACCTTAAACCTAAGCCTAATCGAAAGCAAATCTGAATTGAAAAATGTAATTGTTGAAGTAACCTCGTCATGTTGTGGTGCTTCTGTGAAATTTTCGACTCATGCGTGGACTTGCATGCTCTTCAGGACTCGTACCCCAGTCCTTTGTATCGCTATCATGAAGTACATCACTATCAGTTGATCTACCGCGCAATTTGATCACACGTAAAAAAACATTTACGTGGAAAAACCACGTAAATGTACTTGGTTATGTAATGTAAATATTCAAATGTAACACCTTGCAAGTCATGAACTATAGCAAAAGTGTGAGGAACAGGGCAAAGATTAAGTGTTTATGAACTGATAATCCACCCTATTACTCTTGATTTGCCATGTAAAAATCATTATTGCAAAAATGTAGGTATAATAATGTGATTTTTTGAGACTTGGTTGGGAAGTAAAGTATAGTTTAAAGGAATAGGTCATCCATGTGTCATTCCAAACTTGTATGACTTTCTTCCATCGAACAAAAACACATTTAACAGAATGTCTGAACAGCTGTTTTCCTAATGGCTAAAATATACAGACATGGGTCTGTCAAAAAAACACCATTAAAGCCCCAACAGTTGTCCATGCATCTTGTGTGCTACATACCAAAGTCTCTGAAGCTATACAACAGCCTTTTCCCTGCTGAAATTTAAGACATTATTTGCTGAATAATTTTCCTTCCACAAACCTCGGCCATGTGACATGCGAGAATCAATGGTATGTAATACAGTATTTTAATATACTGTACGTGGAAGAGATATGAGTAAGATTTTCAGTGTTTCTTACAAAAATAATTTAAATATAGCATACACCTAGTATGGACTACTTTTAGAGTGCTTTTCACACTTTTCACACTACATTTGCAGCGCACCCAGTGTGGGATGACATCAAGGTTCGGTTTGTTTGGATACAGTGAATGCTGTTTTCCGAACTCTGGTGCGCACCCAGGAACCACAACGGATCCACTTGAAAAGTTGGTCTGTTGTACGGTACATGTGAATTCTGGTACGGTTCGCTGCTGATATAAACGCAATCGTACCTGTTCTGTCCCCTAGGGGTAGGACGCAACAAACTGAAGGAAGGTGTGCTCCCTGCACAACCGTCAGACCAAAAACCCAAGACAATGTTGATCATACAGCCGTGGCCAAGAGTATTGGCAGTGACATACATTTTGTGTTTTGCAAAGTTTGCTGCTTCAGTATTTGTAAATTATTTTTTCACATGTTTCTATGGTATACTGGAAAACAATGATAAGTGTTTCATAAGTTTTAAAGGCTTTTATTGGCAAAATATTCAATTTATGCAAACAGTCAATATTAACAGTGTTGACCCTTGTTCTTCATAACCTCTGCAATTCGCTCTAGCATGCTGGATATCAGCTTCTGGGCCAAATCCTGACTGATGGCGATCCATTCTTGACTTATTAGTGCTCAGATTTAATAACAATTTGTGGGCTTCTGTTTGTCCACTCGCCTTTTGAGGATTGAACACAGGATCTCTATGGAATTAAGATCTGGGGATTTGCCTGGCCACGGATACAAAAATTAAATGTAATGATCTCCGAGGCACTTCATTACCACTCTTTCCTTGTGACATGGTGCTTCATCATGCTGGAAAATGCACAGATCATCACCAAATTGCTCCTGGATCGTTGGGAGAAGTTGCTCTTGCAGGACGTTTTGATACCATTCTTTATTCATGGCAGTGTTTTTGGGCAGAATTGTGAGTGAGCCCACTCCCTTAGATGAAAAGCAACCCCACACATGGACAGTCTCAGGATGCTTCACTGTTAGTATGACACAGGACTCATGGTAGCGTTCAACTTTTCTTCTCCTGACTATCGATTTTTCAGATGTCCCAAACAGTCAGAAGGGGGCTTCATCAGAGAAAATATCTGACGGTAAAATATAGATGGTCCTGACGCTTGCTGGGCACTCTGGGACATCCTGTAGCCTTTTTCACTACAGTTGAACCTCTCTCCTTGATGTTCTTGATGATCCAGTAAAGGGTTCTTTCAGGTGGAATATTCTTTGCAGCAATTTCCTTGCATGTGAGGCCATTTTGATGCAAAGCGATGATGGCTACACGTCTTTCTTTAGAGGTAACCTTTGCTAACAAGAACACAATGATTGGAAGCACTTCTTCCATCCTTTCATTGCAAACAGTCTGCTCTTATAATTCAATCAGAATGATAGAGTGATTTCACCTGACTAGTACTCGTTCACACTTTCCCAGGTGCTGCTGATATGATTAGTGAAATTATGTTGGCTGGTCATTTTGTGCCAGGACCAAAAAAAGAGTGAAATTAGTTTTTTTGAGATAAAGTTCCTTTTTTTTTTGGCCAATGAAGCTTTTTGCAATTATTTAAAATGCATCTGATCACTCTGCACAACAATCTAGAAACAATGTGAATCAACACCATAACAAATTAAGCAGAAATGTTGCGAAACACAAAATGTATGTCACTGCCAATACTTTTGGCCGCGGCTGTAGATCTAATATTGGTTTTTATTGGAAGTAAATATTTTCAAATAGGTAACAAATATACACAGCAGGTATTTGGGATTCAGGGTGTCCCATGGCCCAAAATAATAAACAAAACAAAAAGTCTAGATAGAAAAATTATACCTACTGCTATACCTCAGAAAACACTCCAATTCTGAAGAGCAACAATTTAACAAACTCAAAGCTTGTGAACAAGAGGGATTGGTCTGGCAGCTGGTGGGGAGCGTGGAGGAGTGTGATCGGCCCAAAGTCACAACAGCTCGCATCTGAAAGGCAACCCAGGGATTTTGTAGGCACACAATCAGAAACAGCCAGTCTGCAAATCAGTGGCACCCTCAGACACTCAGAGTAGAAGACACACCCACAGACACAGACAGAGAGTAAAGCGCACGGAGAGCATAGCAAAAACTGCACAAATTATTACCGAACGTAACAGTACCAAATTGTGGAAGTGAACCGTTTGTGATTAAGTTTAATTTGCATCTTTGCAGGCTCGCAATCACAATTATTATGGTGTATAATGATTGTGTCCAAATACACTTCCTTCAGAGAGCATCTCACATTCTTCACATCTCTTGCAACGCATCTGTGGGCTCACGGCAGACAAATGCTAATATTCATCACATCATTGCACATTTAATGCATCCGCAGAAGACAAACACAAGTGTTGTTCTGTACATGTAAAAGTTTTAATGGTAAATCCAAAGAGACAAACTTTAAAACTTCACCTATCACAGTGACGTCCCGAGTGGTAAACAGCTGCCACTTGTATGTGATCGGACCGCGGTTCGGACCCAAATAAAATGATGTGAACACACATCAGCGTGGGCAGCGGGAGGGGGAGAAAATTAACTTTGGTGCGGTCCAAGCAATCTTACCAAGTGTGAAAGCACCCTTAGGGTACTATTAAAATACTTTTTTTTATTGTCATTTTTGGAGTTGGACAACATCCATTATCCATACGTTGTATGGAAATTTGTAGATTCTGCTAAATTTCTTTTATTTTCAATAGAAGAAAGAAGGCCTTGTAGGTTTAGACCATCATGGATGTGTATGACACAAATGAGACAATTGTTGACATACAGTAGGAGTATACAGTACAGCTATACAGTGCATGTGGATGACATAATTTGGTCTTGTAAGAGTTTGATTAGATCATATGAAATCTCTGACTTTTTGATTGCATATTTTGCAGCCTGATCTCATTAAAATTATGTGACCATGGCAACATTTTTTTTTTTTTAAATGACGTGATTTATCACTCATTTGCTGCAGTTTCCCAGTGAAATATCCAGCAGGGGGCACCAAAAGCAAGTGAAATTTTGTTGTAATCAGACAAGGTTTTTAAGATGAATATTAGGTGGATCTTTTTATGATTAAAACGCATCTCCCTAACCCAAAAAGTTAACCTAATCTTAACCAATAATGTCCTGAAAGCAAATTAAAGGTAAAAAAAAAAAAGATATGCTTACCCTAAACACCTAACTGTTACCGTTTTAAAAGCAAATGCAACATGAAGAGCATATTTTCTGAAGCAACTACGTCATTTTGTGTCACTTCTATGAAACTTTGGCTCATCTTATGTCAGCTTATGTGCTTGGCTGGGCTCGAGCCTTGTTCCTAGTATCAGTGAGCTTCCGTGCAAGCTAATCACATAGGAAAAAGTGTGTAAATGTTGGTGGGTCTGTCACACAAGTGTTAAAATATATAATTTTTTAAATGATGCATTAGAGTAGAAGTGTCAGTTTGCAAAAATGTAGTTATAGTAAAATGGTATCTTAGCAAATATGAGCACAGTCTAAGGAGGACATTTTGTCAATGATAATGTTAAATCTGTAGCAGGAGACTTTTGTTGTAGCATTCAACAATTTGTGAATGTTCGTTCAAATGGGAATGTTTTTTGTGTTGGGGTGAACAAGTCCTTTAAAAAAGGTGCACTCAGTAACTTTTGTCTTTGTGTCATTTTGGACTTACACTCACACCAGGCGGCTTGGATGCAGCATCATTTAAAATCAATAATTGTAGAAATGTTGTATTCACAGTTAGCCATGAATATTTTAATCAGTGAGTTAAAGTGTCAAATAACAGGACGGTTACTGAGATGAAATGAGAAGTATTCGGCTGGTCATGTGATCATAACATGGCAGCCCCCATGTGCAGAACCTCTCCATATAGATTAAAGCAGCTTTCATAAGGTTACATATATGACTGGAGTCTTCATTTTAATGTGAGTGCTCATGATTTCCTACATATACTACAAAATTACAATTCATGTCTTTAGAAGTTCAACTTTTTTAATGAGGACAAAATGACTGAATGCACCTTTAAAGTAAGTAAGTAAGAGATAAGTAAGTTCCTCTTCTCGACAGTTGATGATGTTTGTGAGTTTTCTGTAGTGGAGACTTGTGGTCCACTATGTTCAACAACTTATCACATTCGAGAGCAGCACTATCAGAGCGGCGAGAGGTGAAAATGATGGAAATTTCGAGCTCACAGCGAGGATAGGTTAATGGATGAGAAACATGACAAAGATCTGAGAGCATGAGCGGAGAATAGAGGAGCGAGCGATAAAGAGGATAAAGAGAAAAGCTGTGTGAAAAAGGATCAGCACTCTGCCGAGTGGACGCTTTTCTTGCCTCTTCTTGCATTCCATCTTTTCAGAAAATCATAATAAAGCACAGCTAATTACCAGCCCTCACTAATTCCCCTAACTCTTCCTTTGTAAAGCCCCTTTGCTTTTTTGTCATAACCTTGTTTCCCTGCTGGTATCTTTTACACAGCTTTGAACAGCACTGAACAGAATGTTTCGAGCAATGGGAAGTCATACAGAAAGCTTCTGCCTACAGTGTGACATTTTACAGTAAGACTTGGAAAAAAGGTCTTGAGATATACAGTATATACATTGGCCCCAGAATGTATTTGGATACTTAAGGCACACTTAAAAATCCCATTACATTAGATTACAAGATATCAAACCAAGACATTTATTTCAAGAAAGATACCAAAAGCACACTTTGCATGCCAGATTTTTCATAAATAGATGTTTATAAGACTTTAAACGATAAAAACGGTTTATTTTAACTTTAAGTTATAATTGAATTAGACACATTAAAAGCCATGTAAAATGACCAATAATAATAGAGATTGTTTATATATATATAGGTTGTAAAGGTACAGTAGCCTTTTTAATTATAAGGGTCAGAGAGTGGGTGGAAAATGGCCATGTAAAACTACATTATCACTGTTTAGATGCAAGAATCCTTGACAGACATTAAAAGTGGACTGGGGGGGGGGATTAAATGCTACAAATCTGTATGAAGTTAACTTGAAAGTGTATTTAAACATTGAATAAATTGTTATTCACTGAGATTGTGGTAGTAAGCATTTATAGTCGTGTAATATCTGGCAGGTGGCATTTAAGAGCTCTATAAAAGTGAACAGCTACACTGGGCATTTCCTTCGTTCAGTGCCAACTGGCCTTAATTATCATTCGTTACCAAGTCATAGATGGGGAGCAATCAAAATATCACCAGAGGAGCAGACACAAAATGACTGTGTGAGTAGCCAATGCTGTATTTCTGAAACAAACCATAAAAAAATAACAGACTAAAGGCGAAAAAAAAATTATTGCTTCGAGCTTCCAATCTGCTAATTAAGCACGTGGAATGTATGAATACTGAATTAATAACTGCAAAAAACAACTAACTTCAATCATACCTACTGTACTTGAGTGCTTTCAAACCAGATTGCCATTAATCTGAGCCCTGACACACTAAGCAATACATTGATATAGAATCTACCAATAGAGATGGGAATTGTAAAGAATTTAACAATATTTTGACCATAACCATAGCCTTAATCCTTAACAATTATGAATTCATAAGGTCTGTTCCTCACACAAAGCTATTTTATAGCTTCAGAAAACTTGGAGTATAGCGCACAAGTCATATAGTACTTTCATGGTACTTTAATGTCATTTTTGGATTTTGACAGGTTCTAGTAAGTATATGGGTTTCTTCAACTTTGTGTACTTTCATGTCGCAGGATTGATTTTTATTAAAGCAAACAGATTTCCTCTCTCTCTCTCTCTCTCTCTCTCTCTTTGTTATTTGAATGTCACATTAAAACTGAATTGGAAAACTTTGCAGCAGGCATACATAACTTATTTTTGGTACTTGTAAATGCCATTTATGCATAGATTTGACTGTTTTAGCCTTTCAAAAAACATAAACATTTTTATTGTGATTTTTTTAAATAAATTTTTCATAAAGTATGAATGTTCAATAGTTGTGATGTAGATAGATAGATATACAATAGATATGGGGCAGTGGCGGCTCAGTGGTTGAGGCTCAGGGTTACTGACCAGAAGGTTGGGGGTTCAAGCCCCAGCACCACCAAGATGCCACTGTTGGGCCCTTGAGCAAGGCACTTAACTCCAGATTGCTCCAGGGGGATTGTCCCTGTAATAAGTGCACTGTAAGTCGCTTTGGATAAAAGCATCTGCCAAATGCATAAATGTGATGTCATTTAAACCACAAACACAATTTTTTGTTTTGTTTTTAAGTTAGTGTACTTGTGAAAAGCATACCTGAGATGAAATACGAGACAAGTGAGTTTTAAAGTAAAACTTCACTTGAGCAGATTTATTGGGAAACAATTCTAATCAAGCAGTAAATTTGCCAAAATACAAAATGTGCAAAAATATTTTTATTTATTTGATAGGTAAAATGTTATCTATGGAATTAGCCTAGTAAGGTAAAAGAGAACTTGGTCATTTTATTTCAAAATTGTCTGAAATGTTCCATCACATCATTTACACCATGGAATTCTGTTAAGCACAATACAGAGATTGTGTGCTGGAAATGACCATGTGGTGGGAATGCTCATGACTTTCAGAAAACAAAATGACATAAATCTCATGTGACGCAGGTACATTCACTGTTGGATATTGTTAGTAGACATATTAAAAAAGAAATAGAGAATTAGTGAAAAATGTGTTAACAAGACTTTACTTTCAAGAAGTTCAAAGTGCTACAAGTGGCCGAAGTTGAAGAAACACCTGCATCCTTTCCTGGTATAGATAGGGGCAACGTGACAGTCTATCAAATTTCTCATTTTGTGTTTCACAGAAGAAAGTCTGAACTGGTGGAAGAATGTAGACGTTCAAGGACCACTAACAGAACTGAATTCCATGAAAATCTTTTGTTCCAATAGTTTGTTTATAAATATAATGAATCTGACTTAATAACCAGATACTATTCTCCATTCCAAACTCTCTCTCCCAACATCTCTTCTCTAAACTCTCCTCATGAGCACCTCTAAACACTGTGTGGTCTGTAAGATCTCTGTGCAAACACCTCAACTATCATCCCTACTCAGATTAGCCTCAAACAAATTGCTCATGTCATGGATTAATTCAGTTGAGTAAAGCTGTTTGATTAAGTAACAAGTGATTCTACTTGATCTCGCGGTGTCCCATAAGGCTTAGCAATGAAATGCCCCATGAAATGTTGCAAAGACTGACATGCTTTTTCAGTGAGATTCTGTGGGAAAATGAAGCTGAAAATGAATTTATCTTGGCAAGACTCTGCAACCACTCGACGCACACAGCAAGAGTCAATGGAGGAACAAAGAGGAGACAAGGAGAAAGCAAACAAACAGACAGGAGAGAAACACATCTGTCTGTCGGACAAAATCAACTCATATTGTTCAAGAACATCGGGACTGATCTTTAGCATTGATTGATAGAGACCAACTGGGGCCTGGTTAAGAAAGAGAGGAGCGGTGTGGATCTATATAACTCTTCAAGGTGTCAAATACACTGAATTACTGAGTGACATGAAAGAGACACAGTACTGAAAGCAAAATGAGGGCAGAGACTCCAAAAAGAGGCTTCTCAAAAAACATTAACTGAGGGCCTGCCCTGCAAAAAATAAATACAAAATAACCAGTCTAAGTTGGTCTCAGCTGGTTTAATGATTATGATTCAGCAGGACTCCCAGTAAAGAAAAAAAGTTTTTTATAATCTCTCATCAAAATGTAATAACACATATTACGGAAGTTAAATGCTTTTTGAACGTTGTTTCATATTGTCTATAAGCAGTAGTGTAGTTGCATGGAAGGAAGCTCTATTTTTTTAATTCACTGTCTTCATTTCTATACTTTTTCTGACCTTAGATTCTTATAAAGTAAATTTTCTTTACTTTAATAATCACCCCATTTTCAGCCCCACTCTTCAAGCACTTTAAATATGTCATTTTCTCTCTCCAGCACCTCTTCAACTCATCTCTCGATCTTCGCAGCTGCTGTGCTGAGAGCACAACTCAGCAGAAACACAGGTCCAGAGGAAAACGGTAGAGCACGACTCAGCGCTTCCTCAATAATTCCCCTACAGACCCCTCTAACCACACACGAACAGACACATGAAGACATATTACACCTGCCCAATTGAGCTGGGTAATACAGCTATATATATATACACTCACCTAAAGGATTATTAGGAACACCTGTTCAATTTCTCATTAATGCAATTATCTAATCAACCAATCACATGGCAGTTGCTTCAATGCATTTAGGGGTGTGGTCCTGGTTAAGACAATCTCCTGAACTCCAAACTGAATGTCAGAATGGGAAAGAAAGGTGATTTAAGCAATTTTGAGCGTGGCATGGTTGTTGGTGCCAGACGGGCCGGTCTGAGTATTTCACAATCTGCTCAGTTACTGGGATTTTCACGCACAACCATTTCTAGGGTTTACGAAGAATGGTGTGAAAAGGGAAAAACATCCAGTATGCGGCAGTCCTGTGGGCGAAAATGCCTTGTTGATGCTAGAGGTCAGAGGAGAATGGGCCGACTGATTCAAGCTGATAGAAGAGCAACTTTGCCTGAAATAACCACTCGTTACAACCGAGGTATGCAGCAAAGCATTTGTGAAGCCATAACACGCACAACCTTGAGGCGGATGGGCTACAACAGCAGGGGTCAAACACAGTATTAGTATGGTGTTCCTAATAATCCTTTAGGTCAGTGTATATATATATATATATATATATATATATATATATATATATATATACACAGTTGAATTTAGAAGTTTACATATACTTAGTTTGAAGTCATTAAAACTCATTTTTTTTAACCTCTCCACAGATTTAATATTAGCAAACTACAGTTTTGGCAAGTTGTTTAAGACATCTACTTTGTACATGACATGAGTAATTTTTCCAACAATTGATTACAGACAGATTGTTTCACTTTTAATTGACAATATCACAATTCCTCTGAGTCAGAAGTTTACATACACTAAGTTAACTGTGCCTTTAAGAATCTTGGAAAATTCCAGAAAATTATGTCAAACCAATAGACAATTAGCCAATTAGCTTCTGACAGGAGTTATACTGAATTGGAGGTATACCTGTGGATGTATTTTCAGGCCTACCTTCAAACTCAGTGCCTCTTTGCTTGACATCATGGGAAAATCAAAATAAATCAGCCAAGGCCTCAGAAAAAAAATTGTGGACCTCCACAAGTCTGTTTCATCCTTTGGAGCAATTTCCAAATGCCTGAAGGTACCACATTCATCTGTACAAACAAAAGTACTCAAGTATAAACACCATGGGATCACACAGTCATCATACTCAGGAGTTAGGTGCAAAAAGTGCAAATCAATCCCAGAACAACAGCAAAGGACCTTGTGAAGATGCTGGAGGAAACAGGTAGACAAGTATCTATATCAACAGTAAAACTATATAATAGTCCTATATCGATATAACCTGAAAGTTTGCTCAGCAAGAAAGAAGCCACTGCTCCAAAACTGCCATAAAAAAGCCAGACTACAGTTTGCAAGTTCAGATGGGGACAAAGATCTTAATTTCTGGAGAAATGTCCTCTGGTCTAATGAAACAAAAATGTAACTTTTTGGCCATAATTACCATCATTATATTTGGAGGAAAAAGGGTGAGGCTTGCAAGCCGAAGAACACCATGCCATCTGTGAAGCATGAGGGTGGCAGCATCATGTTGTGGGTGCTTTGCTGCAGGAGGGACTGGTGCACGTCACAAAATATATGGCATCATGAGGAAGGAAAATGATGTGGATGTATTGAAGCAACATCTCAAGACATCAGCCATGAAGTTAAAGCTCGGTCGCAACTAAGTCTTCAAAATTAACAATAACCCAAAGCATACCCCCAAAGTTGTGGCAAAATGGCTTAAGGACAACAAAGTCAATGTACTGGAGTGGTCATCACAAAGTCCTGACCTCAATCTGATAAAAAATGTGTGGGCAGAACTGAAAAAGCGTGTGCAAGCAAGGAGGCCAAACCTGACTCCGTAACACCTAAATTTCAGCAAACTTATTGTGAGAAGCTTGTGGAAGACTACCCAAAATGTCTGACACAAGTTAAACAATTTAAAAGCAATGCTACCAAATACTAACAAAGTGTATGTTAACTTCTGACCCACTTGGAATGTGATGAAAGAAATAAAAGCTGAAATAAACAATTATCATTTTACATACTTAAAATAAATTAGTAATCCTAACTGACCTAAGACAGGAAAAATTTTTATATGATTAAATGTCAGAAATGAGACAAACCGAGTTTAAATGTATTTGGCTAAGGTGTATGTAAACTTCTGACTTCAATTGTATTATATATGTCATGTGATATTCTGTTTCCCTCATGGTCATGTGTCTTGTTCTCATTGGTTTATTGTCTTGTTATCTTGTTATTAGTTAAGTCTTGTCATTGGTTGTCCACCTGTCCCTGTCTTCAGCCTGCCAGAATGTTACACTATATATATATATATATATATATATATATATACTCTATAGTTTGTAGGTAAATATTGCTGTTTATCACTGTGTATTTTTATAATACATAGAGATAAACCCTAACCCTTCGCTGACATATTCATTGGACATTTTGAGCTGATTCATAGAAAAGAATCAAACTTATGAAGTGTAAAACCATTTTTGCTTCTGAAGTTTAAATAAGATACACAATTGAAACCCTCAAGTCACAAGAAAAAGGATCATGAAACTACTGTATTGACACAATTTAGGAAATTACCCTTAAATGCATTAACCTTACTTAATTGAATTTGAGAGTAATTAAAAGCAATTTATTGTCTTTCATTGAGAATAAGTCAGTTTCATTGAGCTAATATCGTTTATTTAGATTAGGCCAAATAAATGTACAACAGCAGTTTGAACTCAACTTTAGTTTTGTCAAATTCAATTTACTAAGATTTCAATTCATTTTAAAAATTTTCTTTGGCTCAAATTAATTTATTTTATAATCATTAGTATATGCCCGGTGGGCAAGTGTAAGGATAGTGAAACTGTTGTACTGTCAATTTAATTGCATCTGCTTGTAAAGCTAAGCAGCACTAAAATCAAGTATTAACCACCATTCTTCACAATATTAACCCCCAACACTCTTTTTAAATACCAATATAACAGAATATTAAACATGAACAAATCATGCTCAAAAACATAAAATAACACTTCATTTCAACACTTGATCTCCCTATCCAGTTCCATACAAAGAATGCTGGGAAATGGAAAACCCCTGCCCAGTTTTATCAATGCTACAGTAACACCACATAAAGTTTTCATGCAGTCCCAACTAAAATGGATAGAACGCATTGTGTTCTATCCATTTGACACTAGAATTGTGTTGCTTTAGCTTATTTTAATAAAGTAAAATGTACAAGCAGCAAAGATTATTAAAAATGCACATAAACATCATTGAATTATTAAAATTTTTGCTTATTTATACAACGCCAGAATAATCACATACAGTATATCATAAATATTTGATATATCGCCCTGCACTACAGCCCACCCACATGTGCAATATCAAACGTACATACACACACACACACACACACACACACACACACACACACACACACATGTTGGTCTACCTATCATTATGAGGACTTTCCATAGACATAATGACTTTTATACTGTATAAACTATAGATTCTATCCTCTAAACCTAACAGAACCCCTAAACCTAACCCTCACAGAAAACCTTCTGCATTTTTACATTTTCAATAAAACATTGTTTAGTATGATTTTTAAGCGATTTGAATTATGGGGACACTAGAAATGTCCTCATAAATCACATTTATAGCATAATACCCTTGTAATTACTAATTTGTAACTTACAAAATTGTCCTCGTAAATCACAAAAACACGCACACACACACACACACACACACACACACACACACACACACACACACACACACACACACACACACACACACACACATGTTGGTCTACCTATCATTATGAGGACTTTCCATAGACATAATGACTTTTACACTGTATAAACTATAGATTCTATCCTCTAAACCTAACAGAACCCCTAAACCTAACCCTCACAGAAAACCTTCTGCATTTTTACATTTTCAATAAAACATTGTTTAGTATGATTTTTAAGCGATTTGAATTATGGGGACACTAGAAATGTCCTCATAAATCACATTTATAGCATAATACCCTTGTAATTACTAATTTGTAACTTACAAAATTGTCCTCGTATATCACAAAAACACGCACACACACACACACACACACACACACACACACACACACACACACACACAGAGCTTTAACCTTTTCATGAGTATGGTCTAAATTCCCCTGCAATGACCCCCAGAGTGAGTTATTTCTGCACGTGTTCATATGTGCCTGCAAAACCTCAGATGATGCCTTCATTTATTTATTTCTAAAGGTGACGTTTCTTAAGCCATACTGAATGTGAGATCTGCATGTCTGTTTACTATGCACAACTTAGAAAGAGAGAATGCTCTCTAACAAGAACGGAGAGAATAATGCGTTTATTTTTTTGCCAAGATGAAACAAGATGCAGATTGTTGCAAAGAAAGTTGAAGCAGCATTTTCCCGGCATTCAGCTGGTTGTGTATAGTTTGTGGAGGTGTGTCAGACGATGTGTAGGACTGTCCTTTCGGTGCCGGATTTAATTCACTCTCCCAGTACAACAGTGTGTGATAAAACAACGGCAAAAGGCGATAAACGGTAAAACTTTATGCGCTCAAAACCAATGAGTTTATGAAAATCGTAATTAATGATAATAATATGTTGACATTTATTGCCAGCCTGTAATATAAAGAAGCATAGAGTAGTATTTTTGTATATCTAAAACAGCTGGAAGTGGCTTACACCGGAAGAGGTCTACATTCAAGGTTAATAATGATGCCGCCCTAGTTTTGCTGAAAAATAAGGTGGATACCATGGTAAATATATACAAAACTGGTTATGTCTACTGAACTGTATTTGTCTTATTGTGTATTTATTTATTTTGCTTTATTTTGTTTATATAGCTATAAAAATATATAGACAAATAATATAAGGAGTGCCTGTGCACTGTTTAAAATTTCAGACATTTTGTGTATGTGTGTGTGTGTGTGTGTGTGTATGTGTGAGCGTGTATTTATCACTTTGTGGGGACCAAATGTCCCCATAAGGATAGTAAAACCCGAAATTTTTGACCTTGTGGGGACATTTTGTCGGTCCCCATGAGGAAAACAGCTTATAAATCATACTAAATTATGTTTTTTGAAAATGTAAAAATGCAGAAAGTTTTCTGTGAGGGTTAGGTTTAGGGGTAGGGTTAGGTTTAGGGGATAGAATATAAAGTTTGTACAGTATAAAAACCATTATGTCTATGGAAAGTCCCCATAAAACATGGAAACACAACATGTGTGTGTGTGTGTGTGTGTGTGTGTGTGTGTGTGTGTGTGTGTGTGTGTGTGTGTGTGTGTGTCAAGAGCATTGTCACACCTGGAATGGTCCACTTGGATAGATTACAGCATCTGCCTTCCTCCATTCTGGCCCCTGTTGTCCCGACAGAGTCCAGATAGCAGAATCCACAACTGCTATACTCTTCACCCTCATCAGAACATTGAGTGTTCCTGTAGAAAGACAGACAAAAAAGCAGAGCTCTGTCAGTGACTTATACATTTTCCCCAAGCTACATGATCACCTCTGACAAAAATCACCAGTTTATGTATGATTATACCACGTGTCTGTTGAATGCTTGATTCTGATTGGTTGACGGACATTGCTTAACGATTCCATATCACTTTGCCAAATTATTTCAGTTATTTCAAAGAGCCATACAGGCTACAACAACAAAATAACAATTTAAAACAAAGTCATTGATTAAAGTAAATTTGTTAAGAATGTCAAACAATGTCTAAAATATCCTACATTTATTTTCGGTTAAAAAGAGCCTTCTCTCTCCCTTGTCTCCCCCGTACTTACACAGGTTCACACTCAAGTTGCAACTGACAAACAGAGCCGCAGCCCCAAAACTTGATCAATACAACAATTTCTATTATCCAAAATAACTTTTAAAGTTTCAAAACCCTAATCAGCCTCACATAGCTGTAGTGGAAAGCACCGCGCTACCCACCTCGCTCACACACACACACACACACACACACACACACACACACACACACACACACACACACACACACACACACACACACATACAGAGAGAGTGAGAGAGAGAGAAGCAGTTCTCACATGATGTTTTCTAATTAGCAATGAAGCTTGAGCTGTATTAAAACTTGATATACTTGATAAATACAAAAGTTTCTATATTATCTGAAATATCTGTGGGAGCACTCCCCCTCTCACAAACACACATGCCCACACTCGTGAAGACACAGACATTATATGTGTAACGCACACACTAAGGCCCAAACATACTCGTGACAGAAAAACAGAGTCGTCATGTCAGCGCACTCCTGCATCTTAGAGGGGATGAAAAAAGTTGTTACGGTTTATAACAGGAATATGGTGATTTTGAAGCGATGTTAATTCTGACGAGAGCTGCAACAAAAAAGGTAAACCCAGAAGCGATCTCTCTCATTTTCTGAGTTTCTCTCTTTTGATCCCTCAATTACAAACTCACACATACACGTGCAGAAACGAACTAACTTATTACTCCAGTAAGTGCTCTTGTAAAGCAGCGCAAACCTACGTTGCTAGTTCTAATGTGACGTTTTGGAATTAGCAATGAAGGCTCGTACTGTATTAAAGCAAGACGCTGAATCTGTGGCGGAAGAAAGTAGCTCCACTCACAAGAGAGTTTGATGTCATAAGGTGTGGTAACTGTGGTATAAGCAGAATAATTGACTCCGGCCCATTGAATTGTTAAAAAATAATGCACACCCGAGGAGCAACGGTCACTCCGGATTACCACCTCGGGTGTGCATCCTTTTTAAACAATTCCACGGTCCGTTGTCAATAATTCCTTACATAAAGTCTTAGAATGCCAGACTTTGAATATCACCATAAAGTCTGGTCCCCTTTGCAGCTTTATCTGCCCAATAAAGATAAACCAATATGGTTTTTATAATGCAGAATAGCCAATTTACAATCAGAGGAACATAAAATTGGTGAAATAAAAACACTTTTATTTTACACAATTTATTTATTTTCAAAAACATGAGCAAAATGTATTTGTGTCAATCATTCATATTTAAATTCAAGTAATTTTCAAGTAAATTATCACATTTTTGTGTAAAAATTAAAAAGTAAAAGTTCTGCTTATGTCTCATGAATAAGGTAAAAACATTTACTGACAATACTGAAGAAATGACCATCTAATGAAAATGTTTCATATTTTATGGTATGAATTTAATGCAAAGACATATTTAATAATTAGAATATAAAGTTCTAATACTCTGATCACTTGCATATAGGCACCTCAATCAAATATCTGAATATCTTTCAAATTTAGCGACTACAGAAGTTCTTCCTCAGAAGCACTCAGTGTAGCAGTCTGGTGCCTTATTGACATGACTTTATAAACAACTTTATAAACATACCTTATAAACAAGCCAATCAGATTGGAATTTGCCGTTTTGTGAAGCTTTTGCCATTTGTGTTCGCAAAGTGCATCAGACATACAGTACTGTGAACAGATTGTGGGTGTTGTGGTGTGTGTGTGTGTAGTAGTCAAAACACAAAGACATAAAACAGAGGCGTCTTATCCCCTTTGATAATATGTGGCTTAGTATGCTTATTATGAATGTCACAACTTAGATTAGCTGTCACAGACATTAAACGCACACAGGCATACACAAACATACATACACACACACACTCATACAAGATTAGAGAAACACTTTGACAGAAGGCAATAAGGCCAAGTGGCACCTTTATGACTCATGCATTAAATTATTACTCTGACTTTGTGCTTAAGGGAAACCAATATATAATTCAGTTGCACTCTGGGACAGTGAACAAAGAGGGAGAGGCAGACAGAGAGAGAGAGAGAGACTGAGAGAGAGAGAGACTGAGAGAGGACAAACTTTTGTAGTGCCTCAAATTATGAACTGGCACAAAGCCATTAAACATTAAAACACAGACACACACTAGGAATGGGTATTTACAATGATTTGCTGGCATTATGGTATTAAGCAATTTTGTGAATTTTGCAATGATTTTAATTAAGTTTTTATTTGCCCATTAAGTTTCCTAAAGAGTGTCTCAGACTATTTTTGAGATCACTATTTGTTTTGCATATTGTGACTATGACAGTGTAAATACAGATGTTTAACAGTATCTCTAATTTAAACGTAAGTAGCAAAGCAGCACCATAGTGTGTATGTTTGATTAATTTCTGTGAATATTTTCAAACTTTCATAACTGAGTGAAAATATTAACATCGAAAAACATTGAATATTGTCAAAAGGCAGAAAAATATTGAGATACATCATTATAGTTAGATCACCAAGCTCTAACACACACACACATTTCCAAACTGTTACCTGCAGACTGTAACCTCATGACACACACACACACACACATTTCCAAACTTTTACCAGCAGACTGTAACCTCATGACACACACACACAAGATAAAAGCAAATGTGACCAACCAACCGAGCTTCACATCTTTACTTATTCAAGAAGAGCAGGTATAAATGAATAACAAGGTGGAGAACAAGCGCATTAACAAAGCAAACAGATGGTACTCTGACAAAGTGGCACGCTCAAAGTACAAACCACATCGCAATAAACTCATCTCCAGCCATCTGACCAATATCAGCCCATAACATTAGACACAGTTCCATAAACATTTACTGCCATACATAAAGATTATTTGTCTATTAAAGCTGATGTGTGTCATCATCTGATGTTAAAATACTCTAATACCAGTTTAATGTCAAGAGACAAAAATAAGTAAACAATTTTTAGGTTGACATCCTGAAAACTGGAAGAAAACACAATGACTCTGATCCCAAGTGGTTTTGACTTGGGCATTTCATAACCATCATGGAATTTCATTTTTGGGTGAACTTTTCCTTTCAGCTCATACGTGCCTTTGTGGTGGCAATATTAACCATTACGCTGAGCCTGGCATTGAGCGAGCACTGTAATAACACTACATTCTAAAAACTATCACGGTATAGCCATGTTTTTGAAGTAGTACCATGGTACATCGAAATGATAATCATTCAGTACCATGGTATATGTCAAAGAATATGCCAAAGAACTGTATGATTTAATTACTGTACCATGGTACTGCCTCAGTATTTATTTGTAAGGGAAATGCATTGTAATATAACCAGAATGTGTCATTACTGTACAGGTATTTCAGTAATCAAAGCAATTCATGGAAAATCAGTGAGCCTTTAACAGGGAAGCCTTGTCACACTATTAGTTCGGTGCCCATGCTGAAAGCGTCTGACTCATTTCAATTACCCCAATCATGCTGTAGCTGTGCTCGCTGGGTGATAAATAAACAGAAATTGTGTGTCATTGCATCTTTAAGATGATTGCAAATCTTTTGTGAACAATACGGCAGTTACTTACTCTGAAAAGACCTGTGTGCGGACACACTGGCATAGGGAGTAAAAGATCCAAACATGAGAGGACCTTGGCTCACCTTGTCAAAATCGTTCACCTTCTAAATGTGTTGAAGATGGAAGCAGTGGAGGAATGCTGGACAGTGGCAGGCAATTTTAGAGCACGGTTCAAATTAAGTATGGTACACGCTGCTATTTTGGTACAGAACAGGGTTTGCTTCTTGCTTGTTGCTCATTCTTTTTTTTTTTTAAAGTAGCAACCTTGCTGATGCAAACAGCTTAGACCAGCCTCAAGTAGTTTGCTGGTCTTAGCTTTGACCAGCTTGTTGACAGAGGCTAACATACTGCTGTGTTCACAAGGTTCCACATTGATAGAATGAGCTGATTTGAGGATGAAATAATCATAGAATTTGTCAAATTTTGTCAGTTTAGTGACATCAAATCTTTTAAAGATATTTAGTGATTCTTTTGAGTCACGTAGACGAAAGTAAAGCTTATATTCACAAGCAGAGCTGCATTTTCTGCTTTGTTTACTTAGTTATGTTTGTGATTGGTTGTTTATCATGTCAGTTAGATGGTTTTTCCTGTCTAAATGGGCGGTTCTTGGCCAGTTGAAGCTATAAACCCCAGACTTATGACTAGTTATGCACTTACAATGGAAGTGAATGGGGCCAGTGTATACACACTAAATACACACTATTTCAAAAGTATAGCCACAAGGCATAAACATTATGTGTTCACATGATTATAGTGTGATCAAATAATTTGCTAACCTTATGTGTACAGTTATATCCAATATATATAAAAAATTGTCATGACAATTTATCACCAGTAAAACCTGTAATCTGGTAAACGAGTGCAGATAAAATCATGTTGACACATATTATGCACTGGTCCCATTCACTTCCATAGTAAGTGCCTTACTGATTTATTTATTTATTTTTTACATAAATGAGGGACTGGTCAAAATAATTTTTGTGCTAAACAACATTATGCCACAAATGCTGTCATTTGAGCTTAACTTGTATTTAACCTGGAACATTCATTTAATACTTACTGTATAAATATTGGCAATACATTCTTGTCCACCTTCAAATAAAGACCAAGCATGTGTCACTAAACCACGACAAAGACTGATAAAATACTTTGTCAAGCCAAAGCTGTTAGGGTCACATGCTGAACGATCTAATGGACTGCTGCTGTGATTGACTTCTACTCTAATGGATCCACTGGCTGTTGAACTCTATTGTAATGAACTTCAAGCCTAATAAACTTGCGGTCTAACAGAACATGCTATTGTATTGCTCTGGTTGAAACGTCTAATAGAATACTGCACGTGTAAAGAGTGACAAAACACAATCTATATGGTAAGGAGACCTAGTCAATATGAAATCAAAATCGACCCTGTTTACTGTTTTAATACATGTTCTTATGTTATTGTGGAAAATCGATATTTCTGGCCCATATTGTCAAATTGTCTTTTTGTGCACTTTGGGGCCTATTTTAAGAGTGCTAGCGCTAAGCACAGTGCTATGCCATAAGTCATAAGTGCAAAGTCAATGGGCATGGCCATGACGTTTTGGTATGTTCATGCAACAATGCACTAAGTCTAGGCACAAGTGGGTTTTGCGATATTGCGTGCACATGGCAATTTAATTTGGAGGTTCTTCTCTAGTTTTTTCAGCGACTGCGTCCTATTATATAGTCCATTCCCTCAAGCACCAGCAATATAAACAAAGACAGCACATTCATATAAAGTTGGTAGTGTAAAGGGACTGTATGCAATGAATTAGAAGAATAGAAATATGGACTAATATTAGTTTGTGCATTAACTGAGTCCTTATTAAATGGGACACACTCCTTTTGTACGCATGAAAAATGTGGTTCAGGATATGTATGTAGGATCTGTTAATTTATTGAAAATATAAATGAAAGCGCAGCGTAGTTCTAGCGGGAAGACTAGCAGCTGTACATTGTCGCACCATTAGCTGGGTAATTCCCAGCCAATCACATGTAAGCCATTGCTTTATAATTCTGCTCACAATCTATAACATTGCTGTTTCAGTGTGTTAACACGGCAACCTCCACCTCCCCACCACCACCAGTTGAGTCCCATCCTGCACGGGGATAGGCCCCTCGCCCCTGCCTCCTATCTCCGGCAGGATATGACGGTTCCGAGTACAACTTCTTCGCCAGACAGCCTACGCCAAACAGAGACATTACTTTTCTAACGTAATCTTCCATTAAAATGTAATGACTTAAACCTCTTTGAAAACATTAATTGGGTTGTAAATGCCATTTCATGTTTCAAAAAAAAAAACTGATGAGGCAGCAGCTGTAAATTGCTTGAATCATTTAATGTTGTTTGTGTCAAAAGAATCTCTTAAGCTTATTAAAACTAAATACTCTACCAATAAAAAACAACATGGATATCTGCTGCCTCCTTTTTAATCAGAGATCCCCATCCAGATATTTAGAGAGGGAATAACTCTGTCTCTTTGCTTGCAAAGATTTATCGATCCAGTGAAGCAATGCAAAACTACTTCTGTAGGACTATCAAACAGAGACAAGCCTTAAAATAATCGAATATACTCAGTACTAAACACACACAGATGTTAAAAAACACATGCAGTGATTACATCCCTATCCATGCAGGTGAAGATCATTCGATATGAGACAAGACTACTAGGTGTTGTCTACTCTGTGCTAGTACAAATATTATATAACCAAACAGTCAATCGAACAGCTAAAACATGTAGCTGTACGTGTCCAGAGAAGTCATATTACATCTTTTTTTTAATCTCTTGCATGATAATATGGGTGCCCAGTTGTGGACAAAACAAGTAATCCGATACAGTATTTTTTCAGACACTTGGGTTGTGTCTGAAACGTGACAAAATGCTGTCTTATCAAGTGGAAGTAGAAAGGTATGTCGAAATCTTATGTTTGCACATTCTGTTCTCTATGATGCCTTCATAGAAAATGGAACCAATGGAAGAAAGATGCAATGAAAGTGAATGGTGACCGATGCTATTATTCTGCCTAACATCTCCTTTTGCGTTCCACGAAAGAAAGTCAAACAGGTTTGAAACAACATGGCGGTGCATGAATGAATTCGGGTGAACAATCTATTTAATTTTGTATTTTTGTTAACATTTTACAATAAGGTTAAATTTGTTAACATTCTTTAATGCATTTGTATCATGAACTATCAATGAACAATATATTTTATCTTTATTTATTTAATTTCAAAGTGCAAAATAATGTGTAATGTGTAGTGTAATGTTAACATATACAACTTTTGATTTGAAAAATGCATTAATTTATGTTGACATTTTTAATAAAAAAGATTAATAGTGTCACAGCTCTGGAGAGTTTGTCCATTTGTTTTGTATGTTTGTAATTTTCTCTCCCTCATGTCTCACAGGTGCAGCTGGCATGCAACACTGATTGTTCCGGGGTAACGCTGATCATGCCACTGATTAGCGCGAGGATCACCTGTTCTCCCCTAATTCACTCCCTTCTTAAGCCTTTGCTAGATTGTTGTTTGATGTTCAGTACTAACCTCACTTTCTCTTATTGTTAATAACTCCTTTGAACTGTTCCTCTGCTCTTGGGTCTATTTGTCTCACTATCGTTCGTTACTGATAAATGCTTACTAGGATTATTCATTGTTAATGTTATTGTTAATAAATAGAACCTTAATGTGAAGTGTTAATGCATTTTTTTTAAAGCATATTTAAATTTTTTCACATAAAATAATTTGAGAAAACAATAATTGACAAAAAGATGTGTTAAAGATGTCCACTCACTCTCACACATTCTCACTTTAATGTAATGTGGCAGTTTGGAAAACGGCTACTGGCTAAATATTGTTTAATTGAAAGCAACACTCATTAAATGTTGTTTAATGGTATGACATGGCTGTTCACATCATTTCTTCACAAATCGCTAAAGGAGATTTTAACACTAGAATACTGCAACTACAGTCATCCCAAAAGTGTTGGAGTAATGTGGAAAGAATACCCGGAAAGAGCTACTGTATATGTTAGTATTCTTTTTATTTCTATGGCAGTTGCTCACTTGGCACATGCAGCTCCAAGAAGTATGCAACCTCTATGCTGCCATGGGCACTCAGCTATGATAACATTTCTTTATTTCTTTTTTTTTTTGTTGTTGAGCAGTCACTTGATGCATTAATGACATTTGATTATATACTCAGGAGCTGCAGGATTATTATATAATGGCAACATCGACAAGACCTTTACTAGCAAATATCCTGAGCTGTGACGTCAGTCACATCATGTCATGCTTTTAAGAGCCCTCCAATAATTAGTCACCTTGCAAAACATCTTCTATAATATAATAAAATAGCCCTGATAAGGGTGTAGTTACCAGCTACCAGTAGGGGCTAACAGCTTAAACTAGCCATTTGACCCATTTGTTATATGTAATGAATGTTATGCAATGAGATTACTTTTTAAATGTTTTGATAATGATTTTTAAAATACTTTAAGAGTTGAAACCACAATACCGTCATTTTCAAATAGGATTTCTATAAATATTTATTTTATTTACTAATGAATACAATTAAAAACCTATCCTTTCCCCATTACATAGTCACATATCTGTTCCATATCACTTCGTCAAATAACTTATAAAGCAAACATTAGCCAAACAAAATCAGATAAGAATATCAAACAATTTCTATAATAACCAACATATACGTATTGTAATCCCTAGTTAAAAGCACCCCCAAAACCTCCCTAACTCACACACATACATACGCACACATATCGACACTCACAAGCAAGACACAGAACCTTGATTTGAATGCACCCCTTGTGACTTCATCAATACAACAGATTTGCACTGGAAAGCCACATATAAGAATCGTGATGCTACCGCCCAGGTTTTAGGCACTTGTTAAAAATGTTGCATAGTGAGGATGTCTTCAAAAATAATGACATAAATAGTTTTCATTTATCTCTTCATGTCATACAAAGTCCAGTAAACATAAAAAATGCTAAATCAATATTTGGTGTGGCCACCTTTGCATTTTAAACAGCACCAATTAACCTAGGTACTCCTGGACACAGTTTTTCTTGGTTGTTGGCAGATAGGATGTTCAAAGCTTCTTGGAGAATTCACCACAGTTCTTCTATCTGTTTAGGCTGTCTCAATTGCTTCTGTCTCTTTATGTAATCTCAGACTGACTCGATGTTCAGTGGGGGGCTCTTTGGGGGCCATGACATCTGTTGCAGGACTCACTATTCTTCTATTCTAATCTTTTCTATTCGTAAAAGTAATGTTTGGGAGCATTTACATTTCCTATTAACACAATAAAGCTGAAGATATAAATAATCATCTTGTGACAAAAGTTGACTTATAAAAGTACTGTAAATACAGTATATATATATTTTTAATATAATATAAAGGCCATGGTTCTCAGCAGGAAACCAATGGAGTGCGTACTCCAGGTAGGGAAGGAGGTATTGCCCCAAGTGAAGGAGTTCAAGTATCTCGGGGTCTTGTTCACGAGTGAGGGTACAATGGAGCGGGAGGTTGGCCGGAGAATCGGGGCAGCGGGGGCGGTATTGCACTCGCTCTATCGCACTGTTGTCACGAAAAGAGAGCTGAGCCGGAAGGCAAAGACGAGCTTGGAGTAGAGCCGCTGCTCCTTTGCGTCGAAAGGATTCAGTTGAGGTGGTTTGGGCATCTGGTAAGGATGCCCCCTGGGCGCCTCCCTAGGGAGGTGTTTCAGGCACGTCCAGCTGGGAGGAGGCCTCGGGGAAGACCCAGGATTAGGTGGAGAGATTACATCCCCACACTGGCCTGGGAACGCCTCAGGGTCCCCCAGTCAGAGCTGGTTAATGTGGCTCGGGATAGGGAAGTTTGGGGCCCAATACTGGAGCAGCTGCCCCCACGACCCGACTTCGGATAAGCAGCTGAAGATGGATGGATGGCTGGATGGATGGATATATTTATTTATTTATTTATTTTGATTCATTTTTTTTTATTGTTTTGAAACACTGTCAATCAGTCATTCACAACCGCTTTCAACTAGCTAGAAACTATTTTAAAAGCTGGTTTTAGATTTTCCGTCAGCGTAGAACATCCAAAAGTAATCTCTGCAGCTAATGCAAGACCAAAGTCTTATTATGCTAATTTAGCACTGTTGTATCTAATGCTAGAGTAGCCAGTGCAGAGCTAATCCCAAATAATTGGGATATAATCAAATGTAATGCAAGGACAGTGCTGCAAATAAAAGTCTAAACTCTCATATCACTAATGAGGTTGTAATTTACTACCAGCACAGAGCAGCAACACAGTCCAACACATTAAGATTGCTAACAGGTATGTCTGTCTCACGGCAGGGCGTCTTATGTAATGAGAGTTGAGCCAGCTGTGCCTCCCTTTCAGTTTAACATCTGTGCCCACAGTGCCACCCACATTCCAATGCAAAGGCTAATGATCAGCAGATTAGTGTACACAAGCAGTATTTAGCTGATATCATACTGGCATTCAGCATATAATAGGTTCCTACGGCCTACTTTGTCCTACGGACAGAGTCAACACTGCTAAAAAAAAATTACTAAAAAATGCTTAAACTGGCATAAAGAGGTTAGCTCGTCTCACAACTTGTCCATATTAGTTTGTCTGGTCTGTTTTAATGTATCAAGATGATTTTGAGGTAGACGCCAAAAAACACAGACCAGGCTGGGGGACCAGCTAAACCAGCTGAGACTCATTTAAAATGGCTTGAAAATAGACACAATATAAAAAATATCAGACAGATTTCTTTGAACCAGATTCAGAAAGAGTCAGTTATAGCAGTTTTCGTGTTTGGGCTATGTTCCAAAAACCTAGTTAGTCGTCTTGCTGTCTAACTGCCTACTTAGGCAACTGCCTTATAAAGCAGAACCCTATATGAAATTAGACTAACAAGTGAATGATTTTGAACACTCTACATAGGCAGCAACTATGTGCACCACACAAATTTCCCTCATTTGAAACATATTGAGACTCAGCTCAATGTTGATGCTTAGCATGTCGCTAAGCTAACAAGGCAAAACTCTAAGATGCATACTGTATAAATAAATACAGTAGCTCACACATTGGGTAAAATAGTCTTTAAGTAATTAATTTGGTTTGAGCATTTACTCATCTATCATAATATAATATTATGTCAAAATTTATTCACATTTATGTCGGTCCAAACCTGTAGGACTTTCATTCATTCATGAAACATAAAAGTTTATATTTAGCACAATGTTATTTTTCCATACAATGAAATTTAATGAATAGCAGGGTTTTTTAAGCTCCACAGAGAGCAAAAAAATGTAATAAATCACAATAAAGATACCATAAAACTTATACATTGTTTTTAAAATCTTTAAAAGCCATACAATAAATTTGTGTGAGGAACAGACTAACATTTAAGTCATTATTCAATGAAAATATGAATGCTAACTAATCCGTGTATCTTCCGTTCATTTCATTTCCGTTTTAAAAATAAAAAACAAATAACGAACATACTGGTGTTTTCATTTTCTTTTCTGCAAAAGTAAAAAATCAAACATTCTACAAAATTGTACAATTCTAGCCTTTTTCTATTTTGTCTTTCACATTCTCCCTTCTCAAAACTAAACCTGAAGAGAAGAAAACAGAAATCTAAAAAAACTCAGGACTCAAATTTACATTTACGAAACTCTTCTCATCAACACTTACAAAAGTCTCCAGCAGGGGGAGTACCGATAAGAGCCTTAACATCTAAATCCTTTTTAAGTGTCTTGATAAAATCATTTCATGGCCCCTAACCACATCCTCCAAAGTTTTAGCAATAAATGCGTTGAGTAAATATGTGTTATTAATAAAAATAATAAAAATGGTATATCCTGTCCTATATGCTAAAATGAGAACTAATATATATATATATATATATATATATATATATATATATATATATATATATACACATCATTTATATGTAAAAAGTATATTTAATAAAAACAATTCTTCTTTGTCTTTTGTAGACATTTTGAATGGTTAATACATATTTAAAAAATATATATTTTTTTTTTATTGGATTTGTGTATGTTTTTCCTTCACCTGTGCTTGGCTTTATGATTGTATTCATACATCGTTTGACCTTATTGAACATTTATATAGAAAAAAATCCACAGTTTTAGCCCAATGTGTGGACATTTCAGATGGCCACTTACCCACTGTAGGCAAATTTTGCAACATATATCAATGTTAAATTGCCGATCTGGAACGAATTCACCATGACGCCATCTGACCAGCTTAAATACAAATCGTATCTTCACTTATTTAAAGATAAAATGATACATCCGAATCAATATGGTATGTATCATTAAGGGACGTATCATTTTATCTTTAAATACGTGACAATGTCTCTTTGAATCTGTTTGCTTGATAAACATGTGGAGGAGAAGAGACCTAACATACATGTTTTGTGGGGTAAGAGGATATGACTATTCAGATGATAAATCATAGTGTTGTAAATATGAAATTTTGTGGATAAGCTATTGTTATCATGAGGATTTTTAGGGATATCATGTAAAGGGACTTTTAAGGGGGAAGGAAAGCCCTATTCAGATGGGATTAGGTTACCGGACATATATCTGTATGTTATTACTGCAGATGTCTTTTAGTTTACCATCGATTTGCATGGGAACTAAGCGACGTCTGCAGAAATCACAGAGATGGGTGTGTCTTCTGCAATCTTTTACACAATGTCCCCATGTAACTGACCTATCAGAAAATGTATGGCAGTGCTGATTAATTATGCAAGAAATATTAAACATGATCATATAATGTATCTGGGATTATTAAAAGAAATTGATTGGAATATCTGGCAAAATACAACAGAACTGGTGATATTAGCAAGCCTGAAATCCTATATAACACTCTGAATAAAAAATATGTCAAATCCGTTCACAAAATATTTGTCCCTGTATATATGTTCTGAAAAATGGGGACTAAATAATTTTTTTCCTGGCTTAATAAACACTCGACAGCATAAAATGCATTAGAAAAAACACGCATCAGTCCAAACACAACAGCCAGCATTATCTGCAGTTCATCTGAAGTGAAGCGCATTTTACAATTTCTGGTGTCTTCTCTTGGCTAAAATCTACTTCTTGAATAACTTGAGAAACTACGAATGTTAAAGGATTCACATGTTGGACAGAGCAGACTCACTGGCTTTTTACCAGCCAGTCATTTTGCATGGGATTATAACTATGGGTTATTTTATTGGGCATAGAAGGTACAATTGCCTATGCTATCATCTATAATGGCACGGGAACATACAGTTACTGGCATGACCAATTCGCATGGGATTAAAATCAACTCACAAGAACAGCAGGACATAAAGTTCTGCTGTCAATCCTAAAGTGTCAATCCAAACCATTACGCAAACTTACGTGGACATTTCGGGAAATATCAGCCTACAGATGAGTTACAGACAATTGGAAATCTAATTTACAAAACCAGTATTAATATCATTTTTCTTAAACGTAATTTTCTGAATGTATAATGCATTTTTTTTAAAAAGGGAATAACTGCTAGATAAAAATACCTTTTTAAAGAAGTTTTGTATTATTATTATTTCAAAACGGATATGGAATGAACGGAAGAAACATGGATTTAAATACTGTATTTTTGTGTTTCTCGGTAGAAAGAAAGACATAGCAGTTTTGAATGACATGAGGGTGAGTAAATAATGACTTAATTTAAATAATTTTCATTTTGGGGTGAACTATCCCTAAAAATGTCTCTGTAATCCAGACAGGGAGGCAAATGTGAAGGGTAAGAGAGCTCTAGCAGATAGTAGATAGTTTGAGTATGAGGTGTGTGTGCACCCCAGGGTGATTTTGATCGTGATTAATGTGATTCGCCTTTCAATTTTAATTTTCATTAAGGACCTGCTGTCCTCTCCAACTCCTAAATAGCAATGGAATTAATAAAACATATCCTTTGAAATATAAAGTGCAGGCCTGCAGAAGAGAATCAAATGCTTTTGGAAAGCCGAGCAGATTGTCACGCTGTCTGCGTTCACCAGCCACCCCCTGCCACACGCCCAGCCTGTGTCATGAGTGGCAACTGGCAAATAATTAGACAGTCCTGTCTCATTAGAACAGGAGCAAGACATGCGGAGAGACACAAAGGTAAAGAGGTGGGGTAAAAAGCACAGCAGACCGACAGCGAGAGGGGGTGTCTGAATGAGCAGTTAATGGACTGATACATTTTGGAGAGAGAGCACAGATAAAAGAGCGAAGGGAAACAGGATGTTCGGGTACTTTATTTGTCAAACTAAAAAGCAAGAAGGAAGAAAAAACCTTTGGTCTGCTGTCAAAACTTTGATGGCAGTATTTTTATGATAAAGTCCTTTCACTAACCAGCTATTTGAGTTGGCAGAGGCTATTTACACTAGTGCAAATAGCAAAAAAAATATCTTCTTTGCACGAAGTGATACAGTGAAACAGTGATAGATGCTATTTGCACTTCGCTGCATATAGTAGCAGATACTATTTGCACCCCAAATTAAATGCTAACATACAGTATCACTGCAGCATTTTTATTGTGTTTATTTAGAGTGCCACAGACATGCTACATCAACACCTAGCCCTAAACCTAACACTAACCTTCCCTTACTAAAAATAAACCATGATTTTACTTCAGTAACCATAGTATCAGCATGGTATTTTGTAGTTAAATCATAGTAACAACAAAATTAAACATGGTTATAATATTAACTATATTACTGTAATAATACCATGGGTAACTGGTTTAAAACTATGGCATCTGCCAAATCACATGGTTACTACAATAATACTATAGTCAAACCATGGGTCATTTTACCCAGATCAAACCTTTCTCTCACCTCCCCGACCATCTCTGTGACCAAATCACAGGGAGGCAATTAACCTTTATATTATATTTTTATTTATTATTATAAGTAGTATTAAAGTAAACATTAATAGTGGAGACAGGAAACAATAGGCAGAATCTAACCTGGGTCGTCTAAACAAAAAACACATTGACGTTACACCCCACGCCACAGCAGCTACACTAGGAATGCAGTTTGTCTTAAGATTCTGTGTTTCACCAGACTATTGGAGTGCAAATAGCTGCGGTGTGTGGAAGGTGCTATTTAGACCTAGTGTACTCTGATTTGAGTTTAGTGTGTGTGTGTGTGTGTGTGTGTGTGTGTGTGTGTGTGTGTGTATAACATCTCATCATTCTATATTTCAAACAAAATACTCAGACAATTATAGGCACTATGTGTCTAGACATGTGTATTGTGTATTGGCAGTGACATATATTTTGTGTTTTGCCAAGTTTGCTGCTTCAGTATTTCGAGATAATTTTTTCACATGTTTTTATGGTGTACTGGAAAACAATGATAAGCGTTTCATACGTTTTAAAGGCTTTTATTGGCAAAAACATTCAATTTATGAAAAGAGTCAATATTTATAGTGTTGACCCTTGTTCTTCATAACCTCTACAATTCGCTCTAGCATACTGGATATCAGCTTCTGGGCCAAATCATGACTGATGGCGATCCATTCTTGACTAATTTGTGCTCGGATTTTATCACAATTTGTGGGCTTCTGTTTGTCCATTCGCCTTTTGTGGATTGACAACAGGATCGGATTAAGATCTGGGGATTTGCCTGGCCACGGATACAAAATTTAAATGTAATGATCTCCGAGCCACTTCATTATCACTCTTGCCTTGTGACATGGTGCTTCATCATGCTGGAAAATGCACAGATCATCACCAAATTGCTCCTGGATCGTTGGGAGAAGTTGCTCTTGCAGGACGTTTTGATACCATTCTTTATTCATGGCAGTGTTTTTGGGCAGAATTGTGAGAGAGCCCACTCCCTTGGAGGTAAAGTAACCCCACACATGGATAGTCTCAGGATGCTTCACTGTTGGCACGATACAGGACTCATGGTAGAGTTCACCTTTTCTTCAACTGACTTATGATTATCCAGATGTCCAAAACAGTTGGAAGGGGGCTTCATCAGAGACAACATCTTTGCACCAGTCTTCTGCTGTCCAATCCTTGTACTTCCTGCAGAATTTCAGCCTGTCCTTGGATGCTTTTCTCAGAGAGAAGTGGCTTCTTTGCTGCCCTTCTTGACACCAGGCCATTGTCCAAAAGCCTTCGCCTCACTGTGTGTGCAGATGCACTCACACCAACCTGCTGTCAATATTGAGCAAGCTCTGCACTGGTGGTGACACGATTCCATAGCTGACTCCTCAGGAGGAGACGGTCCTGGCACTTGCTGCACACTCTGGGACGTCCTGAAGCCTGCTTCACTGCAGTTGAACCTCTCTCCTTGATGTTCTTGATGATCCAGTAAAGGGTTCTTTCAGGTGGAATATTCTTTGCAGCAATTTCCTTGCATGTGAGGCCATTTTGATGCAAAGCGATGATGGCTGCACATCTTTCTTTAGAGGTAAACATTGCTAAAAGGAACACAATGATTGGAAGCACTTCTTCCATCCTTTCATTGCAAACAGTCTGCTCTTATAATCCAATCAGAATGATACACGTTCACACTTTCCCAGGTGCTGCTGATATGATTAGTGAAATTATGTTAGCTGGTCAATATATATATATATATATATATATATATATATATATATATATATATATACTGTATACATGGGCTCCAAAGTATTGCTCTGAGCTCCAAGAAAAATAAATCTATTCAGAATGGATCCAGGATGAGAGATATTTAACATAAATGTACTGAAAAAAACAAACATTCTGAATAATAAAATCTAATTGACACTTTCACCAATATTTGTGTGTGCTATGCATGTGGCAACACTCTAGGCTGAACTATTTAAATCAAATGTGGATCGAGTCTCCTGTGTGCATCATGAAACCAAGAAAAATGGCTTGCATGTGCCAGGAAACACACACACACACACACACACACACACACACACACACTATCACATGCAGACACATTAGACTGTCTTTGAGCACCGAGAAGTGACAGATGTCACTTTGAAACAAAGCTTAATGTTTTAACAGTCACAATAAATAAGTAATGGATGTGTGGATGACCTGCTGGTGATAACTACACATGCAATACATTTTATCTCACAGATACAACCTGATGCTGTGGTAGATGAAAATGCTTTCAGGTGGAAAAGCCAAGATGTTAGTTACACTAAAAGCCAAAGTTTAGATGCACTTGACTGAATTTATATTTCTTATGATCGTTAAAAGCTTTTGATTTAAATGCCTGAAATTAGTTTTGTAGACAAATATAAATTGTGCCTATGTATTAATTTATTTATAAAACATGTTCTATTTTTTCAAATAGATGAGTTGGATGACATAGTGAAGGAAAGGCATCCAACAAGGGTCCAGGATACATGTGAACTCACTCAATACTGTTAAAAAGCATCTCAGGAGGCACCTCATTAAGTTGTTTGAGAGAATGAACAGAGTGTGCAGAGCTGGAAACTAGATGTTCTTGGTCACAACATAATTCCCATACTTCCACTTGTGTTATTTCACAGCTTTAATGACTTTATGACTTGTAAATTGTAATTGTAAATGCTGATAAAGACTCACCGATATGTTTTCCGTTCATGTGGTAGTAGAAGGAGATGCAGTAGGGAGCTCTGGTGGACCCTGATGGTCCTCGCGCAGCTGTCACGTTGTAGAGGGGAGAGAGAAGACGGGCTCGGTCCCCTGCCTGACGTGGCCGCGACGTCTCGATGTACATGTAATAGCCTTTATTATAGAACGAGAGAACAGAACACATGTGAGTGAGGGGGTTGTGTGTGTCTGTAATGCACGGATTGGAGTGTGTTAGTGGTTTTGTGTGTTTTTTACCTTCTTTTGTCCCACTCCTGTCCATATCAGGCCCTGTGTTAACCGAGCGTTTGGGGTTCTGAGTGAAATGGTTCTGTCTGGTCCAGTCAAACACATCGCTGCGGTCTTGAGTGTACCCACATATCCGCACATCTTCGAACCCACATATGTGATCTGACAAAAGAGCACACTAGTTTAATGGTACTAAATTCAATAGAGCAATAAAGTCCCGAAACATACTCTATGCAAGTAAGTGAATGCATGCAGATGATTCTAGATACACAAATTCGATTTCATGTCATTGCATTAAGAAATGTATCTGAATGCAATCCTGATGAAAAATGAAACAGCATATGTTGGTGCCAGCATATGTGTTTTTGAATGCTTGTCTTCAACATGGAAAGCTAGTGTCCCAACCAGGCTTTGTAACTAGCTTAACCCTTTTGGGGGCTGTGCTGGTCCACCAGCTATACCAGAATCAAACAAGCTTGTTCTTATATGCTATCTAAGGGGCAAGAAAATAGAATACAATTGGCCAAGCATTTGCGTTTACATACTTGTACGAAGTATGTTTCTGTCCTAATGCTGATGAGCAGATATTAGGAGCTTTCTTAGTCACATTCACTATAGAGCACAACAGGGCCCACTACTTTTTCACCCATCTTGGTTCAGGAAGTATTTTTTTTCTTAAATTATTTATTTTCATAGGGATTTCATAACGTAAAAAAAACAATTGCATCATGGGCAATGCGTCATAGGAGTGGGCGGTCGCTGTTGGGTTCTTTTGCCTCAGTTTGTTGTAAGCGATTCTCTGATTGGTGGATTTTTTTTCCCATCAGGATCATGGGTAGTTTAGTTAATCACTACAAATTCCACTATTATATGGATAGTTCACCCAAAATAATGTATGACTTTCTATCTTCTGCAGAACACAAACAAAGATTTTTAGAAGAATATCTCTGCTTTGTAGGTCCATTCAATGCAAGTGAATGGTGGCCAGAACTTTGAAGGTTGAAAAAGCTCATAATCTATATTTTCAGAAGCGATATGATTGGTGTGGGTGAGAAACAGATCATTATGCAATTCCTTTTTTACTATAAATTCTGATCCCTGCCCAACAGGTGGTGATATGCAAAAATAATGTAAATTGCAAAAAAAAAAGAAAAGAAAAAAAAAATGTGAAAGTGGAGATTTATAGTAAAAAATTACTTAAATATTGATCCGTTTCACACCAACACCTTTCATATAGCTTCTGAAGATATGGATTTAACCACTGGAGTTATATCCTCCTGAGATCCCATGTCCACCTGCGTGGGCATTGCGTTTTGGTTTCGCAAAATGCAACAATGAATTTAAATTAATTTACACCAACTGATCTCAGTTCAGGAGAGCTCTGGGCTGTCACTAAAGGGTTAAACTTTAGACGGAGTAAGGTGATCAAACAATATGTCATCGATTACAGAGGAGTACATGTTTGGTTGAAACACCAACAAAACTACATCTGGTAAAACCTAATTAAGCTTTTACATTGAAACCTGTTTGAGTCAAAAGATTATAGTCTCTAGAATCATCCTATTTATCTTGAAACGGCACGCTGTTAAACACAATGACCACATTCGTGGACTGTATGCTCAGTTTCAGTTAAAATATCCTATATTCACTGTGCATTATCGCATTGAGTACCAAAGGATGCATCCAAAAACTGGAAAATGTTGCTTTCAGAGGCTTTATATGGAGGTAGGATGAAAATAGGGTGCAGACAGTCAGCTCACTGGAGGTTGTCATTCACTAAATAGGGAGCAAGGGAGCATCCTATCTATGGAATTAAGTTCATTCATTCCATACTTTCTATTTAAAGTTCAGTTTCAGGCTGCAGATGATGTTTGGACCACTCAACATGTTTGGCAGACATGAGACAATGTTAATCAGTACTTAGATTCAGAATGTATAATGTATAATTTTATTTTATCATGGTTGGCAGTGATTGGATGATACTGGCCAATACTTTAAATCATAATCATGTATGCCTATTTCTGATGTAATGTCTATAAAGTTTCAAAAACATGAATAACCAACACTTTGATAAAAAAATCTGACTTTTTATAGCTTGATATTCAAAACTTAGTCCCACTGTCCACTGTGTCCACATATGTGCACATAATCTTTTTTATGTTTCTTAAGGCTACTGGTTACATATAAAAAAGGAATGTAAAAAGCACATAGCTGTTACGCAGGGATTTCAAGAGTATATGGATTGCTTTTATGCTGCTTTTATATGCTTTTTGGATCTTCAAAGTTCTGACTACAATTCACTTGCATTGTATAGACATACAGAGCTGATATATATATCAGGGTTCCCACTCTTTTCAAAGCACATTTTTCCAGGACATTTTATGTTCCACACGGTTGCAATATTTAAACAAAAACACACAAGAGGTCATTAAAATTGTGGTTATTAGAGAGTTGTTTTAACAAAATTCCATATTCGACAGTTTCATTAAATTTCATCCACAAAATGGTGTCTAATCAAATTTAAATAAAACTATAATCAAATGAAAATACAATTATTTTAATAATTAATAAAAAAAAATATTGTTTTTATCAAATTAATTTATTTGCTACAAAATCCTCACAGCATAATCCGAAACAACACTGAAGATATTTATATCAAATAAAGTGCAGCACAACAGAACATCACAGATGTGAGATATTGCCTTAATACATGTTTATTATTATTATTTAATAACATTAAACATCCCCATTTCATGTGTTCATTTAAAACGAGCAGTTATTTTGGTGTTTCTGTGTGTTGGCTACATGAATAAGTGTGATTATTAAACCCCAAAAAGCTTTGATTTCATTACAATAAACACATAGTCTGCACACACACGCACACACACACACACACACACACACACAGCACATGTGACGCTCATGATGAGGGGATTTCAGCGTACGAGCAGCCGCTTCACACATTCATTTTGAAGCATGCAGCACATGCAGATCAAATATTTATTTAATTAAATCGCAGCCTTTGTGGTTTAATAATCACACCTGGACATATCGAGATTAACATTTCTTTATTTAATCATGCATTCAAAAATTCACTTTTGTCACAAACATGTCATATTCATTGACATTTCAAATTTTATAGCTAATGTAACTTTTGAATTCAGCAATCCGTGTTTTCCACATTGCGGAACCATAGGGCCCCACATGTGACGGCGGTGTAAGCGGACTCTTAATCTACACACTGAGGTGTAAAGGCTGCATCATCCCTACGCTGCTACCACCTCGGGTGTAAATTCATTATCAAAAAAATTTTAATCTGAGTCTGACTGTCGTCGTTATCTAAAGTTTACAACTCAAATGTGTTTGTCGTTAACCCTCAGCAGTGTTGGAAGGAAAACATTCTGCACTATATCAGTACTTGAAAATGTTACAAAAACCTTGTCAGAATCAAACAGTTTTATTATACATACATATTTTCCAGGACAAATCATTATTTTCCAGGACATTTAGGTATTTTTCTCATTTTCCATGACTTTTCCATGACTGGAAAACTGCATTGCAAAATTCCAGGTTTTCCAGGATTTCCAGGATGCATGGGAACCCTGTATATATATATATATATATATATATATATATATATATATATATATATATATATAAAATGTATTTCATCTTAGTTTGTGTTCAGCAAAAGAAAGAAAGTCATACACATCCGGGATGGCATTTAAAAAAATATTATTTGGACTTATGGCTTCAGCAGAAGCATATACCAGCTCTTGGTAGGTTTGTCATTAAAGGGTTATAAGTATATAGTTATATAGTTATCAATTCCCCTCTGGAAAAAATGAATGGGATTTTTACTTCCAGAACCAGACTGTTGCGCTCTATAAGGAGGCCTCTCGTAAGTCTCACTGGAGTACTGAAGTATTCTTAGCATTCACCTCTGTTTACCGCATTTGCACTCATTTACCTAACACAGAATACACTGTATTAAAGAATACTATAGTTAGCCACATAGAACTTCTCCAGTCACACTTTTAATGGCTTGTTAACTCATTTAAGAGACAAAGAAGAATGGAGGATTTCCATGTTGTGATTTGAAATGATCGCAATTCTCTCTCTTCCGCACACTATCCACCTCCTCAATTTACTCTGCCAAGCTCCAGTCTTTTTTAATTTATGTTTGTTTTATTGTACTACTTTGGCAAAGCTCTGCGTTTTTGCTGCCAGGAGAACTGTGTTGAATATAATTGGAAAGAACTGAAAGGCAGGGACGAGCAAAAAACAGGAGGAGCGTTCAGAGTGAAGAGAAGTAGAACAAGGTAAAGAAGGAGAACAGGCACAAAACCATCATGGAAAGAAAAAGTACAGGACAGTCTCACCTGAAGGTCGTGGGTAAGTGTAGGCTGCATGCGGAAAATAAATCAGAAAAATAGTGACACCAGGGCCTTTATATTAAATGACAGTCAACACAACAAATCCAATAATGAATCAACATCACACAGGGCTGGGAGGTATAACAAAAATCAAAAACAAAATAATCTCTTTTTTTCAGCTTTTTAATGATATTTACTGTAATGTATATGTTGAGAGTTATGTATTTGCTCTGAAATGGCTCAAAAGGGTTATTTTAGTTTATCCATCATTTTGATCAAACAGTCATTGTTGCCAAGTACATTTAAAATGTTTAACGCAAAATGTAAAATGCAGTAAAAATCTAGTTAAAATATTCTAGGTAATATAATAATTATATTCAATCATTTGCAAATATATATATATATATATATATATATATATATATATATATATATATATATATATATATACACACACCAATATAACAATATATAATAACAGATATTATCTACATACTGTATATCTTTACGAACAAAAAACTATACATGAAGAATGCCACATATAGACTTTTTTACCGTAATAATTGTTTGGCTGAAATCCAATGCTATGCTCTTATAGGTAGGCATAGATTTAAAAAGAGGCATAAATGTGCCATCGGTTTAATTGCACTGTCCATTGTGACAACCTACCCCATGCTCATTTCAATTACTGTATTATTGTATAGCAACTTTTTAGAAAAAGGAAGGTAACTTACGCTCTGAGTACTGTATGCTGCGTGTGACGGTGTCTCCCCTCCCAAAACTGGTTACAGGACTGAGGCTGACCTCATATGACAGGGGAATACGTAAGTCTGTGAGCGTGTAGGTCATCAGAACACCTTTCAATGGCTCTTTAGTGGTGATCTGCTTGGACAAAATCGTCTGTGTGTTCTGTGAACACAGACAAAAAGATTTAAGAAGCATCATGATCAAATGAAATCTGAATGACTGATATTTCTGAATGAATGGTTCTTTTAGAGAGTAGTCTACATTTAGGAGGGTGATTGTACTAGAAGTTTTGCAAACCATGTCCATTTCATTCAAATAACATATGCAATTATTAACAATACATCAAGGGAGATGCTTAAACTTAAAGGCAAAAGAACCAAAAATAATCATTTAAAATGATTTATATTATATTTGAATAATTTCAAATCACCCTAGAACTGCATTTGGAATGAGTACTGTAACACATGAATAATTTATAACTTCTTAAAAAAAGGTCAATCATTTAAAAAATCATCAAGCTTTGGAATTGATGGGGAAAATAATGATAAAACACCAAATGCACCATCATTAAAGGCTCCACCATTATCATTAATTTTGACTCCAATCTCAAAGGCTTTTTAGTCCTTTTCTCAGCTGGTCTGTAACAGTTAATGAAGAATCACCCAAGAATAATGAAAGAATATCTATTTTTATGTCTTATATGTAGATGTGGTATTCTTCTGACTGCATAATGACATATTGCCTAAAATAAATAAGCCAATAAGAAATCTCATTAGTACAAAATCCTACTCCGGATAGTTGCAAGGGCAGTTCACCCAAAAAAACTAAAAACTTTATGACAGAAATGTAATTGGTTTGGTGAACTAGCACTTTACAAGTCAAATATGTTTGGGGTGGCTGTGATTTTGTTGCATTTTCCCTTTTAGTGAGGCCAAAATTATGCAAGAAACTTGTTGCGTCACACCCAGTGTTATACGTCTAACTCGCTTTTATTCAGAGAACACAAAGAGCCACCTCAGTGGCAGAGAAATGATTTAGTAAGTGCAAGGTCAGCTGCTTTAGCCATCCTGTTGTAAGAAGGGTTAAAAGTCTTTGCTCAGGGCAAAACAGCAGCGTGCTGACTAAGTACACTTGGTGAAAGAGTGCAACTTGTCATTCTCTCCTTTGAGTTTCTCTAGCTTTCCCCTGGCACATTTCATGACTCAGAATGCTGCCGAGTCTAAAAAGTTTCTAAAAGTCCTTTATCAAAATGTTTGATTGTTTGTCTGCACTGTGGTTTTCCATTTATTTATTTTATTAGCTTTGTTAAAGACAGCATTTGGTGTTTTGTAGGACAAAATAGAACTGTGTTTCATACTTAGTAAGGCCAGAAACAAATGACGCAATAATGTGAACGCAAACGCTAGTAGCTACACAAGCTCGATATCATGTATTGTTGCTGTCCAAAATACAGTACGTCAGAAAATAATCAATAAATAGAACACAATTCACAATTATCATCATTGTTGGAAGGGGCGCTATAGTGTGCATTAGCATAACATTAGGGCTGGGAAATTTACATGATAATTTCTGCGATTGATAGTTGAACATTTAACAAAAAGAATCACAAAAATAACTAGAGAGGCAAAGTTTGTCAAGACAAGCTCTGAAGTTGGCTTGACAAAGCCTTTAACTACACTGTAAAAAAAAGTTTTTATATTTATATATTATATATTTTATATTTTTTATAAAGTTTAAAAAATTTATCAAGACAATACATGTAATTTTATTGTAGAAACTTGTGTTTTTTAGATGTACAAATTATAATTTTATTGGAAAGACTCAATTTTAATTAATTAAACCCACATCTCTCAGCTACCCACCCACACTGCTGTAAAATTTAAAAAGAGGAGACACCTGGCTATTGAAAGATGTAATTAGTAGTTAGTAATGAATTACTTTTTAGAGTAACTTACACAATACTGGTTATGACAAGCTTTTACATCAATGTTGTCATAGGGGACAGTTACAGCAGCATGTTGCAACTCTCCCTACACTGACAGCCATGATAAAACTTGCTATGCTAGCTTGACACAATAGCCTTGACACATGGTAGCTATGCCTTTTAGAAGCTAAGATTACACAGATTAAAATTATGTAACTTTATAATACTTCACGCTAACAATTTAGACAGTATGACAAAAACTCTGAGCATGAAATTACTTTTTTTAACTAAAATTATTTTTTGCAGAAGGAATGGTCACATGAGGCTGCTTTCTTCTAGAAAGGTGGAGGAGCTAACTGAGCATGTGCAGTAATAATATCATCACTCTAGCTCATTCCTGATTTGAGGAATAAGCCATGTTGCAACTGCCCCATGTTGCAACCGTCCCTGCTCTCCCCTACATGTACTGTTCACTGTAAATTATTGTTAAAATTATGGTAAAAAAAACAATAATCGGGCATTCCTAGAATTCCCTGTGTGACCCATTTCATTATGTTTTAAGTCAAGTCATTTTAATTTGTATGGCGCTTTCACAACACACATCATTTCAAAGCAGCTTTACAGGAAATCATGCATTAACAAAAAACACTTGCTATATTATATGTAGTTTAGTTAATGTTTATTGCATTATTTTAATTTCACATGTTACCCTGATGCTGTTTTGTGTTTGTGTGAGTGAAACTGGGCACAAGGTCTCTACATGTATATTGGTCATTGCTCCTGAAAGGGTGACTATTGATTAACATTATGTAATCACGTGCCTTTCTGCAATCACTCCAGTGATTAAAAATATATTATAAAGTGAAAAGCAGAGTATCAAGTTTACATATTTAAATAATATCAATGGTAGTGAACCGTAAACAACAGTATAAAGGCATCAGAATAACATCCCATAAAGCCTGAACCATGGTCATTGTATATTTTGTGTAAAGGTTTGGCAACCACAACTGCTGGAAATTTACAGTAAATTTTACAGAATTAAAAGCTTTTTCGGGGGGATTTTTTTTTCTCCCAATTTGGAATGCCCAATCCCACTGTGCTTTTAAGTCCTTGTGGACGCGTAGTGATTCGCCTCAATGTTGCCACGGAGACATATCACGTGTGGAGGCTACATGCCATCCACAGCTGCATCCACACTCACCTCACAACTTGTCCCACCGAGAACGAACCACATTATAGCGACCACGAGGTGGTTACCGCATGTACAAACTTGGCCAATTTGGTTGCTTAGGAGACCAGGCTGGAGTCACTCAGCACACCCTGGGATTCAAACAAGCAAACTAGCGAACTCAAGGGGTGGTAGCCAGCGTCTTTACCACTGACCAACCCATTTAAGTTTGATGGTTAAACAGACATCATCATCGAAAACCACAATTATCAGTTAGAAAATATATAGGATATAGGAACTCTAGGATGAGTAACAGTTGATCATTTTAATCTTGGTTTAGGGATTTTGGAAAAACCCTAAACCATGTCTATGGAATAACATCATTTTAGCTTGACTGTTTTCAAACAAGTTTCAAGCACTTCCCCCATCTGCCACTTGTCAAACTCACACCATTGGCTGAACCACTATTGTTATGTCTACATCAGTCGGGAACGGCTAAACAAACAAATTGAATATCTGTTTGGTTCCACTAGTAGCGCATAAGCTTTCGCCTTGAATATTTCATTCTATAAACTGTATCTTATTAGATGAAATAAATGTGCAGTGAGGTGTTCCAGGTCGGTTCTCACTCCCAGGAGATGTGTGGTAATCACAGGGCCTTTGGCACTATGGCAGCCCAGGGTTTTTCCATGAGGGATTATGGGTACATGCAGTGGCCCCATGGAAGTGGTGCTCAATGGAGTGAGAAGTTATCTTCAGCTCTGCGTGGAGACCCGGGCGGCAGGTAAACCCGGCACCATTTCTATCCATACCCAACACACATGAACAAGTGTGTTTTTGTGTGAAACTTCCTTCCTTTGTTCCTTCTTTCCAGACAAAAAGTAAAAATGCTCCTGTGATGTTAACCCTTCCAGTGAGGGTCAACCACATTTGTTATCTGCCTAATTAAGTGGCACTGTAAAACCCTATTACTGGTACAGTCAACACAGCAACATGGAGAGGTGTGCCACCACACTTTAAACACTAAACCCATTAGAGCCTGCAGAATGCATGCCAAGACTTAACAACTGAAACCTAACACACACACACACACCCTTTTAAAAGTCACAGATAAATGTATTGTATCTGCTTGGCTGCTCTTCTCCGGTAACTGGAATTTTACTCAAATCTCACCTCATTTAAGTCAACTCACCATACTCTCTTCCTCCCTATCTCTCTCTCTCTCTACTCTCTCTCTCTCTCTCTCTCTCTCTCTCTCTCTCTCTCTATCACACACACATACCAGATGTTTTCTCAGAGGAGGCGAGGGGGGCAGTGTCTCCTCCAAAAATTGGATGAGTAAACAATTAATAAATTCATGATTTTGTTTCTTGTTAAATAACTATTTTCACTCAAAAACCCATCAGAATACACATGTTGACTATAAAAACATCTTAATTAGATGAAACATTGATATGACATGATTTTGATAAATAGTATGTTCATATAAACATACAAAAATAATTAACTATTTGTTGCTTGTTGATAGCACAGGTGTTCCAAATGCATTTAACCTTGTAACTGTGTAAACATCAAATGGGACATGAACTTTGCCTCCTCATCTTAGAAGTCCATCACAAAACAATAGATTATATATTGGGTGTTAAGCAGTCTGTATTGGTCTGTATCTGGATCTTAGGGGGTGTGATATTGGTCTTAGTTGGGCCATAGGGGGTCTGCTATTGGTCTGGGTATTAGGGGGACCAGTATTGGTCTGGGTTGGGGTTGGAGTTTAAGGGGGTTTGGTATTGGTTTGGATCTGGATCTTAGGGATCTGTATTGGTCTAGGTCTTAGGGGTCCAGAATTGTATGGGTTGGGGTTGGAGTTTTAGGGGGTCTGGTATTTGTCTAGATATGAATCTTAGGGGTCTGGTATTGGTCTGGGTTTTCAGGATTCTGATATGGGTCTGGATCGGGACTATAGGGTGTCTGGTATTGGTCAAGGTCTGGGTCTTAGGGGGTCCAGTATTGGTTTGGGTTGAAATTGGAGTTTTACAATTGGTCATTACTGGGTCTCTGGGGGTCTGGTCTTGGTCTGGGTTGGGATCTTAGGTGGTCTAATAGTGCTCTGGATCTGGACCTTAGGGGGTCTGGTATTGGTCTTTGTTGGGGTCTTATGTGGTCTGGGCCTTAGGGCATCTGGTATTGGTCTAGGTTAGAGTCTTGACTCCTAACTGCAGTCTGTGCCAACCAAATAATCACTGACTGCATCACTTCAATCTATTGCCTAATATGATCAAGGATGAACAACTGTCAACTCCAACAGTACAACAAGGGATACTTCACTGGCCACTGCCTGCATCTCAGACTTAGGATGGACTTCACCAGAAATGAACTGCCACATGCTTCCAGCTGGACAATGAAGCACACCTCATTGACCTCTGCTTGCTTCACCTTGATTTTAGGATGTGCTAAACTCTCTTAAAATGGAATACATAAACAATAAATTAATGCCAACTATAGCCTTCACCAGCAAAACAAAAAGGACACTGCATCTACGTGCACTTTCACGGTCAATTCAGGATGGACTTCAAAGACACTTAATAATTCACCTTACAGTTCAATCATTATCCCTTAGTTTTAAACATTGCCCACCAACATCTACTCAGTTTACTCAATTTATACATGACTTATAATACCAATATTAGTTATCTATGTGTAATACATTCATGCTGTATAGTCAGAGGAAAACTGGCTCCCCCAGCTGTGCCTGGTTTCTCACATGGTTTTCTTTCCCCCATAACCAACATTTTATAGAGTTTTGGGTTCCTTATCACAGTCACATTTGGCTTGCTCACTGGGGCACTAAAGACAAATAATTTTTAAAGCATGATTTGTAATCACGTTTTTCACTTAAACAGCTCAATGGGTACTTTAAGACATTACAGATATTACACCATCATTTTCTGTTACAGAATACTTTTTCTGTAAAGCTGCTTTAAAACAATGTGTTTTGTGAAAAGCGCTATACAAATGAAAAACACTTGACTTAAGAAGTCTGGTATTGGTCTGGGCTGGTGTCTTAGGGGTTATGGTATTGGTCTGAGTCTTAAGCAGTCTGGTATTGGTCTGGGCCAAGGTTTTTGGGGGGTCTGGTATTAGTCTGAATCTTGTAGCTTCTGGTTTTGACTCTAGGGTGGTTTTCATACTGGGCACCCTTGCTGCGGTCCAAATCTGAGTGTGATTGTTCCTACTAGCGCTGGTCTAGTTTCAGACAATTTCAGATTTTGTCTACACCAGTGCTTTTCCATCATCATCTTGATTCATCACAAACGTGCATATGATTGAGAACACAATGCGGGTTGCTATATTTGTATGTTTTTAATAATTTGTTGTCATTATGCTCTTGCATAACAGCACTTGCGCCTCTGTGCGTCACATGCCATAATTCAGCATATACAGTATTCATGTCCTTGAAAAGACAGCTTTATCTCATGCTCACAAATGGTGGCAAAAGTAGACATCTGGTGACGAGCAATGCATTTGCATCCCTGCCACTCATGGTGCATGTGAGTGTGTATTTTTGTGCAACTGATGATGTCGTCGTACTTAAATTGTCAAAAAGCATGCACAAGTTATTTTACTTCCCGAACAAGTGTGGACCCGAGTACAGGTTGCTTTCTCACTCATGCAAACCATGCCACAGTTCCATTGCAACGGAGCTCAGACCACCTCCTTCAGGTAGTCTCGGGATCAGTACAATGGCCTGATCCCTGGGCCGCAAAAGAGCTTTCATATTACACATTTTTGATGCGAATCGTGCTTTGTTACAGACTAAGCTGCCAGTGTGAAAGCCCCCAAACTCTGGTCTACATGAATATGGTATATACACTGCAGACATGAATAAGTAATGAATGTGGAACGAGGAGAATAGAAGAGCTTTAACGGTTATTGCACTCCACATGTGGCTTTATGTACTAAACACACACACATAGACACACATATATGCACACAGCTGTAAGATATCACCCTCTCTTCTTATTACAGGTGTGTGAGGTGTGAGAGCAGAGGGCTGTGAACTGTGTGCCTCTCACTGCAGGATTTCCCCTGCAGGTATGAATCAATAAAGTACCATTATCACATCTTAAGATACTCTAACAGCTAAAGTATCATGATACCAAGTAGTAACACGATACCATAGTGTGTTAATTCTTAACACAGTTTGTCATAGCAAAGGTGGGTCCAAGAAATTCCACTTGTTGCTCCGGAACTGGAGAAAATAACTGATGGATGAACAGGCAAAAGGCTCAAATGTACTAACTTGTTACCTTATACATTCTTTCGTTTGATGTATAAAAATATATATAATTCTTCGCCGCATCAAAACAGTCAATTCAAACAGCAATGTCTTTAAACCTGTATTCTATTATCTCTGATTATTTGAATGTTGGTAACGACAGTTTTGAGCATCTGTTTCATTATTATAACCACTACAGCAGAGTGAATGCAGATTGCACACACAGGTTTGATTGCACGGCTTAGGGATGTGATCTAATCATAAGTGCATACTTAGCGAAGTTACCGCCACCATGCATATGTAACTGTAAAATAAATTAAACGAGTGCACTGTTTTTCAGAGAAACGGTAAATCTGTAAATGTAAAGATAAAGCATTTAGGTTAAATGAAGTGGCACTAACTCATGTGTATTTTGCTGAGGAAGTGGGATGTGTCTGAAGATGTTTAATAAGAAGCTAGTGTTTCCCTTTTGGCTTGATATCTCTGTAGGCATTCACAGCAGATGGGTTTTCCCAGTCTCATCAGCCAAAACCCAAAATAATTCCATGAATTGTGTTGTTTAAAAAGCTTCTAACTCTACGAAGTTGACTTAAATCCATATTATCATTTAGGAGACATGACTGCCATATTAACACGCTGGGATTCAGAAGTGTGTGTTTGAAGCATGGGAAAACCATTCATTGAAAAATAAACATTACCATGTAAGGGGCAAATTCTAAACAGCATTTTGCACTCTTAAAGCGCACTGTGTGAAGGGGACACCACTCGAAAAGACTACATTTTAATGTTATTGCAGACATAGGTCTGATTTAAATCGAGGTTTTAGGTCAAATAATATTTACAACCGCTCATACAACTATTCTATTAACTAGTACTTTGAAGCTTTAGTATCGCGATACTACCGTAGCACTGGTCTACTGAGCATCCCTACAATAAAGATGTGTAAATGCCCTCCAGCTCTCTCTCTCTCTCTCTCTCTCTCTCTCTCTCTCTCTCTCTCAATGTCTATCTCTCTCTCCTGCCGTGATTCACCCCACTGATCTGAGGTCTGTCATTGATGGAGAGAGTTCTGATCTACACAGCTGCACTTGTCTCCAGTGACCACGTAACATATGGCACTGCGTATATTTAAAAGATGAATCCAGGTTTCTTATTTGTTTGCAAATTCAGAACAATGTGTCTGAATATAGAGTTCAGCTTGTTTGCATGAGCTTGATGGGAAAAAACAAGTGTGAAAAATGAGCCCAAAATAATGATCTGTAATGAAAGTTTTCTCATCTACACTGTCAGCGTTATATATTCTAGAGAGACCAGAGTTTTCCGCACCGATTAACAAGTGTGCAGCTTCAGAAATTAGGCTCGTGTTTCCTACCAACTCTGAAAACACAACACTTATTTTAGAGAGTAGAGAACTTATCTTCTGAAATGTTCAAAGGAAATACAAGCACCTGTTAAACAAAAGTGTGGTAGAGGTGCAAGTAAAGGGAGAGATAGAGTACATTTAAAGGGATAGTTCACCCAAAACAGGAAATTATGTCATCATTTACTACCATTTGATTTTCTTTCTTCCATGGAACACAAAAAGTAAATTTTTACAAGGACAAAAACAATTGAAAGAAAAAAAAGATTGTAAAACCCCAGTAAAAGGAATTAATACGACTCATGCCCAAGTGACACCCTTTAAATAAGGCCGTCACACCCAGAACGTCGCAAAGTGTACATGGCCTATGTGTATGACTGTGTCTACTTGTTAGGCAACTCATTTGCTCTCTATTCTCTAGTGTATATCTTGTTATGGTCCATATGGTAGTTGAGTAATGAAATAAGTTTATAAAGTTAGACTGTAAAACTCTGCATTGAACAGTCTCTTTTTTTTGAGAAACAATGGCACTGCTTCAGCTCATTACCCTCCATCTCTCTCTCTAAGACTCTCTCCCATTTCTTGTTGGCATTTCTCAGAGCAACATCTATAAAACATTTATCAACATTACCACAGCAAAGCAGCACAGCCTATTCACACCTCTGACAAATTCAAACACAGACTTACATGTAAACACACTCAGTCTTGACCATATGGGTATGCACAAATACTCTACACACACAGAAAGAACTATATTAATGAAGCCACTATTCACACACAGGCATTCATTGTTATTCTACTCTGATCAAATATGCACATATACTCCACTGAGTCTACACCAAAACCCATCCATAATTCCTCTCTACCACACACACACACACACACGCACATAAAAGTTAATGCGTCTGTACATTTGCAGTCAGGACGTTAATTCAAAGGTCCCTGCAGACACTTACTTACGGTAAGGTTTTAAAGAGGGCTAGATTAGCTATTCATGCACACAAAGACAAGTGGCTAATCTCCCCCACCCCGTTTGCTTTGATTCCTGCCTCTTTCCATAATTCATCGATGTTCTTCCATTCCTGCCCCCTCCCCTCCCTTAGGGCCAGGATTCTATGAATAGATGATTAGGACGTTGGAATCAAAAATCTGATGAAGAGTCACAAAGCATGCATTGTTTCTGCGGCAAGGGAGCGTCGATGTACCAGCGGTGTGCGCCGACCTGTTGCCGCCAGGGATGTCTAGAGATGTTTAGCAGGTGTTTGTTTTTTGAGAAGGGTGATCAGATTTTTTTTTTTAGCCTTAAACTGTTACACAGGGTGTCCAGGGTATCCCTGTGAATTTGTCATGCCAGGTGCCTACCCAGCCTTGTTTGAATAAGTTTGAATAGGAATAACTGTAGTTTTGAATAATTTTATTTCATCGAAATGTGAAAATGGCTCTTTTTTAAAAACCAAGTAGATAGAATAATAAAATAGTCTATTTTAAATTAGATCGAAATAGTCCATATAGAAAAGACCATTTATTTTTTTGAATAAATCATTTTTATAATACACATTTCTCTCGCTTCATCCGTCATCTTGATTAGATGTTTCACTGAACTTGTTGCACAGTTTTAACAGTTTAAGAGTTTTTAACAGGCCTCTAAAAAACGTTGTGCTTCTGCGCTAGATACTGAAAAACAGCCAGACACTGCCCAAACGGTCAAAGACATCCATCTAGTGCATGTTTAAACAGAAAAAGGTGCTGTTCACAACAAACATGTCCTAGCAGCTAAACACAACGACATGGGTAGAGCAGAACGCAGGTGTCTTGAGACATTTTAAGATCTTTTAGACGGAGGTTGGTCAAAGATGTCCATCTAGCACACGTTTACATAGAAAAATTATTCAAAACATTGAGGACAAAAAAATATATGTTCTGTGTGAACAGCCCCTTACAATGCTGCCTCAATAGGTTGTGGACCAGGTTGACCACCCTAGGCTGGTATGACCTTGTTTTTCCACAAGGAATAAAAATACAGAACCAACCACGATATTTGTGTGTGTGTATGTATTCTTGTGTTGGGGCATGTGGGGTTCTGCGAGTCTTGTTAATGCAGTACAAGCAGTGATCGATCCGCTGTCTGCTCCCAACACAGACCACACTATTCCCCTGATTCTTATTACAAACACACTTATTCTAAGAAAGAAAGAAAATATCTAGGGTCCAGTGTTTGTGTGTGTTTGCTTTACCTGTTTGATGTTGATCCAGTAGCCGATGATTTTGTCCACAGCACTGGGCTCTCTCTGTGTCCACTGTAAGATGTAGGAATAATTGTTCTTCAAGGTGCGAATGGGATTTGGCGTGTCGTAGTAAAATTCTGCATTAAATGGCTGAGCTACACAAACAAACCAAAACAGAGCATGAGAAATTATAGTCAAATACTCATAAATTATAAACGACTAGTATTTTATTGTGAAACTAAATTCTAGAGCAGTAGTTCTTAACTGGTTCTGTCTTACGACCCAGATTTGACATTGTTCGCCAAGTTGCAACCACTATTTATTTTTCAATCCAAGCGATACACAATTGCATGGTTGGCTGCATTGTATTATTTGCTTTTAGCCTTGTTTTTTTAGAATCAGAACAATCAAATCACTTTTTTCTATTTTCAAAAGAGTTACAAGTTATAGGAATAGTCATATTAAAGTGTCAAGATAGAGCTAGCTGTTAGAATTAGCACCGCTTTCATGCTGTAGTGGGAAATCTTAAGATAAGACCCTACTCAGAAGAAAAAACTTACAAGACTGCAAGACAGCAGGCATTTTGTCCCAACAGAGACAGGAGAAACACCTGGCCCTCTAGAAATGTAGTGTATAGTGTCACGCTATGTCTGTCTTGGCAGTTTCAACATCATCAACTTTAGCAGCTAGCAAATCTGGCATGTCTGCAACTCTTATCTAGTTTAAGCTGGTGTCCTAGCCTGGTTATCAGCCAAGCTGTTACTCATCTGGTTGGTCTACAAGCTTGAGAAGTAGCCCAAGCCAGCAAACAGACCAGCCATGACCAGACTAGAAGACCAGCTGAGACCAGCAAACCAGCTAAGACTGGGTTTACCAGGGGTTTACAGGGTTCCTAGTTGGGCCAAGGTGATAATGTAGAAAAAGCTGAAGAGTTCCCAAACTCAAAAACAGATCTTTGGTTTGCTGGTCTTCTCTGGTCTCCAAGCCTGGTCATGATGGTCTGATTTGCTGTTTTTTTAAGGGTTTTTGGAGACCAGATGGCAAACAAGCTAAACCAACTGAACACCATATTGGACCAGATAGACTAATGTAAACAAGCTAAGACCAAAAAAATCATCTTAGGCTGGTTTAAACTGTTTCTTCAGAATCCTAAATCTCACCAGAAACATTGAAGGTGCAGGTTGATGTACCAACTCCATTACTAACTCTGCACTCATAAGTGCCATTATTATTTGGGTCCAGTTTGAACCGGAGCTGAGGAACACTTTGTGGGTCCACCGGTGGGGTTCGGATGGGCATGCCATTGCAGTACCAGCGGGCACTGGCTATTCGGTTTGGATTGGACTTCAGAACCACACAGCGCAGGTTGACCATTTGGAAGGTTGGAGAACGAACGTCCATCAAAACTGGATCCACAACAGGAGGGTCTGTAATGGAGAGAGATTACATATTTTACCCTGGTATTTCTCTGTTTAACACTTCTGTTTCTATTTTGATGTTATTGGTACAATTTGTATTTGTGTACAGGGTAATTCCTACTAATGTAGTACATTTTCATGTCACCATTATACTGTATATGTCTTAACATATAGATTAAAATACTAAACTCAGAATTTTTTAGGATTGAAATCATATGAATTCACTTTATTTGATCAACGTATCACAATTACGTGAACAAACGATCAATATCAATACTTTGGTTTAAAGGGATATTGCAGTGTTCTCGATAAATAAAGAAATATTACTCATGTTTCATCAGTTTTTTTCTATCTCTAATCTACATGTTTCAAACAAAACATGTCAAATTCCTACATCCTCAATATCACTTTCCAGCCTGTAATATCCTTTTAACTAAAAAAGCCAGTTCCTCAATGACATCATCCTCCAGCAAGTGATATCATTTTAGTTCAAAAGCAACAGCGATAACAAAAATAAGCATTTACAATGGGTTTCATAAATTCTGTGATGTTTTGTTGTATTAGTTGGTAAGTCTCAACCTTCAACAATCCATTATGTTTGATAAAATTACAGAAATTAGAACAATGATTTCAACACTTCAAAATAGTAATATCAAACTTAACTTCAAGTTCACACCGACCCTCAAATAAGCTTACTTTCAATCCTTCATGGAGCAATGAGTCTGTTTGGAGTGAGACGGGTTACTGGTATTAGAGGTCGACCAATAGTGGATCTTGCCGATACCATTAACTAAGGTGGTGGAATAGGGCAATAGGCAGATAACCAATTATTAGAATGTAAAAGAAAAATAATAATAATAATAATTCTTAGTCTTTCATAACCGAAACAAACCAAATTAAAAATGCAGTATATTTTGCAACCAAAATCCCAATAATAACCAGGAAAAATGCATAACTAGGATTTTAACTATAAACAAGCCTGGAATACACACTTATTTTAGGACTTTTATTTTGAAATGACAGAGACTTGACTCTATATTTAAGTATTTACCAAATTAAGCTTCTATAGCCTATATTCACCAGATTAAGGATTGTATATATCACCAGATGAGGTTTTTATTATTATTCACAAGAAAGTTGGAGACACGATGTATGTGCTGTCGGGCACATTTCTATACGGAAATTTGCATTATTCTTTGCATGTCCTTGCTTCAGTTTAGAACCCTTGATTTATCTAATCAAAATAACAAAATATGCATTGAAGTGAGGATAAAAAATATGGATGAATATTGTCAATAATGAAAGATTTATATACAACAAATCCCCATGATGTGTCAGTGATTGTTTTATTTCACCTCTAGAGACCGCTGTTATATTGTAGAGTCAAGCCGTTCTTAATGTAGGACCGTCAAGTGCTAGCCACAGAGGAAAATGGAGGGATTTTAAACCAAAATTATTGTCAACAATCGGCATAGATTTTAGCCGATAACCGATAGCTTCAAAAAACAACTATCGGCAGTGATTAACAGGTAAAACAGATATATCAGTGTACCTCTGGTATAATTATTAATTGGAGAAATCTTAGCGCTAAATATAGCGTCTCTTGTAATGGAAGTCTAGCCTTGAAGTTAAAGAAGCCAGTCACCTTTTTGATAGCAACATCAGCTGTCAGTTTACTCAAGAATGCACATGTTCATTAGCTAGACCAACCTAATAAAATATTGTTTTTTTTCTGCATGATCTGAACTAAAGAAGAACAATCAATTATGTGATTGCTGTCAGATTTTGTTGGCGATTAAACATTTTATTTGATCAAAATCTTGACAAACCATTTTGGAGATTTCTGTCTTTTTCTATTCAAATAGATAGGATCTGCACTTCCATCTCTAGAAAATAGCTGCCCGTAGGCTGCCGAGCATTCTGACTTGCCTTAAAGGGACTTTGCTTTAGCTCTTTATCCTTGTTAGTTTCTATCGTGTTATGCATCCTGTTAAATGTCTTGCCACTTAAGTGTCTGAGCTTCACCAGAGCAAATTTCTGAAAGTGTATTATACCCTTTTATAGAAACACATCCTTAAATTACAACAAACGTATGATGTTACAGAGTCTGAGTGCAAGTGATCTTACAAGTGATCTATTACAATTTAAAGACTTTCGCCTCAGACAGTGTTGGTAAAATCCTCCTATTTCTTTAAAGGGCATACACAAATAATTTTTTTTTTCTTCACAAACAGGACAAAAATCAATTTAAGGGAAAGAACAGTAATTGAACTGCCTACTCTTGAGATTTTACTGGAACTGAAGCCTCAAATAAACCACACTAAACCACTTAGAACACATTGCATGAATCCATCGCACATGCCAACAACCTTCACATGACAGATTACAAGTTCCTGCCTAAATCAATAAGAAGGGTCCACGTTGTCTAAGCTAATTGCTCGGATTCAATCTATACAGTGTGCTAGTGCTAGTGACTAATTGCAGCCTACCGGGGTCTGGTTAGACACCCTGCATGTATGAACTGACATGATGGCAAATTAGCATCTCAAGAACTCAGGCTTACATCAACAATGCATTACTATAATGTGCTGAAACCAACACAAAGCATCAGAATGTAATAAATCCTATGAACTTAAATAAATGACATATAATTAAAAAAAAACTTATTAGCTTCTGCAATATTCGCAGATCCACCTCTCCAAAAATAATTATCATAGACACATAACAGCACGTACAGTATGTACTTTAAAGTTAGGTATTGTATAGACTTAAAGTTAACATGAAATAGCACTCACAACTATTTTTCCTCCTTGATAAGATGTATTTCTGAGTAAAATGTAATCAGCAATTGTTAATAGTTGTTAATCAGGAATTAACACCATAATCAGCACTGAAAATACACATCTCACCTAATATATTTTAACCTAAAATCCATATGAAATCCTTAAAACAGATGCAAATGTCTAAGCTATCCAAATACATTTTAAACATATACACATATGATGTATAACACATTCTGATGAAAGCGAGAGTAAGACAGAGATAGACAAGACAGAAAGAAGAGTGAGGTTGTGAAATGCATAACAAAATGTGCCGTGAATAATAATTTTCCTGATGTGACATGGTGATCGTCAGCTTTGCATTTCACCACAGTTTGTGACAAATGTTTATCTAAAGTCAGGCAACAGGAAGAGGTTATTTCCTGCCATCTATTCCCTTAATGAAGGTTTCAGCAGACCCTTTTAATTTCACAACACAACAGTTCCCATAAACAAACCATAATCACCCGTCTCATGTGAGAGGACACATCTCTGTAGCCAAGACTGCATGGCCTTCAAACACTGGACTGAACAACACTGATAAATGTGACGTTGCAAAGAGCAGACTTTGCATAAAAGAGTTCTGTTATAGGCCAATTAATTTAAAGGTGAGATGTGTATTTATTATGTAAAAATATGTTTTTTTCTATCAGACATTAATATGCAGAGAAGAGTATAAGTAAAGTAAGCCATTCGTAGGTAGATTCCCCCAAAAGTGAAAACACTGTGGATCTGTGGTGCTGTGGTGCTATCAAAACATTGTTCGGTTTGTTGGAGGATCCCAACCAGGGGTGCGTTTTTTGAACACATTGGTTTAACAATATAGAACTGTAGATGATAACTTTACACAGCGGGAACTTCTGTGGAGATTGAATGTATGTTAAATTATAAAAGCTCATGCACATGGACACCATTAAGCAGTTTATTACGAGAAAGCTGCTTCAGACACAAAAGTGGCGTTCGCATTTATATGCATTGTAAATGCGAATGGGCCTATCATGTGAGATTCATCTAAAGGGGACTTATACAGGACACCTACATGTGCCTATCTGGATTTAAATGTTTTTTTACATAAATGTGCATGGCTTTGTCATCATCATGCTTCTCGCAACGGTTTTAAAAGACGCAATGTCAAGTTATAACTCTAAAAAGGACACCCCCGTTCTTTTTCATCTTGCTGATTGCTGTCTTGCTGTTGTGCTGTTTTGAAGGCATCCCGGACCGTTTTTTTGCACTCATCTGTGCTATTTTTAATTGTTGGTCTTTTGTAAACATGCACTAGACCAGAGGTTGGCAACCTTTTTAATATGGAGTGCAATATTTTATTTTCCTGGTCAATGGCTGTGCCAACAATGACCCCAATACAAATTCCAAATTTTTCTTATTTAATAGTTTATTTTTCGCACACAAGCAACAGCGAGAGAGGAGCATGCTATTTTATTTATAAGACGTTTTTCACACCTGCATTCCAGTCTACATCTTGATGTAATCCTCATTATCATGCAGTGTGTTTTCATCAGATGAATGGGAGACTAAACACTATCAAAATATGACAACACTCATGCTGCACGTGCAAGCCATTCGCGCATCACAAGCCATAATTTCATATGAATAAAATAGTCTACTCCTCTCTCGCCATTGCTGGTGTGCCAGTGATTACCCCTCTCCGTGCCAATGCTAGCACACGTGCCATGGGATGCCAACCCCTGCACTAGACGGACATCATTGATTGAAATGATGAGTTTCTGCACAATACCGGCAATGTGCACTGCGTTTTAAGAGTATTACAAGGGCAACTTTTAAAAACGCATCTCATTCTGCTGCTGCCAATGACTGGCAGAAACACATGTAGTCCTGTGTGTAAACAAATGTGAACGTGTGAGATGTCGCTTTGGTGAAAACCAGCATCTCTTCTTTGGCCTGTTGAAGCACACAACATCCCCATGGATACGTTTGAAAGATTTCAACATGGATTGTATGTTTTTTCGGCTCATATCATTGTGGACTGCTTGTGAACCAATCACAATATGATTCAGGCTTTGCAAAAGAACTGTTATTGAAAGATGGGGCAGTTCAAATTGGATTTTTGGTCAAAAAAACGGAAGTAACCAATTCCTTTCATGAATGTTTCACATGTCATGACTGTAGTGAACAGTTTGATATATTCAGATGAAATGTGTTGGGTGTAAATTAGGTGTTAAAGGCTTTGATCAACTAAAAATGAAAATTCTCTCATGATTTACGAACTTTTAAGCCATTCCAGATGTATATAACTTTCCTTCTTTAGCAGAACCAAAGTGAAGATTTTATAAGCACATTTCAGCTCTTTTTGTCCATACAGTTGCTGGGTTTCCATCAAAATGCTTTGGATTTGTAATGCTTATTTCTGAAAATTCGACTAAAGAAAATGCAAAACATTCCACGCTTCCATGAACTGTATATGCACATTATTTTGAGGGTGAGATTTTTGTCATGGAACAGCTGAACAACCTCTTTGCTTCGGAAGAGTTGTATTTGATGTAATAAAGCAATTTTACATTATGTTATTGAATGCTGCCAGGACACATTGCAGAATAAGTGCAATAGCTCTCATAACAAGGTCTGACATGACTATTTCGATTCGCCGTCAGCCTCCATATACCTGGGAGTGCCCATGCTCAAAATAGTTCTGGTGGATTGTGAGGAACCATTTAATGACATTCTGTGGGTAAAGCACTTTTTACAAACAAGGGCTACATTTGAAGAATTGTGTGTCATGGCCGAGCCTTTCGGCTTACATCACTGATGCATCGACCTCTGGCAGGAAGCTAGTTAATACACTTAGAATTATGAAATTAGAATTTATATTTATTGATCGACTGGAGTCGTGTGAATTACTTTTATGCTGCCCAAATATGCCTTTTGGGCCATCAAACAGCCAGCAGCTTGATGCACCCATTTACTTGCATTGTATGGACAAAAGAGCTAAAATATGCTTATAAAAATCTTCACTTCAGTTCTGCTGAAAAAGAACAGTCATCGGGGATGGCTTAAAGGTAAGTAAAGTATAAGAGGATTTTCATATTTGGTTGCAGCTAACCCTATAACCGTGAAACGTAGTTTTATAATGTTGTGTGGAGTTTATTAATTTTCTTATAATTGAGTTTCAAATATGGCTGTGTTGGAAGGGCTGCATGATGTTAGCCAATCACAACAGTGGGTGTTTACACTGAAGTCTTAAAGGGCCAGGCAGCTTAAAACCAAGCGTTTTAGACAGAGGGCCAGAGACAGGGTGGAAAATTATTATATATGACTAAATTATGACTGTTCTGGTGTAAAAAAAACTTTACTAATATTAAAATTTAACATCAGGAAAGATAATAAAATTATATAGAAAATGAGTATGTCATGACCCCTTTAAATTGGACAGTATCTGTCCAATTTGATGACATTTATTTTCATTCTGAGTCATACGGCGCAGAGCAATTGCATCATATCCGTCAGAACTTTATGAATGGCCCAAAGCAGACTTCTTATAACAATGCATCCTGACCTCATACATACCCACATTGTAATGTTACGGCTTTATTCACACATCGGATTATAACTAAACTTTCTGGTAATGTTACAACCTCTCATTCTGGTATATTGCCATAGCTGATTGACCGATATTTCCCAACGGGTCCTGTTCACACTTGGCCTCTAAACAATTGTTTTTTTTGTTTGTTTGTTTTGGAAAAGGCTGTATGTGTGAAAGCATTTCTTTTGATTATGGGTTGAAATATAACCCAGATATGATCTTGACAGGTTTTGTGAGAATCCCCCAGCTAGCCTCACAATGCCCAGAATGTGTTTCAGTTTGTTCATTTTCAAGCAGATGCTGTCTGTCTCTCTGCTGAGGAAGGCTAGGATGTGAGACAGTGTCCCCTCTGTCTACATCTCCAGAGAGACAGGCAGAGCCACCTGGCTCATAAATCAGACCCATGGTGGGACGGAGCACAGCGGTGGGCTCTAAACTGCCTCTATCCTGCAATACTCTGCATTAGTCAGGGTTGTTACAGCAGAAGTATTGATGAAGGACAGGAACAAAGGGATTGAGGATGTGAGGACAGACTGGAAGTGTGGGAGAGAGGCTGATAGCTTGCCTGTTCATATGAGCTCTTAATGAAGCTATCACTCTTTTCACAGCAATACAGCTTTCAGGGGATTTCTCAGGTCATAAATCGTCTCTGAGAACTCTTCAATTTGTTCACACCGTGCTCTGTGTTACATATGTCGGTAAATATTATATCACTTGTATTGCATGTCAAAGTGCATTTACACATTATCATGTTTTAAATGAGTATTTCTCTCATTTGTAAGTAAAATATCTAAACATCCTATAATAAAGATGTTTTTTTCCCTTATCTTTTATTTATAAATCCCCTTTCAATGGTGGTTCTCATTAGACTCTTATGTAATACAGTATTTATTTGTATCTGTTTTTACTCCATCACAGTAATAAACCTGTTATACAATTACTTTTTCTTTACATCAGGATATCTTAAATGCAATACAACAAATACCACCATAATATATAGATATGATGCAATTTAAATAATAGATCTTAACATATTGTACATTTGCACTGCCAATAATTATATTAAATATGATTTACTTGACTGGCGACCTGTCCAGGGTGTCCCCCGCCTTTCGCCCAACGTTAGCTGGGATAGGCTCCAGCCCCCCGCGACCCTGTACACAGGATAAGCGGTTGACGATGGATGGATGATTTACTTGACAAGCTAGATTGTTCAATATTAAATCTCACAGTTAAACCTTCCTTCCAAAACAAGAAAGTGAATAATTTGCCAATGGGATAGGAAAAATATTCATACTTCAAGATATATTATTAGATATATTATTTAGATATTACATACTGGGAATCAAGACAGACGTAATGATTAAGAAAACCATTATTTGTAGTATATACTTTGCATCTGATTATCTGGGCTGTTTGATCATTGTCTGCACTGTGTAATAACAGTATAAATCACCTAGCTGTTGTTGTCATTTATCATAATTGATCACAGGGCGTTAAAATAAGGGAACAATGACATGCTCCACTCACCTGGGACAAACTCGTTTACCTAAGTCATGTCTTCCAGATGGAAAGAGACATACTGGAACAAACTCTGTCAAACACTATATGATAACTTAGCAGCATTTGATCAGCAAAAACAATTGAAAGAGATTTCTAAATGGGTTTCCTTGCATAGCAAGTAATGTAATTAATTAGCAGATGCATTTATCCAAAGTGACTAAAGCCAGAGCTTGATTCGCATGTTGCATTATTGCTTTAAAGTTAGGTTTAAAGTATGGGTTTGGGTTAGGGGGCAGAGTTAACAAAATATGCATTCCTGTTGATGGTATTACATCATTTACAATAAAAAACATAACTAACTTTTGACACCACTCTTTGGAAACTAGAGCTCAAGCACGTCCATAATTGTAACAACACTTTCAGATTTGGCCGCAGGGGGAAGTGATTCCAATTTCAGTAAACACAGGCAAATTTCAGCAATAAAACTTTCAACCTACTGTCACCAAATTCACAGTGTGCTCAGTATGGTTTTCCAAAAAGGTTTTCCAAACAGGTTTCCCGAGCACTCCCCCATCCGCCATTGGTCAAGAATACAGATAACCATGGCCCCAAACTCACGCCACTGGTTGAGCCAATGTTGCTGTATCAAGTGGGTCAGGATGCTCAAACAAAGAGAGTGATGTTTTTGAATCAACCTATGAATGGCTTATCAGTAGCTGTCTTTGAATAATAAGGTGGGATAAGATAAAAAATAAATGCACACATCACCTTTAAATGTCTTGCAAATTGTGATAATGATGTCTGGCTTGCTCATTGAGGGGCTCAAACCACCAACCATTCGGTTACCAGCCCTAAGCTTTTTTCCATTGTTCTACAGCACCACAAAACCCAACTTTGGGCCAGATACATCTCCGCAATGAATAGACTTGAAATAGACAGCATCGTCCAGTAATCACATGATGCATTTTGAAGAAACACAATAAACACACAGATTCCATTATGAAACCATGGAGTGCTTTGCTCTGCTAATGGCTTGTGTGAAAATGGTTGATGCGTATTGAGTGGTTCAGGGTTATCCTGTTTTTTGTGTGGCCTGCGCTGCTATCGCACTAATGAATTCAAGGCCTTTTTGTTTAGTACTTACAAAACACACTCCACGCAGGCATCAAAATGCATTATGAAAACTCGCAACGCTTTAACACTTTAGCTGACCTCGAAAGGTTTAGTCTAAAAATAGCAGAATCAAAATCATTGATAATGTTCCTTTGGGTCTTAATGGAAAATTTGTGTCGCTTTGTGATGATTTGTCTGTTGTCTCATAGACTCAATCTATCCTCAGTTACTGGACTGCATTACAGTAAAGATTATAATCATATTAGAATGTGCAGCGGTGGTAAATCATTTTCTCAATGTGGGAAAAGAGGAAGCAGGGACCGGGTGAACAATCCATGTCAGACATATAATAAACACTTGTCAGTGTATTCACAAATCAGAAACATGCACTGCTTTTCAGCAAGCTATGTATTAACATAAAGACACACACACAGAAGAGCTTTGTGCATCTCCCTCTCTCTTTTGAATTGCAGCTCTCGCTCCACCATATCCTTCTCCCAGTTGATTGTGACCCCTCCCCTCCCCCCGCCCACCCATGCAGCATTAAGGGGCCGTCCAAGCCAAAAGTGTTTTTGCATCCATCCGATTGGTTTTCTAAGTAAACCTGCACAACACAAAGTTTATTAGTTTGATCACCAAAACACTTACATTCCACATTGAGTTGCACTTGTGTCTGTCTACGTTTGATGTTTAGGCCATTGTAAGGTGCAGTTTGACAGCGATACGCTCCCATCATTTCCCGCGTCACATTAGTCAGTCGCAAACGTCCGTCACGAGTCTCCACCACCCAATCCCCTGATGGCATGGGAAGGTCCTTGTTGGCACGAGACCAGAGAATGGGTGGGCGGGGCTTACCCTCCACCAAACACACAAGATCTGCAGTACCGCCCTCACTGGCATTAACCACACCCCCTCCAACTGGCAAACTCAGAACAGGGGGAATGACTGAAAAAGAACAAGAGATAAAAACAGTGAGGGATTCGTAAGGGGAGGAATATTTTGTCTGGGTGACTACAATAAATAATTATAAATTATATTGAACATTAGCTATCATGTAGAACAATAAATATTCAATCAATAGACAACTAATAAATATAAGATAAAACTCTAACCATTGAGCTTTGTAAATAGCTCTATGGACAATTACGAGATCACTAGTTACTCAAACTGTTATTGTAGGTTTGTATTTTGTGCACATTTTACATTTAACATGATTTATAATATAATACATGCATTCTGTATTCATTCACTGTATTAATAAATCTATACATTTTGTATACACATTCACACATACAGTACCATATACAGTGTATTCAGAAAGTATTCAGACCCCTTTTGTTGTTGTTGTTGTTTATTTTTTCACATCAATCTACACTTCACACTCCATAATGACAAAGCAAAAATTCAGATTTTTGATAACTGACAATTTATTTAAATGAAAATACTGAATATCACAATGAATATTCAGACCCTTTGGTATGACTCGTAATTTAGCTGAAGTGCATCCCATTCCTCTGGATCAACTTTGAGATGTTTTTACACTTTGATTGGAGTCCACCTGTGACAAATGTAATTGACTGGGCATGATTTGGCAAGGCACACACACACACCTGTCTATATAAGGTCTCATAGCGGAAAATGCATTTCAGAGAAAAAACCAAGCCATGAGGTCAAAGGAACTGCCTGCAGATTTCAGAGACATGATTGTGTTGAAGCACAGATCTGGAGAAGGCTACAAAAAAAACAAAAACAAAAATCGGCTGAATTGAAGGTTCTCAAGAGCACAGTGGCCTTCATAATTCCTAAATGGAAAAAGTTTGGAACAACTAGGACTCTTCCTAGTGCTGTCTGCTCCTCAAAACTGAGCAATTGGGGGAGAAGGGCCTTGGTAAGAGAGGTGACCAAGAACCCGGTGATCACTCTGGTTGAGCTCTGAGATCATTTGTGGAGATGGGAAATACTTGCAGAAGGACAACCATCACTGCAGCACTCCACCGATCTTGGCTTTATGGCAGAGTGGTCAGACGGAAACCTCTCCTCAGTGCGAGACACATAAAAAAACACCTAAAGAACTCTCAGACTGTGAGAAGCAAGATTATCTGGTCTGATGAAATGAAGACTGAACTGTTTGTCCTCAATTCCAAACAACATGTCTGAAGGAAGCCTGGCTCCACTAATCACCTCCGCAAAACCATCCCATGGTGATTGTAGCATGATGCTATGGGGGTGTTTTTCAGCAGCAGGGACTGGGGGACTGGTCAGGGTTGAAGGAAAGCTGAACACAGCAAAATACAGAGATATCTTTAATGAAAACCTGGTCCAGAGCACTCAGGACCTCAGACTGGGCTGAAGGTTCATCTTTCAACAGGATGAAGACCCTAAGCACACAGACAACACAATGCAAGAGTGACTTAGGAACAACTCTGTGAATGTCCTTGAGTGGCCCAGCCAGAGCCCAGACTTAAACCCAAGTGAACATCTCTGGAGAGACTTGAAAATGGCTGTCCAATGATGGTCCCCATCCAACCAGACAGAGCTTGAGAGAAAATCTAAAAAAATGGCAGAAAATCTCCAAAGCCAGGTGTGCAAAGCATGTCGCATCATACCCAAAAAGACTTGAGGATGTAATCGCCGCCAAAGGTGCTTCAACTAAGTACTAAGTTAGGTCTGAATACATTCTGAATGCACTGTATCTCTTACTCATAATGCTGTATTTATTTTATACAGTAGTACAAAATGCCGATGTCGCTTTTAAACTACACAACATTTTTTAACTTTCAGCCAAGGCTTTGTCAAGCCAATATCAAAGTATTTCTTGACACATTTTCCTTTTCTAGTTAAAATATACCATCAATAATGCAGAGTGCATAAAACTAATTTCATAATTTCATATTAAAATTTCATATTAAAACACCAAGTTGAAACATTGATTGGGACCGTAAACATCCAACAATTAGGCTAATGAACTATACAGTATTACTTGGCAGATTCATTCTTAATTCCAATTATTAATAGTAATACATTTAACTATTTATTCAGTAATGGTGTCTTTTATCATATTACAGGTTTGTACAGGCACATTACTTTAATGCAATGCTTCTTAGTGAGTCTTATTGTTTTATAAACATAAATCACGGTGAAAAGCTTCAAATAATGACTGCTGAATACGGACAGACTTCAAACGGAATGAGAGATAAAGATTATTGGATAATTTACTGATCGTGTTAGGCAATGTATTCAGAAACAGCCAGCAATTCCAGAGAAGGTCGAAACATCTCAAATGAAAGAGAAGAGGACCTCATAAAAAAATAGCTTCCTACTGAGATAAGAGAGGGAAGATCAGAGAGGGCTTAAATGCAGAATGGCGTCAAGCTTGCCACCATCACCCCAATAGAATGACCATTCCCACATTATCAGTTTACCCACAAGGTACACAGACCTCTGCAGATTAATTTAACTCTACTGATAGCTCTAGAGCCTATCAGTATCACAAACAACATATGATATCGAAAAGCTTTGAACATTTCAATGGGGAGCTCTGACTCCAGCATAATTCACAATGGTTGAGAATAAATCTAAACTAAAAAAGTTAAGTTTGACAAGACAAACTTTGAATGTTGGCTTGACCAAGCCTTGTCTGAAAGATGAAAAAGCCTTGAAGTCTGACTGTTATTTAGGCTTTATTTAGTATTAATATTTCAATACAAGGATCATAGTCTATTTTGTTTCTATAGGCTTGTTTTGAACAAATTGTTATGTTGGGCTTGACAAAGTCTTGGAAAAAATTAGACAGACAGACAGACAGATAGACAGATAGACAGACAGACAGACAGATAGATAGATAGATAGATAGATGACAAAAGACAGACAGATAGACAGATAGATAGATAGAGTTAGAGAAGGATAGATAGATAGATAGATAGATAGATAGATAGATAGATAGATAGATAGATAGATAGATAGATAGATAGATAGATAGATAGATAGATAGATAGATAGATAGATAGATAGATAGATAGATAGATAGATAAAAGTCATGCAGGTTTGGAAAAAAATGGGGGTTAATAATGCCAAAATATTTTTTTTTAGTAAACTATCACTTTAATTGCTCTTAGGCCTAGTCATTAGTAAAATGAACACATTCTCTCTTTCTCACCGCTGCTCTGCGTGATGTTGACGTCTACACGCATTTCAGGAATGCTGCTCCCTGGAAAGTTTGCGACGCAGCTGTACGTGGCCTGATCTCTGAACTTCATGTCCACGATTTCAAGGCTGCTGGTACCAGGTGGCATGTCTGGGTCGCTGCGGAGCACAATCAGGGTGTCGGTGGGGTAGATGACAGCTCCATTCTTGTACCAAGTGTAGTTCACCTTATCCTGAGGCTGGGCGTCAACATGGCAGGACAGTTTGAGGTCTCGACCCATCTGTATACTCTCGCTGTCTTTGTTGGAGTCCGGGGTGATCTGGAATGTTAAGTTCTTCATGGCTGATTGAGAGAGTGAAAAGAAGACATGAGAATCAAGGTGAAAAAGAGGTTTGAAATACAACTGTGAAAAGGCAGCTATAAATGGAACAAGATGCAAGAAAGAAAAGACCAATCATAAGTCAGTGTGCAAATAAATGCAAGAAAAAAAATAGTAATTGCTATTAAGGCTGAGAATAGGCAAACACTTCACTATATGATACGTATTGTGATACATGTTACGATTATTGGATCACGATTGAAACGGCAGAAAACGCATGAAAGTCTCAGCTTCAGCGAGAGAAAGAGTGAATCATGCGGTTTCAGTTTTTAATTATTCTCAGGCAACTCTGACAGCACTTCTTGCTTTATTCACTGCCAATCATACCAAATTCTTTCTAGCAAGTCAGTCCACTGTCGGCCATCTTTGGAAGGATCTCAAGAGGCTATTTCCAGTCATGCCGATGCAGCTCCTATCTACTTGAATGGGGGAACACCGAAATCAAAAAAATGGTTGGTCAATATTACGATCAAGGAACATATTTCAAATCAATAATAAATAAAAAAAACGGAGCATCTGAAACTTTATACAATAAGGTTTTTAATGAAAATGTGCATACAGACTATTTGCACACAGAGGTGGCATAAATATATTAATACCGGAATTACAATCACGGGAAACAAACAAACAAATAACACACACGTTGACTTATTAAGCATATTGTAATCAGTGAAAGAACATTCATGTAAATATGCTCAGTGAGATTTTTAAAACATTATTCTTACATTTTGTATGGAGTATAAAGTTTACAAAAACTGATACTGGATAGCTGACATTATCTATAAAACTAATTTCAAATGATGTCTGTATGTTAAGCAGTTCGTGCTGAATTAATGGCAGTGTTTAATACAGTTTGAGGTTTGGAACAAACCCTAACCAGAAAGCTTGATGAATGTTAATATGTATCTTTATTACAGTGTCGTCTGTCAGACCCACCAATTCTCTCAAAGATCTGCCCTACTGTGAAAACTGGATGTTATCATGAGAAAAGAAAAAAAAAAATCACAATTTATATGAAGGATAGATGACTTAATCGTAAACTCTTTTTAAGATGCAAATAATGGGCTCCAAAGCAATATCAAATGCGCAGCTGAAAGTGCTTAGAGCATCCATAACCCACCCACAGCCCTACTGCTGTAATTTGTTAGCGCTGAAGCACAATTCATAACTATAACAGCTTAGCTGCATGTTTATTCTCTGACAGTATGAAAAACGACCCTGCAGGTGGGGACAGAAAGTTTAGCGCCATATGTTCAGAACGCGCATTTCGACAGACGGCTCATCTACCTGCATGATTGGTTGCACTCATGCATCCGTGGCACCTGTGTGTGTTTGTGTGTGTGTATGTGTGTGTTTGTTTGACACAAAGTGAGCACATTACCATCAACAGAGAAGCATAAAGCGCGCACCCTGCACACTCTGAAATAAGAAGCTTCTTCTGCTAATTATCTCAATTCCTCTCAAATTAATTGGATTAAATAAAAATGATTAAAGAGACTAAGAATAGCTCAGGGGCCTGATGAGCAGCGGACGTTATGGCAGCCATTCCTGAATCACTCTCACAGCTTGAGGAGTTTAGCATGATTGCAGGTTGCCAAGAGAGCTAATTACAGTTCAACCGCTAACTCGCGCTCACGCCACATAAACACGCACTCCCGCGCATACATATGAAGAAATCTGGCTCTGCAATTTTGCTAAGTGCGAGACAGACAGGAAGTCATAACTCATTCAAATGCATGTCAATCAAATAACAGTAATGTGTAATATTGAAACTGATAGCTTGAAATGCAAAACATTAAACATTATTTAAAACAATTAAAGGTGAAGTGTGTCATTTGCTGTGCCATAAGTCACACAAAACAGGATTGCACAAATAATGACTTTTTGCAAACACTTCCTCCATCTTCCACTGCTCAGACAACAGGTAATACTGGTCTAAACTCACACCATGAGCCGAAGTCATTATATCTGGTCCATCTGGGATGCTCAAACAAACAGATTGCAATTCCATTTGGTGCCACTTGTGGTAAAGAAATGTTGGCTTTAAAAGAATAGTTTGGCTAAAAATGTCATTTCTGACATTATTTTCTCACCCTCAGAAAATACCAAATTTCATAGACCCCATTTCCACCTGGTTTTAAGATGCGTTTCAGGTGATCAGATCACATGTGGTCAGCCTTAAATACAGGTCTAAACGTGGTCTGAAATGTTTTGGGATCGGATCGTAAAAACCACATAGGAATGTGGTCAAAAACGCATGTGACCAGATCGCATTTAAAGAGTATATGCCAATCTGTCCTGTATGCATCCCGGCAGCAGCGAAGTGCCATCCCTCAGCTGTCAATCAATCGCTGTGCTAAAACAAGAGTTTAAACTTTGCCGGTTACGAGTGGTTTTAAAAATAAATAACTATCTGATTGGAACATTTTAGTGGATACAAACACAATCACGAGAACTTCACGGATCTTGTTCAGTGTGTCCGATATAAAAACCGAACACCTGAAGCTCCTTTAATGCAGGTAATCCACTAAAATAACAGATCATTCTGCTTGACATGTTAAGCTTTTTCTTAGATTATATTTCAACCACATCTAAGAGAAAAAGTCCACAGTTTTTTTTTTCACGCATTCTTTGTCTATTCTGACTTTGTTGCGCTGTATTATCATGCAGTAACACACTGACTGTGATTGATGGATGACGTCATGAAACAGAGACCCCTCCAAATCCAAACACAAGTGGTCACAGGTGACACATTTAAGTGACCAGGTGTAAACAGCGATGTGTTTCACATGACCACATGTGATCGGATCTTAATAACAGGTGGAAACAAGGTCATATAATTTAATATATTTTGTAATTAAATTTAGTTGTTTCTAATTTTCTTAAAAACTTGTATTTATTTTAATGCAGTCACTTTCTTTGACTTTTAATTTCTGATCTGTGAAGCCCTTTGAGCTGCACTTGATTTATGAAAAGGTGCAATACAAATAAAATGTGTTATTTTTATTTCAACTATTGTATTGCTTCAGATACAACAAGAATTGTGTTCCGTTTTGGAGCTTGACAAACACAGTCACTATGGACTGTCTCTGTATAGAGAAGAGTTGTCTTAAAATCTTTCAAAACTTCCCTTCTGGTGTTCCACAGAAAGAAAAGAAAAAGGGGCTAGGAATGACATGAGGATGAGCAAATAATGACAGAATGTTCCTTTTGGGGTGTACTTTTTCTTAAGAAAGAAAAGATTGCATACATATCCACACAGGTATGAACAACCGCACTTACTTCTCACAATGAGGTTGACGGTTCTTCTCGCGAGGTTCCCGACATTGTTGATGGCGGTACAGTTGTAGACGCCAGCATCTTCAGGAGTGACGGACCACAAAGTGAGGGACCCACCTCGAATCACAGACCGCCGCGGGAGAGACCCAGGGTACCGCGACCAGGTCACCGTAGGTGTGGGAAACCCTGCCGTTACTTCGCAGGAGAGCGTGACGTCTTGGCTTGGGTCCACCACATAGGTCTCATTCACAGACAGCTTCAGAGCAGGAGGTGCTGGGAATGAATGATATGAAAAGAAAATGCCATCATTCATGGCTGGTGGACATCCTGGTGGTTGTTTATGTCTAGATTAACGAGTATTGGGACACATATGCTCCCGCTGAAATTTTCTATAGATATTTTGTTGTTTTCGATTTTGGAGCAAAATAAGTAGTAGTCTGTGGATAACATGTTTTGTTCTACAACTAAAATTACACAAAGTCATAATTTAAACATGAATTTTAAAGCTGTAGCATGCTTTAAAATCTTATAAAAAGGTGCAAGCAAGTTGCTATATAATGACTACAAATGTTGTCTGATTCATCAAGCACGTAAACCAACATCCTTGTGGTAGTTGTAGTCCATATTTAGCAACATACTTTTTTTAAACACACAGCAGCCCCAGAATTGACATTTGAGGTATGACTGTGTGTAACAGAACTGTGTTGTAGACCTTATTTTACTCATATTGTAAATCACAAACCACTATTTAAAACACCCATTGGAAATTCCTAAGGGATCCCACGGCTTGAAAATGCTAATTCTCCTCTTAACATTTCTAAAGAGCACACTGTTAGGAAAGACAGTGCTGGATGTACAAGGAGTGCAGGTTGTCTTGCTTCAACACGAACAATGGAACAAGAGGATCGATATTATAATCAATCGAAAACAACATTTTAATGAAAAATTACCTCTTCCTTGCTTGTGGGTGTAGAAGTCAAGTCAAGATTAATTTCTAAAGCACATTTAAAAGAAACAGAGTTTCACCAAAGTGCTGTACAGTAAAATATAAAACATATAAAGCAAAACAATCCAGCTGGCAATATTAATAAACAACATACAAAATATTCAGCGCAATAAACAGAATACAGTCTGTGCAACTAAACCATAAAACACTTAAGCTAAGAATTATCAAAAGATAGAGATAGAGCTGATAGTGATTCTCAGCATGACACAAAACTGTAGTCCTATAACAGACTCCATACAGTAACTACTTTACTGATTTCTTGTTTCAGAGTCAATGTGTGCTGTAGGCTACTTTGTCCACCCTGCACTTGCTGAGCTTGAAAGACAAGACCCCTTGAACCCTAGACATTACCATTAGCATGAACATATTATTAAACCTCACGTAAAAATACCCAGGTCACATTTCACCTCAAAATCAACATTTTCACCTCAAATTTTTCACCTCAAAATCAAAAAGCTACACAGCAAGTGGCTCTAAGAAACGTTATTAGATAACTTTATACATAATGCTGTTGATGTTTGTCTGTTTGACATGACGTATTCACTTAACAAAATATATTTAATGAAAATTACTGCAGATGCTGCATTTTATCTATAAACGACCAAACAAATAATAATTAGACCACAAATTAATTTCACACTCAGACTAGCACATTAAAAAAAAAATAATAATACAGTGTCCTTTGCCTAATTTGTCTTATAAAGTAGGTGATTATTACAGTGCACATCCTGTTCATCTAATACTCTTTCTAAAGGTGTCTCATTATTGTTTATTTATTTTGAATTTTCTATCCGCTTTTTCTCCCCTAATTGGAATGCCCAATTCCCAATGCGGTCTAAATCCTCGTGGTGGCGTGTGGCGGAGGACAAAGTTGCCTCTGCGTCTGAGACCGTTAATCTGAGTATCTTATCATGTGGCTTGTTGAGCGCGTTACCGTGGAGACAGCGCGTGTGGAGGTTTCATGCTATTCTCCTCGGCGTCAACGCACAACTCACCACGCACCCCACTGAGAGCAAGAACCACATTATAGCGACCACAAGGAGGATACCCCATATGACTCTATCAGCAACCGGGCCAATTTGGTTGCTCAGGAGACCTGGCTCAAGTAACTTAGCACACCCTTGATTCAAACTCGTGACGGTGGGTGTATTATTATTATTCTTTGGGTATGTCTATATATTCATATATTTTTTACAGTATTTGCATTTTAGAAATCTTTCCAACAGCATGAATGGAAACCATATAACATAAACAAATGCAATAATGTGCAATGTAGTTTCTCATGTCAAGGTCATATTTCAACCCCAAAACAAGATCTAAATATGGAATGGCCCTAGCCCTCACCCTCCAATCCAACAGGTCCCAGACGTGCTCAATGGGATTAAGATCTGGGCTCTTTGCTGGCCATGGCAGAACACTGACATTCCTGTTTTGCAGGAAATCATGCACAGAATGAGCAGTATGGCTGGTGGCATTGTCATGCTGGAGGGTCATCTCAGGATGAGCCTGCAGGAAGAGTACCACATGAGGGAGGAAGATGTCTTCCCTGTAACGCTCAGCGTTGAGATTGCCTGCAATGACAAACTCAAGTCCGATGTTGCTGTGACACACTGCCCCAGACCATGACGGACCCTCCACCTCCAAATCGATCCTGCTCCAGAGTACAGGCCTCGATGATAAACATGAGTCCGACCATCACACCAAAGACAAAACATTTTTGTTAAAACTGTGGCTCGTCAGTGAAGAACACTTTTTGCCAGTCCTGTCTGGTCCAGTGAAGGTGGGTTCGTACCCATAGGCGACGTTGTTGCCGGTGATGTCTGGTAAGGACCTGCCTTACAACAGGCCTACAAGCCCTCAGTCCAGCCTCTCTCAGCCTATTGCAGACAGTCTGAGCAGTGATGGAGGGATTGTGAGTTCCTGGTGTAACTCGGGCAGTTGTTGTTGCCATTCTGTACCTGTCCAGCAGGTGTGACATTCGGATGTTGGGGGTGGGGGACCTGGAAGCATGCTTTGTTATAGTTCGGGCCAGCACACTCTCACTGTTACGTGCCCAAAGTTCCCATAGTAGACATATGCAGAGCTGCAGGTTAGGCTACACCCAATACCTTTTCAAGGTTTTATAACCTACGAATAGACCCAGTTTCGACCCGAGTGTTACGTGGTAACAGCAGATAGACCGGGAGGCCGTTTGGGTGTGCCGCTTGCTTTGCACCTTTCCCCTTTTTTCAAAGGTGATAATGTGCACCTTTTTGTCAACAACAGTTCCCCATGACTGGGGAACCCCGGACACCTCTTTAATTCTTAAGCACTGTTCTGTGACGAAATCTGTGGAGGAGTAACAACACCAGGCCCAGTACTCGTGGTATGCCACTTTTCAGATGAGCCAATGTGCTCTGGCTCAGTGCTCCATGCATGTTGATTCCCCCTTGGTAATCCTGTATGATGAGTTTCCACTGTTTGGTTTCCCTTTAGGTGAACCCTTTGTTTCCGCTCACCAGAGCTTTCTCTGCCTCGGCCACTGTGGCTGCGTACCCTCTCTGTAGATAGGGTCCTCCAGTGGTATCATTCCATATGTGAACTTCCCCATTAGTAAGTCCATGTGAGGTATTCTCCACATGTTAACCTCCCTCCAGTAGGATGTGGTCTCCATAGTGCTGTCCTTCCTGGAGCGGGAAGAGCACTTCCCAGCACTATTCTAGAAAGTGCTCGGCGGAAAATTGCTTAACAGCAAATCAGGAAAGGCACTGCCAGTAGCCTACTTGGGTAAGTGACTCCTCCCCCTGCTTAAAGGGACTAGGGAGACACCTTACCTAACTTACAGGAAGGTAACAACATGGTTGAGCACTCGCTGCGAGCCACGCAGCAGCTTACCTGTGTCCACTCTTCCATTCCTCATGACATGTTTCGGTGCCTGTGGCATTTCCTATAGGAATCCCTAGTGTCACTACACTGACACAATTTCAAGTGAGTGACAGACAGGGAACGTCTTGGTAACTGATGTAATCTCTGTTCCCTGATGGAGGGAACGAGATGTTGTGTACCTCCTGCCGCAGCGCTGAACCAGCCGCTGACATGGCCGTGACTCTATCAGCTCCTCAGCATAAATCTGAATGAGTGGTGCATGCCATCTCCTTTAATAACCATATGTCAAGGAGCGAAGTGTGGCATGCAAATTCCACTCACCAATTCTCATTGGCCTTTTCTATTTTACGCAAAGGTGATTGGGGCTCTCAGTATTGAACCCCTAGTGTCACTACATCGACACAACTTCTCATTCCCTCCATCAGGGAAGAGAAGTTACATGAGTAACCAAGACGTTTCTTTGCTGAGTTTCCATATATTGTCTTATTGTTTATTTCTATATAAACTTATATTTTCTATTCACTTTTTATTTTTATTCAATATTGTTATTATTATCTTGTCTTGTTGCTGTATTGTTTGTGCACTGGAATTTTCTGTCACCAAGAAAAATTCCTTGTATGTGTAAGCAAACTTGGCAATAAAGCTAATTCTGATTCTGATTCTGAACACACACAGTCTTGTACATGTTCTGTTAAACCCCCCTCACTGAAGTGCATCTGATCTAAGGCCGGCCTGAAATCTTTAATCTCTTGTGATTTACATGTGCTGCAATGTAATTTCTTAACAGAGAGGTAGTAGATAAAGTCATCTGGATGGCCTTATTGCCACATGCACCAGACTAGAGGAGATTTGGACTTCTGTACTGCAAACAACTCTACAAGCTATCAGCTCTCAGCCTCTTGGCACATACAAGGATCTTATTTGTTAAGAGAGAGAGAAAGTGAGAGTCTGAGAAGGAGAGAATTTATAGCTTAAATTTTCTGGAGCGATATGAAGGGGATGATACAGGATCGGTTCGCTGTTGGTATAGGATACTGGGACTGACCACTGCACAAACCACTGCATTTTTGTGCTATAAAAAGACATCAGAGAGAAATATACTGTATATAGCAAGAGGACATTGCAGCTGATCATGAGGGATGTAAGCTAAGAAACTAAGAGAGAAAAACATAGGACATGAGATGAACATGCATGTGAATGATATGATCAGGCTTAATACAGAGACATACTCTATGCAGATATATGAACGCAAACACTTCTAACAACGTAAACTCACTTTCATGTGTAGTTGCATTCCAGAATGTGTAGTTGCAATCCCACAATTCATAACACAACACAAATATGCGTTGCATTCTCAACAAGGGACACTGTAACAGACGTTACGCTGAACTGTCTCCGGTGAGTTTACTCTTTCTTTAATGTTTTTTTCAAGTCAACTACCATCACAGTGGACCTAGGGTTTGAGGAGAATATGGCTGAGCAAGTAAGTTAAGGGTTATATATATTCATAAACCTAACCTGAGGCACTAACCTGAATAATAAAACAACTAGTTTAATGGCTTCTTTTGAAGGTAATTCTATCGCCCCTAAGTATAGAGGTTTGAAAGTGCAAGAATGCATGTTAAAGTTCACCCAGATAAAAAAATTCTCTCATCATTTTCTCACACTCATCCCATCCCAGATGTGTATGGCTTTCTTTCTTCTGCTGAACACAAACAAAGATTTCAGAAGACTATCTCAGCTCTGTAGGTCCATCCAGTAATATGGATTTCTTTTACTACACTTGTCTGTGTTTTATGGAGCTTTAAATCGCTGATCACTTGCATTGTATGGACCTACAGAGCTGAGATATTCTACTAAAAATCTCTGATTGTGTTCTGATTTAGAAAGTCATAGTCATCTGGGATGGCATGAGGGAAAGTGAATGCAGTGGGAAATCCAGTGATCAAGCAAAGTCTGTTCCATATTGTAGCGTTTTCTGGCCAAAAACTGCCCAATTAGACAGGAAGAGAGTGGTTGATTGACATGAAAAGGACCAACCACGGTTCATTTAGGTTTTATGTGCCGTTTAAGGGCGGGTAAATCTGAAATATATTATATAGAGAGAGCACAATAGAGCACCCACCTACTTTTTCATCCGTCTTGATTCTGGAAGTTTTTATCCCATATTTTGTTTTCCATTGGATTTTCATAAAATCCTTCATGAAAGAGTACTAAGCCATGAACCAAATCACCCAGCTCTGAGTTGAATCAAATAGACTAAAGTTGAATATAGACTAATGGTTTCAACAGAAGCATATACCATCGAGTAACAATCTCTGAATCTCACGTTAAGTCTGTCTTTAAAGGTTTATAAGTTGTAAATAATGATCAATTGCCCTATGGAAAAAAGGAATGGGGTTTTTACTTCCGGAACAGACTGTTGCGCTCTATAGCTGCAAATAGAACACAAACTGCCAATAAATACCCATACTTTTGAAATGAAATGTTCAACAAGCACATATGGGTGTGGTGTTCGGGTGTCCACATATGTTTGGCCATATAGTGTAACATATGGTCGTTGAGTTTATACCAGTAAGAGTCTCTTAATGGATTTAGACCGCAACAAGCATTGCCAAAACATCTCTTATGGTAAAGCCTTTCTCATTCTCTTCTGAAATATGTCACTTTCAAAATTGTTCATGCACTTCAGTGTCACATCTGACAATCACATCCGTCATCCGCTGATGGCTTCATCACAGAAAAAAAACAACGTCACAATGCCACGGCACAGTAGATTAACGAGGCTATCGCAGCAATGCTGCCGTGGCAACAGATGAAATGTAATTAGTACTCAGCAATGTTAGACATGACAATAACATCATTAAAGCAATTTATCCTGTCTGATTTAATGATGCCTGTCTCAATAAGTGCTGTTAAATAAATTGGATCTGCATGAAAACCGAACCTACCAATCAATTGTTTTTATTATTATTATTATTATTATTATTATTATTATTATTTGTTTATCTGCTAGTTTTTTGTTTCAGAAAAAAGTCAGAAAAGAGGTTGATTTTGATTGTGTAAACATGCATATTTGCTTGTTAAAGGAACAGTTCACCCAAAAAAGAAAATTCTGTCATAATTTCTCAACCTAATGTGGGTGAGTACAGTAAACATTTTTGGCTAAACTACTCCTTTAACACTCCTTTAACTAGCAAATAAGTAAATGTCCTGTCCCAAGAAGAAACAAAAATACATGCACATCTCATTCATCCTCATTACACCTGATGATGTATTAGTGCTGTGTATTGATGTTAATGGATGGCAGCTGTGTGTGCTGTTACAGTGAGACACAGACTGATCAATAGCAGACACATCTCCCTTAACCCTCTATTTGCTCTGCATATGGCACACTTTGAATTCTGCTTTTCTGTGATCCAGTCAAAGTTGTGCCTTATGCACAAAGATCAGGTCTATTTCTAAGGGGAAGGTCATGGTCATTCTTTCTCACATGGTCAGATCCACATGCTATAGTGTAATTTTGGGGGGGGTTACTTCTTTTTTTAGAGAGATACAGCAAAGATGAAAAAGGCAGAAATTGAGAAGAGCATGAAAATGGGATCAGAGTCATGTTGCAGATTAGATTCAAACCCACATCACCCATCTCGGCTCCAACATGTCAAGAGCATGGCTATGACTAATTCCGGAATGGCAAACAACTCTTACTATTTCTGCCTTACATATCCACAGGTTTCCTGACAAACCACTAGCCACTGCCATGATGATTCTGATTGCCGCAGGACTGTTTTCTGGTTCCGGTCCCATAAGAAGCAATGTTAAAACCGATACCAGCATTCCAGATGGAGAACAACAACCATTTTAAGATATAGTTAGAGTAAAAATGTGTTCAGGCTCAACTTGAGCAGTTGTTGGCTGTCATAACAACTCTAAGTAGCTTATGATATTTATTACACAGGTTTCTGGAATACTTGATTCTGATTGGTCAATGGCGCCATCTAGCAGTCTGATATTTCTGCAAAACCAGAGGTAGAATTCAGTTGTTTAGCGATTCATTTCTTCTCACATTTTTACGTAACGTCAATGCAAATCAATATTTCATGTCCATTTTCGTATTTTTTGGCAAGTAATATATAATAAGCTGGATAATGAGCAGCCAGATGGTCATTTTCGTGAAATAAATTGATTGATCGATCGATCCCCCTAGGGAAAAAATCACATGTTACTGCAGCAACACAACCCATATCTTTAAAAATATATAATTTAAAATGTATTAATAATAAATAAATAAAAAACAACAAGAACAAAGCATCAACCCAAGCACTACATCATAATAATATTACACCAGTAACAAATCAATCATGTATAATATTGATTGTATGATTTTATGGCAGATGGCAAAAAATACTTTCTGTAATGTTCTTTTGAGCAGCGTGGATGAATTAACTTTGCACTGTCTCGTGGAGGGGATGGGAGTTATTGTCTAAACTACAAGATAGTTTCCATCTAGCCATCCTCTCAGCTCCTATTTGATCTATAAGAGGCAGTGAGCATCCAACAACAGAATTGGCCTTTGTTAACTTAGTTTTTTCTCTTTCCAAGATACCCCCCAGTATCTCAGACAGTCTCAAAGTCCATACCCTGGATGTTTACTGGTATTATTTGATTTGTCTTCCTTTGATAATCCACTACAATTTCCTTTGTCTTACTTGTATTAAGCTGGAGGAAGTTCAGCTGGCACCAGTCTACAAAGTTCTTAAATCAACTCCCTATATTCACCCTCATTATGTTCAGAAATACATCCACAAACTACGGAGTTGTTCAATCACCTTTTCATCTTTCTGAAGATGACAGCTGCCAAAGTTGCACTGAAAGTCGGATGTATAGAGAGTAAAAAAAAGGGGCTAATTCAGTTCCTTGTGGTCCTGCATGCTCACATACTGAGGTATATTTCTGAAGTAGTCAGCCATCCAGTTTACCAAGCTAAAATTAACTCCTGCTTTCTCTATCTTAATTCTAAGAAATGACGGCGGAATGGTATTGAATGCACTGGGAAAATAAAAAAAGCATTAGTCTCACAGTGCTCCCAGCCTCCTCTAGATGGGCTAAAGATCTCTACAGAAGTAAGATAACTGCATACTCTACCCCAATATTTGGTTGATAAGCAAATTGCAGAGGGTCTATAGCAGAGTGCGCTAGAGGTTGTAAGTGGTTAAGTACAATTTACATTTATGCATTTGGCAGACGCATTTATCCAAAGCGAGTTACAGTGCCCTCATTACAGGGACAATCCCCCCGGAGCAAACTGGAGTTAAGTGCCTAGCTCAAGGACACAATGGTGGTGGCTGTGGGCATCGAACCAGCAACCTTCTGATTACCAGTTCAGTGCTTTAGCCCACTATGCCACCTCCGTCTAGAGTCTTCATCAACTGTGACGTCAGAGCAATTGGCCTATAATTACTGAACTTTGTAGGCTTATCAATCTTAGGTACAGTCACCAAACAGGAAGATTTAAAAAAAATGTTAATGTACTGGACCCACCTCACAGATCAGGTCCGCACAGTCCCTGAGAACTCTAGGGCTGATGCTATAAGGACCTACAGCTTTCCTTGTCTTAATCCTTTTTAACCCCCATCTCACCAGATCAGTTGATAGTGAGAGGTAAGGGTGTGGGGGTGAGATCGAGGGAGAGTGGAGGTTGGTCGGGGTATTGGATGAAGGCTTAGAAAAGGAGAGAAAACTCCAACCTTGATGAGAGAGGGGGTTGTTAGGAGAAGGTCCACCATCAAATCTGTTAAAGAAAAGATTTAATTTGTCTACCCACTTCTGGTCACCCAAGGCAGCATACCCTCCACCTTTTTAAGACTGTCCAGATATTTTATTCAGGTCTCTCCAGACCTCCTTCACATTATTTTGCTGCAGTCTTTGTTCCATCCTCCTTCTGTAGAAATCTTTTCCTTCCATTATTTTCCTTGTTACATCTTCTGTTAGCTCTCCTCTGCTCATCTTTATCCCCTATCATAAAAACCCTCTTTTTTCATTTAATAATAACTTCAGCTCAGGGGTAACCCAGTGTTTGTTATTAGAGAAACATCTAACCTTGTTGGATGGTATGTATTATGAACACAAAAATTGATATAATCTGTAATACAGTGAGTTAGACTGTCAATATCCTCATCATGTGACTCACACAGTACTTCCCAGTTTGCTGACTCAAAACAGTTCCTCAGTGCTTAACTGGCTGCTCCAGACCATTTCTTTATTATCTTTATGGTTGGTGGCTGCTTTTGCACAACCGATTGGCCAAGAGGGGGGAAAGGATATGATCTGTATGCCTCTTTAACGTTGACATACAACAGGTCCAGTGTTTTATTGTCTCTAGTAGTCCAGTCAAAATACTGGGTAAATGTATGGAGAGTGGGTGACAGAGAGGCATGACTGTGGATATAATGTCTGCATCCTAGCTGTTGCCAAATGTATGAGATCACAAGGGGCATTCGCCGAGGACAGAATATACACCGATATCGTGATAGCATATGAAAATTCTCTCAGCAGATAATATGGCCTCATACCGACCGGTAACAGTTCAATTCTTAGTGCACAATTTCTATTATAAACTTATTAACACATTTTAACATACAACATCAGTCCTCCTTCTTTTCTCTTACCCGTCTCCTTAGAACTCCTGTCCGCCCTCACCGGTTGGAAGCCATCCAGTGTAACAAGTGAATCAGAAGTCAGTTCGTTCAACAATGAAACACAGTAAAACACATAAAGCTAAACTCCCGGTACTCCCTCTGTGTCCTGATTTGTGCTGCTAACTCCTCCATCTTGTTTCTGAGTGAGCTTACATTCCCCATAAAAATCGCAGGTAAGAATGTTTTTTTACCATTCTTAGGCAGGATAGGCAGGCTGGCGCTTGGGTAAAAACTTTCAAATACTGTCTGCCTAATTCCCATTGGCCTTTTTTTCATAGATCAGAGGCATATTCGGCACTCAAGAGAGACCCCTAGTGTTGCTTCTTCGACACAACGTCGATGTGAGCGACAGACGGGGAACTATATTTTACATCAGGTCCAGATAATGCACATGGATCTCGAGTTGATTGACAGGCGATGTCTGTATAAAAATTTGATTGGCTCTTATAACTGTAAGGCGGACTACCATTTTCTACATCTGCCTACATCTACTTTTTATTTATAGTTAAAAATGTACTCCCCTATGAAGAAGATAAATTGTATTTTTATTTGCGGAACAAGACTGTTGCACTCTATAACTTCTGATTCATTCTCCACACTGGAAATGCAAGGTCAAGTTGCACAGAATACATAATATAGTATACTGTAGAGATAGCATGAGTAGTATGTAAGTATGCTATTCAGAACACAGTCCATGTATCTATTTCTCTCTTTCTCTCTTACATATACACAAATGGACTGAGGGATGGAATATATGTGTCACAAACAAGAGAAGCTAATAGAGAGACCTAGAGAGAGTGAGTCGCCAAAGCAACCAGGATGGAGAGATTGGACATTCGCCATCTGTATTGCCGTGGGGACCAGGCTTGTGCAATTAAGCTCGACCAGCTAATTGCTCAAAAAGACAGAGATACATTAACAAAGCTAACTAACGCTTAACCAACCCTCTATTAGGCACATCCTAACAGTGAGACAATGACCCCTACAGCACTAGCACATGTTAAGTGATGCACATTAATCCACAACTCATTAATTAACATATATCTGACGTGAGACATTAACCCCTACAATTTGAGCTACAAACAAACAATTTGCATTCAAACCATCCCCTAACCTCTAATATGATAAAGAGAGTGCCTAGGGAGATTACAAAACCACTTATGAGTAACACGCACTGTAAAAACAAATTTACAAAGCTGCCAATCAGAGATGAGTGTGCATGCACAAACTGTAATTAACTGAGTGGATGTATTTTGGACTTAATGGAAAAACAGTCAAAAAACAATGAGGATTTGTTTCAAACATGGTTGTTTTCAAACTGTGTCAAATCAGAACTTAAAATAAGCATTGTATGAGGCTACGTTCACAATAATACTGATACTGTAACAGAGACTCAGGCAGGTTGGGATCCATAAGCAGTGTTTAATAAACAATCAGTAGTCGTACAGGCAATGGTCAAGCACAGGTAAACAGATATGTAGGAGGCAGACAGAATCAGCGTGAGAGCAGGCAGAAGATCGGGGCAGGCAGCAAACAATCAATAAACTAATAACAGGCAATGGAAATACGGGGCAGGCGGCAAACAGACAAGGTACAGGAACAAAGCTGGGTCGATACACGATAGACAGACTGGTAAACAGGGTAAACGCTTGGAATTGTAGCCGGAGCAAAAGAAGACTTCGCAAGGAGTGATTGAGCTGGGTGGTTTATATAGAGCGTGGGAAACAGGGAGCAGCTGTGGAGTAATCAGACCTAGGTATGCGGGCTTATGGGAAATGTAGTCTTAGCGGTCAATACTCCGGTGAATCTGATCTCCGATGACTGAAGGGGGAGGCGCTCTCTGTGTTCGTGACAGATACATTTGAAAACAGCGTTTTAGTTTTCTCCATCCACACTGCCATTTTCAATTGTTATCCAGAAGTTGCTCATCCAATCTGGAAAGTCTGAAAATGCTTAAATTGCTTAATATTTTGTACAGACAAAATGCAATTGTCCTCGTGTTCTGCCACCGGAAAGCAATTCTGAGTAAACCTTTGAAGGAATGCAATGTGAAGGTTATACAAAAACAACGCTATCAAAGTGGATAGCAGGCACAACAATGGTGCTACAATATGGAACGCAGTCTCAGTGTGGACAGGAGGCCAAAAAGAGGTGAAAAGTATGCGTTTTTAAACGAAAACGTATTAATGTGGATGTAGCCTAAATCTTGCTGATAAAACTAAGTACGGCTAAAACTAGTGAGACTTTTCACTTACGGTACACTTACTTAACACTGTAGCTTGCAATTCTATAGCAGGAGAAAATTTTGGAACCAAGTTTGTGTGTCATGAAAGAGAATTCTGAGACTAACTTCAGTGAGAGAGGAGGATTTGATGAAGCATCTTTATTAGGTCAAAAGTACAATATTACAGCATTAGGATTATGATATAAAAATCAATCTACCTGACGCCACCTGTTCTGTGTGTGTATTGTCTGACCCATTTGGGGGAAATCTAATCTTAAGCGTCCATGACACAAAGATAACAGAGAAAATAATCTTTCAAACCCACTAACAATCCCTAGCAAATATACACAACACAACACAACACAGCAACATCCTTTTTGACTAGATGCAGATTATTAAAACAAATATTTACATCATAATCCTTCTTGTAGATCAAGGGCATAGATTTGGCACCCCCCTGGAATCTACGCTTCTGCTGTAGATAAATAACTTCAAATCAAAAACTAAATAGAGTCTTTTGAATCCGTTCACCAAAAATATTAATTCAGATTCGTTCATTGACCATTTCGGCAAATTAGGACTTTGCGTCAGTAGATTGTGCCAAATTACCTTTAAAATCAAAAAAAAAAAAAAAAAAAATGTATGAGTTTTTACATTGAACCAATCATTCACGGCCAGAAAAAGTCTTATTATTTGTTATTAAAATTTGCGTCACCAAACATACTAAGAGACTTCAGCACAACAGAGTGTTTAAGCAACATAAGCGTTTCCCCATAAATTACAACAAAGCATACATGTGAAACGCTGAGCACAACTTTTTATCAAGCTATAGAAAAAAATGTCAACAATACAAGCCTAAAAAAGAATTATGAGTTTCAAAAACATCCTTATGTCATTTAAATGTGTGGCCTTCACTCACTTTTATTCATAATTCATTTGGCCCCTTTACTTGTTGAATGAGATTGCTGAACTGAACGAACGACATAAAGCTCCTCCTCTTATTCAGCCAGTCAGCAGATCTTCATTCACGAACGAGTTCACTAGTACATTCAGTTTGTTCAGGTACATCAAATTATCATCTTAAACACGACACAAACTGACCAAAATAATAACACAACCGCTGGCTGTTAGCTACTAGCTCATTGTGCTGCATAAAGCAGTTGTTGCATGGTGATTTTACAGGAGTGTAACAGTTAAATTGGCCTGGTTGTTTTAGAAGCTAGCTTCTAGTTGCTGGTCAACTAAATAAAGTGAAGCTTTCAAGCAGAGTATAGAGTTAACATAACATACCATCCTCCATCGTGGATCAACGCCAGTTCAGGGCACTCTCCCTCCCATTGCTCGCCAGTTTAGAGAGTGTCCATTTGGTCGAACCACTTCCACTTTTCCTTGATGGTTCTGTAGTCACATTTAAGATTGTTTTACTTTTCCCTACACTGTTGGTAGGTCTACCAACCTAGTTGTGTGTGGCCAACCGCTGATACACTTCCTGAGATACTTTTTCGTTTCGCGCATCGCTAACGAGTGGATCGTCTGCACCTCGTTTATTGACCACGGCGTGGTTTTGCGCACAGCCGTTTCTTTTTTCACAATTCGAAAGTCGCGTGAACAAACGATACTGTTATCGCTGTTGCTAACTTTAAAACTAGCGGGTTAATGTTGCGTGTCAGAAATCCAGTGACGCTGGTAGTGACGATTCTCCCTGACCAATCAGTGATCTGCAGGATATTGACGTCACATTTAGTATCGGCTTGCTTGGAATCTCAACCGAGGTGGTACTAAAAAAAGTATCAAGTAACAAGTACTATCCACAGTGGAAAACCCCCAAAAAGTGAGTCGAGTTGAGTCAAGTTGTACCGTGCAGTGGAAAAGCCACATTAGTGGCTTAGTCCAGGTACTTGTGTTTTGTCTTGTGGTGTCCACTCATGTCTTGTCTGGTCTGTGTCTTGTGTGAGAATACATGGCTTGCCTTTTTGGTCTTATCATATGTTCTCATGTGTTGTTGTTGTTTTTAGCATGAGTGCATGTTGCTCTTATGTCATCCTTGCAGCTTGTACTCATGTCTTTTGTTTGTGTTGGTTGTTCGTGTGAGTATTAGCATGAGGACATATTGCTCTTGTGACATCCTGGCAGAATGCACTCATGTCTATTTTTTGAGTCTGTTGTTTGTGTGAGTGTTTGGCTTTGATTTGGTTTCTCATTGCCACGCACTCCCCTGTCTTGAGTGATAACCCCACCTCTTGTTTGTACAGTTATCTTGTTAATAGTTCCACCTGCTGCCCTTGTTACCCTCCATGTTCGCTCCCTTATTTAATCTCCCTTTGTGCTCTGTCTGGTGCCAGTTTGTTGTCTTTACTATGTGGAATGTTTACTGTGTTTTACGTCTCTGTTATGTCTGTCGGTTCTCTTGCTCCAGCCCAGCCCATCAACATGTCTGTTGCCCTGGACTGTGTTTTTTCCTCTTCGGGGTAGTTTTTGGTTGGTTTTGTTATTTTTATTAATAAAGCTCATTATGCACAATCATGCATTTGGGTCCTCTTTTCATTGCTAGCGATCTTGACACTATGATGCCTTCAAATGCTGTCAAGGTAGGCAGCTCACGAGGTGTTTGGAACAGTGCCTATGCTTGTTTTGTTTTTTTAATGTCTGTTCTTTTTCGAACACTCCAAGTATCTATAAGGACAGCTCATCATATGTTTGTGTAGAGGAATTCAACCAAGAGGAAAAAGTGGAAACTGAGAAAGAGAAAAATGTTTCAGAGGAAAATATTCTGCCAGGTTTACTCCTTTCCCTGAATAATAACCAAATATCTCTCCTCGAAATCTTGAAATACTGGCATAGTAATGAAAGTACTTAGCACTTTTGTTTTTGTTTAATCTGGCTGACTTAAAGAAAGAAGTGATGTCATTGGGCCGAATGTCAAGATTTCACTTTTGGTCTGTTTCTTCCCCAAAGCAATCATATAGCTTCCGAAGATGTGGTGCCTTTATGTGCCTTTTGGAGCTTGAATGTTTTGGATCTGTTGACTTTGTATGGAACAACTCCTTTAAAGGAGGCCATTCATTCCAAGTCAAGATTGACCTTCACAAAAGCATGTGTGACCAGTTCAGTTAGGAGTTACGTGTCACTATCGACTTGTAATTCAAAACACAGCATCAAAGCCTCAGCACAGACACAATCTCCTTCAATCCACTCTACAAACAGACAAACTTCTCAAACTTCAGCCCAGTAGCACTAATCTAATGCATGTTCCTTCAACTGTCTCCAATTTCATCTTATACCCTTTTCCTGCTCCTCTGATTGGAGGGAAGAAAATGAAATCAACAGAAAAACAAATCAGTGTTTTGTTCTTTCGATGGCGAGCTACATGCATATGCAAGCCGCGCTCCTGCTACTGAAAACAAATTCCAATTTGCAGCAGTGTGTTGTTTCACCACAGGGCAAGACACTGACGGGGCGCAATTCAGTGTGCGTGTGTTACTTCTGATATTGTCACTCCAGACTCACTCATCTCTATTGACTATTTCACATCTGCCTTTCTAGTGGTGAGAGCAGAAAGAGAGGAGAATCAACAGTTTCTCAAATTCATCACTGAGAGAGAAAGAGAGTCAGGGGAAATAAAGATACAGAGACAGACAAGAGGGAACTTTCGGCTACTTTTAGATTTTCTCGACAAGCTTTGAACTCATTTCTTGTCCATTAATTCTTAATGTTGCTAATTTGAACACGAACAAACATGTTTTCTTATATGACTAATTCATGAAGGGCTTCGCTGAGCATTGTAGTCAGTTTTCTGTGGTTTGAGCACATATTTTCAGTCACCTTCGAGTGACAGACGTATTTTTGATTTTGTTGTGTATTCAAATGATTATGGAGTACACAAAGAACTCATTTTGAAGATGCAGAATGACTATGTTAACAAGAAAAGGGCGTTCATGAAGCTTGAGTGTAAAATATCATCTCTAGATGTTGCTGTTTCTCTATGTAACATTTTTTAAAACATATAGGTTTAGACCGGGGCTAGTTGTCACATGGGAAAGTTGTCACTAGGGCTATTTCAGAAACTAAACCAGTAGTTTTGTATGTTAGTTTCAAGCACCTTGTTTACAGCTGTATTAAAATAGCATTAGGCTTATTTTTTTGGAAATGATGTGACCTCTTCCAATTGTGCTTTTAAATGAATTGCTGTATATTATGTCTAAAAAGTCATTGAATAGCCTATACAACAGATAGGATACGTAAGGGGTAGGGGGGGTATTTAAATTTGGGGCAGAACATTTTTGCTGTGCTGACAGACACATATGATGTAAGGAACAGTGAACTAGAGAACGCAGGAACCAAAGAAGAAGAAATACTAAAGAATTAATTAAAACTGACAGGTCAACATACAAACCAGAGCAAAAAGAGCATAAAAAAGTGAAAGAGAGACAAAAGGTAACATGGCTATTCCTTCCATTGCTGATGAGTTTTCCTGGATCGTCATAAACTATTTCAAGCCCACATGAAGAAGATCTCAAGATCAATACATCACATACTATTTATTAAACATTAAAAGCTCATTTTAAATTACTGGCATAACCTACTTAACCGTATTAATATTTATGAGCTAACCATTTGCAATTTCATGACATTACAGCCAGCACTGTGACAGCACCAAGGTCCCTCCCTACTTTTTAAAACAAAGTAACTCCCATGTTTAAAGTTAACATGATAAAGTGTTCACAACCCATATAACTGCACAACTCAAAATATAGACTCTTTTATTTTTCTTACCAACGTTTCGGCAGTCAGCCTTTTTTCAAGGTATAGTGGATACCTTTAGGATTTCATTTTAACCATCTTGCAATGCAGGTTTTTGTGTAAAAACGCATGCCACTGTGAACAAGCTTAATTCGGGTCATATGGGTTTGGAACAACATGAGGGTGAGTAAATCGTGAGAGAATTTAAATTTCTGAGTCAAATATTCCTTTAACGTGGTTCTGCTGATGTCACAACATTAAAAACTCACCACAGCTGCTTTTTAAAAAGGTTGAAGATGGAGAATGTGTGTTTAACAGTGCAGCAGAACTCACTTGTAGCGTTGGTGAGACGAAAGGTGACGGAGCTGTCTGGAATGTCACACACATTCCGTACGGACACCTGACAGGTGTAATTATCAAAATCCTGAGGACGAAGATTCTTCAGTTTAAGCACCTTTGTCTCACCCTGCAGACAAACACACACACACACACACACACACACACACACACACACACACACACACACAAACACACACATATTACATGATGAACATATCTTACAGAAAACATTTAAAAGATAAAACATGTGGGTTGTTCTCTAGAAATAGTGCAGTTTTGAACTTTTGTGATATATATGGTCCTAAAAATGTAAGTAAAAATGTTACACAGTATTAAAAAAAAAAAAAGAGTTCAGCAGAAACCTCTAATAGTGATATACACTCACCTAAAGGATTATTAGGAACACCTGTTCAATTTCTCATTAATGCAATTATCTAATCAACCAATCACATGGCAGTTGCTTCAATGCATTTAGGGGTGTGGTCCTGGTCAAGACAATCTCCTGAACTCCAAACTGAATGTCAGAATGGGAAAGAAAGGTGATTTAAGCAATTTTGAGCGTGGCATGGTTGTTGGTGCCAGACGGGCTGGTCTGAGTATTTCACAATCTGCTCAGTTACTGGGATTTTCACGCACAACCATTTCTAGAGTTTACAAAGAATGGTGTGAAAAGGAAAAACATCCAGTATGCGGCAGTCCTGTGGGCGAAAATGCCTTGTTGATGCTAGAGGTCAGAGGAGAATGGGCCGACTGATTCAAGCTGATAGAAGAGCAACTTTGCCTGAAATAACCACTCGTTACAACCGAGGTATGCAGCAAAGCATTTGTGAAGCCACAACACGCACAACCTTGAGGCGGATGGGCTACAACAGCAGAAGACCCCACTGGGTACCACTCATCTCCACTACAAATAGGAAAAAGAGGCTACAATTTGCAAGAGCTCACCAAAATTGGACAGTTGAAGACTGGAAAAATGTTGCCTTGTCTGATGAGTCTCAATTTCTGTTGAGACATTCAGATGGTAGAGTCAGAATTTGGCGTAAACAGAATGAGAACATGGATCCATCATGCCTTGTTACCACTGTGCAGGCTGGTGGTGGTGGTGTAATGGTGTGGGGGATGTTTTCTTGGCACACTTTAGGCCCCTTAGTGCCAATTGGGCATCGTTTAAATGCCACGGCCTACCTGAGCATTGTTTCTGACCATGTCCATCCTTTTATGGCCACCATGTACCCATCCTCTGATGGCTACTTCCAGCAGGATAATGCACCATGTCACAAAGCTTGAATCATTTCAAATTGGTTTCTTGAACATGACAATGAGTTCACTGTACTAAAATGGCCCCCACAGTCACCAGATCTCAACCCAATAGAGCATCTTTGGGATGTGGTGGAACGGGAGCTTCGTGCCCTGGATATGCATCCCACAAATCTCCATCAACTGCAAGATGCTATCCTATCAATATGGGCCAACATTTCTAAATAATGCTTTCAGCACCTTGTTGAATCAATGCCACGTAGAATTAAGGCAGTTCTGAAGGCGAAAGGGGGTCAAACACAGTATTAGTATGGTGTTCCTAATAATCCTTTAGGTGAGTGTATATACGTATATATACATTTCAAATTTCTCTAACTCTTGCATAAAACCTTAATGACTATGAATCATCCTCATTATTAATAGCAAAGCCATCAATCTCCACCTGTCCCAACTTATTCAAACAGCTCTTTAATAATAAGTGTTTAGATTATGAATTTATTACTGATGGATTGCTGATTTATTGAGGACATTTCTCTGTGACCAGCAGGTCTCCTGTGGTGATCTTCTATGGAACATATTATTAACTATAATTGAAGCTAAAGTGTGTAATTTCTGTGCCACTAGCATCACTGAACAGAACTGCAAATGAACTGGTTTCAAACTTGAACCTCCCTCAATCTGGCATTGGTCGACCAAACAGATAGTCCCTCCCTAAACTCGAGCCAATGGTTGAGCCAATTATGTTGTGTCAGGCTGGCCAGGATGCTCAAACAAACAGATAAATGTTTTGATAACCCCACAGAGCAATGAAATGAGATTAAAACATTTTCATTCTTAGTTCTTCTTTTTTCTACTCATTCTAAGCACACAGTCTAGCAACGGCTTCAAGAAGATGACTCAACCTTTGAAATCGAATCTCGATTCCCAACACTTCCGAATCAAATTATGTATTATTTTTGCCTTCGGCTCCCAGCCCAAGTTTTGTATGTGTGTGTGATTTTACCTGTGTATACAGAGGCTCGTAGATGTCCACTCCATTGTCTTTGCTCTGTTCGATCTGTCTATTTCCCCGTTTCCAGATAAAGCGTGCGGGAGGATTGGAGTTCACCGTACAGCGTAAAAACACAGTTTTCTCCTGATAGTAGTTCCCTCGTACATCACCCACAGTCTGGTGCACTGTGAGCATGGGCTTATCCAGATCTGAAACCCACACATAGAGAAAAAGTGAATTAACTTAAGATTGGGAAAATGCTATCTTTCTAATGGAGACTTCTTAAAGAGCTAAATGGTCTTTAAACCCTAATCTTTCCTTCTTGTGGTCTTTGGATCTGGCTCTTGGGTTATGGAGATTGCAATCTATTTTGACTGTACTAAGGTGATAATTACCTTAACCAGAGGTTAGCACACTATCTTCATTATTATTCCATATGTCTGCACAGGTATTTAGCCACTGAACAAAAGGTATAAATTCAGCTTTTTCAAACTTCACTTCATTGACCTTGTTCAAACCCGCATCCACATGTGTGGACATTGTATTTTGACTTCGCTATTCCCAACGCAACGCATTTAATTTAATTTAAACTGACTGATCTCAGTTCAGGAGACTCTGTGCTGTCAGTAAAGGCTTAAACTTTCAATGCGTGGAGTCATGTGACCAAACAACATGACATCGATTACAGCAGAGTTTGTGTTTGGCTGAAATGGCAACAAAACTACATCTGGTAAGAAACCAAATTAAGCTGAAACTTGTTTGAGTCAAAAGATTAGAGTCTCTAGCTTCATACGAAATGGCATTTCTTTTAATTTCAGTGATTATTCGTGAAACGGCACTGTTAAACACAATTACCACATATGTGGAATGCATTATCACAATGAGAATTAATGGATGCATCCAAAAACTGGAAAATGTTGCTTTTAGATGCTTTATAAGGAGTTAAGATAGTGTATTTCAAACTGTTCTGAGACCAATACAAACAAACAGCACACTGGATGTTAAGTAATTCACTAAATAGGGAGCAAGGGAGCATCCTATAGCTCTCTTTGCAAACAAGTGCATTCAATCCAAACTTTCTATTTAAATTCAGTTTCAGGCTGCAGATGATGTTTGGACCACTCGACATCTTTGGCAGACATGGGACAATGATGATCAATGCACAGATTCAGAACTTGGTCTGGATTTTGACATCAAGGTTTTGGTTGAAGTCTAATTTTGATCCAGATCAATGTCTGGTATTAGTCTATGTCTGTATGAATATGTAACAAATATTTTACACTCAAACACTCAATATAAAAAACACAGCTCATACATGTAGTGAATGAATAGTGTTGCAGATAGAAGAGGGGGGTGAAGGTTACATCTATGAGACAGTGTAACACAATCTGACCCCTGAACTCTTCCTGCTCAGGGATTCCCAGATCCACTTTGATTTCCTACTCCCTACTGCTTTGGAAATCTGTCTAATAGACTGCCTGGACATGCAGTGGAAGAGAGAGATAGAAAGCATGTTTGAATAACTTTTTTTAGCCTCTGAAAGAGGTGTAAGCATCAGTTGTTGTACACAATGCCTTTGTACATTCAGTTGCAATAAGAAACCAGAAAATGAAAACATCACATCTGAGAGATTGACTGAGAAATGTGCTGATCCAGAGGGAATTCCTTGCTATTTCCACAGAGATTTATCCAGTGAGTGCACTAACCCCCATCACAATGACCATGACCATGTCAAATTATCACTCAATTCTATTAGATGATGACCACAGGCCAGAGAAGAATATAATGAATGACATACTGACCCAACCCAATTTACCAATGAGTGGAACCATTGATTTTCTGTGCCGTAATCTACCCATTTTTTTCTGTGTGTGTTTTATGAACGTCGGTGAAAGTATATGCACTGTGTATGTACTGTATTGGGGCTGCACTATTATAACAAAAATAATAATTGTCGATTATTACCCTTGATATTGTTATTGTGATGAATTGTGATTAATTGACTTTACACGAAAATACTTATGTCTGGTGGATCAACTGCAAGCCGTATTCTTTATGTTGTCTACACATCCAAAGCAAGCTGAGAACTGTGTTCCTGAAAGACTTTATTGCTGTTTTATACATCAGTAAATCAAGACTAGTTGCCAACTTTACTTGGGTCCTTTCAGAAGCATAAACAAACAATGCTTTTTATTCAAATTTTGAATGCATCATACACAGAAGTGAGCAATAGACATGTTTCAGCCCACTGAACATAGGCTGCACCATAGATTTCTAATATATATGTTATTTATTATGAGTTTAGTAGTATTTATTATTATTGAGTTATACACCGATCAGCCACTAGATTAAAATCAGCTTCCTATTATTGTGTAGGTCCCCCTCGTGCTGCCAAAACAGCGCCAACCCGCATCTCAGAATAGCATTCTAAGATTATATTCTTCTCCCCACAATTGTACAGATGGTTATCTGAGTTACTGTAGACTTTGTCAGTTCAAACCATTCTGGCCATTCTCTGTTGACCTCTCTCATCAACAAGGCATTTCCATCAGCAGAACCGATGCTCACTGGATGTATTTTGCTTTTGGCACTATTCAGAGTAAATTCTAGAAAATGTTGTGTGTGAAAATCCCAGGAGATCAGCAGTTACAGAAATCCTCAAACCAGCCCGTCTGGCACCAACAATCATGCCACGCTCCAAATCACTGAGATCAAATTTTGTTCCCCATTCTGATGGTTGATGTGACCATTAACTGAAGCTCCAGATCCGTATCTGCATGATTTTATGCACTGCCCTGCACTGCTGCCACACGATTGGCTGATTAGATAATCGTATGGATGATTGTATTTGTTTCTGGTTATCCATAGTGTTTTGGTTGGCACTACATCATCTATGCACTTCCTGATGAAACATGTTATGGTATCAGATCACCACTCTGTATAATTTTGGTGAGAAGAATATCATCTCAGAATGCTATTTTGAGATGCGGGTTTGCGCTGATTTGGTGTCACGAGGGGAACTTACACAATATTAGGCAGGTGGTTTTAATGTTGTGGCTGACTGGTGTATATGGGTGTTGCCCATAAATAGATTGATCCATGCTTTGAGGCACTGACTGATGTAATTAACGACACAATGAAATTGTGATAACACATGACACACAACCTCATTTAGGGTGCGTTCCATTCAGAAGTGATCATCCCTATGCCCTATTCCCTTCAATACTTTATCATCCACTGTGAGAGCTTTAGAGGACTAAAATATTAGGGTCATTCAGCCCACCAGCCCAGCGGTAAAAGTCCTGAGCATCCAATGGCCAAACTGACACTTTAATATAGCAAAAACGGCTTACAAACTGTCCAATCAATGAACTGATTCAAAACTCTGATTCAATGATTAAGTTGCATCATCACTGAAAAAAAAGGCCTTTTTCATATATTAAAATATTTTAGTAAAATATACGGATGTGTAGGTAAATATTGCCATTTATTACTATGCACTGTTATATAGATGCATATAAATGAACATTTTTCCTTGTGTTGATTTACAATAAACAAACTGTGTTGGAAACATGCCTCCATTAGTTTAAACTAGATTTTGTCTGTTTTACTTCTTGCATCAAACAGTTTGAATCAAACTGGTTTTAATAAGCAGAGGCTGTTTAGTGAAAAAAATATAAATCAACCTTATATGCTGTTTCAATGCAATTACATTGAATATTGTAAGGCTTGAAAATATTGAGGTTAATTGTTTTAGCTATAAACCCCGTACTCTAACCCAACTCAGACACACACACTTCTGCATTCTTAGGAGCACAAACAGAAGAAAGCGTTGCGTTTGATCCCAGCAGCATCCCGTGCATTATTTAACAGTCTTAACCTTGCCTGAAATGGAGCATCACATAATCATGAGTAGAACATTTGGATATAATAAGCACATATGCATGACCCAGAATGCACAGCAAAGGTTTTCTTTATAAGGTTTCCCTCTCTTTTTCTCTTTAGATCTTATACAACCAGTGTAAACATTTGCCTTGTAGCTGTTCACTGAACACACACTCCACCAGTGTCTCTACATGGACAGAGTCAGATCAGGAGTCTGTGTGTTCTTTATTTAGTTATGCATACATTTGCACTGTATCACTACTGCAAGTATCACAGAAGGAACGCAGAAAGAAAGAAAGAAAGAAAGAAAGAAAGAAAGAAAGAAAGAAAGAAAGAAAGAAAGAAAGAAAGAGAATATTTTATGTTTTATAAATAGTCATGAAAATCTAAATTATGATGGCAAAGGGGAAACTATTTAGTAAAAAATTATATATTTTTAAATAGCCAGATTTTTTACTAAATCCTCTGAAGTAAATAATAAAGTAGAGCTGAAAGCAGTAAACAACTGATAATTCCGCACTCAATTCAAGAGTATTTGACAGCTGACATCCCACAGGGGCAGCTCTAGAGTTCCCAAAGGTCAAAGGTCAATGTGCAATATGTCCACAAGTCAATTCTTTCTTAATATAACTTGTTGCACGATTACTACTCTTTTAAGGAAGGCATTTAAGTAGCTAATGGGACCAAAGGTTTGGTAAACTCGATACAGGGTTAGGTATAAAACTTTGGTGGCTATACACAAATACTATACAGTACACACAAAATACTAAATATATACACAAGATTGCCTAGAAGTTCAAAAGTCTGGAAGAAATAAAACACAATTAGGACAATTGTTGACTGGCAGTAAAACAATCTGTAAACTATAAAATTAACGTGGATAGCATAATTCAGATAATTTGGTCATGGAAAATTTTATGAGAAAGATTCAATTCTAGGTTCAATACAAATTAAGCTCAATCAACAGCATTTGTTGCATAATGTTGATTACCACATAAAAAAAATTCAACTCATCCCTTGTGTATTAAAAAAATAAGGTTAAAGTAAGGCACTTACAATGGAAGAGAATGGGACCAGTCCACAAACGTTAAAATACACACTGTTTTAAAAGCAGAGGTGGGTACTAACGCACTACATTTACTTGAGTAACTTTTTGGAGATAATGTACTTTTAAGAGTAGGTTTAATGGCAGGCACTTTTTACTCTTTCTAAAGTAAAATTCTAATGAAGAAATGTACTCTTCTTTAAATGGAGAACGTTAATGTCGTTACATTACTTGTTTTAATTTAACAAGTATTAATAAATGTCTAATTTACAGAGAGATTTATTGAATGGGACTTTTACGACACTGGGACTTTACAGTGGAGCCCTGTCACTCAACTCGAGTTCACCACTGCAGCAGCAGGAAACGCCAAAACACTCCACGTGGTGAAATGAGGACAGGGCTGGACTGGGAATATAAATTGGCCCTGGATTTTACATGGCAAATCTGGCATCCCGGTGGGCCGGCGCACTTTGGGGTCGATCGGGGCGGATTGGCCATCGGGAGAACCGAGCGGGCCGGTGGGTCGGCCGCGAAAGGTTCTGAATGGACCACACAACGGTGCCGCGACATGCACAAAAGGACAGCGTATACATGAAAAATGCATTGAACCCCAAGTGTATTTACACAAAATGAAGAAAACCAAAAAGTTTTAGTTTGTGCCTCGCTCTCCTCTAAACCTCCATGAACATCATTCCAGAGAATTTGCGAAGATGAATGTAAGCTAAGTGAAAATACAGTAGGTAGACTACTGACCCCTTACATAAGAAACATAAGATACACTTGAACCAGTTTTGAAATTACTCAATTTAGCTTTTTTCAATATATGTGTGTGAATGCAAGCACAGATTATGAGAAAGCTCTTGCAACGTGAATAAACAATTTTGGCAGTCCCGGAACAGTTGTCGGAATTACTTTTCCCAGGATTAATTCCAAGATCTATGTGTGAAATGTACTTTTGTCTGCTCTGGAACCAGGGGTGGAACCAGGAGTTTTTCACAAGGGTAGCCAGTAAGGTCCAGCCCTGGCCACCATCTAGCTCTGCCCCTGTCTGGAACTCAAGGCAGAATGTTAGGGACTGACATCCTCAGTCACTATTCTCTCTAACATCTTTTTAATTGTGTTCATTGTGTTCAAGTCATACAGATTTAGAACATGAGGGTTAATAAACAAATTAATTTCATCTTTAAACTATCACTGTAACAGATGGTTTAAAGGATGGCATAGGCACATGATCCTTGCACACAAGGTGTTAGTAATAATACTCAGATTGGAAGAGACTTGCTACTTGAGCTTTTTTTTTAATTCAATACTTTCTTGCTCTTACTCAAGTAATTATTAGCATTAGTACATTTACTTCTACTTGAGAATTAATTTTTAAAGACTTGAAACTTTTACTTGAGTCCAGTTTGTGGCTTCTCAACCCACCTCTGTATAGATGTATAGCCACAAGATGTAAACATTATATGTGTTAACATGATTTAGTTTGATAATTGTTTTTCTAACATCTGTGTAAAGTTATATCCAATATTACAACTTCACTGGCATGAACAGAGAATGGAGGTTTTATCATACTAAAATCATTTTAACACATTCATTTAATTTAGTTAGTTAGTTGATATAATCTATAGTTCATACAGTTTAAAACTCATTATATCTATGGAGAGTCCTCATAAGGATGGCCTGCACGTGTGTGTGTGTGTGTGTGTGTGTGTGTGTGTGTGTGTGTGTGTGTGTGTGTGTGTGTGTATGTGTGAGCGTGTATTTATCACTTTGTGGGGACCAAATGTCCCCATAAGGATAGTAAAACCCGAAATGTTTGACCTTGTGGGGACATTTTGTCGGTCCCCATGAGGAAAACAGCTTATAAATCATACTAAATTATGTTTTTTGAAAATGTAAAAATGCAGAAAGTTTTCTGTGAGGGTTAGGTTTAGGGGTAGGGTTAGGTTTAGGGGATAGAATATAAAGTTTGTACAGTATAAAAACCATTATGTCTATGGAAAGTCCCCATAAAACATGGAAACACAACATGTGTGTGTGTGTGTGTGTGTGTGTGTGTGTGTGTGTGTGTGTGTGTGTGTGTGTGTGTGTGTGTGTGTGTGTGTGTGTGTGTGTGTCCAAGTACTTTGTCAAGTCAAGTAATTTATTTGTATAGAGCTTTTCACAACACACATTGTTTCAAAGCAGCTTTACAGAAAATCATGAATTAACAAAAAAATGAAACTGTAATATCTATAAAGTCTTAAAGTCTTTGTGTGTGCAAACACACATCCACATAGAGTATGTGCTGATCTAAAGGATTTGGATGCTCCTGAACACATAATATTTCTGCATTTTGTAGTCTAAATCCATTCATTTTCAATGGCTGGTCACTTCAGACCAGGAACAGCAAAGGTGTAACAAAGTCATGTAAAAAGACAATTTTATGAAAATGAACTAAAAAACAAATATATGTGTTCAGATGACATGTGTGAACGAAGTCATGCAATTTTATTCCAACAGGATGTTATAAACTACAGTTTTCAGAAAAACGGGGAAAAAACATTTATCAGTCAGTTTTGACCGGAACACAATATAAGGATTAAAACTGCTTACTTTTGATTGCAGGCTTTGGTATCTTTGCAAATTTGAGCACAGTTTGAAACATCGTTAAGACTCTAGAAAAAAAAAATCCCATTTACTCTCCTTGTCATCACATTGCTGTCTAGGATAAAAAAGATGAGTTAATAAAGATAACTAATTTGTGGTTTTTCATTTGCTATTATTAGAGACTGGCTAAACATGAGCATTTCCAGAACATTTTAATAAACACCCCTGCCTAGAAAAGTAGCTCAGGGATGAACTGTTTCAAAACTCCCCGACTCCACACATACCTGCAGATTCTTCTTCCTCGTCTCGGCTAATTACACAAGGCACTTCTTCATTTCTCCCCCACAGCAGGAGATATGATATTTAGTCATACCCACTGGCTCACCACCACTTCTTGGAAGTGCTTTGAACTAGGGTGCGGTTTTAATAAAAACAAAACCTCAGGCTAAGCTCGCAGGCCAGAAGTCCACTGAGTGAGGAGGTCACAAACCAACCAAGCACTTCCTGGGTCGCCCACCTCCTAACAGGATAAGAATTTCAAAGGAGAGACACAGAGGGACTCTCAGAAAAAAAGAGCCTTTCTATAATTGCAAGTGCTCCGGCTGTTCTGTTAATTGCCCTAGATTTTCTAGGGACTATGACACACATCAATACAAACATACACATTCTCCTAGCTGGTGGCTACAGATGGCGTTGTAAACTGATCCTGCATTTTAATTGGCCTCCCAGAGTAATGGCTGCTGTTAGAAGTTTGTCTTGTTTTAATTTTTTCCTCTAGCAAGATTTTGGTCGCCCTACCATTTGTTTCACTAGACAGGATATCGACCTCCCTGGGAATATTTAGACACCCAATAACATAACGCACGTATATCCACAAATCCAGCACATATTCATTCCTATCAGCAGCTCGGATCAGCCAATGATGCAGTCTGCTGAGGATATAGGATGCCAATGTACGTGTAGAATGTGATCAATGCTTCGTTTAAAACTACCTTTCGTTACAGCCAGAAAAACGTGGAAGAGAACAGCAGAGAGAAAAATGTTGGCTAGATAAGGCAAGCATCACTTTTACTATTGCTAATACTTGGGTTTAGGGGTTTAAACAAACCCCTAATACTAAATAAGTAGTAAACAAGCCAAGAGAATTGGATTGAAAGAAGTATATGTTACAAATCTAAAAATGAGAATATCATAGAGACTTGGGCGTCCATGGGTGTGCCATCTGAAGCTTTGGCTACCTGATATATAGCTGCAGAAATGTCATGTGTACCATGATCTCTATGGAGGTAGACTTCATTAGGACTGTAAGGTGGTTAGCCATTCAAATCAGTTAATCAATAAATGTCCAGAGGCAATACAGCACATCTAATTATTCAAAATAACCCCTCTGATCTTACAAATTATTGACAGACATTGATAAGCTGTTATTGATGTGAAATGCCCTAACTTTACATCATCACCTTATTATTAAAGGGACACTGTGTGATCATTAATTAGATGATAGTTTGAGAGTAATTCAATTATGTAATGTATCATCCTTTCTTTAGTCTGTGTGATATCGATAACTGTAAAAGACATCCGCACTCATTAATCGTGAATTGGCAAACAATAGAAACATTTTTGTTGGATGGAGTAGTGGGAGTTTTCCATTAAAATGACTGTCTGAACAAAGTGTTTGTGATTGATTATAATCTGGCTCTGGGATTAATAGAGGTTTCAATAGCAAAGACACAGTCTTGAGGAGAATGTCGATGTTTGAAAGTATTTTTGGTTTTATGCTACCACTTAAATGGACCAAAGATAAAAAAATCTGTGAGTATGTGGGAGGCAACAGCTTAACATCTACAGATCAATAGAGCCCCAGGGGGCCCGTGGTGAAGCGTGTGCCCAGCACAAGGACCCATTGCTCCCTGCCCTCCTGTGGCTCTCTGGAACACAAGGCCACAGCATGAGGAGTGTCGCTCTTCTCTTTGTTTAACCTTTCATAAAATAGTCAGTTTATTGCAGCACACACACGCTTTCACAGGCACGACATGCAATGTAAGCATTTGAGGATTATCTTGATATAGAGCCACTTTTTCTTTTTAAGAGCCCTTTATATCTTCTTTACCCAACCTTTATTTACTAGTTTTCCTGGAGGCAGCTTTTCTTTTACAACTACTGGCTTTGCTCCAAACGGATAGGCGGCATTAGGCAGGGAATACACTGCTGTTCTCTGCTGTTTTCATTCTTTTTTATTTTTTCATCTCCCTGTCTATCTTTACACATATTTCTATAGTCGCAAAATCCTCGAGAAGGATATATTTCTTATCCATTATATATAAAAACGTACATGACTCTTCAAAATACTCAACTCGCTTTATTTTGTGTCGCACTCTTTCTCAGACAGAACGTATAACACCTTGAAATCTCAAGGTATTCACTTGAGAAAGGACCACGAATGATAGGGAATAATCCACAACTAGAATAGTTATTTATTTCCCAGCATTATGTCGTCATGATAACGAAGTTGGATATAACTTCACACAGATAATGTTTGCATATTTTGGCTATACTTATACTGTGTAAAACTGAAATTCCATTGCAAGTGCCTCGCTGTAACTGGGATTGAAGGATGAGTCAAAATTATTTTTGTGTTAATCAACATTATGCCACAAATGCTGCCAATTGAGCTTCATTTCTATTGAAACCAAAACATGCCTTGAATGTATTTTCTCTTGCTAAGGAATTCAAAATGTTTTTAAAGGAATATAATGGGTTCAATACAAATTAAGCTCAACCGACAGCATTTTTGGGACAATGCATATTACCACAAAAAATGAATTTTGACTTGTCCATCCTTTTCTTAATAACAAAAAGAAAGAAAGAAAAAAGTTCTGGTTACAGTGCAACAGAAGTGAATGGGGCCAATCTGCTTCGCTATATGCAGTGCATAATGTAAATTCATTTAAACAGACTGATCTCAGTTCAGAAGACTCTGTGCTGTCAGTGATTGGGTTAAACTTTCGATGCATGGAATCATGTGACAAAACAACATGATGTGGATTATAGCAGAGTTTGTCTTTGGGAGAAATGCCAACAAAACTACATCTGGTAAAACCTAATTAAGTTTTTACATTGAAACCTTTTTGAGTCAAAAGAGTCTCTAGTTTCATTCGATATGCCATTTATAAATTTGACCGATTTTTCTCGAAACGGCATGCTGTTGACACAATGACCACGTATGTTGACTGTGTTCTCAGATGAATTTTAAATATCCTATATTTACTGTGCATTATCACATTGAGAATCAGTGGATGAATCCGCAAGCTGGAAAAGTTTGCTTTCAGGGGCTTTACATGAAGGTAGGATGAAAATAAGGTGCATTTTAAACTGTTCTGAGATCAGTGCAGACAGACAGCACACTGTTAAGTTATTCCCTAAATAGAAAGCAAAGGAGCAAGGGAGAATCCTATAGCTAAGTGTGTTCAATCCAAACTTCCTATTTAAATTCAGTTTCAGGCTGCAGATGAGGTTTGGACCACTCAGCATGTTTGGCATGACATGGGACAATGGTGATCAATACACAGATTCAGAATTTATAATTTAAACATGGTTGGCAGTGATTGGATGATGTTGGCCAATACTTTGAATCAGAACTATTTATGCAAATTTCTTATGTAATGTCTGTAACATTTCAAAAACATGAATAACTAACACTCCTGGAAACATAAAAAACAATTTGATGAAAAAAAAATTATCTTTTTTTTATTATTATTATTGCTTGTTTATTAGGTGCTACTAGTTACAAATGGAAAATGAAAACAGCAATCATGCTGGGGTTTTCGATGTGTTATTTTGGTCTGATAAAATCATTTACTAACCTTTTCTGTGCCAAGTTATATCTAATTTTAAAAGTTCCTTGAGATGACGATGCAATACTATAAACTATTTACATCTGAATGTAATGCATTCAAATGTAAATAGATATGAAGTTTGGATGCACGATCAACCCTCAACATGCGCCGTCCCTGGATCATAAACATCATATGGCTCGATAAAGGAGCATGCTACGAGTGACAAGCAAACAGCCAATAACAAGTTGCGTTGCTGTGGTGGTCGGTTGTGCCATCGCCATGTGACATCAGAAAACGTGAAAATGACTGCCGTGCCTGCCGGCAATGAGGAGATTATGAAATGAAAAAAAAGACATGTCAGCTCGACAGTGTGGCAGTTTTTTGGTTTCTTTACATCTGACCAACATCAGAACACCGTTGTGTGTAAGCTTTTAAAAAAAAAAGTCCCGGCCAAGTACGGAAACACAAGCAACTAATTATTTCATCACTTTAACTGCTTCCACCCTTTAAAATACGCAGCATGTCGTCCGCCACAACCTACATATACCTCACCTCAACAAACAACCCACAAGCAGTCCACGATGGTGACAATGCCTTTATTTATTAAGTTCAATAGTTTCTTTAACACTTATGTATTTATTATTTTGTTTTTGACTGTTAAAACTAAAATTACATTTTGTTTGTATTAATAGAGTGTGTACATTACAAATACAGTGGTTAAATTCAAACCATTTTTCTGCTGGTGTTTGTTTAAAAAAGGTGTGGCAGGGTGGAGGGCGGGGCCGGGTCGTGATCCTACACACCCGGTCCCATATTAGGCTAATTAAGCCACCGTGAGGTATAAAGGTCGACTGCAGGGGATCGTGCGGGAGAGAGAGATCGTTTACGGACATGTCCGTCATGTGTGTGTTTGTGTCTTCTTTTAAGTTCATCATCAAACCATTATTTATATTGAAAAGCCGGTTCTTGCCTCCTCCTTTCCATTGATCCCTTTACAAAAGGTTATTAAAATGTATCAATAATTATCGATACCGAATGATATGAAACATTATACCATGATACATATTTTAGCAGTATCACCCAGTCCTACTCTAAACCCTACAACGACCATACAAACTATGATTTAAATAACTTTACAGCTCAAATAATACACGTCTGACTTTATCCACTCCAAAAATTGTAAGTGCCTCTCTGTAACCTTGATTTATTTTTTAATTTAAGAAAAGGAGGGATAAGTAAAAAAATTAAAAAAACATTTTATGGTAATTAACATTATGCTACAAATGCTGTTGATGGAGCTTAACCTTTTGGAATATTTCGTTAAACTATAATTCTAATCCTGATATAAGATCTGCAATGCGTGCATCTCTTCCCAACAATATTTCAAAAATAAATGTCAAAAATGTATGACTGCGCATCACTCCATCTTTTTTTTCTTCTTTTTTAAGTCTCTCTCAGTATGTTATACTGCATGAAATATATTTGTTATACAGGGAAAAACAGACAGCCCATCAAAACTGATCCAAAGCTATGGCATACGTGGCATATGGCATATGTGCTCAAAGGACGAGTGGGCGAAGAAGTCTAGACTTGTAACAAGTAAATCCAGCGTGTGTATACAGTGAAGGATTGAAGCACAGCTATGGACAGCTCTGACAGGCCTCAACCTTTCTGTTTCCTGGCATTTGGACACGGATATTGAAATAACAAACAGGCAGTTGAGTAATTAGAGTAAGCGGGCCAGACTACACCCTGCTGGTGGTCCAGGTGCCAATTCATTCAACCTTTATTTATTTATTATTTTTCCTCAGTTAACAAAAGCCAGGGAAAAGGTCAAGCAGGTCTTGACTTGGTGGTCTATTGTATAAAAATAACCTTCGCAGAGAACGGAAAAATCCTATAGGACTCACTGATAAAAACACATTTCAGATAGAAAAAGAGCATGTGGACATTCAGACAGATTTTATCGAGTCTCACATAGAGATGCTTTTATTCCGTTTTAGTTTTACTCCCTTGAGTCACAGTGGCTGAGTGTGTGCATGAGGGAATAGATCTTTATTCCATACAGCACTGACCACTCTTAAAATATGATAAGAGGAACTTAATGCCACCAAAATATGTCCATACCCAAGATCATTTACAATCTAAATTCTAAATCAAATTGATTCATTATTTAGAATTAATTTTGTTCTAAATTTGCATTCACCAACTAATCGAACATGCATTTTTCTACATGCACTTTGTTCCAAACCTAGTGTGCTGTGTACGTAGGTGGCATTTTAAGGCATTAAAGGTTTTACCGTGCAAAATCTGCTCCAAAAGCATAATTATGCTTCCTTCTTTTGGCAGAATTCGAAAGCAAAGGTGTTCCCATAATGTATTATGACAAACTTGCAATAAATATAATCTAAATAAATTAAAAGCCAAGATCAAACAAGATGTTCAAGATCGGACAAAGCAAGAGAAATAGCAGATGCATTATGCTATTTATATATTATTAAAAACCCAGTTGGAGCAACATGGGGTTAGGTGAGCTGTTCAAGGGCATAACGGTTAATCGCTCAAGGCTCGCTCCTTGTGGGAATCCAACCATCAACCTTCCGATTACCAGCACTGAGTTTTAACTAGTACACCAACCCCTTTTTTTAGAAGAAAAATCAGAAACCATTGATTTTGTGCAGTGAAATAGATCACAGCCTATATTGAACACGATCAAGGCTTGATATCAGCTCACACAGTCTCTCCACTGACAAAATGGCCTTAGGCTATCTCAGACATCTGGAAAATATATCCTTTCACTGTCCCGTATCAATACATATTATATATAATATAGAATTATGATCTGTTTGGACTCTACTGATTGCTTCTAGATTTGTTCAGTCTTATGGAAAGACCCTTCAATCTCTTAAAAAAATTAAAATGCGGTAAGATATTACAGCAATGAATTAAACTATTTCATATGTAATTTTATAACAATCAAATCAGAATTAATCATTTAATGTATATATAATACCTGATGTGTAAAGTAACAAATTACAAATACTCACGTAACTGTAATTAACTACTTTTTGCAAAGAATTTTACTATTTTAAGTAGTTTAAAAATTGTGTACTTTTACTTTTACTAGAGTATATTTTAAATACTGTAACTTTACTTTTACTGCACTACTTTTCCCAGCGTCTGTGTTTGCTACTTCCCTGTCCTGATTTTATTTTTATCTATCAACATGATTGGCTAGAGAGAGTCTAGTGACTCCAATCAAATCATACGTAAAAAAAAAACTGAATGGCAGCTGTAGATCTGGTGCCAACTGTTATGGATGTGGAGGATGCCTCAAACACAATTTACAGCTGAACATCTCGGCCACACCTAAAAGAGATTTTCGCAGTGAAAAAGGCCAATTCCTTGATCGTGTCATGTGAGTTTAACTTGCTCAAGCCAGATATCAGCATTAATCCTGCCTCTAATTTGAAGAAACATATCGAGGTAAATTTCATATTTATGCTTACTAGATTCTGTGTGTTATAACGTAGCCTGTAAATTAGCTATCTATCACTGAAATTATTGGGTTAATTTGAGAGATTAAGGAAATGTTATCAATAGGGCTGGGCAATAAAATGATCTAGATGTTTATCGGAAAATGTCCTTGATCAAAATTTTGAGTAGTTTTCTATATTTAGCCTATGTTTTATATCTAGAACAGGGTTGTTCATTACATCACTCATGATAGCAAGAGCACCACTGGTTGGTTGATCTAGATTCAAAAATAAAAGATTGAAAAAAGCTGCGTGTTGTTTGATTGACAGGCGGCAAATGTTTGAGTGCTAATGTGGTTACATGCCGAAATTATCAAATACACTTTATAATTCTGCCAATGCCTCTTGATGAGGATTTAATGTAATGTAGTCGTTTATGTCTAAAGTGAATTTAAACAGTGGGACAAAAAGTGTATTTGCATCAAAATGTTGGACTTGAAGTGTACATGTATGTATGTGAATTGATCACTGTCTAGTAGGATATGTCACATAAAGGCTATTAATCAAACAACAACAACGAAACAAGAAAACCACTCACACTTTTGGCTAAATAACCTGATTAGCTAAAAGTATTCATGTAATAGAATAAATCTGTGACATTTTTAATAACAGAATTATTTTAAATATTGTAAAAAAATTAACAATATAGACCCCTGATGTAGAGAGTGTGTTAATTGATATAATAAATTACCAGGAAAGTAGAGATGATAAAAGAATGTATAATTATGATTAGCCTTTATAAAGATAGAAAAGTATCAACATTTGTAGAGCAATACTTCAGCAGAACATTCCACCAGTCACAAACTTCCGAAAATTGTGTATCATGCATTAGAATGAGAACACAAATATTTCTTGGCTTAAAAGATACAAGAACTAAATCATTGTCGAACATTGTATCTCAAATGGAGGACAATGTGGCCCCCCATGTGCTACTTAAAGAAATAATTCACACAAAAATGAAATTTCTCTCATTATTTACTCACTCTCATGCCATCTGTTTATGACTTTATTTCTTCAGAACACAAATTAAGATTTTTAGGAGAATATTTCAGCTTTGTAGGTCCATTCAATGTAAGTGAAGGTGTGACAAAATGTTGACGCTACAAAAAGCACATAAAAGTAATACATACAACTCCAGTGATTTAATCCATGAATTCAGAATTGATATGATATGTGTGGGTGAGAAACAGATCAATATTTAAGTCATTTTTTTATAGAAACTGTTTTCTCTGCCTATTTGGTGGCGATATGCATGAAGAATTTAATCACCAAAAACACAAGAAGAAAGTGACATTTAAAGTGGAGATTTACTGAGCAGGGAGGATAATTAGTAAAAAAAAAAAAAGGAATTCAATATTGATCTGCTTCTCACCACATCTATCATATTACTTCTGAAGACATGGATTAAACCACTGGAGGCACATGAAATACACTACTTTTATGCTTATTTATGTGATTTGTGAAGCTTCATTATTTTAGCACCGATTCACTTTCATTGTATGGACCAAAAGAGCTGAGATATTCTTCTAAAAATCTTAATTTGAGTTCTGCAGAAGAAAGAAAGTCATACACATCCAGGATGGCAAGAGGGTGAGTAAATGATGAGAACATTTTCACTTTTGGGTGAATTAATCCTTTTTAAGTGTGATGTAGCCTTTGAACCAAACAACTTTTCCCATGCCTGCTCTACCTCCTCTATTGTACAGGACATGACGTGCCAAGTGATCCTGCTTATTTAGCCATTTTTGCATTCCTTGCATAGTTTGAACATGTTTTATGCTCAACAATAACACTCTATCTGCATTAAGGGAAATTTAGACCCTACACATAAACTGATTTTAATGTAATTGTTTCATACATTACGATTTAAAATGGTGATCAGTGTATTGAAAACAATTATTATTCTTTTCATTTTTGTTATCATGTCTCCCTTTTATATTTTGGAATCTGATTCATGTAGTGTTTATTATAGATACTCAATACTCACTACTCATGAGTACTTTAAATGAGATACTCTTTTACTCTTACTTGAGTAGTTTTTAGGAGAGCTAATTTTACTCTACTCACAGTACATTTTTTGGAAGTAACAGTACTTCTACTTGAGTATGATTTTTCAGTACTCTCTGTATAATACTGTATATACCCTCACTGACCACTTTATTAGGTACACCTGTACACCTTCTTATTCATGTGATTATCTAATCAGCCAATCGTGTGGCAGCAGTGCAATTCATAAAATCATGCAGATATGGGTCAGGAGTGTCAGTTAATTATCACATCAACTATCAGAATGGGGAAAACTTTTGATGTCAGTGATTTCGAACCGTAGCATTATTGTTGGTGCCAGATGGGCTGGTTTGAGTATTTCTGTAACTGCTGATCTCCTCGGATTTTCACGCACAACAGTCTCTAGAGTGTACTCCAGTGCGGTAATTCTGCTGACGGGACCACCTTGTTGATGAGAGAGGTCAGAGGAGAATGGCCAGTCTGGTTCAAGCTGACAGAAAGGCTACAGTAACTCAGATAACCACTCTGTACAATTGTAGGTGAGCAGAATAGCATCTCAGAATGTACAACACGCCAAACCTTGAGGCAGATGGGCTACAACAGACCACGTCGGGAACACTATGGTCCTAATAAAGTGTCCGATGGGGTCTTTTGCTGTTGTAGCCTATCCACATATCGTGATTAATACTGGTAATGAAACCTTTTACCAGGTCAAAAGGCATTCAAACATGTCAGAGCCACAACAGGAAACTTCTAAAGGGCTTCAAATGTGTCAAAAAGTATAGCTGAGAGACTCTAAAGTGGGAGAACATCTAAGACATTGTATGACACACACACGAACACACTGAGTGGAATATGTTTATCTGTTTGGCTGTAGTTGGTATATTCACACAGATACATCCTGGTGAAGCTGGACATTCATGATACTGTCTACTTCAGCTCTGCATTTCACCTTAAAATCCTGAGCAAACATGAATCGTGAAACAGAGCGTTTGAAGTGCGAACATGTTTTTAAGCTTGTACAGTGAACATCAAAAAATGCCAGAATATACAGTAAATTCAAAAGTACAGAGCACACGCTATAATTACAGCAAGATCAAAACCAGAAATCCTGCTACATAAAGAACTCCAGCTCATTAATGTTGACAGGTGCTGCACACCTGCTGTGCTGTTTATACCTGTGCTTGATGGCCAATGGAACATTAACACACTTGAAAGCACTTTAGATATGATTAAGAGTGGTGCGTTATTAAACGCTCAGGTAAACAGATTAGAATAAAATGTGCTGGCAGTTACCGGTAATGGTCTCAAGCACAGATGCTAAAATAAATCAGTGATTTGGTACACTTTAATGGGACTGTTCAGCATCACTCCACCACTGTGGTCTAGATACCTGAATCGGCTCATTAAAACGCTGAAAGTGGACGGAAGGTCAAATCGTAGAGAAAAAGAGTGTAGTTGTGGCCTGAAAGTGGTTATCTTTTCATTATCATTTGAAAAATAACAGTTGTCATGATTGCAACCAGGGCTGGACTGGTAATCTGGCATACCGGGCATTTTTCTGGTGGACCGACGGACTTTGGGGACAATCAGGGACGGAATGGCCTTCGATAGAACCGAGCGGACCAGTGGGTCTGCCGTAAAACGTGCCGAATGGGCCGCAATAAGCAAAAATGAGCTGCCGGGTTATGCAGAACGTACCACAAAACGCTGCCACAATATGCGGAAAAGGACAGCTAACACCCACCCGCTCAACAGTTGGGCCAGTTGCCATGTCAAATCCTGGGCCGATTTCTCTTCCCAGTCCAGCCCTGATTGCAACAAAATACCACCAACCATCACTACATTCTGATCTTCTGCTAATTAACTTTAATTATGATTTAAAAATATCCCTCACTTGCATGAATAAGGCACAAGCTATTAAGCCTAATTTACATATAGAGGCGGCATGTTCATCTTGCATGAACCGATTATTGGTGGTCCCAGTCGGTTGCCAAATTTACACTCTTTTTATGGAGAAAAGTAAAAACAGAGGGGAAAAGGCACGACTGGGCTAGACTGTCCCTATTTTTTGGGCAGTCGACTTGTCCCCGATGGGCCATTCGACACTCATAACAGCGTTAGGGGAGTTTACATGTCGGCCTGGTGCACTGGCTACGAGGCACACAGTAGTCTGCCTGTCTCGCACTGCCAGTTCAGGTGAACACAGTTCAGCTAGTTCTGATGTTAATGTAGGGAGACCCCTAGTGTCACTTCATCGACACAACGTCGAGTGAGTGACAGGTAGGGAATGTCCTGGTTACTTCCGTAACCTTCGTTCCCTGATGGAGGGAATGAGACGTTGTGTCTCCCCAGCCACAACGCTGGACTACCTGCTGAAATGGCCGGGACCTTCTCTCTCGGCTCCTCAGCATAAAACCTGAATGAGCGGTTTGCATGCCAGCTCCTTTATACCCGTATGTTCGGGGGAATGGCATGCAAATACCATTCCCATTGGCCTTTTATCAAAGATCAGAGGTGACTCGGGATCCCAAGAGTGACCCCTAGTGTCACTTCATCGACACAACGTTGAGTGTGTGACAGATAGGGAACTCTGATTAACACAGAAAAGATCACTTTTATTGCATTTCATTTGGTGTCTGAGTAGGGCATGGTGTGACAGTAGCTACCCTCAGCCACATCTATCTGTTTGATGGAGGACTCCATTGAAATGCATCTATGCTTCCACTACAAACTCTTGAAAGTTCTGTTCTCTGTTTTGTGTGCAGCTTTGTTGTGTTTTCTGTCGTTAATATCTCTGGTAAACCCTTTTGAAGCAAAACAAAATTAGTTTTTACTTGAACCCCATCTTGCGCATGCTGCATAACCACTGTTGCTCTCATGCAAAGAGCTCTAAAGCTTGCGTGCAGACTCGTGAACGCACACAACAGAATGACGGTCAGGAACATTTTTACTAAACAATGCATTAGTTTTTGGTTTATTTTGCACCATATTTGCATCATATAACAACACAGGAGTGAATAAACGATGACTGAATTTTCATTTTTGTGTGAAATAATCCTTTAACCATGAACCTAGTAATGAACACATCATTACAGACTTTACAATTATAGCTCCTATTTATTTATGTTTGGGGGTGTAAACTCCATTTGTTTACTGTGATGGAGGTAATCAAAGGTTAACCATATCCTGAGATGAGCTTTCTGAAAACAGGAAGTATCCAGCGGTCTATAAGGTCAAACTCTGGGGAGTGATCTTTCTCAAACACTGCCACATGTGGCACCATTTCTAAACTCATCGGATGTCTAAGTGATCAGCACGCCACACATTTAGTGAGGCTCTGGAATACACAAACATATTCACTCTACTGGCTCTGATTGCAGAGGACACTTTCACACAAATCACAATAATAACAGCAGATTATCAGTTCCTAATCTCTTTATTTTACCATGTTCTTCACACAGTTGTATCTTATGATATCTAAAAATGTCTTCTACAGCACATGACTTGTAAGGCGATACATTTTAAAGTTTGTATTACATACCCAACAACATTTATAAGCTTATTCGAACATGATCAAATCGTGCGTTAGCTCAACTGATAAAGCATTGCAATGCAACTCTTCGGGGTATGAGTCTTGAAGCAATACGTGAGCCAAAGTGTCAAAGAACAATTCAACAATTGTGTTTTTCATGTCAAAACTGCTTTTTTTTGGCATGGCTAGGTTTAGGTTTAAGATTTAGGGTAGGCAGGTTAGTTTAGTTGATTTAAAACTTGATAGAGCATTAACTTTAAAAACCTCATCAGTTTGGGAGAGTATTCAACTTGCTTTTAGCACCACTCAGTAGACATTTCACCTCAAAACTGCCATGATACGTGCAATTAAACGAGTAACAAGATTGTAAGAAATATACCACAGTTATGTTTTTTATTAGATCAGGCTGACTAATCTATAATGAAGTATTAGCAATATACAGTACATATATGATGCTTGCAAATATTTATCAGAATACACAGCTACTTTTGAGTGGCCCTCAATAAAGGCAGATGCTTTTTGATGGTGTACGTAGTTACCACATCTACCAGCAGAGACTAAATGCACCATGCTTACCAGTCTAACCCTGACCTGTTGAGTTATACTAAGGTAATCTGGTCTATGACTGTGCTGTCCTGGCTTTACATATGTAACCGAGGAGACAAGTATGCAGGTGATCTCTCGTGCACATGTAACAGGAGTTCTGTAAAGTGCTTTTCCCTGTATTACTGGCCTCAACATCATCTGACCATTACCTGTTTTGACTTCATCTTGATCAGTGAGCATGTCCGCTCTTCATCCCTGTCCACATATAAAGACAGGATGAACCTGAAGAGAAATAAATGTGCCACTCTGCCAGGCTAAATTTAGTTCCATACTTTTTGACAGGAGTGGGCACCGCAGCAGTGTGGGTGATCTACTAATGGCCAGCGAGGTAAACTGTAGATCAATGCTGCAGAATTTAGGAATCACATTATAACAGCTGTGGTTATAATACTGGAGTATACACTCTTAGCAGCTTGTCTGTGTGTAAGTATTAATTTTTCAGTTTCTCACTTCAACAGGCCTGTTAAAGAGCTCAGGGCCTTTGGAGTGAAAGCGAGCAAGTAAAAGACTGATTTCTGTGAGGAAGTTAATTTATGAAGTGTGACTCAAGGTTTACTGTTTTGTCACCTGATAATGTCAACAAAACAACATTACCTCCAAACAGACTGCCACCTGCCATCTGCCAACCTTTCTCCTTCTCTCTCTCACACACACACAGACAAATACACACACAGACCAGTGTTGGGGAAAATTCTGATTTTAAAAATTGGCTTTCTTTAAAAAAAGAATTTACTTTCTTAAGTTCAAATTCCAATTCTGCATCCTGTTTGCTACTGCAATCGAACTTGAAGAATTGAATTGGAATTTACTAGGTATTCTCAATTCAATTCTGAATGGCACACAAACCTAAACCTCACACACTTCATTTAGGTGCCCCTGCTCATGCTGGAGGAAAGGGCTCTTTACTTCCCTGAGCTTCAGGGCTAAAATAATGCATGTGAAATCAGGAAAAAGAAGGACATAGAGAATTGGGGAGAGAGAGGGGCCCAAGGCAGCCTTTTTTGTGTGTGCAATATCTGGAAATAATTCCAAGGTCGACATTCTTGGTATCTAGGGGTTTGGCATAAACACAGCACTAATTAGCCCAAATGTGATACAATAGACCTATCTCAGATTAGTCTGATGACTGAAGAGACTTTCCAGTTATCTCCATTATTCTCCTGCCGTTAGGCCTCAGTTGCAAAAGGGATGTTTAGTGATCAAGGATTGTTTTGTATGCCAAGATCAAGAGGGGTACTGAGTCAAATCCTGATCAGAAGATCAAGGTAAACCAGCCATTAAGAAGAGTGTAATAAAGGCTGTAAACTTGGCACAGTGCCATAATAATGCAATTAGACTATAACTTTGAATGATGCAATAAATTAACAATACCAGATTTTACAAGAGTTGCTCATTTCAGTTTTCTGTAATATCCACCACAATTGCATTAAGAACAGAACAATTTCAGCAGCAGAACATTTGACCTACTGCAGGTGGAGAATGTGTGGACAGAAACTACCGGTAATAGTAAAAGTGATATTATTATTATTATTATTATTATTATATTACAAAAATAAGTTAAATTACCAATAATATTGCATATTTTGTCCTACTATTTTTCCCCACAATAGAGCTATAATGGTGATATGATCATCATTTCTGCCTAAAATACAATTGATAATACAGTTATATTAAATTCAAGGGTGGTGATGTGTGAAAGTCTTCTAATTTATGTCCTGTTCATGTCAATGCTGTTTAGAATGCCAGGCTGTTTAATGTGGTTTTAAACTCGCCAGCAGTTTTCATTTAGATTTGCACCACAGAAATCTGTTCCAAATTCAATTGGGTTCATGCTTCTCACTGGTTCTTGCAGTGCTGTAATGATCAGCAGGGCATGTTTGAGAGCCCGAGACCGGTCTGTGTGGCCATACACAATTCCTGTGTCCATTTCCCCCAACTCCACCATTAAGGACTCTAAGGTCTATCAGAGCGAGGGTCATATATTGAAGTGTGGACACTAAATGCCCTATTTTCAATGCAATTAATGTCTCATTACAACTCACCGATATAAATCTCAGCACTATTTAGACGGGGATTAAAGGAAGCAGGCGAAAGTATCACAGACGGAGGAAAACACATCTCAAACAAATACATGCAGAGACACGCACAAAGGTCCATTCAAACATTACCATGCATTTAAAGAGACAAGAAAGTCACATAAATGCATATGCATGCAGTTTGACCAAACATATTCACAAGCCTTTGACAGAGAGTCCAAGAGAGGCCAAGTCTAAAATTCCTTTTCAAATAGTTTTATATATATATTGGAAGGATTTGTTTACCTTCACACTGAGCCATGCCCCCCCCATTCACAATGCATTCTGTGCCTTTATACCGTATCACATTTAACATCATTACATAATTAAGTTTTGTGCTGGTTTATGTGGAGATAAAGCAAGCTTTGGACAAAAGAGCTTGGTCGAAAAAGCCCAACCGCAAACTAATACCATTGGTAAGCCAACGTTGCTATATCAGGCTCTTTGGGATACTCAGACAAACAGAGCAATGTTTTGATAGTGCAACAAAGCCATGTTATTTACATTTTTGGGGGGACAAAATCGAACTAATTATGTAATATATAGACTAACTAACCAACAAACTAAGTAACTAACAAACTTACTAATTAACTAAATAAATAAACGCATATAAATATGTTTTTGCTAATGGTTTTAACAAAGCTGCAAATGCCTTTTTCAATGCTGAAATTCCTGTAACTTTTTCTCAGCAAGAATACTCTTCTCACAAAATTAGTGGCTTATATTTATTTATTTTATTTTATACATTTCTTTATGAATAAACCAAATAAATAAATAAATAAGCACTATATTTCTTTTTTATTTTAGGTAAGTCAGAGGGTGGTCTGTTGCTCTCAAGAGCTTCTCTCTTGTCACAGCTCTTCATTTCACTTTTTATTAAAACTCGTGTCTGCACAAATATAAAAGCTGATGGAAAGTTATTACCCATCTTTACAAAGCGTATGAGACGCTGAAGGACGGAAAAGAGCGAGATGTTGTCTGAGAGTAGCTCTCATCTGAATAAGAATGAGTCTAAATGAACTGATGTAAGGACTGATACCCAACACTGATAAAGTTTCATCTTCTGTGAGGAATAATAACGTTCCTATTAGGTAAAAAGCAATAAATCCTCTTGGATCAACAGGTTTTCTTATTCCCATTTGTCTTTGCCCTATCCTGCCATTGAGACAGAGGACACTGAGGTCATTTTCATGCCTTGACATGATAAGAAGCTTTTTCTAAATGTGAAAGGAATAGTTCACCCAAAAATTGTACTATTTGTTTATTCAATATCAAACTTTTGTTATGAGTTGCACTATTCCATTTAAAACAAATGTCTATGGTGATTTGAAGCTCCGAAAATAGCAAAAAAGCAAATAAATAAAATAAAATGATATTAAAACAGTCCATATGACTGATATTTTATTATTTTAATTCTTCTCAAGCCAACATGAGGATGAGTCAATGAAGACTACATTTTCATTTTTGGGTGAACTACTGTATGCCTTTAAATAACATATGCTTGTTTCTTCTTCTAGCTGGAAAGTGCAGATATAACAATTCCAGCACTTCATGAGCACAACATCTGAAAAATATATAAAAATATTTTTTCATAACTGATCAGATTTAAGACTTTATTGAGCTCAACTCTCTCTATATATTAAAAGTAAAAAGCACTAACAGGCATGACCCATTTCTGCCGCTGTGTTACCTTAAATGCCAAAAAATCACAAGGTGCGAGGATTTACTGAGAAAAAGAGAATGAGAAAAAGTGGTGGAGATAGAGGAAGAGTAGTAATGCAGAGGCCTTGTCACATTGGTTTCCTGTGGCTTTGGGGCTTTTTAGACACAAGCCATGTCTGAATAAGTTTTCATGAGCACAGAGTATGAGGTAGGTTTGAAGAAAAAACAAGCTGGTGAAAGAGATTTCATGAGAACAACATGTTTTACACCCTAAACGGCAGAAAAAGAAAACGTTTTTATTCATAGGATTGTAATTAAGGATGTAGCACTGTCTGATCATTTCTGTGTTTTCTTTGATATATTGATCTCTCCTGCCATTGAAGCTAGATCTGTGTCTGTCCAGAAGAGATGCTTAAATGAGAACACTAGTGTACTATTTATGAAGGCTATATCTTTAACACCAAGTATATCTGCTGACTCTGTTGATTTTCTCCTTGATTCTTTTAACTCAAAAGTTAAAAGTGTAATTGATGATATTGCTCCTGTAAAAGTCAGGAAGAAGAGTGGCAGACAAAAAGTGCCTTGGAGAAACTCAACAGCAGTGCAAAATATGAAAAGACAATGCAGAAAAGCAGAGCGCATGTGGCGGAAGACAAAACTTGTAGTCCATTATAACATCTACAAAGACAGCATCCATGCTTTTAATATGGAACTAGGCAAAGCTAGACAGACTTTCTTCTCGAATATTATAAACATCAACTTAAACAACACACGCACTCTTTTTGCGACTGTAGAGAGACTGACAAACCCCCCAAGCCAGATTCCCAGTGAATTGCTCTCAGACAGCAAGTGCAATGAGTTTGCTTCTTTCTTCTCTGGAAAAAATCAATAATATCAGAAAGATGATCAGCACATCCTTGAGTTGTGCTGGGGTCAAACAAATCAAACCACAACCTGAGAAAGTAGTTACTATGTCTGATTTCAAAGAAATTGATGGCAAAATTTTGGAAGAAACCGTACAGCACCTTAAAACATCAACCTGCGCCCTTGATGCACTTCCCACATCTTTTTTCAAAAGTGTGTTCGACTGTTTAGAAGCAGATCTCCTAGAAGTGATAAACTCTTCACTTCTCTCTGGGAGTTTTCCAAACTCCCTGAAAACTGCAGTTGTCAAGCCCCTCTTGAAAAAGAGCAATCTGGATAAGACCATATTAAGCAATTATAGACCGATCTCAAATCTTCCTTTCATAGGCAAGATCATTGAAAAAGTTGTCTTCAATCAGCTGAACAAATTCTTGAACTCAAATGGATACTTTGACAATTTTCAATCTGGTTTTCGATCGCATCACAGCACAGAGACAGCGCTCATAAAGATAATAAACGATATTCGCTTAAATACTGATACAGGCAAATTATCAGTACTGGTACTACTCGACCTCAGTGCTGCATTTGACACTGTTGATCACAACATACTTCTTGACAGACACCCAGGAAAACTGGGTGGGGCTTTCTGGGATGGTCCTAAAATGGTTCAGGTCATACTTAGAAGGGAGAGGTTATTATGTGAGTATAGGAGACCATAAGTCTGAGTGGACGTCCATGACATGCGGAGTCCCTCAAGGCTCAATTCTTGCGCCTCTCCTGTTCAACCTGTATATGCTCCCAATGAGCCAAATAATGAGAAAGAACCAAATTGCTTACCACAGCTATGCAGACGACACACAGATCTACTTAGCCCTATCACCTAACGATTACAGCCCCATTGACTCCCTGTGCCAGTGCATTGATGAATTAAACAGTTGGATGTGCCAAAACTTTCTTCAGTTAAACAAAGACAAAACTGAAGTCATTGTGTTTGGAAACAAAGATGACGTTCTCAAGGTGAATGCATACCTTGACGCTAGGGGTCAAACAACTAAAAATCAAGTCAGGAATCTTGGTGTGTCTCTAGAGTCAGACCTTAGTTTCAGTAGTCATGTCAAAGCAATAACTAAATCAGCATACTACCATCTGAAAAATATTGCAAGAATTAGATGCTTTGTTTCCAGTCAAGACCTAGAGAAACTTGTGCATGCCTTCATCACCAGCAGGGTGGATTATTGTAATGGACTCCTCACTGGCCTTCCCAAAAAGACCATAAGACAGTTGCAGCTCATACAGAACGCTGCTGCCAGGATTCTGAGCAGAACCAGAAAATATGAACATATCACACCAGTCCTCAGGTCTTTACACTGGCTCCCAGTTACATTTAGGATTGATTTTAAAGTATTATTACTGGTATATAAATCACTCAATGGGCTAGGACCTCAATATATTGCAGATATGCTCACTGAATATAAACCCAACAGATCACTCAGATCATTAGGATCACATCAGCTAGAAATACCAAGGGTTCACTCTAAGCAAGGAGAGTCTGCTTTTAGCTATTATGCCAGCCGCAGCTGGAACCAGCTTCCAGAAGAGATCAGATGTGCTCCTACAGTAGTCACATTCAAATCCAGACTCAAAACACATCTGTTTAGCTGTGCATTTACTGAATGAGCACTGTGCCACTGTGTGTCCGACTGTTGTACTGTATTTTATTTTATTTTATATTCTAAACTGTTTCAATTATTCTTATTTTTTTATTCTTATTTTAATCTCTTCTATGTAAAGCACTTTGAATTACCATTGTGTATGATATGTGCTATATAAATAAACTTGCCTTGCCTATAGGTCAACAAAACGGACAGATGGATAAATGGATGGACAGACGAATGGATGGATGGATAGAAAAATGGATAGATGGATAGACAGATGCAAGTGAATGTCAGTCGGCTATTTATCAGAAGGACGGACGGACGGACAGATAGATAGCTAGATGATAGATGTCTACATATTACACAATACATGCTGTAAAATGTAATTTGTAACATATTCAGTTAGATTACTCAAGGTCAGTAACATATTTTAAATACTTTGGATTACTTCTTCAGCACTGGTAGATTTTTTCACTTGTTTTGACTACAAAAGCTCTGCTAGTACAGTTATACACATGTTAAAAATACATTCTCTGAAAAACCTAAATATCTTGTGCAATGTTGTTGCTAAAACAAGATAAATAAAATGCATCTTGTTTTAAGGATTTTTAGATATTTTACAGGAAAACAATACAACAATTATTATCAAGAATATGATTATTTTTTTTTTTTTTGCCAAAAAATGTAGGTGTTATATTTGATAGCAATCTAACCTTTGAAAAAAAAAAAAACAAATTCAATACTTGTACCTGCCATTAGTAGAACTGCATTCATCCACCTCAGAAATATTGTCAAATTATGACACATGCACTCTGTTTCTGATGCTGAAAAACGAATTCATGCATTCGTGACCTTAAGGCTAGATTATTGTAATGCATTACTTGGTGGATGTCCTGCAGGTTTAATAAATAATCTTCAGTTGGTTCAAAATGCAGCAGCGAGAGTGCTAAATTGAATCAACAAATATGATCATACCAGCCCCATTTAATCTGCGTTACATTGGCTACCTGTTGAGTTTCGTGTTAATTTAAAAATTCTGTTAATTATATATAAAGTTTTGACCTACTGTCACTATAATCCATCGTACGAATTACGATTGCAAAACTCCGGACTGTTGACAATACAGAGAATATCAAAATCCACAAAAGGATGCAGATCATTTTCATATTTGCTCCTAAACTATGAAATAGTCTTCCTAGCAGAGTTCGGAACTCAGACACACTCTCTCAGATTAAGTCTAGACTAAAAACGTATTTATTCAGCCAAGCATACAACTAATGTATCCCTCAAATCATAGCTATACTGCTTTAGTTAGGTCTGAAGGAGCTGAAAACACTTCTCTTATTCTTTAACGCTGCTTTAAATTGAATGGCATCCACGCTAATTTATTCTGTTTCTTTCCCTGCATAAACCTCTGGATTATTTATATGCCTGCTGTCCGATTCCCACTGTGTCACTGAATGATGATGACCAACTGTAGCATGTGCCAGCCAGACTTCACTTCAGTCTGCTAAGACGGACTTCACAGAAGATGAATTCATGCAAACTCAAAGACATGGGATTCTTCATGAGCCACTGCCTGAACCATGGGCTCAAGATGGAGTTCACCAAAATTACCTGCCATAAGCACCCAGCCGGACTGCGCTGCTCCTCACTGAATGATACCTATATCAACTTGGTCATAAGAGGGACATTACTTTCTTAAACTACATAGAAAATGAATTAACCACTAACTAAAGCATTCATTGGCCAACATCAAAGCACAATGCAGCCACATGTATGTCCTCGATTTATTCGGGATGACTTTAAGGACTTTAACTCTAAAACTCATAGTTAATATAAAACAATTATGTTTAATCATTAACCCACAACAATTACTTAGTTTACCAATTTTAACCACTAACAGTTCTAAACATAAATAACTAATATTGGCATTATATTCATTTATTTTATGTAATATCATAATTGCATGTACAGCTGCTTTGAAACAATGCCTGTTGTGAAAAGCGCTATACAAATAAACTTGACTTGACAGATAGACAGATAGATAGATAGATAGATAGATAGATAGATAGATAGATAGATAGATAGATAGATAGATAGATAGATAGATAGATAGATAGATAGATAGATAGATAGATTTGATTTTAATGCTAAACTAAGACTTGCTGTTTCAACATGTGGCGCTGTGTTCAGGGAAACCCATGCTCGAGCCAGCACCCATTTCAACAAGACTCCGTGGATGTTACATCGCCTGGAGATATTTATTAGAGGCGCATGAAATTTTCATGTGGTGTGAAGCATTCTCTTTCATCCAGCAGCCTGCTGTCAACAGCGAGGCGGAAGCCAAGGCGCTGCGTGGCAGCTCCACACGAGAGGGAGAGCGGGAGTGTTTTAGAACGAGGGAGCCATGCCTTCAGGTGACATCATCAAAAGATGGGTGAAGGGGGCGGACTCATTATCAACCCAAATCAACCAATTAGAAGCAGGCATTGTTGAGGATAACTGTTTGACAAGATGAGAGCAAGATGATGGTAATCTTCCTCACAGCGAGGAGTAGGAGTCAAAGAACAAAGAACTGCCGTGAAGAGCTGGGAGAGGTTCTAATATGAGAATAAAAATCAAAGACTGAGCAAATAATAGCTGGATTTGCCTGTGTAGATATGTATCATGGGTCAGAGTGTGACATGATCTCATCTAAACTCATCAAAGAACCAGACTGAATGAGTTCTCCCACTCGTCTTTTGCCTCCTGTTGTCACTTTGTCTAATTTACTCCCCCCCGCAGCACAAAAAGAGCTCCTGCCTGTTGACTGTAGCAGTGTTGTAGTCGAGACTAGCTCATCCGAGTCCAAGTCCAGTCCGAGACTAGAGTAGGTTGAGTTCGTGTCAAGATCGAGACCAGAAGAAGGTCGAGTACGAGTCAAGACCAAGACCGGAGAGGGCCAAGTCCGAGTCGAGACCGAGACCAGTAAAGGATGAGTCTATCAAATAAACCAAATTTATTATTTTAACATTTCTGCTTTACAAAATATACAAAGTCTAATAACTAAAAAGGGCCTAAAATAATAATAATAATAATAATGTATTAAATAAGACACGTTTATGCAGAAAGTGGTATAAACATTTACATTCAATTTGTTAACAATTTCCTCAATTGCACTACTATATTTCATTCATTGTAGGTCAATTATTTCTGCTTACTTTTGCCTGCAAGATTTTATTTCGGGGTACGCACAGAAAACATTTTTTATTTAATTTATTCCAGAAACCATTCAATTCTGATGACATTGAGAGAAATATTTTTTACATTTTCTTCAGTATGTGTAGCATTCATGTAACTAAGGGCTAAAGCATTTCAAAAAGACTAGAGGTCGTTCAGACCAACGCAGTGTGTGCTATCAGGGGAAAGAGAATATCACATTTTTGACACATTCTGTCTCCCTCGTGTTTCCTAGGACTCGTATTTTGAAGTGTTTCCCCTGGACTACGTTTCCCATCATGCACTGCCCTCAGCAGTTCCCCATTGTTCTCACCTGTTTTCCATTCCCTTATTAGCCCTTTTGTGTGTGTGTGTGTGTGTGTGTGTGTGTGTGTGTGTGTGTGTGTGTGTGTGTGTGTGTGTGTGTGTGTGTGTGTGAGAGCATGTATTTATCACTTTGTGGGGACCAAATTTCCCCATAAGGATAGTAAAACCCAAAATTTTTGACCTTGTGGGGACATTTTGTCGGTCCCCATGAGGAAAACAGCTTATAAATCATACTAAATTATGTTTTTTGAAAATGTAAAAATGCAGAAAGTTTTCTGTGAGGGTTATGTTTAGGGGTAGGGTTAGGTTTAGGGGATAGAATATAAAGTTTGTACAGTATAAAAACCATTATGTCTATGGAAAGTCCCCATAAAACACGGAAACACTACGTGTGTGTGTGTGTGTATACCCTCTAGTTTTGCATTTCTTTGTCAGTTCTTATTTTTGCTGTATGAGTTCATGTTTGTTTGTTTGTTTGTTTCACTGTCATCATCATTAAAAGCCTGCAATTAGATCCAGCATCTCCCGTCTCATCTCAGCATCTACTTGTGACAGTTTTTAACAGTTGATGTTCTTTTTAACTTGACAAATTTTTTTTTTTTAAATATGGCGCTCCTGCACAAAACACCAAAAAGACAGCAAAACATAATGCAACAGTCAAAGACATCTGTTTAGTATGTTTACCTAGAAAAACAACTAAAAAACAGAATGGGTGGACGCAATATTGCGTTTGGTGTGAACAGCCAAACAATTAAAAAGACAGCACTAATGGAATTTTCTCGAAGTTACCTCTCAAAAAAGCAGTCTTTTGTTGACTAGGTGAGTATCCACTTAATCCAATGAACGAATCATAGCCAATTGATTCAGACCTTTTTGCTAACCTGTTTGGCTAATTTGCTGAAAAGAACCGATTCAATAGAATTACTTATTTGTGAACTGGGCATCAATAGTTCTGATTCTACTCAGCAGTTTGAAAAGTGGGCCAAACATCAAGATCTCTGATATTATCAGTCAAAAATGTTTGTCAGATTAGTCAGCTTTTCACTGTATATTGACTGGACTCGGGGTTAAGTCCACACTTGTTCAAGTTCGAGTCAAGACCAAGACCATGAAAATATGGTCTTGACTCGGACACGAGACTGAGTCCAGTTTTGAGTACTACAACACTAGACTGTAGGTCTGTAATGTTTCACACTGGCCCCTCCTTACATCTCTTCCCTTCATCCTTTCATCTCCTTTCTTCTGCTTTCATTCAGTACATTTACATGCGCAGTTATAATCGAGCAACAGAGTGTTTTTGCGCAATCGAGCTAGTCTTCATTTGTCTGTCCAAGTATACAGTACATGGCACAATGAAGGAAGCACAACTAATCAGGATAAAAGCGTCTGCCAAATGCATAAATGTAAATCAGCTGGGTTAAAAACACATTGTGCATAGGATTGCCAACTTTCTACCAGACAAATATGATACAGGGGTGGCAGGGAGAACCAAATTTAAATAAATTATCTAAATCTTCCTTTTAATAAACACTTTTAGGGGTTTTTACTCTTCGGATAGCTATCATTTCATGATAAGACCAGGTGTAAATGCACTCCAAGATGGAATAGAGACAGATCACATCCATAGGTGGTTTGAGATGCCCTCCTTTCAAAACTTTGAAGCAGCAGAGTGTGTGTAGACATACGACTAATAATGTGCTAAAATCAAAAATAAATAAATACATTTGGATTTTTTAAATGAGATTTTTGGCCCATTAATTAGTGCAAATCATTCCAGGCGCACGCGCATGCTGCAAGTTCAGAGTACGCACGGTAAATCAGGCTGCACGCGATTAGTACTCGCACTCGTCACGCGTCCTGTAAGCAAAATGACTAGCGTCCGTGTCTAACTGAAGTATACTTTGGGCTTTATCCATTCCTTATTTTCTCTCCTCTCCTCTCCACTTAATCTCACCTTTGCTTTTATTCACAACTTTGCTCTGCTCTCCTACTATGATTAGACTCTACAGTGAAAACAGCAGAAAAGGTACAATGAAATAATTGGCTTCGAGTTCACTCTAAAAAACAGAATGTGGGCACTCACATCTGTCTGGGCCTAAAGAAAGCCAATGACTCACCTTTAGCCCACTACCCATCACAGGGTGTGTGTGTGTGTGTGTGTGTGTGTGTGTGTGTGTGGTGAGAGAGTGAGAAGGGGGTATTTTTATTCTTAGTTTTGCCAGTAAGTGCACTAGGATTCAGTATACTGTGTCAGCCCTGTTTTAACTGTGTGTATGTGTGTGAGTCACTAGTATTTTTATTCTTCTCCAGCACTCTTGTGTGTCTCCAGCACAAAAGGGCTTTTTGTGGACTGTATTGTGATGCCAGACTCTGGCAAGCACAGACTGGCTAAGACGGGAGGTCAGCTCACACACTCACCCAGTAAAACCAATCACACTCCAGCTCAGACCACAGACACACAAAACCTGAATGTATTCCACTGGTATCACAAAGATACACTCTCATATCTCATATATATGAGATTGATTTAATTTTCAATCTCATATATATAAAAGAGATTTCAACAAAGGCTTGAACTGTGCTCAGATACCAAAGTCTGCAATTAACAGAGATTTTTCAAAACATTTCTTTTTTTCTCCCAATTTGGGAGATGTCCAATTCCAAAATTTTAAGTCCTCGTGGTCACGTAGCGATTTGCCTCAATCCGGGTGGCGGGGACGAATCCCAGTTGCCTCCGCGTCTGAGGCCGTCAACCCGCGCATCTTATCAAGTGGCTTGTTGAGCGCGTTGCCACAGAGACTTCACGCCGCCAACCACGGCATCCGCTCTTTTATGCACATTACATATGAAAGAAAATGTTCTTTTAAATAAAATAAATAAAATAAATTTGACATCACAAAAGCTATTTGCACTTGCACTCGTCCTCTAACGACTTGAGAGGCTTTTCCCAAATTTCTGTCATTTCAGGATGACATTTAGCAAGCAACGATTCTCCCTGGAATTATTTAGTGCACTGGAACGATTTTGCGATTGGGACAGCCCTAGAAATGTCTGACTCCGTGATCAGTGCCCTGAATACTGAAATAGGTAGCTGATTGAGACACACCCATTTTCTTGTGGTCATACCCCTACAATTAAATCTAATCCTCACACAAATATTTTTGCATTTTAACATATTCCTTAAAAAATTCATAATGCTTATGAAGACATTTTCCTCATGACAACTGTTGGTTAAACCCGACACACATGAACATGAGCAGAAATCAATGTCACATTCATATGTAAACACATAATGCACACACACATATAGTCCTTCCAGCTTTCAAAGCCACACACACACACACACATACACACGTGTAAAAACCCATGTAAACACCCTATCATACTTCAACAAACACTCAGATAGCATTCTTAAGCTCATGATCTATGCAACCATTGGTGCTAATAATTCTAAAAGTGGCTCTCATGAAAACTGAAGAGTGTATACAAATTTTAAGAGATTGTATATATATTTTTCTTCATGTATAACACCAGATCCATCCAGCCTGAACGTATGTAGAATGTGAACATAATGTCAAAGCCAAAATGAAAACATTATGCAACGAATATTGAAAATGTCTGGTTAAATCCACCCAATCGGCTGCTCCACACATGTTGTTATCTTACCTGCTGCTGGAGTGTGTGTTCACACTGCTGTACCAAATGAAAGGGTGAGAACTGGGTCTCTGAACCAAGTCCATCCTTACTGTAGAGGCACGCTGACCCCAGAACACATTTACCCACTGTCTCACTGGCCAAAGTGTCATGGTCAAAGACTGAACTGCCCGCATAAACAACCACCAGAGTGTGTGTGTGTGTGTGTGTGTGTGTGTGTGTGTGTGTGTGTGTGTGAGCGTGTATTTATCACTTTGTGGGGACCAAATGTCCCCATAAGGATAGTAAAACCCGAAATGTTTGACCTTGTGGGGACATTTTGTCGGTCCCCATGAGGAAAACAGCTTATAAATCATACTAAATTATGTTTTTTGAAAATGTAAAAATGCAGAAAGTTTTCTGTGAGGGTTAGGTTTAGGGGTAGGGTTAGGTTTAGGGGATAGAATATAAAGTTTGTACAGTATAAAAACCATTATGTCTATGGAAAGTCCCCATAAAACATGGAAACACAACATGAGTGTGTGTGTGTGTGTGTGTGTGTGTGTGTGTGTGTGTGTGTGTGTGTGTGTGTGTGTGTGTGTGTGTGTGTGAGCATGTATTTATCACTTTGTGGGGACCAAATGTCCCCATAAGGATAGTAAAACCCGACATTTTTGACCTTGTGGGGACATTTTGTCGGTCCCCATGAGGAAAACAGCTTATAAATCATACTAAATTATGTTTTTTGAAAATGTAAAAATGCAGAAAGTTTTCTGTGAGGGTTAGGTTTAGGGGTAGGGTTAGGTTTAGGGGATAGAATATAAAGTTTGTACAGTATAAAAACCATTATGTCTATGGAAAGTCCCCATAAAACACGGAAACACTACGTGTGTGTGTGTGTGTGTGTGTGTGTGTGTGTGTGTGTGTGTGTGTGTGTGTGTGTGTGTGTGAGCAAGAGAGAGAGAGAGAGGTGTTGTAGGGGGTCTTTTGATCATTGCAAAACTCATTTTGTCTTAACAAAGAATTAATAATAAATACAGAAAAATAGAAAATATATAGATTAATATATAAATAAAAATACATATTTTACCAGTAAAATATCTAAACATCCGTGTAAAGGTATTCAATGGAAAAGAGGAGGCGAGAACCGGCTTTTCAATATAAATAATAGTTTTAATGATAAACTTAAAAGAAGACATAAACACACACATGACGGACATGTCCGTAAACAATCTCTCTCTCCCGCACGGTCCCCTGCAGTCAGCCTTTAACCCTCACGGAGGCATAATATAGCCTAAAATATTTTTACTTTAAAAGTAAAATTTTGCACAATATTAGGACTTGCTTTCGGAGAATACAGAGAAGTTTTGTTTTAAGATAAAATGTAATGGTATATAAAAAAAATAAACTAATATATATATAAACCAACAGGGACTGCAGAAAAAAAGGAGGGAACGAGGAAATGAAGAAGAGAGATTCGTCACCACTTTTCTAACTAAATAACTCTTAATAGTCTCTTCTGTCATGCTGGTCATGTGTGAACACAGGGATTCTGGTATAAAAGCTGCCTAGGTCTTTTTTCAGCTGCACAAAGAAGCGGGTCATTCCGTAAGTCTTATTGTCACGCCTTTCCCAACTTGCTCTCAATCCCACTTCCGTAATTCGTCTATCTTTATCTCTCCCACCTTCTGTACCTCTCACCTTTCTATCTCACAGCTCAAACTCGCTCTCTCTCACTCTCTTTTCTCGCAGTAATGGGGTTTGGTGCTGTAGAAGATTGAAGGGGGTGTTTGTGGTGGGTCATCCACGCTGTGCCCTGCTGCTCTGGCCTTGCTGAGTCTAATTGCCGGTGTTGTGGTGCTAAATTCATTCAGGGAGCCGTTTAGAGCCAGTGGGGGGAAATTGAACAAGCTTTGCCCGTCAGAAGTGCTTCCACTCAGAGCAGCTGTCAACCGGCCCTGTTTACCTGGTACACAATTATCATCCGGCCCCGGGGAACCCTATGGAACAACACATCCTGCCTCCAAGGGGACAAGTGGAGTGGGGCTCATGGGCATGCGATGGTCGAACACCCAGGGATCTTGGAGGGAGCATGGTGACTGATTCTGGTTATGTGCGAAGGGTAGAGAGTAAATTAAGCGTACAGCAGTGGAGTCATTTTAAACTTTGATTATAAACCCTATCATTATCATTCATACAGATCTAAAACATCCCAAAATGTTGACACTAATGCAATGCTATTTATACTAATGCTGATATTTTCTGCTCAGTTCTCTGGCAAACCAGATCTACCAATTAAAAAAAGAATGTAACAGAATGCAGATATCTTGAGACACATTTTTAAATTAAAGAAACACAAGGTCTTACAAATTTTGTCAAAATCGAGATGCAGTGCCACGGTCAAAGATGTCTGTCTAGTGTTTACAACAGGGACTAAAAACAAAATGTTTTCTGCATTAGTTCAGAAGTTCCACAGCCTCCTTTCCAAAAGGTTACTGGTTAGAACAAAATTAAAGATTGGTTAGAAACAAAACCAAAATAAGCCACTTGCCTCACCAAAATAAGTGAAAATAAGCAATTAATTTTCTTCCTGTGTGGTGGATTTATCAGCATAGAAAGCATAACAGGCATACAGCTAATTAACAGTTACGTATAATTTTCATTACAGATCTGCTTCTCAGTCAAAACTCTGCAGCATCAAATCTGTATTAATGCATCATATCTACCAACAATTCAGTGAAGACTTGGAAACAACTGACATGTGTACTTTTTACTTCTAATAATGTTCCGGTTTTTGGTTAGGATCTGCTAAAAATTCCATTCGTTTTCGGTTTTTGTTTTTGTTACTTGAACCATTTTTAGTCCCTGGTTTACAAAAAAAATTCATAAAAAAAACAACACAGACAAACACAAAAACACTGAAATAAATAGCTGAATAGTTCATAGAGAGTGAGGTTGACTGAAAAAAGTGAGATTGCTCATAGAGAAAGAGGTTGTAGAGAGTTAAGTTGTTTGCAAAATGTATGTTTGTTTGTAGAGATTGATGTTGTTTGTGGAGAGTGTACGGTTGTTTGTAGAGAGTTAAGTTGTTTGTAGAAAGTATGTTTGTTTGTAGAGACTGATGTTGTTTGTGGAGAGTGTACGGTTGTTTGTAGAGAGTTAAGTTGTTTGTAGAAAGTATGTTTGTTTGTAAAGATTGATGTTGTTTGTGGAGAGTGTACTGTTGTTTGTAGAGAGTTAAGTTGTTTGTAGAAAGTATGTTTGTTTGTAGAGATTGATGTTGTTTGTGGAGAGTGTACGGTTGTTTGTAGAGAGTTAAGTTGTTTGTAGAAAGTATGTTTGCTTGTAGAGAGTGATGTTTGTGGAGAGTGTATGGTTGTTTGTAGAGATTGATGTTGTTTGTAGAAAGTATGTCTGCTTGTAGAGAGTGATGTTTGTGGAGGGTGTATGGTTGTTTGTAGAGATTGATGTTGTTTGTGGAGAGTGTACGGTTGTTTGTAGAGAGTGAAATTGTTTATAGAAAGTATGTTTGCTTGTAGAGATTGATGTTGTTTGTGGAGAGTGTACGGTTGTTTGTAGAGATTGACGTTGTTTGTAGAAAGTATGTCTGCTTGTAGAGAGTGATGTTGTTTGTGGAGAGTGTATGGTTGTTTGTAGAGAGTTAAGTTGTTTGTGGAGAGTGTACGGTTGTTTGTGGAGGGTGTATGGTTGTTTGTAGAGATTGATGTTGTTTGTAGAAAGTATGTCTGCTTGTAGAGAGTGATGTTGTTTGTGGAGAGTGTACGGTTGTTTGTGGAGAGTGATGTTGATTGCAGAGAGTGTACGGTTGTTTGTAGAGAGTGATGTTGTTTGTGGACACTGTACGGTTGTTTGTGGAGAGTGATGTTGTTTGTGGAGAGTGATGTTGTTTGTGGAGAGTGATGTTGTTTGTGGAGAGTGTACGGTTGTTTGTAGAGAGTGATGTTGTTTGTGGAGAGTGTATGGTTGTTTGTAGAGATTGATGTTGTTTGTGGAGAGTGTACGGTTGTTTGTAGAGAGTTAAGTTGTTTGTAGAAAGTATGTTTGTTTGTAGAGACTGATGTTGTTTGTGGAGAGTGTACGGTTGTTTGTAGAGAGTTAAGTTGTTTGTAGAAAGTATGTTTGTTTGTAGAGACTGATGTTGTTTGTGGAGAGTGTACGGTTGTTTGTAGAGAGTTAAGTTGTTTGTAGAAAGTATGTTTGTTTGTAGAAACTGATGTTGTTTGTGGAGAGTGTATGGTTGTTTGTAGAGAGTTAAGTTGTTTGTGGAGAGTGTACGGTTGTTTGTGGAGGGTGTATGGTTGTTTGTAGAGATTGATGTTGTTTGTAGAAAGTATGTCTGCTTGTAGAGAGTGATGTTGTTTGTGGAGAGTGTACGGTTGTTTGTGGAGAGTGATGTTGATTGCAGAGAGTGTACGGTTGTTTGTAGAGAGTGATGTTGTTTGTGGACACTGTACGGTTGTTTGTGGAGAGTGATGTTGTTTGTGGAGAGTGAGGTTGTTTGTGGAGAGTGATGTTGTTTGTGGAGAGTGTACGGTTGTTTGTAGAGAGTGATGTTGTTTGTGGAGAGTGTATGGTTGTTTGTAGAGATTGATGTTGTTTGTGGAGAGTGTACGGTTGTTTGTAGAGAGTTAAGTTGTTTGTAGAAAGTATGTTTGTTTGTAGAGACTGATGTTGTTTGTGGAGAGTGTACGGTTGTTTGTAGAGATTGATGTTGTTTGTAGAAAGTATGTCTGCTTGTAGAGAGTGATGTTGTTTGTGGAGAGTGTATGGTTGTTTGTAGAGAGTTAAGTTGTTTGTGGAGAGTGTACGGTTGTTTGTGGAGGGTGTATGGTTGTTTGTAGAGATTGATGTTGTTTGTAGAAAGTATGTCTGCTTGTAGAGAGTGATGTTGTTTGTGGAGAGTGTACGGTTGTTTGTGGAGAGTGATGTTGATTGCAGAGAGTGTACGGTTGTTTGTAGAGAGTGATGTTGTTTGTGGACACTGTACGGTTGTTTGTGGAGAGTGATGTTGTTTGTGGAGAGTGATGTTGTTTGTGGAGAGTGATGTTGTTTGTGGAGAGTGTACGGTTGTTTGTAGAGAGTGATGTTGTTTGTGGAGAGTGTATGGTTGTTTGTAGAGATTGATGTTGTTTGTGGAGAGTGTACGGTTGTTTGTAGAGAGTTAAGTTGTTTGTAGAAAGTATGTTTGTTTGTAGAGACTGATGTTGTTTGTGGAGAGTGTACGGTTGTTTGTAGAGAGTTAAGTTGTTTGTAGAAAGTATGTTTGTTTGTAGAGACTGATGTTGTTTGTGGAGAGTGTACGGTTGTTTGTAGAGAGTTAAGTTGTTTGTAGAAAGTATGTTTGTTTGTAGAGACTGATGTTGTTTGTGGAGAGTGTATGGTTGTTTGTAGAGAGTTAAGTTGTTTGTGGAGAGTGTACGGTTGTTTGTGGAGGGTGTATGGTTGTTTGTAGAGATTGATGTTGTTTGTAGAAAGTATGTCTGCTTGTAGAGAGTGATGTTGTTTGTGGAGAGTGTACGGTTGTTTGTGGAGAGTGATGTTGATTGCAGAGAGTGTACGGTTGTTTGTAGAGAGTGATGTTGTTTGTGGACACTGTACGGTTGTTTGTGGAGAGTGATGTTGTTTGTGGAGAGTGATGTTGTTTGTGGAGAGTGATGTTGTTTGTAGAGAGTGATGTTGTTTGTGGAGAGTGTATGGTTGTTTGTAGAGATTGATGTTGTTTGTGGAGAGTGTACGGTTGTTTGTAGAGAGTTAAGTTGTTTGTAGAAAGTATGTTTGTTTGTAGAGACTGATGTTGTTTGTGGAGAGTGTACGGTTGTTTGTAGAGAGTTAAGTTGTTTGTAGAAAGTATGTTTGTTTGTAGAGACTGATGTTGTTTGTGGAGAGTGTACGGTTGTTTGTAGAGAGTTAAGTTGTTTGTAGAAAGTATGTTTGTTTGTAGAGACTGATGTTGTTTGTGGAGAGTGTATGGTTGTTTGTAGAGAGTGAAGTTATTTGTAGACAGTAAAGTTGTTAGAAGAGAGTTAAGTTAAGATATTTGTAGAGTGTTAGAAAGTGAGGTTGTTCGAGGACAGTGAATTGTTTATAGACAGTTTAAAAAACAAATAGAGAGTTTTTGTAGAATGTAAATTTGTTTGTTGAGAATAAAGTTGTTTGTAGAGTGTATGGAGAGAGTGAAAACACTTGTAAAAACTGAAGTTGGTCTGATGAAATTAGGTTATTCATAAAGAATGAGGTTGTTTATAGAGAATGGGGTTGTTCTTATAAAGTGACGTTGCTTTCGGTGGTGTTTGTGGGGTCTGGCTGTAGCCGCTGACCTGGCCCTTGACTCAGTGGGACAGTGGGTCAGTGGTGCTGGGCAGCCCTGCAGGGTTTCCCTTTTACACATAAACAGTGTGACCCTGTCTGTCTTCTGTCTCTTTAACTCACACGTTCGATCCTTCCAATTCATTCACCCGAACTCTCCAGGCGTATCTGTCCAGTGCAAGTTGTACATCTCTCAATCACTGCTTATTAAAGTGTCCCAAAAATCAGTATGTGTATTTATGTGCTTCCTCATTTGTCTTGGCAGCTCAATTGAGCATTGTTTCCTCCTGTTTTCCATAACCACCCACACAAACATACAGCCCAAGTACACTCTTTATTACTTAGACCATTTGTAGGTCCATATTGCAACATCTTCCAGCCACCCACTTAGATAGAAACAGCTGTATGAATGACATGTAAAGCGATCAATCACAATTCATATTGTTTTAAATGTAATTTAGGGGCAAGATAATATGAGATGTCACTAACTTGGCAAACCCAGTGATTATGTATTGCTCGTAGTGTCAACCCGGACAGACTGATGCCCAGAAATTGCTTGAAACCAACCAATCAGATTGGAGCTTACTAGATCAAGAAAGTGTTTTCCAGTTTTGCGTGCACAGATGCATTAGATGTTTAGTTAATGGACTATGGTGGTTCAAGACCGTGCTTAGAGTATAATTTACCTAACCAACGATGGGACAGAGATAAAGCTCTGGAGAGTTCACACTGATTCTACTCCTTCAGGAAATGAGGGAGTGATCAGGCCGGGAAGAGGAGGGATCATGGCCCTATCACTTACACTGCACATCTACGCGAATGGACTTGATGGCAGCCACCCCCACCCCATTCTCAGCCTTGCAGTAGTAGCGGCCGCCCTGCACTCTCTGAATGTTGGGGATCCGTAGAGTCTCATCGAAGATAGATGTCTCCTGGAACTTCTCCGAGGCACTGCCTGCTGTCTTGGTCCACCGCACCTGCAAGGGGTGACATTTGGAGACTCATGAGAAGTTTGCGATATGATGGAGCCAGTGACAACAAATGAACTAATAAAGTTACCTTTTTATTTCAGTGCTTATTTAATATGATGCATTTCAATGGTGCTGTAAGCATTTTTAGCCACTCTGGAACTTCCAGAAAACTGAGCCATTGAATTAGACACACCCCTTTTTCTAAAGATTATGTTGAGACCAACAATGTGAAGAAGAGTATCTATCTATCTATCTATCTATCTATCTATCTATCTATCTATCTATCTATCTATCTATCTATCTATCTATCTATCTATCTATCTATCTATCTGTCCGTCCGTCCGTCTGTCTGTCTGTCTGTCTGTCTGTCTGTCTATCTGTCTATCTGTCTGTCTATCTGTCTATCTGTCTGTCTACAGTTGAGGTCAGAAGTTTACATAAACCTTAGCCAACTACATTTAAACTCCTGACAAGTCCTGACATTTAATGATAGTAAACATTGCCTGTCTTAGGTCAGTTAGGATCACTACTTTATTTTAAGAATGTGAAATGTCAAGATAATAGTAGAGAGAATGATTTATTTCAGCTTTTATTTATTTCATCACATTCCCAGTGGGTCAGAAGTTTACATACACTTGTTAATATTGTGTAGCATTGCCTTGAAATTGTTTAACTTGGGTCAAACATTTTGCGTAGCCTTCCACAAGTATCTCACAATATTTTGCTGGAATTTTGGCCCATTGCTCCAGACACAACTGGTGTAACTGGGACAAGTTTGAAGATCTCCTTGCTCTCACATGCTTTTTCAATTCTACAAACAAATTTCCTATCAGATTAAGGTCAGGGCTTTGTGATGGCCACTCCAATACCTTGACCTTGACATTTTGCCACAACTTATGAGGTATGCTTGGGGTCATTGTCCATTTGGAAGACCCATTTGTGACCAAGCTTTAACTTCTTGGCTGATGTCTTGAGATGCTGCTTCAATATATCCACATAATTTTCCTTCCTCATGATGTCATCTATTTTGTGAAGTGCACCAGTCCCTCCTACAGCAAAGCAAACCATGGGACGTTTTTGGTGTTTTTTTTGCTCGCAAGCTTCACCCTTTTTCCTCCAAACATAACGATGGTCATTGAGGCCAAAAGGTTACATTTTTGTTTCATTAGACCAGAGGACGTTTCTCCAAAAAGTAAAATCTTTGTCCTCATGTGCTCTTATAAACTGTAGTCTGGCTTTTTTATGGTGGTTTTGGAGCAGTGGCTTCTTCGATGCTGAGTAGCCTTTCAGGTTATGTCGATATAGGACTTGTTTTACTGTGGATATAGATACTTGTCTACATGTTTCCTCCAGCATCTTCACAAGGTCCTTTGCTGTTGTTCTGGGATTGATTTTTTTGCACCAAACTACATTCATCTCTAGGAGACAGAATGTGTCTCTTCCCTGAGCGGTATGATGGATGCGTGGTTCCATGGTGTTTTGCGTATGGAAAAATTATAAACAGAAGCATACTAGTAAATTAACATTTCCTAATATTTAGTATTGTTAATTTACTAGTATGCTTCTGTTTATAATGAACTAACAATGAATCATTTTATTTTTGCAACATTAACAATACTAAATATTAGGAAATGTTGCAAAAATAAAATGATTCATTGTTAGTTCATGAACCTAATGCATTTTCTTATGTTAACAAATACAGCCTTATTGTAAACTGATTTATTTTCCAAGTGAATTTACAAAAAAAAGACCTTAAAACCATATAGACAGGCAGTTGCAAAGCTAAGAAAGATGTTCTGAGGTACTAGATTTTTATTGATTTGAACTCACTGTAAGTACAGCCTTCAAAATCTGTCTGTAATCGAACCCTCACCCATCTTAATCATTCCTTTGACACCTTCACACAGTCTTTGCATTGAGTGTGTAAGGTTAAGAGAACATTACAAAGTAAAGTTTGTGTAATCTCCTACAACTCGCCACCTCTGGACATCAGAAAGCTGCTTCCATTATAGCAGGGGTCACCTCTGAACGAGGTGCCATGCGGGTAAGCAGCGATTGTAGTTGGCAGCGGCAGGACAACATGAAGGTTAGGACGTACATTCAAAGGATTATGTGATTACACAAACCTGTGCAAACGACAGGCTTTGTGTTTGTTCAGGTTTATTTGCCTGTGGATTTGGGACACAGCTGCAGTTCATTTATCAGGTGGACTTGCTGAGAAATTAACACAGAGCAAGGGGAGAGAGAGAATTCCTGCTGGGAGTCACCTCTCCTCTTGGTGGCAAAGGACAAAAAAGCTGGTGGCAAAAACTATTTTGAAAGTATTTTTTTTACAAAACTATGGTCCTTTTAGATTGAAAAAGCAATACTTAATTAACAAACTAATGCTAATAGCTTTTGCACTGTAGTAAATATGAGGCTCGTTCATACAGGCTTGGGATTGTCGCTGATAAGTGACTTAAGTTCGAACCACAGGCAAATGCACTTTTTCTAATGGAAAAGTTTACCCGAAAATGAAAATTCTATCATCATTTACTCTTCCGTTGAATGCTAAAGGAGGTGTGAGGCAGAATGACAGTCTCAGTCACTTTTCACTTTCATTGTATGGAGAAAAATAATGAAAGTGTATGTTGACTGAGGCTAATAGTATGTCTAAAATCTAATTTTGTATTCTGGGGAGGAAAGAAATACTATGTGTTTTGAACAACATGAGGATTGCACTGCAGGTTCTCAACAGGGGCGGGTTTATGATTTCTGAGGCCCCAAGCAACCGACCAACCCGAGGCCCCATTTTGAAAATGTTACTTAAAAAATTACATAAAATTGATTTTAAATCATAATGTTAAAGTCATCCTATCAGCCATTGTAGCCAAGTAGAGTTCAAGATAATTAATGCATTTTTTTCCATTTTATTTTTATTTTTATTTTTTACAATATCATGATAAAAAAGCAGTATTTACCTATATATATATATATATATATATATATATATATATATATATATATATATATATATATATATATATATATATATATATATAGGTAAATATATATGTTTTTTTTTTATTATTATTTTTATTTTTTATTTTATTTTACAAAACACTTTTAAAATGAACAGGGTGAGCAAAACCTACTACTTCACTCACTAACATTTTAGAATTCAGTTGTTATTTATTATTATAACCTAACAATTATTCATTGTTGTCCAGTTTTTCATTATAATACAGAATGACATATTATTATTATTATTACTTTGATGATTAGTTGTATACAATAGTAATTTATTTCTGTCTTCTTTACTTTACTTTCACCTGGAGCTTATTTTCTGATGCTGCAGTGTATTGTTGAAAAAGGCTATATTTTATGTAAGTATTGTAGGCAACATTCATAACAGTAACCAGCCACAGTAAACTTACAAGTCATGGCAGCCCCTCAGCACACTAGAGCAGAAGGAAAAAAACATTGCCGTTTATCAAGCGCTGAAACTTTGCTTGGTGCAGAATAATCTGGAATAATGTTAAACATTGTAACAGTCACCTCTTTACAACCTGAACTTGTTCAAAACGTTAAATCTTTGTGACACCTGCGCAACGAATGAAACAGAACGCAGGTGTCTCGGCGTGTGTTTTTGAGTCCTACGTTTTATTTATTTTTTATTTCCCGTTCCTGCGTGAGACACTGAAGAAAAAGCGAGATGCGATGCAGCAGTCAAGGACATTCGTCTAGTGTGTGTTTACATAGAAAAACAACGGAAAATCAGTGCACACGCACGCAAAAACACATTCGGTGTGAACGGCCCCTAACTCATGGGCGAAACAAGTGCGGAAGTCCTGTATATCATAAATTACAAACCCGAACCTAAAGTCCAACTTGAAAAACTGACCCGAACCCGGCCTACCTCTAACGTGAATGGCTGTAAGGGCACTGACAACAGCTCGACTGGTTTTTTGCAGAGATTTCATACCGGGGCCCCCTGACGTCCAGGGCCCCATGCAATTGCGTAGTTTGCGTAGTGGTTAAAACCGCTACTGGTTCTCAACTCTATTTGTTCTGATAATAATAATACTAAATTAACACTAAGCAAAATCAGCCACATATGCAAATGTTCCATTGATTTGAACAGGCTATGATTTTGCATCTCCTTGTTTTCACAAAATGCACAACATTTATAGGAGTGGTGGTGGCGTAGTGGGCTAAAGCACATAACTGGTAATCAGAAGGTTGCTGGTTTGATCCCCACTGCCACCACCATTGTGTCCTTGAGCAAGGCACTTAACTCCAGGTTGCTCTGGGGGGACTGTCCCTGTAATAAGTGCACTGTAAGTCGCTTTGGATAAAAGTGTCTGCCAAATGCATAAATGTAAATTTATAATGTGATGTTAATAATTTTACATATTGCATAATACTATGCTGTTCATAGTAATATCCTTTCAATACATTTCAATGCAGGAATTTAAGGGTAGCACTTTACATTAAAGCTGTATACATTAACCCAATATTTAACATGAACTAACAATGAGCATTACATCATTTACTAACATTGTATAATGTTAATTTATGCATATATGAAAACATGTTTAATAGAAGTTTTATCAATAATTTATTAATAATTTTACAACTTCGTTGTTGCCATGAATACGTAATGCTGTAAACCCTCAATCCGGGTGGTGGAGGACATTTTTGTTTACCTTTGTATAATAATACAGTCTGGTACTATGTTGGGTCATCTCTTGATGTCTAATATCAAATCTGGGTCCTAAAGCAAAAAAGCAGATGAGAACGACTGGCATACATGACTGCCTAAATCACCAATGCCAGGATCCGCCACTGTTGGTGGCACTCCAAAAAAGTACTGTTTGTTTTCTCAGTTGCCCAAAACTGTGCCATCATCATGTTAATTCATCTCAAAGGGCTGTCACAGGCAGATGTGAGACAGATGGCACAGGATAGGCTATCATTACAGTGGCCTCGACCGGCTCGCATACAAGAACCGAAAGTCACGTTGGTGAAGAAACTCTTAAAGTCTAAATGCAGAGAGAGAAGAGCATCGGAGAGAGTGAGGAGCGATGGGTGATAGAAACAGACACAGAGATGCTGTAGCTAGAGGAAACCCAAAGAAAAATATTGGTCATGAGACAGATGAACCGATGAAAGAGACAACGCTGCCCTTCGTAACATCAACAGCTGGCGTACAGCACCACGTTTTTCTGTTCTTAAGATCCCAGCAAACAATGCAAGCCTGCTCTGTCTCTGTGTCTTCACTGTTTTCTGTAGCTGTAGAAAATTCCCAAGAGTCTATGTTTGCCGTAGAGTAGCGATCTGTCTGTACTGCATATTCATGCTCTGTTCACACTGCACCCGATTTTTGCTTGTTTTCTGAATCCTATGACATCTCGCCATGGTGCTGAACACATAAGGCATATTGAACAACATGAGCATCAGGGGCATTAATGTATACATTCATGCATATGCTTATGTTCGGAACTACTTTAATACTGTACAGTGAATGCCACGTGCGACTATAAATGAGTGAACTCTGACAGACTACTATGCTTTGTGCAGTACATGACATCATAGTCATGTTGCATACGGAAAAAAAAACTATTTGAAATCCATTCAGACTGAAACACATTTCCAAAAAACGAATTGAAAACAAAGTATTTATGAGGTTTTGTTTGGGTTCGTAAAACTGGGTTTCTATGTGCATTTTTGCTGTAAAGACCACCGTGTGTCTTATCCCATGGTGCATAGATGCTAAATACATAAGGCCTATACAAACTTCAGGGCTTTTTAAACTTTTGGACAAGTCTTTTTCAAGCCAAAATCAAAATTCCAGCATTTTGTGATGTTAAAATATTATTGTATTTTGACTGTAAAACTAAATTGAATAATTGACTTGTCCGAGTCAGTGGCACCAGCAAATGTACGGCCATACCATGTGTGTACCATGAACTTTTGACAAGTGCATCACGTTTCACTGTTTGTTTGTTTTTTAGTATTTCTCACGGGATCGCTGCATTTTTAGAAGCCATGTCAAGTTATAAAGAAACATCTTCAACTGATAAAAATGCATCCTGAGACACCTGCGTTCTGCACATTTCATTGTGGTGCGTTTAGCTTTTTTAGCACGAGAATGCGTCTTTTCTAAACATTTCCCTGAAGAAATGCTATAGCCAAAAGTTATATGAAAGCTCCTCATCCTCAAGAAAAAGCAAATGCTTCTCTTAGAGTCACCAAAATTGAACCCTTTGGTGTTGTTGTTGTTGTTTTTATTATTAGTATTCTCACAGAGGAGCATGCGCTCAAACCCCCCCTATATATTAGGACGATTTCTGTGCGTACCCTTAGACGAAATCCTGCAGTCGCCCATGGTCCCAGTCAACTGATTTCCTACACATAGCTGTGCTAGTTTCATGTCTTTCATATCACTCCATGGTCTCTTTCTTCTCACATAATAAAACAATACTTAACTTTTTTCTTCACTGGGTAGCTGTGTAATAAACTGGATAATGTCAGCCAGTCTGGGTTTATGTTGTGATAATGACTGCCTAGTTTGCACAGCTTTGGTAACAAAATTGTAAAGTTTTTGTCATATCTATAAAGCACACTAAACTGAATTGAGAAAGAGAGAAAAATGGTTAAGAGAGATTGGAGTAATACAGTCACAGTGCAAAGCTGAGCTGAAAACATTCAGCTTTTGTGTGCAGTAAACTGCTCTTCAATGATTAAACATGCTTACACATAAAAAGCCCAGCAATGGGCTTTAAACGCGCTTACAGTAGCAATAACCCTATTCCACTGCTGAAGAGGACCACTGCCTCCCATATTTAAGCAGGAATGACAGGCATTAAGCAATAAATGTCTCTTTGTGGATGACTTGACTTGAATTGGTGTCACTTGTGGAGAATTTAATTTATGGAGGCAGTTATAGGATGGTCGGAGAGAGAAAACGAGAGGAGAGCTGCGAGGAAAGAGATAGAGAGGGCTTGGGAAAATGGGAGTGGGATGATAAAAGCTCTTTTCAGACAGAACAAGTTTTCAGATATTTATTTGAAATATTGTGAATATATTTCATATTAATAATACATTTTTGAAAAGACATTATTTTATATAGGCTAGTGTAGACTATGTTTGCTATGATTTATATGCTGATAATTCTCCCACATGGGGAAAAAACAAAGTGTTTTTATTTTCACTTATTTTGGGTGAGCAAGTCCCTTATTTTGTTCTAACCGGCTACCAATTGGAGAGGAAGCTGCAAAATGCCAGAACCAGAACTAAAAAATACAATTTCTGCTCAGAACAAACCGAAATGAAAAACATTTAGTTTTTAGTCGTTTCTGGTATGATTTCACTCTAACTAAAGTGTTTACATGACATTTTAAAAAGAAGATGTATTGTTGTAGTCTGAATAAAACTGAACTTTTAATGAGCAAGTAAACATACTGAGTGATAGTCTCATGCACTCTTGGTAAACAATTATGAAAAACAAATTAGCTATTGTTTTTTGCCATCCTCAGAGAATTTATTTTTTTTTTTTATATATAATGAATCTCAATTATTTTGGCCTTTTTTGAATGCCGTACCTAAAAGTTAATTTTCTTGTGTCCTGCCTGGATCACATTCATTATGGATTTACACATTTTTACAAATTTTTCCTGGTAAAATAACAGATGATGTTAAAAACAAAGTAAGAAAGAATTAAATCAATAAGGAAAGTCCAATAACAGACTTCTTAGAATAGCTACTGTACTAGCAGTGTCAGGTATGATCGTCTTTATTGCTTACTGTACATAATGTTAGAATTAAAGAGGCCCAAGTAAGTATTTTGACACTTTTGGACATTTGATCCATGCTTAAAATGTGTCTAAATGTCATTGCATTAGATTAAAAATAAATAAAATCAAACTACAAACACGTTTTTCTCAGAACATACTTTTCTTAGTCATTTTTTTCCAATTAAAATTTTTAAACAAGTGGTGTCGAGGTGATTTTTTGTGGATGTATGAAGTCAGTTTGCTTGAAAAGTGTGATTATCTTTCTTTAAAATAAATGCCATTTGGTTTGATATTTTCATTTATTAGGTGTGCTTTAAAAGTCCAAATACCTGAAGGTTATGTATATAATTAATTACATATAAGTCTAGTTTATTTCTAATGACATTTTTTTGTTTATTTTATATCATGCAAAAATTTTAATTCTGTAATCATTTCTGTATTCTTCATGTGGCTAAATATCTCCTTTTCAAATCCACAGAATCATCATATGTGTTTTGAACAACATAAGGGTGAGTAAATGATGACAGAATTTTCATTTTGGACAAATTAATCCACTAATAATAAACATAGTTTATAGTTAAAGGAATAGTTCACCCAAAAAATTCATGAGAGAAGCTTGCTCACATGTCCTTTCTGTTGATGCACGTGTGCTTGCATGTTCACGCGAGAACTGATGTGTGAAGTTCAAGCGCCAATCGTAAGGAAGCCTGAACGAGCGTCTCTCATGAAAAAGTTTACAAAAATTAAACATTTGAAAAAGGACATCATTTTTTCCGTTTTTTTACTCAAAGCTATCATATAACTTCAGAAGACATGGATTAAACCGTATAGATTATCGTAATGCTGTCTTTAAGTCCTTTTCGGAGCATGCACATTTTTGGACCCCATTGACAAATCTTTGTTTATGTTCCACAGAAGAAAGAAGGTTATACAGTATGAGTTTGAAAAAGCATAAGAGTGATTAAATGATGAGAGAATTATCATTTTGTGTTGAACTATTCCTGTAAACATAGTAAAAAAAAAAAAAAGTATCTCGTATGAACAGTGCTAAAGGCAAGATTGAAGAGAAACAGAAAACAGGCACTTGACAAATAGCAGGAAAGAGAAAACAGCTAAGCAGCATCAGATTTTGCTAGCTCATCTCTCGTCCTCAACTGCACCTCTGTTCAGTGAAATCAATCCTAATCAAATATCACAAAGCACTGCAGAGTATTTAAACAGCTTTGTATGTTACACAAACAGCAGCTCTATTAAACATCCCACGGCAAGTGTAATAAATGAGAGTATGAATTGTGAGGAAGCTTTTTCTGCTCACGGACACAATGAGGGCAGGAATACATCTGCTCCACGTGGGATGTACACAGTGTTAGTCCTTCTGCAGCCTGATGCTGCTCACCTTCAGCCAAACGCCTGTGTGCTCACAATAAAATTTCACACTTCTGTCCTACAAACAAGCCTGTAGGAGGACAATCACCATGTTTATGCGCAACATCATTTAAAGAACAGTTCACCCGAAAATAAAAAGAATTTCTTCCAAAGTCATACAATAGCTTATTCACTGAAAACCTCCTTACCATAGCAATGAAGCATCAATAACATCAAACCCAACATTCAAAACATTGTATTCTGGGTTTAATACAAGTTAAGTTTAATAGACAGCATTTGTGGCATAATTGTGACTACCACACAGAATAATTTTGACTCATCCTTCCTTTTCTTTACCAAAAAAGCAACAATCTGGGTAACAGTGAGACACTTACAATGGAAATGAATGGGGCCAATCTATGAACATTACAATATTCACTGCTTTAAAAGTATAACCACAAGATGTAAACAAATGTGCGTGTTTACATGGTTTAAGTGTGACAAAATTCACATTTCTGCCTTTAAACCATCAAAAAACTGGCCCCATTCACTTCCATTGTAAGAGCCTCAATGTAACATCAATTTTTGCTTTTTTTTAAGAAGGGGCAAATCAAAATAATGTTTTATGTTAATCACAATAATGCCACAAATGCTGAGATAGATAGATAGACAGACAGACAGACAGACAGACAGACAGACAGACAGATAGACAGACAGACAGACAGACAGACAGACAGATAGATAGATAGATAGATAGATAGATAGATAGATAGATAGATAGATAGATAGATAGATAGAGTGAGACAGATAGATAGATAGATAGATAGATAGATAGATAGATAGATAGATAGATAGATAGATAGATAGATAGAGAGTGAGACAGATAGATAGATAGACAGACAGACAGACAGACAGACAGGCAGGCAGATAGATAGATAGACAGACAGACAGACAGACAGACAGACAGATAGATAGATAGATAGATAGATAGAGAGTGAGACAGATAGATAGATAGACATACAGACAGACAGACAGATAGATAGATAGATAGATAGATAGATAGATAGATAGATAGATAGATAGATAGATAGATAGATAGATAGATAGATAGATAGATAGATAGATAGATAGATAGAGAGTGAGACAGATAGACAGACAGACAGACAGACAGATAGATAGATAGATAGATAGATAGATAGATAGATAGAAAGAAAGAAAGAAAGAAAGAAAGAAAGAAAGAAAGAAAGAAAGAAAGAAAGAAAGAATATTTGTAAGCTAAGGGGAATATATCCAGTAAGTTTCAGTACATTGGTCTGTTCCTCACACAATGCTATCATATGTCTTCAGAAGAATATTTGGAATATTCTTTTATGGTCCTTTTTGGTTCTTTTTTGTGTTTGACAGTAAAAATCCACATTCCGTTGTATGAAACCAAGGAAAGAAGAGCATGAAGGTGAGTAAATCAGGACAAAAAAAATATTTGTAACTATTTAATATCTTTATTCTGGCTAAATCTTTATTACTGCTATTCACTTTTGGAAATATTGGGCATGATTGCTCTTACAATTTATTTCAAACAGCTCTACACCTCAGATTTTAGACTTAACCACTCCTAAATATCAAGTAAAATACAAACTGTGGCTGATCATTTCATAGTCAGACTCTTCCTGTCTAAGTGCTTGGTTCTTGGTCAGAATAAGCTGGTCACTGACTTGATGCTGAGCATTTAAGCTAAACAAATGTCACATGATGAGAGATCCAGTTTCTCTTGGATGTCACTCAACAGAAATGTGAGATCAATCAATTTGAGAGCACTATGTCCGCCAAAGGAATGATGATGATGATTACTGCAATTTTGTATTTAATTTATTTATTTATTTGCATGTATTTGCTTGGCAGATGATTTTACCTAAATTTTAGGTTTATATTTATGTATGTTCCCTGAGAATAGAGCCTATGATCTTTGTCTTGCCAGTGCCATGCTCCACCAGCTAAGCCACAGTAACATATTCATGATGGTGAAGATGTCAGTGCTGACCAAGGCATGAAGTAGAGCGCTGACTAAATGCAATGTGAACTACAAGGGAGCACTGAAATGGAGATAGGATACATGGACAAAGATTGAATTTGGTGAGGTAGCTAAGCCATGGTTTGATTTTCTTCTACTGGAAAAGGAGGAGCCCATTCGAAAGGCTCCAGTAAGTCTCCAATCGTTATATGAATCAAAGTTTCTTGCACCAAACACAGACAAAATTTAGTTTTACATTAAAATATCCCACCCTCTCTCTTGAAATAAACAAGCTGTTTTTGCTACTATTCTTTCATCATTTACTCACCCTCATGCGATCTCAGATGTGTATGACTTTCTTTCTTCTGGTGAACACAAAGGAAGATTGAAGATTGAAGAAAGAAAGTCACATATACGTATCGGGGATGGCATGAATTTTCATTTTTGGGTGAACAATCCCTTTAATTAAAAATATATTCTCTGAAAACAAGTTTTAATATCTCTTGCAATTTTGCTTCTCAAGTAAATGTATCATGTTTTGAGGATTTTAAGATATTTATACTGAAAAACAAGACAAAAATACTGATTATGAAAATTATGTTTTTGCAGTGTGCAGTTTATAAATTGCCTGTTTTGACAGTTTCCCTAACGAAAATAGAAATTTCATACAACCTTTGCAGCAAACTTGCCACAAATTCACTGCTGATAATTTTCACATGCAAATCAAGCTTTGCAGCAAAGGTGTGGCATTTGTTCCCAAAGGTTTGCTGGAGGTTCACCACCTACCGGCGAAGATCTTCAAACTTCTGGCAAACGTTTGCAGTGAATCAAAAGCTCATTTGCATGTGAAAATAAAGACCAAAATGTTTGCAAAATTTTTAATAAATCAAACTCATTTAACTAAGACCAAGGAAAATCATGATATGACCCCTTTAAATAAAGTTTTAAAATTGAAAATCAGCTTTTCAAACAAGTCTCTCCCTCCCACTATCATCAAAGGTACAGGAGAGACATCTGGTACAAGTTCAAACATTCTTGTCTCACCCTCCTACTTTAATTAGCGTTCTCTCGTGGCCAATCAGAGGCTGTTAAACAGCATTCCTGTGCAAAGTTGTCTTGTGTAATGCATTAAGATGCCATACACACTGAGGTGCCAATGAGAAGCTCAGTTTCTGGAACACTCCACCATTGGGGGCTTTACACGACTCACACAGCTCCACCAAACTGCTTTAATATTCCTTCAGCTCTCTGCTTCTCACCGTCACACCCTTCATCCTGGCCTACAGTTCATCTTCCTCTATCCTATATCCTTAATACCAGAAGTCCACAAACTAAAAGGAAGGCAAAGGGTAGCAAGATTCAACTTGCTGGTTTCTGTTTGATCTTAAAGGGATAGTTAACCCAAGAATACGACCTACAATATTGAGCATCGATTCAAAAAGTTTTTGAAAAATCTGTCCATTTACATGGACCATCTGATCAAATCAATTCTCTTGAATGAATCAGACTTTCCAATGCTTCATACACGATAAAGGGCAGTTTATGAGAGTTTGTTTGATTATGTTCTAAATGTATAATTTTTCCAATTAAAAAAAACGGCAGTCATGGAATCAGCATCTAATTCCCAAACAAATATTTAAAACAAAATCAGAAGGCAAAGCAAAGAGCAAAAGTGCAATTTGCCACATATCTTCTCATTCACAAAGGAATATTAAAATAACAAAAAAAGTAGGTTATGGCATATCATTTCTTACCTTGGCTCATATAAATTCTGACTTAAAAACGTTGTGAACGTCTGCACCACTCTGTGGATATTTCACCAAAAACTGGAGCTCACACATACCTATACATTCAACAACACTTCCAGCTTCGGCCACTGGGGGCAGTGATACGTATTTCCATAAGCACAGACTGATTTCAGCAGCAAAACTTTTGACCTACTGTCGCCGAATTCACAGTGAAGTCAGTCTGTTAAGTTAAGCCAACATTCATCTTCTCCCATCATTCTCTCTCTTTCTCTTTTCCTTGGAGGAGGTTGTCGTATAACCTTGTGAGTCTTGATCGGTAGATGGTGAGGTGTTTTATTTTTTTTGGTGTTTTTTTGCCATCTGATCTTTCTGTTTTCAGAACTGCATTGATCCCTCTTCTCTGAACTCTCAAGGATGGAAACCAAACCCAGATGACCCCCCTCCCCCCATCTCAAACTTCTCCACCATATTTGCTTCTCTTTGTTCTTCCCTCTCTCTGATCAGGGCCCAAGGTTGCAGTGACCAGCTGTATAAATAAATAATGTGAAGAGCATGATCGCTTTCAGAAAATCAATTTAGGCTGCTATTGTATTACTAAAGACTGCGCATTTAGCCATTAATGTCCATGTGACAGAAATGCTATAGGATGTGAACTATGAGTCGTGTGAAGCAACTATAGTTTCAACAACACTAAACCTTCCCAATGACCTTAAACACAATCACTGCTGCCCTGTCTAAGACTGAATGGACTTGGTTTCTCTTCTGTCTTTAGTGCACATAACCAGCTGTGTCTTGAACATTAGGGTGAATGCATGTGAACTAGGCCATGCTTTGATATCGAGACCCATAGGAAAGAAAAATTACAAATGAGATATCTTTAATACCTCCTTAATACCTCTTCTCCATGAGAGCAATGAGATTAAATTGAGAGCAATTGGAGATATTCTAAATAGGAAATGACTCGTGTAAACCTCATGTTGCTGTTTAGTTCCTCTAGAGTTTTCTCTAGAGTAAAATCCCATTCGTTTTCTCCATAGGCTAATTGTTTTTTAACTTATAAATCTTTAAATACATACCTACCGTGAGATCCGAAATTGTAAATCAATAGTATGTTGAAGCCATCAGTCCACATTATTTTAACATATTTAAAAATATATATATTGATCTAGTGTATTCTTATAATCAACAATTTTAAATGAATAATTTTATATTTGATTAAATCTTTTGTTTTTGACCGATTTTCAAATACTGTTTTTATTTTTGTGATTCACCTCAGAGGTTGGTTTGCTTCATGGCTTAGAAGCCTTTTATTGAGGATTTTATTAAATCCCTATGGAAGAAATTAATAGGACAATATTTCCAGAAAGAAGACTGACCTTTCTAAACTCAGAGGTTACCAAAGCACTTTCCACTGTGTCCCTGTTACGTCCGTAAGAACGTTTATAGTTGTGTGTGGGGGGGGGGTTATGTTTTTCCGCTCTATCGGTTTCTCTTTCAGTTTCTTAGGTGGTTGCGGATTGGCTATCGTGCTTGTCAGTTAAGACGATTAGTGGCCGCGCCTTGGAAGGCGGGATCTGCATTAGCGTGATGAGTGACACCTGGCGAAGTGGGTACTTAAGGACCATGCTGCTGCAAGCTGGCAGAGAACCTTTTGAGAGAACATTGGCGATACTGAACTATGCCATAGAAAGCCGTTTGGAGTTCTTATGGAGAAACTGTTATGCGTTTTATTGTGGTTCACATGGATGTTCATTGTTCCTTGTTTTGGCTGCGTCCAAAACCTTCTCCTTTGTGAACGTGGCGGTCTACAAATAAGAAGGGGATAAGTAAGTTTGTCACGTGACATACATTGTACACACATAAGTGAACCCGTCTGTATAAAAACACTAGTTAGGGAATTGTGCCACCTGCTGTATTTATGGTTTTTAGTTAGTGTAGATTTAGTTATGACGTCTTGGACGTTGAAGACTTTTCTTTTGGGTTTTCTTTATATTATAGTATTAGTTGTTTAATGTGTTAGATAACCTTTATGTTTATGTTACTTTCATTTCTTTGGCACAATTCATTTTCCCCTTCTTCCTTTGTGGTTGGTTCTGTTAGGGTATATTTTCATTCATTATATATTTATTAAATCTTATCCACTTTACTCAGTGTTCTCTCGTGTTTTCTCACCTCATTCAGTGTTATAAAGTGACGGGTCTGAGATGGTTATATGTGTTCCCCTCCTAAAAACCCTAGACGGGTACAAGTCATAGGAGGGTCGTAACATAATGGGGGCTCGTCTGGGATTTAACTGAATTAACAGATAACCAGTTCATGACACTGTCTTCTGTATCACTGTGTGTGTTGAGGATTTGTGCGTGCGGTTGTTCTATTGTAGCTAGGATGTTCATATTAGAAAGGTTTCTTGATAGTCCTTCGCAAGAGGAATTGGATGGTTGTAGGAAGGATGATTTGTTGAGAATAGTAAGTCATTTTCAGATTTCAGTAAGTAAGCAGTCACTTAAGAAGGAGATTAAGTCTGTGATACTTAACCGTTTGGTGGAGTTGAATGTGCTGGTATTGCAGGAGAAATTAGTGGGGATCAGTGTGGAGATGGATGCGTCTGAGGGGAGTGAAAAGGTGAGTGAGGAGGAGCTAACGCCTACGGCGGAGGTTGAGGCTGATGCTAGGGTGAGTTTTCCTCCGTTTGAACCATTCTCCCCTATGTCTGTTGGCTCAAAAAGCGAAACGAGACTTAAAGTCCGTTTGGCTCGTTTGCAGTTTGAATCTCAGGAGAAAATACAGGCTCGGCAGGCAGAAATCGAGTTGCGATTACAAGTTCGTAAACTCGAGATTGAGGCGGAGAAACAGGTAAAAATGCGAAAGCTGGAGCTTGACGCAATGCGAATTGTGGGAGGCTCCGCAGCGCTACCAGATCTTCCTCGTGTTAGTCCCGCTGCCACTGATCGTACTCCTTCTGTAGTGTCTCCTCCCACTGTTGCCCCGACGTCTGTTTCGTCCGTAGCAACCAACTCATTCGATGTTAGTAAAAATATTATACTAGTGCCACTTTTTCGTGAAGCTGAGATTGATTCCTACTTTAGTGCTTTTGAGCGCATTGCTATGTCTTTTCGTTGGCCAAAGGATTGCTGGTCTTTGTTATTGCAATGTCGTTTAATGGGTAAAGCGTTAGAGGTGTTCTCTACTCTTTCCTTAGAGGATAGTTTGAACTATGATGCTGTAAAATTAGCAATTCTACGTGCTTATGAATTAGTCCCAGAAGCATATAGGCAGAAATTTAGAGGCCATAAGAAGAACTCGTCTCAAACATTTGTTGAATTTTCCAGAGAGAAAGCTCTTCTCTTTGATAAATGGTGCAGTGCAACGAAGACTGATGATTTCAATTCCTTAAGAGAATTAATTCTGCTGGAGGAGTTTAAAGGTTGTTTATCCGAACGTGTGGTCGTTTATTTGAACGAACAAAAGGTTTGTTCGTTAGCGCAAGCTGCTGTGTTAGCAGATGAATTTATGCTCACTCATAAGGGGGTATTTTTCCTGACTCGTACTGAAATGCGCATGACCACTACTCCGTCTGAAACTCAAGGTTTCAGAGAGAAAGCTGGAGTGTCGAAATCAAAAGAGTTTAGGGATTGTTTTTACTGTCATAAACCAGGACATTTGATTTGCTGATTGTCCGGTGCTTATGCGTAAATCGCAGTCTAAGACTCCAAAAAGTGTTTCATTAGTGAAGACAGTACTGCCGTCTGACTTGTCAGGTGGTACTGATGTTTGTGACGTAAGTTATAAACCTTTCGTGATGTCAGGTTTTGTTTCCTTATCTGAAGAAGAGGATGGGAAAGAAATCTGTATTCTCCGAGATACTGGGGCAATGCAGTCCATTTTGCTGTCTGAGGTATTACCGTTCTCTGACGAATCCTATTGTGGCTCAAGTGTGTTGATTCGTGGAATAGAAATGCAAGTAGTGTCTGTGCCTTTGCATAATGTACACTTACGATGTTCTCTACTTTCAGGTGTTGTACGAGTTGGAATTCGGAAATCACTTCCTGTTAAAGGAATAACTCTCATACTGGGAAATGATTTAGCTGGAGGCAAAGTTTTGCCAGTTCCAGAAGTGACTGATGTTCCACAGGTTTGTTTGATAGGCGATGTTGTCAGTCAGCACCCTGAAGTGTTTTCTTCCTGTGCCGTGACTCGTGCTCAGTCAGCTAAAACGGTGGGTGAAGTTGACTTAGCTGATTCATTGATTGGAGATGTGTTGGTAGAGTGTGGGAAAATTTTAGAGACGAATACAATTTCTGAAAACGTTCCTAAGGTGAAGAATTCAGAGAATGTATTAGAAAGTTTCGTTTCGTTAAATTTACCAGTTACTCGTTCCCAGATTGTGATAGCACAAAATGATGATTCTTCTTTGAAGAAATGTTTATCAGCCGTGATAAGTTGTGAGGCCGCTAAGAAAAGAAATACTGCACATTTCAGAGACAATGGCTTGCTTATGCGGAAGTGGTGTTCTAAAGTTGAAGAGGATCTAGATTGGAACGTGGTATATCAAGTGGTAGTTCCACTCAGATATCGTTCTCATGTTTTGAGTTTAGCGCATGAACATTTGCTCTCTGGACATTTAGGGGTAACTAAAACTTACCATCGTATTCTGCAGCATTTTTTTTGGCCTGGACTGAAACGTGATGTGACAAAATTTTGTCGTACATGTCATACGTGTCAAATCGCAGGAAAGCCGAATCAGGTTATCTTGCCCGCTCCCCTGTCTCCAATTCCAGTTACCGGAGAAGCGTTTGAGGAGGTACTGATTGACTGTGTCGGACCGTTACCGAAAACGAAGGCAGGTAACCAATATCTCTGTACTATTATGTGTAGAGCGACCAGATTTCCTGAAGCTATTCCGTTACGGAAAATTACGGCTCCTGTTATTTTGAAAGCACTGATCAAGTTCTTTTCTACGTTTGGACTTCCGAAAGTTGTCCAAACAGATCAAGGGACTAACTTTTTGTCACGAATTTTTACGCAAACATTGAAGTCTTTGTCTGTCGAACATCGTATATCTAGTGCATACCATCCCGAAAGTCAAGGTGCAATTGAAAGATTTCATCAGACTTTGAAAGCCATGCTCCGAAATTTTGTATGGACACCAGTAAAGATTGGGATGAAGGTATTCCGTTAGTGTTGTTTGCGGCTCGAGAAAGTGTGCAAGAATCACTTGGCTTTAGTCCAGCCGAGATGGTTTTTGGACATACACTTCGAGGACCATTAAAAGTTCTAAAAGATCAGATGTTAGAGGATAAAACAGAGAAACGAACGAACGTTCTTCATTACGTTAATCTTTTCCGAGCGAAGTTGAATAGTGCTTGCGACCTTGCGCGCAAGTTTTTGACAAACGCGCAATCAGAGATGAAGGATCGGTTTGATAAACATGCTGTGGCACGGTCTTTTCTGCCTAATGATAAAGTGGTAGTATTATTACCGATACCAGGGTCTGCTTTATCTGCAAAATTTTCGGGTCCGTATCATGTTGTTAAGAAACTTAGTGATACGGATTATGTAATTTGCACTCCTGACAGACGGCGCAAAACGCGTGTTTGCCACATTAACATGCTTAAAGCATATCACGAACGTGACGAATGTGAACCTGTGAAGCAGGACACTGACAAGGTAGTGTTAGTAACGTCACCAGTTTTGTCTGTTGTAGAAGATGATGCGAATGCTGATGAGGACGGATTGATGTTGAGAAATACTCCGCAACAGTGTAGTAAGTTGGAAAACTCTGCTATACTGTCTAATTTGTCTTCTCATTTGTCTTCTGTACCTAATGAGAAAAGAGGTGATGTGATGGCACTTATCATGTCATTTCCAGCTCTATTTTCTGATGTTCCCTCTCAGACTAGTGTACTGGAACATGACATTGAAGTTAAAGATGCTAAACCGATAAAGCAACATCCATATCGTGTTAACGAAATCAAGAGATCCGCAATGAAGGTTGAAACTGACTATTTGTTACAAAATGATTTGGCTCGTCATAGTCATAGTCCATGGAGTTCGCCCTGTCTATTGGTAAAGAAACCTGATGGTTCTTTCCGTTTTTGTACGGACTACCGAAAGGTTAATGCTGTCACCGTACCTGATTGTTATCCACTACCGAGAATGGAGGATTGCGTTGATAGTGTTGGTTCAGCAAAGGTCGTTAGTAAACTTGACTTATTAAAGGGGTACTGGCAGGTGCCATTAACATCACGTGCGTCTGATATATCTGCTTTCGTAACTCCGGATTCTTTTCTACAATACCGGGTTATGGCGTTCGGGTTACGAAACGCACCTGCTACGTTCCAGCGGTTGATACAAACTGTTCTTGCTGGCGTTCCGAATTGTAGAGCATATTTGGACGATTTAGTGATCTTTTCCAATGACTGGGATGAACATCTGACTTTATTACGCACTGTATTTGAACGGTTGGAACATGCGTCCTTAACTGTTAACCTCGTGAAATGCGTGTTTGGTCAAGCAACTGTGACTTATTTAGGAAAACATGTGGGAAATGGACAAGTAAAGCCGGTGGAAGAGAAAGTGGCGGCTATTACAGTTTTCCCTGTGCCAGTTACAAGGCGAGAGTTGAGGCGTTTTCTGGGTATGATTGGGTATTACCGAAGTTTTTGCAAGAATTTCGCTACTGTGGTAACCCCGCTTACGGATCTCCTCAGCCCTAAGAAAACATTTGTGTGGACAGATGAATGTCAGGTAGCCTTTGAAAATGTGAAAGCATTAATGTGTACCAACCCTGTTTTAATCGCTCCTCAATTTGAGCAGGTATTCAAGTTGGAGGTTGATGCGAGCGCAGTAGGCGCTGGAGCCGTTCTGATTCAGGAAACGCGGGATGGAGTGGACCATCCAGTGTGTTTTTTTTCGCGCAAGTTCAACAAGTATCAAGCAAACTATTCTACCATCGAGAAGGAAACCTTGGCATTGTTACTAGCGTTACAATTCTTCGAAGTCTATCTGGGTTCTTCTAATTTGCCTATTCTTGTGTTTACGGATCACCAACCCCTTGTATTTTTGTCTCGCATGTATAACGCAAACCAACGACTAATGCGTTGGGCTTTGTTCATACAGAATTTTCAGCTGGAGATTCACCATAAGAAGGGATCTGAAAATATCCTCGCAGATACTCTTTCTAGAGCTTGAACCTTAAAAGTGTGGGTATGATGAAGTTTTGGTGTTATTGTTTTTGTTTAAACGGTGGGTTTAAAATCTTAAATGTGGGGGTGTTACGTCCGTAAGAACGTTTATAGTTGTGTGTGTGGGGGGGGGTTATGTTTTTCCGCTCTATCGGTTTCTCTTTCAGTTTCTTAGGTGGTTGCGGATTGGCTATCGTGCTTGTCAGTTAAGACGATGAGTGGCCGCGCCTTGGAAGGCGGGATCTGCATTAGCGTGATGAGTGACACCTGGCGAAGTGGGTACTTAAGGACCATGCTGCTGCAAGCTGGCAGAGAACCTTTTTGAGAGAACATTGGCGATACGAACTATGCCATAGAAAGCCGTTTGGAGTTCTTATGGAGAAACTGTTATGCGTTTTATTGTGGTTCACATGGATGTTCATTGTTCCTTGTTTTGGCTGCGTCCAAAACCTTCTCCTTTGTGAACGTGGCGGTCTACAAATAAGAAGGGGATAAGTAAGTTTGTCACGTAACATACATTGTACACACATAAGTGAACCCGTCTGTATAAAAACACTAGTTAGGGAATTGTGCCACCTGCTGTATTTATGGTTTTTAGTTAGTGTAGATTTAGTTATAACGTCTTGGACGTTGAAGACTTTTCTTTTGGGTTTTCTTTATATTATAGTATTAGTTGTTTAATGTGTTAGATAACCTTTATGTTTATGTTACTTTCATTTCTTTGGCACAATTCATTTTCCCCTTCTTCCTTTGTGGTTGGTTCTGTTAGGGTATATTTTCATTCATTATATATTTATTAAATCTTATCCACTTTACTCAGTGTTCTCTCGTGTTTTCTCACCTCATTCAGTGTTATAAAGTGACGGGTCTGAGATGGTTATATGTGTTCCCCTCCTAAAAACCCTAGACGGGTACAAGTCATAGGAGGGTCGTAACAGTCCCATTCACCCATTCACACACACACACACTCATACACCAATGGCGGCAGAGCTGCCATGCAAGGCGCTAGCCTGTCATTGGGAGAAACTTGGGGTTCAGTGTCTTGCCCAAGGACACTTCGACATGTGGAGTCATGTGGGCCAGGAATCGAACCACCAACCCTGCGATTAGCAGCCGACCCGCTATACCACCTGAGCCACAACCGCCTCACTAACCTTAATATAACCTTAAACACTTCTCATCAAATTCATCCAAGACTAAATTATCTGTGCTAGGCTATCCACATTAATTGTATGGTCTCATCTGTGTCCATTTATTTCTCCTAAGGAGTCAAACAGTAACTCAGAACCCGATATAATCTATTGAGCTATGAAAGAGCAACCTCTGAGCAGTAAAAGTTTCAGTCCCACTTTATATTAAGTGTCTTTAACTATTATGTACTAACATTATAATACATGCAATGCATGTTGCTGCTACTGAGGTTGAGCTATGGGTAGGTTGAGAAGGGTTAGGGTTTAGGGTAAGGATTTGGGGAATGGATTAGGGTTAGGTTTGCATTAGGGATAAGGTTAACAGTGTAACTACAGATGTAATTAGATGCTGGTACTTTAAATGTAAATACAATGCAACAACAAATATGTACATATTAAGTACATTGTATGAAACGCTTAAATAGATATTAATAAAAGACACCTAATATAAAGTGGGTCCAAATTTTCCTCTGGTGATGACTGTCTATCTTAACTGACCCAAAATGTTGCTTATGTCCTGACTACTTCAGATGAATTTTACTAGCTGTAAGGATCCCAAAAATTCACAATGAATAGACCAGGGTCCTCATGCATAACTTTATCTGGATCCCACTCTGAAAGTATACTAGCTTAGACCACTATGACGGATTTATGGTAGTCAGTGTTGATTTGGTGCTGGTCTAGTTGATGAACCAGCATCCACTTCTCACAAAGAAGCCAGTCTTAACCACTTACACAGTCCAGAGATCATCTAAAACATATTGTATACTAAAATATGTCAATCTGATTGGCTGACCACAACATAATTTCCGATAGAGGTTTAAGGATCATCAGCGTAAAAGGAATTCAAAGAATTTTTGTTGATGTATTCTTTGTTAGCAATTTTAATGCAACATGCAAGCAACAAGAGAAACTCTTTTTCTCATACAGTTTCAGTATCCACAGTTGATTTATAAGATAGCAAGAAAGAGAGAATGAGAGAGTGTTCAGATTGATCCTGGCTTCACTGTTTTCAATCCAATCTTCAGGAAGAAGGTAAGCAATCAGTCCTGATAATAAAAAAAATACAAATAAAATACTTACTCTGATTGGATTCTATGATCAGAGACAACAAATAGGAAGAGAGCTGAAGACAGATGCACAACAGACCAAGTGATATCTGATTGCTATTAATGAATTTAAATAATCAGTACAAGAGTGATTCTTCAGTTAACTATTCGAACCCCTAAGATGACTTTATATAACTTTTTAAATTCAGTGGTGTTCAAGGTCAACTTTGGCAAAATGTCTCTATTTCTGCATCTGTCCCATACCCACATTTTATAGTAAATTATTAAAAAGTGCTAAAATCAGAAAAGTTCTACTTTGCACTTTTCCCTAAGAACTTAAAAACAAAATAATATCAGTTTAAATTCATTTGGTAATTATGTGTACAATTGGTAACAATATTTTTGTTATTGACTTGACGTGATATATGTTTTAATATCGACGAAGCATAGTTTATTGACGTTTCATTTGTCAAGGTTTTTAAAAAGTCAAAAGTGTCCCTTATTATCGAATCCCTCACATACACTCATGTGAAGCTTATTAAATATTCTCCATCTTCAAATTATGGAAGCTGTTTTCCTGAGTTTCCTTTCCTTTCCTTTTCCTTTACTGCCCATAACTGGGTATAAAAACTAAAAACACAACAAATGGGTTCAGAGTGTAACTGCTGTGATGTGTATGCGACTGTACTCTGACAGTAAAACACACCATACTTTTTAAGACAGCTGACCTTTACTGCCTCTGTTAATCAAAGAGAAGCAAAAACATGATGTGGGGAAAAAAAGGATGGGTGTGTGTGTGTGTGTTGGGGATAGTATCATGTTTTTTGTTCAGCTGCAGAATGCCAATGCAAAGAGCAACTTAACACTTCTTCTAGGATCCAACACACACACACAACAGAACCCAATGTCCCCTAAATCTTTTTACGAGCATTACTGTTACCACATTGTGGCAGGGCGGAGGGTGGGGCCGGGTCATGATTCCGCACGCCCGGCCCGTAATCAGGCTAATCAAGCCTCCGAGAGTGATAAAGGCCGTCAGGAGACGGCAGTACGACAGAGAGAGATTTACGGGCAGCTGCCCGACACCTGTGTGTGTTTGTGTCTTTTTGGTTCAGTTTATTATTGAACTACTATTTATACCGTCAAGCCAGTTCTCGCCTCCTCCTTTTCCTTTAACCTTGTTACACATATATACTAAATGCACCTTAATGTTTGATTGAGTTTGAGTCACAGGAGTACATTTGTGTTTGTAATGTTTGGAAAGGACAGTGAATTGTCTTTTTTTTATAATCAACATTAAATATAATTTAGTGTAATGTAAAATAAGGTAAATGTGACAGTGCATATATGGGTTAAAATGTATATATCTGCCTTAAAGGTGTAGATTTAGCATAGTGACTCTCCCAATTTTCCAATCGAACTTATGGCACTTATTTCAGTAATACACAAAACATGCAATACAATACCAGATTGGTAAATTGTCAGTATAAGTATAGGGCCTCATGCATGAAACGTTCGTAAATATATGAGTACATTCGGAGTAATTTGGACATAAAATGTATCTTCCTGAAAACTTTGCGCCAGATTCACAAACACTTTGTACTTTTCACACACTTTCCTTTGTGAATTCTAAACATCCATTAATAGAGGGCATGTGCACAATCATTCACAACGATCATAATCCATGCCCATGAAAACGCCACATAAAAGGAAGGCACCAGAATGGCTAGTAAATGCTGTTAACATCTATGCGGAACAGCAATTAAATCGTTTTTATGAATAAAGTGCATACACATCGTAATATTCTGATTTAGCAATCACAATAGCGTATTAAAGAAAGTAAGGACTAACTGTCATTGCAAGTTTTTGCTGTCATTGTATCCTCTTTTTTGAATCAAATATTTCAAGGAGTCAATAAAAATGGTTTACATGAGTGTAAAAAAATTTTAGTTCATGCCGGGATGAAGATGTCCACCATCATTAACCTTCTCTGGTTCAGTACTTACAACTGGAATAATCTTCAGAGAAATTAACCGAATGCCTGAAGAAGATCTTTTATGAAATGCTGTAAGATATTACAGATTTGCAAGATCTATACAACAGTGTGCGGGCATTTTCTATTTTTTTTACAATTTATAGGTTTAACAGCATTAGCATTGACCATAACGTGATTTACTGATGCCTATATGAAATTATTAAAACTTAAATTATAGAACTCATATCAGATAATATAACTGTCCAACCAGTCACGTTACAGGGCTTTTCATGTTTTTGTTAAGGTTAATTTTACTCATTTATTTATTAGTAAATTTTTTAATTACTTATTTAATTTCACTTCTATCCAAATGTAGTCATGGCAGTTAGTTTGAAAGATCTCAACACATTCGGAGGTCTTAAGCATGATTTACATTTAGTAGGGAGCAGGTGTAAATTTCATTCCTACCAACTAACGTTTTGAAAATACGAACACGTTCATGAATCCGAGAATTTACGTCAGAACAGCTTTACGAACATTTTATATAAAACATCATTCTGCTCGTGTTTGATGAATGAGGTCCCTTGACCATAATACACACAAATACATGTCAGGAGAGCAAAACAAACCAATATACATTGAATGCATTGGTCTTAAAAACACACACACATATGCGCAAACATCCAATCATAGAAAAACATGCACACTATCTAGTGAACCGTGAAGACCACCACAGGCAATACTGGCTGATGGTATATGCAGTAATGTTTATATTAGTTTATATTCAGACAGTTTGACTATATTCACATTATGCATTATTATCCTATATTCAGCCTGTTGTCATCGCAATGTCCTGACAGTTTTAATGGAAATTTGGATCATGTTTCAGAATAGAAACTTCCTAACTCTGCGCAATCATGCTCACGACTGCAAGAGAAAAATCTGATGGAAATTAAAATCAGATCGGGTCATTTTCTGATGCAACATTCAAAGCTAATATTTGTAGACAGGTTGGTGTGAGCATGTAATTATCACTTTGTGGGGACCAAATGTCCCCATAAGGATAGTAAAACCTGAAATTTTGGACGTTGTGGGGACATTTTGTCGGTCCCCATGAGGAAAACAGCTTATTAAAAATACTAAGCTATGTTTTTTGAAAATGTAAAAATGCAGAATGTTTTCTGTGAGGGTTAGGTTTAGGGTTAGTGGATAGAATATAACGTTTGTCCAGTATCAAAACCATTAAGTCTATGGAAAGTCCCCTGAAAACATGGAAACCCAACATTTAGAGCCACATTTACACACCTCCTACTGTTATCAACTCACTTTTATTTATTGTGACAAGAAGGAGTGTGTAGCCGGCCCGTGAGGGTCGAGGGTTGAGTGTTTTTTTTTTTTTTTTGTATATGTATTCTATATTATTTGTATGTGTATTCTATATTGTGTGTATTGTTTACTGTACATTATATATTATTATTGTGTTGTGTAATTATGTGTAAATTAGATATGTAAATTGTGTTGTGTAAATATGTTGTTTATTGTAATTGGTATATGTCTCGTCACTGTCATGACTGCTATGTTGCTCGGAACTGCACACAAGACTTTCACATATTGTGGCACTTGTGTACATGGTCGTGTGACAATAAAGTGATTTTATTTAATTTTATTTTGAGTCACATTATCAGCGGGAGAGAGAGATAAAGGGGAGCCGCAGATGCCAGTTTGAGGGAGAGAGAGATATGCGGCCACTGTGTGTGTGTGTGTGCGTCTATGTGTTTTAGGTTATGTTTCAGTTATTTTATGTCATTAAAGTTATATTGACTATTCTGCCGGTTCCTGCTCCTCCTTGCCCGTCCTGAACCCGTTACTCTAGTGCCGAAATCCTGGAAGGAGGAGTGGCATCCTTGTCATTTCCATCCACCAGGACGGAGGAGTTGCTGCCGGTCACCGAGAGTCAGAGGACTCGCTACCGTCTGCCCAGGGAAGAGTGGCTATCGACTGCCAGAGGGCAGAGTAGTGGCTGAGGACCAGGCGACGGCGTGTCCGGGGACCGGCGAGCAAGTTTTTCTCTCTCTCTCTCTGTCTCTCTCTCTCTCTTTGTGTCCCTCCTGCACACCCTTTCTCTAACCTCTCCCTTCCCTCATCTCTCCCCAGGTTCCCAGGTGGCAGGGAGGACCATCGGCTGACGGAATGGCCAGAAGGTTACCGTATCCCCTCCAGAGACAGTTCAAGAGAGAGACACAGTTTGGGCAGTTTAAGAGAGAGAGAGAGATGCAGCTGGTGTGTGTGTGTGTGTGTGCATGCGTATCTATGTGTTTTATGTTATGTTTCAGTTCTTTATGTCATTAAAGTTATGGTGTGGTATATGGGATGAATGTGTGCGTGTTTGTGTTCACCTGTGGCCGTGGGTGTCCTTTGACCAGGCACTGAAGAACTAATGTGTCTCCCTCTCTGATGGTGTAGATTCTTTCACTGATGTTGTCCTCCTTTACCACACATGCCTGGCCAGAATGCACGATTTGAGCATTTGCAGGAGCTGAAGTAGAGAAAGAGAGAGAGAGAATGATTATTGACTTACTTTTTCAATACATTCTGAGGCTGTGGCAGTGGTGTGGACATAATGCAGTGTTGGGGAGTAACTAACTAATATAAAGAGGCACACTACAGAGGAATAGTTCACCCAAAACAATTCTGTCATCAATATCTCTCCTTAACCCTCAAAAACAAGTCAAGAATATGAAGAGGAGCTTGCTGTTAAAATAGGTGCAACATCTGGACATTATAATAAATATTATAGAGTCAAAAGATGTGCTCTGCATTACTTTGGACATATATGTTTTTGCAAGAAGGGTTTTTAATTATTTCATATTTATTTTCTGCAAGAAGTGTTTACATAATTTTCATTATTTTCTGTGTTTATTTTCGTTATCATATCGCCTACCCATTATGTCATATAATTTCTCACCTTGGCTAATTTCCTTGACTCTTTATTTTTAAGACTATTTTCCTCAGATTTTTCATTGCAGAAAAGCTCCTAGTTCATTTTAATGTGATGCTGAAGTGAGAAGTTTCTCACTAAGGGCACGTGAGATGAGAATAACGCAAGCTACTATTGCCTGTGTGGTATAAAACCGGCAGTGGTCACGTAATTAGGACTCCACTTCAGGACATTTTAAAACTCTGTGTCAGCGAAGCATTGTAATCATTGGGATGGTGTCACACTGTGCATTTGTGGCATCAAACCCCTCAAAGAAGGGTTTGCTAATGCTTTGTGTTAATATTTTTACTGGACATTGTGTCCGACCATGTTTGAATTTGTCAGACAATAGGACATTTTATCAGTCAAAAAACGGTAATTACCGGCTAACGGAAACCCTGGTATGTGTATGCGTGTGTGTGTGCATTAAACTTCTGAACAGGAACAGAGTGCATTTTATAAAAAGTCAACAAATGTGAGGGCCTTTATGTAAACTCAGAGATTACATATGTGCATGACCTGATGCTGAAAATACTGGTTTGGTTTCTGTGTAAGCTCCAGGTGAGAGCAAATGTTTTTACTGTTATTTAAATACTTTAATTATTTTAATTATTATTATTAATGCATATTGTTCATATCAATAATTTTCCACCCAAAAGAAAAGCACAACTTGTTGAAGCTTATTTTGAAGCATTTGTAAATAAATCAGAATGTAATTTTCACATTTGTGTCTTGTTATTTTTAACTTACGAGTAATCAACTACTTGTTTTTTGTGGGTTATTCAACTACAAAGTTACTCGAAAATGCCCAAACTAGGCCCCTACTAAGTAGATATACTCTAATGTTCACTCAAACGCTTTCTCTATAGTCCACCCAGACTATTTATTGACACTTAGCTGCAAAAACGTCTCAATCAGAACATAGCATTGACGTCAAAACCACATACAGTGAGGAAAATAAGTATTTGAACACCCTGCTATTTTGCAAGTTCTCCCACTTAGAAATCATGGAGGGGTCTGAAATTGTCATCGTAGGTGCATGTCCACTGTGAGAGACATAATCTAAAAAAAAAAATCCAGAAATCACAATGTATGATTTTTTAACTATTTATTTGTATGATACAGCTGCAAATAAGTATTTGAACACCTGTCTATCAGCTAGAATTCTGACCCTCAAAGACCTGTTAGTCTGCCTTTAAAATGTCCACCTCCACTCCATTTATTATCCTAAATTAGATGCACCTGTTTGAGGTCGTTAGCTGCATAAAGACACCTGTCCACCCCATACAATCAGTAAGAATCCAACTACTAACATGGCCAAGACCAAAGAGCTGTCCAAAGACACTAGAGACAAAATTGAACACCTCCACAAGGCTGGAAAGGGCTACGGGAAATTGCCAAGCAGCTTGGTGAAAAAAGGTCCACTGTTGGAGCAATCATTAGAAAATGGAAGAAGCTAAACATGACTGTCAATCTCCCTCGGACTGGGGCTCCATGCAAGATCTCACCTCGTGGGGTCTCAATGATCCTAAGAAAGGTGAGAAATCAGCCCAGAACTACACGGGAGGAGCTGGTCAATGACCTGAAAAGAGCTGGGACCACCGTTTCCAAGGTTACTGTTGGTAATACACTAAGACGTCATGGTTTGAAATCATGCATGGCACGGAAGGTTCCCCTGCTTAAACCAGCACATGTCAAGGCCCGTCTTAAGTTAGCCAATGACCATTTGGATGATCCAGAGGAGTCATGGGAGAAAGTCATGTGGTCAGATGAGACCAAAATAGAACTTTTTGGTCATAATTCCACTAACTGTGTTTGGAGGAAGAAGAATACCATCCCAAGAACACCATCCCTACTGTGAAGCATGGGGGTGGTAGCATCATGCTTTGGGGGTGTTTTTCTGCACATGGGACAGGGCGACTGCACTGTATTAAGGAGAGGATGACCAGGGCCATGTATTGCGAGATTTTGGGGAACAACCTCCTTCCCTCAGTTAGAGCATTGAAAATGGGTCGAGGCTGGGTCTTCCAACATGACAATGACCCGAAGCACACAGCCAGGATAACCAAGGAGTGGCTCTGTAAGAAGCATATCAAGGTTCTGGCGTGGCCTAGCCAGTCTCAAGACCTAAACCCAATAGAGAATCTTTGGAGGGAGCTCAAACTCCATGTTTCTCAGCGACAGCCCAGAAACCTGACTGATCTAAAGAAGATCTGTGTGGAGGAGTGGGCCAAAATCCCTCCTGCAGTGTGTGCAAACGTTTGACCTCTGTAATTGCAAACAAAGGCTACTGTACCAAATATTAACATTGCTTTTCTCAGGTGTTCAAATACTTATTTGCAGCTGTATCATACAAATAAATAGTTAAAAAATCATACATTATGATTTCTGGATTTTTTTTTTTAGATTATGTCTCTCACAGTGGACATGCACCTACGATGACAATTTCAGACCCCTCCATGATTTCTAAGTGGGAGAACTTGCAAAATAGCAGGGTGTTCAAATACTTATTTTCCTCACTGTATGTTATAAGTCGACTTTGGGGGTAAATGTAATGCAACAAGTGAGTTTATATAATATAGCCTCTTTACCAACACACTCTCGCAGCGAATTGTAAGGATTCGTACGACTTTTCTAAATTAGGCTAATTCGTATGATATTGTACGACTGCACTTATTTCACCACAGCCAATGACATCACTGGACAGCATTTCAATTGAACACGCAACAATTTCTTGCTTCTGTCACACACAACAGCTTCAGTGACTCACACACTCTACAGATCGATTAGGTTTAGATAAGGGGTTTGGGTAATGGCATAATATTAATCGAGCGTGGAACACGCACTTAATTCAATTAGACATCCAGGCTTTTGCATGTGATGAAATAGTACAAATTTATACGAACAAAATCGTACGATATGAACTCATAAAATATGTATGAATTTTCATGAGATCGGGTTCTCTTTACATATGTACATATTTAAAAGAAATAAGATAATCATCCATGACCTAAGCACACTGAATTTGAAGGAACGATACGTGATATGGATATTTGAGAAGACATTTTCCATTTTCATGTTGAGTGAGTCAGATGTGCATTCAACTAACTCTAGCATCTTTTCCTAAGAGTTTGTGAGCTGCATGTGGTGGGCTTCAATTTACGCTCTGAGCAGAATTCCAGCTCAGGACCCTTGGGAATAATGCAGCCAGCGATCCGGGCAGCTGAGCCCGGCTGTCACTGGCCGCTGAGCGCTTTGATTGCGAAGAGGAAAAGCATGTACTGCGACAGCCTACACACTGTCAAGGATGCGCCCGCATCACTCATTAGCATTTGAAAACGAGTCTGGGAACATGAAATGCTGCGAGGCAGAACAGGACATGTATAGAAATGTGTAAAAATCACAAGACCTTTTTTTTGTGAGTGTAATGTGTGGTGAGGGCTGAAAAGGCGTCAGAGGCCAGTCAGCGCACCGAAATGAATGACGCTCATTAGCGACACAATGAAGCCTGCACGCATGCTAACGCCGTTGACTACCTCCAGAAGAGAATGAATCTCATTCACTCATACAAATCGCTTAACTCAGCAACTTCCATTCCAAAATATCTTCCATTGCTGCTCATAACTTCAGTTATTACCAGAGCTGTGATTGGAACCTAGCATTCAGAACTGAATTGAGAATGCCAGAATTTGCATTGAATTTGAATTGAGGTGGCAAACATGATGTAGAATTGTAATTCAAATTTGAATTTAAGGAAGAAAAATCAAAAGGTAACACTTACAATAAGGTTCCATCATTAATTAACATTAGTTAATGCATAAGTTATCATGAACTAACAATGAACAATATATTTTTTACAGAATTTAATAATATTTGTTAAGGTTAGTTAATAAAAATACAATTGTTCATTGTAAGTTCATGTTAGATCATTGTGCATTAACAAGTTTATAACAAATACAACTTTACATTTTAAAAAGAAATGCTGTAAATATATTGTTCATTGTTAGTTCATGTTAACTAATGTTAACAAATGTAACCTTATTGAAAATGGTTACCAATTGAAATGGAATGAAATTCAAAGAACTGCAATAAGTGTAGTTTTTTTTATAAATAGATTACATTGTTCTGATTGAATTACTCATAAATATGTTATCATACTGTACACACAACAGTGAAACAATATGTGATATTACTAATCAATGTTTGAAATGCTTAATTTATCGTCTTGATCTCATAAAGATTTAGTGACTGTGGCAACATTTATGCGAAATGATGTTACATTTTCACATTCTGAAGCAGTTCCCAGGTGAAATGTCCACTGAGTGGCGCTAAAAGTGAGTTCAAGTTTTCCCAAACAGTTGAGGTTTTGAAAGTTAATGCAAATTTTAAATCAACAAAACCAACCACCCTGCCCTAAACCAAACCGATAATGTCATAAAAAGAAAATGTGAAATGAAAAACACAATTGCAAAAGCAGCAACGTCATTTTGTGGTGCTGCTGTGACACTTTAGATCATTCTAAACACATTCTTTCTCTATCATTTACCCCAAAGTCTCCAAAATGGAGCCAAATAACATGAAGCAAGCTTACTAGAGGGAAACCTTAAACAGAACGTCCAATAACATCCCATGGGATGCAGCCAATTCATTTCAAATTCCAAATTCGGGTACAAACAAGTTAAGCTCAGTCAACAGCATTCGTGGCATAATGTTGATTACGACCAAACTTTTATTTTGATTTATTGGAAATCTGGGTCCCAGTGAGGCACTTAGAATGGAAGTAAATGGGGCAAATCCGTAAACATTCAAATACTCACTGTTTCAAAAGTATAGCCACAAGACATAAACAATATGCATGTCAACATGATTTTAGTGTGATGTAATTGCTAACTAACTATTTCTGTGTAAAGTTCAATTTTCAATTTTACAAATTCATTGCCATGACGATGTAACGCCGTAAACCCCTTAAACCCTAAAATGACAGTAAAAACCACACTTCACGGCTAAAATAATAGGCAAGAATGAATGTGTTTTTACTGTATAAAATTGGCACCTTTCCACCTTTGAATTTACACTGTAAGTGCCTCACTGTGTAATTGCTTTTTAAAGAAAAGGAGGGATTAGTTGAAATAATTTTTTGTGGTAGTTAACATTATGCTACTTTAAAATGATGTGTATTTTAATTACTTAATAATGTCTACATTTTAACAGTTGCATCTATTTGAAACAAAGGGGCCATTAACTCAGAGCAAACAACAATTGATTAAAGGTGAACCATTGGAACAGTTCTGGGGTCTTTTAGGGAGGTCTTAACACTATTTGGTTTTTAGGTATACAGAACAGAACACAGACAGACAAAACTTTGGGTTAAGATTCACAAGAGCAATGCTACACGATCATCATCATTAAACTCTTTTCTCCACGAGCACTTGGTTTTGCTTACGCTTCATTATGTGTTAGAAGAACTCTGATGCAAAGGCGAGCCACTTGATATCTGGTAAGCCTAATACAAGCAGATCTAACACTTCAAATGCTGTCGATTGAGCTTAACTTGTATTGAACCCAGAATATTCCTTTAAGTTCTAAATTTGGCTCAACCCCATATTAATTAAACTGTGGATTACAGAAATTAACTTTTGACAACCCTAAAAATTTCATTTTAAAGTCACAATTTCAGTTTAATTGGTTTAACAAAGCAAAAACTAAATCTGTCCTAGCCACCTCTGCTGCAGTACCCCTAGTTGGTAATCACTATGCTTAATATATCACCTCAAACCACTTCAAAATAACCCTCACAATATAGTCTTAATGGCATTTTGCTACGGCTTGGTGTGAGTGGCAAGAAAATAGCTCTGTGTGTCTCCGTATGGATGTGCGTTAGAGAATATAAAACGTGGTCGATAGAGAGGTCTACTGACAGACAGAGCCAATGAATTTCTCCATGATGTGATTATTATTGATTTGTTAAGTGCAAGGTGTGTGTATGTGTGAGGTCCTTGCGTTAACTGCTGCGGGTACACCAAATAATGTGTGTATTGCTGGACCTCACAGACCCACTTACCCTCTCAGCAGGTGTGAATGTTTTCTCTGTGTGTGTCATGTGTGTATAAGATTGTTGGACACTCTGCTCCACAGCGGTAAAGATCGCCCGGTGTCCAGGATGAGCTCTCTTTAACTCTGCATGGGGGTCAACATCTATCACTGTCACACTGACCCAGTGCATCACGGGATGAAGACAATCCACATCAGCATGCAGCAGCAGTCGCTCGGCAACAGAACACACTCTGGGTAGGCTACCGTTAGGAACTAGAAACGTCAACGAAAACTGTAGCAGCCTCAGTCTAGTCTGGATTCTTAGATTCCTATCCTGAACACAACATTAAAAAGGCATGATTTAAGATAACACTAGCTTGCTACTAGCTCTGTTCCAAAACCTAGTGAGTTGCCTTGCTGTCTACTGTCTACATAGGTAGTTTCCTTCTAAGGGAGCATCCTATCTGAAATGGAAACTCATAAGTGTTAGCTATCTGATCATAACAATGTAAATACCCTGCAAAACACATTTGAGATGAATAGCGATCTAATCACCGAGGAAGTGGTTTGAGACACATACAAGATGCAACATGTAAATGCATCTGGTTGTTCAGGCAACGTAATCTTTACTCCTCCTAAATGGAACTACATATGGTCAAAGTCTCTTCAAAGGCAAGTCAGTCCACTCGGCCACCATCTTTGGAACATCTATTGTTCTATATAAACATGCAGCATAAAGGTACTGCTCCTATCTATTTGACTGAGGAAAGACCGAAATCTCCAAAATGTTTGGTCGAGATTATGATCAATGAACATATTTAAATGATAAATGGTCTGCACTTATATAGCGCTTTTATATTAACCTTAGAGGTTACCAAAGCACTTTACACTGTGTCCCAATCACCCATCCACACTCACATTCACACACCAATGGCGGCAGAGCTGCCATGCAAGGCGCTAGCCTGCCATTGGGAGCAACTTGGGGTTCAGTGTCTTAAAACCAGCAGAAATATCTGACCACAATGGTGTCATAACCTTTGCTTCTTTTGCTCAGATCACGGTAAATAATTCAGCTAATGGTTCAGCTAATGCGCATAGTAACTCATGTCATCATGACAAAAAAAGTTGAAAATTGGATATAGCTTTACACAGACAAGGGTAGTAAGCAATTCTTAAAATTATTAACTGAAAACCTTGGCATTCATCCTTAATCTTTGTAGGGTAAAATTATCAGTGAATAATGTCTTAAATTTCAGTCTGTTCCTCACACAAAGCTATCGAATGACATCAGAAGACTAATATACTGTGTATATATTATTTATATCACACAAGTCGTATGGACCACATTTAGGATCCTTTATGGGGCTTTTGAATCAATTTTGAAGATTGAAAGTTTCAGTCCCCATTTTTTTTTTTTTTTTTTTTTTCATGGGGGAAAAAATCGACCAGTACATTCCTCAGAATTTCTCTTTTTGTGTTCCACTGAACAAAAAAAAAAAATAAATTTAAGTCAAACTGTCCCTTTAAGAGAGAGTGGCCGTTAGGGACTGGAAAGGACTAATCTGACAGTGTTAGTCATGTCAAGGATGTTTTATTGAGTGTTTACTTGTGTAAGATGCTGATAGCTTTCACTGTGGCTCAATACGGATCAGCCCTCCAACAAACATGACTCTTGGCAAAAACAACCACTAATGCGGAAGGCATCTACTCAGACAAACATCTCTGGCAGTCAGAGGAGCAGCACTGAATCCTGCCCAAAGCTGGGCATGACAAGATTTCTAAGTGTCTGTGTTGTATGCATGCAAACTTGTGTGAAATAAAAAAAATACAAAATAAAAAAAGAGCAGAAGTGAGGCCACAGATTCTAGTGTTTATTTGAAGAAGTAGTTGAAAAGTGAAATTAAAAGTTCAAGTTTCTATTCAAAAAATACTTGAAAGTAAAAACGTTTTCACATTAAATTGTACATAAGTATTAAAAAAGTAAAAAGTAACTTTTTTTCTAGCTAGAATGAAATCGAGAGAGAAGTCTCCAGTCATATTTCTCCCCCAGTGGCATTCGCAATCTGTCCATAGAATAATTTTACAATAACTACAGTTTTGCAAAATGATTTTATGTGGCATGTGTATATAACACGGCAGTTTCCTGGTGGAATGACCACTGGAGGCGCTAAAACAAAAATGACTTGTCCGCTTTCACACAAATCACGAGTAAAATGGCAGATTATCACTTCATAAACACTTACTTTTCACCCTGTTCCTCACACAATGCTTTCTTATGACATATGAACACTTTTACTGTAGCACATGACTTGTTTTAACATTTGCATTACATAACCAACTACATTTACAAGATTGTTTATGTGTGGTTTTTATTTTCAAAAACAGTCACGCACTGTTCGTTGCATAGGAGAAGCCACTCACGAATTGCAATGTCATAGCACCCATCCATAAGCCCCTTGAGACATTTTGAAAAATGAAGCGTTGACAAAAGTTAGTAATGTTGTAGGTTTTGTGAATTGTTTTCTGTGGTTTGCCAAACCTTGCTGTTGAGCAGATTGAGTCAGATTCCATTATTGTTTATATCATTGTCATTATCAATTCTGGTTTTATAGTTTTCATTATAATTAATAGTGCCCTAACAACAACAACAACAACAACAACAATAATAATAATAATAATTCAGCAAATTGAGAGTAGAAATTGGCAAGTGCAGAAATAAATTACACGTACACATTTATTTACAAAATCATTTTGTTTTATATATATTTTCAATGTGAATTTTTGACTTCATAACTCTCCAAACTGTAGAAGATTTGTAGAAATGTATAGATTTGTAGATCTGTAGAATAAAGTTAGGACAAAAACTGTCAGTCTTTCTCACTTCGTGCTCATAGTTTTGAACGAATACATCACATTCAGTTGGGCGGTCACATATGGTCTAGTCGCACAAATATTTAAGCGCATCCAAAGCCCAAATCAGATCCGAAATTCCGCCTTCTGCAGATGGTCGGAACTCCACACAGCCGCCATGCAACACTGACCTCTGGTATGTCATCTGTCGTTTGTCGGATGCAGTGCAAAGGTGGCTTCAGTCCAGTAAACAAAAGAAAATTATCATCCAAAAATGCAGAGCACTTCACAACTTTAAATCAAATTGTAAAGAGTAAAAAGTAAAAAGTAAAAAATTTCCTTGGAATTATAATTAAGTAAAAGTACAAGAATTCTGTTTAAATTGCATTTGAGTACATTACAAATAAATAACACTGTTATGTACTGTTATATTACACAAGTATAATACTGAAGTATTTTTACTCAATTACATTGCACTCCTGCTAATCAAATAAGCAATTTTTACAATGACTATGTGACTCCTTTGTAGTCCTCATGACAGTAGTAAATGTACATGCTTCTATTAAAGCAAAAGCACAAAAATAAATGTTTTAAACAACTTTAAACTCAAATTGTTATGCTTATATCATTTATAATACAAAAGCCAATCATGAAAACATTAATTCAGAAACGTAATTCAAATGTGCCAAAATTAGGCCTAATTTTGCATTTTTTGTTTTGTTATGCTGTCAATTTGAGAGGTACCTTGTGGCCCAATAGCAGTCCTTGTGGTTGGAGGGCAAATTGCATCAACACTGCACACTATCAATTTAAGGATTAACTTTCCGACAACCCTTCTCTCACTCTATCCCAATGTTTGCTGTGTGCCCAGTTAATGCTTTGTTTCAACACAGGACTTGACAGAATTTATTGACTGGCAGACTATATGATGACAACTGTAATTTTTTACTCTTTTTCTCAAAAGATTTAAAAAAAAATGTCTTACCTAAGGCACCTTTCAAAACAAATAACTGGACTCTGCTGTTGTCTACCCGTGTGAGCTATAGGGCCTACTTACTTGTATATTAAAAACACACATACAGAAAGATAAATAACTAACAGCAAGAAAAAAGTTGTAAAATCGTCTGAAGATGCATCAAACAATAACACTGTTATTTGAGAGAGATCCCACAGAAAAAGGAAAATGAATGTATATCAAGTCAGTAAAGTTTACACAGGGCTAATGTATGTAAAGTCAAGGCAAAACACCATTTTTGAAGACAAAAAAAAAATTTATGAATGGATAATTCTGACGTATTTATGATTATTTATTTATTTAATTTTGTTTAATTTTATAGAAGTATTTTTTTATGTATATTAAATATGTATTGCTTAAAATGAAAAGGGCTATGTATATAACTCTTTTTAATGTGCTTTAAGAGCTCTTTTGTCCATTAGCACTGTATTACAGTAAACAAACATACGCGTTGAGCATTTTCTGCCCCTGTCAGGACAAATAAGGGCCCCTGAGAGATGTGAGAGAAAAATGACAGGGGGGATGTGACCTGAAATAAATTTGCAGGATCACTACTGTGACAGTTTTAGTGGCAGTGACAGAAACTGATTAAAGGAGCGCTATGGAGAGGAAAAGAGAGAAAAGTGAGATCGTAATCCAGGAACTCTCTTTTCAACCCTCCATCACAACCCTGATATCACAGTGACACTCATAAAACCATGTTATGTGTTGTTATAAAACATATAACATGTAAATCACATCCAACTACACATAAGAATAAGGGGATGAATCCCACAACGCCTTTCAAGAAGATATCCAGGTCATATTTTACCCCAAAATCAAGATAATCTTTTTTTTAAAATTAAGTTTAAGTTTAAGATTTTTTTTGTGTGTTTTTGATTTGAATTGAACTTATAATAATTATAATAAAAATAATGAACAAACGGGGGGTCCAAATCAAAAGTAACAGTCAGTATCTGTTGTGGCCACCGCTGCATTAAGTACTGCAGTGCATCTCCTCCTCATGGACTGCACCAGATTTGCCAGTTCTTGCTGTGAGATGTTACCCCAATCTTCCACTAAGGCCCTTGCAAGTTCCTGGACATTTCTGGGGGGAATAGCCCTAGCCCTCACACTCCGATCCAACAGGTCCCAGATGTGCTCAATGGGATTGAGATCCGGGCTCTTCGCTGACCATGGCAGAACAATGACATTTGTCTTGCAGGAAATCATGCACAGAATGAGCAGTATGACTGGTGGCATTGTCATGCTGGAGGGTCATCTCAGGATGAACCTGCAGGAAGGGTACCACAAGAGGGAGGAGGATGTCTTCCCTGTAACACACAGTGTTGAGATTGCCTGCATTAAAAACAAGCTCAGTCCAATGATGATGTGACACACCGCACCAGATCATGATGGACCCTCCACCTCCAAATGGATCCCGCTCCAGAGTACAGGCCTCGGTGTAACGCTCATTCCTTCGACGATAAACTTGAGTCTGACCATCACCCCTAGTGAGAGAAAACTGTGACTCATCAGTGAAGAGCACTTTTTGCCAGTCCTGTCTGGTCCAGCGAAAGTGTGTTTGTGCCCATAGGCGATGTTGTTGCCGGTGATGTCTGGTACAAGCCCTCATTCCAGCCTGTCTCAGCCTATTGAGCAGTGATGGAGGGATTGTGCGTTCCTGGTGTAACTAAGGCAGTTGTTGTTGCCATTCTGTACTTGTCCCACAGGTGTGATAATCGGATGTACCGATGCTGTGCAGGTGTTGTTACGTGGTCTGTCACTGTGAGGAAGATCAGCTGTCCTTCCTGTCTCCCTGTAGCGCTGTCTTTGGTGTCTCACAGTACAGACATTGTAGTTAATTGCGCTGGCCACATCTGCAGTCCACATGCCTCCATGCAGCATGCTCAGAGTCAGAAGAAAGGTCTTAAAGGTCCTAAGTTTTTATAACTGTGACCATAATTGACTTCCGTCTGTAAGTGTTAGTGTCTTAACGACCGTTCCACAAGTGCATGTGCATTAATTGTTTATGGTTCATTGAACAAGCATAGAAAACATTGTTTAAAACTTTTACAAAATTATATTTTAAAATACAGTGTCCTGGAAAAGAGACGTTTCTTTTTTGAGTTTAGTAGTATCAGTAGTATTTATTAAATAATTCAGATTTTTATTAAAAATGTATAACGTTATGCTTATTTAAAAACCATTCTTGTATTACAGTAATTGTTTGTGCATTACTAAAATAATACATATCAACAATGGAATTAATGGAAATAGCTAAACAAAAATATTAGGGTGACGTATGGAAATAAGAATTTGGGGTTGGAATCGGCTTAATCGTGATGAAAATAATATCACAATGCTAAAAATCATAATGGTCCAACAAATAGACTGTTTTTATTTAATATAATGTCTTGATTTTGAAAATGATTTGAGGCTGAAATGTGACCTGGAAAAATGTCTGTGAGAATGGCCTAATGAGTGATGCCTGTTACATTACCGAAGTAAATTGCTTTTGACTCCCACAGACCCAAAAAGCAAAAACAACACTTGCAGGTACACAAACATCATTTAAACAATACAAACACCTGTCAAAACAAACACATCTCCCACAAGCAGATGCACAAACACATGTAATCAGTGCGGCACATATTGGCACATCTCAAACAGCCTTTGTTGAGTCAGTGTGAGGGTGAGAGGATCAGAACACGCCTGATCAAACAACATGTTCAGTGCAGACGAACAAGGGTGGACTAACAAAGAACATGAAGTGGCTATGGAGAGAAATGCAGCTTAAAGCCACATTTACACCAAGAAGCTCATGAATTTGACATGATAGACTTCAAAACAAAACAATGAATTTTTGTTTGTTTGTTTGTTTTCATTAACATGCAAAACAAACCAAAAGAGTACACAAACAAAAAGCTTGTCACTTCATATCAGATTTAGATTTTGCTTGTCCACAATGCAAAGAGAACACTGTAGCCAACCTTTTAAAACAGGTTTGATTGTTTTATTTTGGCTTATTTTATTTGATTAAATACTACAATTATTTAATAAATAATAAATTAATAAGAATACATATTAATATGAATAATACATTAATAATATATTAATAATGTATAATATAATGATTTAAAATTAATTATAATATTAATGAACAACCACAAAAATAAATATATTTTTATGTTATTATTTGTATAAATTGTATTTATTTTGTACTTATTTATTTATACATACGTACAGTACATACATATTATTTTATTTGGTTTATTTTGGCTCATACATTATATGTAGTTTAACACAAATTCCAATGTTTAAGTGTGTAATTTTTTCAGGGTGTAATTTTAAGTCTACTATAAGTAAATAATTGTAAGATGATTTCCATCAAAACGTGTAAATATTGTGGCTCTGTGGTGCTATTAAAGTGTTATTCTGTTTGTTTGAGAAGCTTCACAGAGCAACCAATGCCATGAGTTTAGGGCGAGAGTATCTGTACAATGGAAGATGGCACAAGTGTTCAGGAAACCTGTTTGAAAACAAGCATTATTTGTACATTTCATTCAGCGATGCTAGTGGCACACTTCACCATTTATTCCATTCTGCGGATTACCCTGCCAAAAATCAACTGCTTATGACTAAAATCCTGTTTTCCATTATATGTTTTCTTTAACAGATCTCCCCCGGCTGACATCTCTAAGGCACCTCTGACAAAATTTTGCTATAATCTGTCATTAGGGGCGGTAGAACCTCAAAGTGACTCTCTTAGAGAGAAACACAAACCTGTCAGTCAAAACGCAGGACAGCTAGTCTGTGGTCTGGATGTCTCCTTGTACTTAAGACAGAGATGAAGTGAGAGAGAGAGAAACAAAGACAAAGAGACGGAACAGGAGACACAGAAAAAGACAGAGACATAGAGAGATTGAGAGGAAGGGAAATTTACAGAATAGTAAAACAGAGAGATGAAACCGGCACAGATCTCCTCTACAGACTGACAGAGCGAAGGATAGAGAGAGAGGGTGAGAAAGAGGAAGGAACAAAGACAGGGCACATCAGGGCAACTGACTGGCATTCTCTTTGTTCACGCTCAAAGAAACGTCAAGAGTTCTGTCAAACCCCGGCACACTGACAACATCACCAGTTCCAGAAACTGTGTGTGTGGGTCACGTTTTGCCTACATTTTAGGGGCAAACTTCCCAGCAAGGATAGTAAAACCTGAAATAACCAACAGCCAATGAAAAAGAGACCTTTTTAAGGGACAGTTCAACCAAAAATTAATCATTTGCTCACATTCATGTTGTTACAAACCCATATAAATGTCTTGCTTCCATGGAATACAAAAGTAGAGCTGGGCAATATGTCGATATATATTGTGACAATGATATAAAGTTTCAATCGAAAGAGATTTTGCTATATCGTAAATATTCATATGCACAGCATGGGCTTATCTATCAGTGTGCAAGTCACCACATGAGACGAGAATTTAAGAAATATGGTCAGGGTAAAATAATTGGTGGCTGCCAAAGCAAATTCAATTACATTAATCTCGCGTTTGGCGATTCATAAGAACTTGATAAGCTTCTCATCTGACATGTACACCTGTGTTTCATGTGCGTGTTGCCTGCGCTATCTTTGGAGTCCAGCAGGCATCCCGATATGTACAATCATTTTTGACCTGGGAAAAACCCTGAAATAAAATCCCCAAAGAATGGGACAACTCCAAAATAAGTCATTAAAATGAAGATGAGCTTGTTATTAAAACAGGTGCGACATCGGGGGGCCTGGGTAGCTCAGCAAGTAAAGACGCTGACTACCACAACTGGAGTCGCAAGTTTGAATCCAGGGATTGCTGAGTGACTCCAGTCAGGCTTCCTATGTAACCAAATTGGCCCGGTTGCTAGGGTGGGTAGAGTCACATTGGGTTAACCTCCTTGTGGTCGCTATAATGTGGCTCTTGCTCTCGGTGGGACACTTGGTGAGTTGTGCCGTGGAGAATAGCGTGACGCCTCCACATGCGCTACGTCCCCGCGGTAACGCACTCAACAAGCCACGTGATTAGATGCGCATATTGACTGTCTCAGACGCAGAGGCAATCAGATGAGATTCGTCCTCTGACACCCGGATTACCTCCTCAAATGAAGAAAGAATATTATAAATGCCAAAATACACTCTACATTAATTCGGTCATAATTGTTTAATTTCATTTTTATTTACATTTTTATTGTGTTTGATTTTGTTTAATTTGTATTTATTTTTTAACTTCTGCATTATTTTCTTTGTTGCATTGCTTTGGGAAGATCTTGAGTTTCTTGAGAAACTTTTATAATAAAAATAATAATATTGGTCAACAACATATCAGACTTAAATGCGGCATAATGTAAAAATGTAAAACCAAGTTGAGTGTATGGTTAAGTTCCAAATAAAGAGAAAATTATATATTGTCAATATATGATAAATTATGAGTGTATTACAGGGACAACCTGGAGTTAAGTGTCTTGCTCAAGGACACAATGGTGGTGGCTGTGGGGATCGAACCAGCAACCTTCTGATTACCAGTTATGTGCTTTAGCCCACTACACTACCACCACTCCATGATGTCATCTCATCGTTGAGTTTGCCATTCCACTTTTCAGTGACATCATTACAAATATATATATATATATTTCACAAAGTCATATCCATGTCTCTCTTTCTCTCTTCTGGACACACATATACACATCTGTCTCGGCTGCATTACAGTGAAGTTGAGGAAGTGAGCAGCTGGTACAGGTTAAAATTAAGAGCATTCTGTCTACACGTGTATGTAAATGTTTATAAGGTAGCATATGTTGGGTCCTCTAGCCAACCTCTCTCCACTGGAGTCTAATGGGCTCAAAGAGGTGAGAACAAAGGGATGAAGAAAAGATGAGAAGAAAGAGTACTAGGTCATCCGCCCATCTGTCATACAGACAGATCAGAGCACAGAGAGCATGAGCAGGGCTGAGGTGTCATAACTAAAGCATCAGGCCGTAAGGTCAGAGTTGAACTGAGAAAAGTCAAAGGTCTCTGAACAATAGTTACAGAGTCAGAACCATTGGGTGGCGAATATTAGCATTTTTACATTTCATTATTTAAACATGCTCCCGTCTCAAAGGAACCAGTTATTTTACATTCAAACAATTCCAAATATATTCTACATATATTCTGTGGACACAGAAATGTACCTATTACAGCCAGCGGTCCCCATGAGAAAATAAATGCTTAAATATACTAAATAATGTTTAAATAATGAAATGTAAAAATGCTAAAATATTTCTGTGGGGGTTAGGTTTAGGGCTAGGGGATAGAAAACATAATTATTCAATTATAAAAAAGAATAGAAGTCAATGGAAAGTCCACACTATGAACTGTAACACGTCGTCTGTCATTATAAGTGGCTGTGTCAGGCATTCTTAATTGCGCTGATGAGAAATTAATGCTGATGACTCTATTACGCAATGAAAGCAGGCAGCAGAGACATGCTACAGCAATATTTACGAGAGCTCTGCTGTTTTTAACTATAGCCGTCTGTACTCATGAATCACAGACTAACAGGGTGCTGGTTCCTCTAGTAAAGATGACAAGGGACAGTAACGGTTTAGGTCAGAAACAATACTCTGCAATAGTGTGCAAACATGTATGCTTGGCCAGCAAATTGCAAGAGTACTTTGTATTGACCATTGTACATATAGTACATGTGTTTTTGCACTACTGTTGACGGTTGACTTGTGAAGTACAACTTTAACCTTGCAGCATAAAGTCGGTCGTGTCTAGAAGGGATCCCTCTCATGCCAATCTCACAAGATTCTTGCACTGCGTTACATTGATGTCGCAAGGCAACTAGGAGTTCTCGTAAAGGATTATTTTAAATCATCACATACACTGAGAGGCTTGCAGGAAAAGCACAGGCGAAAGCATCATAACAGAATGCGCATGCCCGAGAACATGAGAGGGATCCCTTCTAGACACGACCCATAATGTCTTTGCTCAGCTAGCACATGCAGCTCTGAAGGTACCCAACCTGGACAACGGCATCTTTGCTTATAGGCACTCAGTTGAGAAGATGTTTTTTTAGCCTTTCACATTGAGCTATAAATGCCATGTGACTTATCACTCTGGATCACAGGAAAATGACGTCATGACGAGGATGACTAAAGTTCACTAATGACTATACAGAGCTTTGACATCAAATGCAAAGACATTTCATTTCTATTTAATTTTTTTTTTTTTAAATCAAGCACTGATCATTCACCCACTATAATATAAGAAATTTTGTGATTTACGGGTCAATTAGGTAATGCACATTTTTTATTACAAAATACTATAAAAATGCTATTCAAACTAAACAATTACTTGAATACTATTATGATGCAGATGTATTTGATTTCTGAGTTTTTATATATTTCTGTGAATTTTAAAGTAAAAAAGTGGTGTAAAAAAAAAAAATTCTTGAATAAAGAAATTTTGGCATTAAGTAGTTTGGAATAAAATGTTATAACAAATAGCAGTGAAACAATTTCGTTTTTAAAACTTTCGTATACCAAATGAAAGTCATGGGTGTAACCAACATGCCATTCTAGCCTTTAAGACCCCTTTAGACTCCCATGACTGTGTTTGACGTTTTTGAGAAATATATCAGGTATCAGACATTTCTATGAAAAGCCCTGATTAGATCAGGTCAAATGGAGTAAAGAGTCTACCCTAAAAAGCTTTTTACACTGCGCTTAACAACGTGTTATTTCTTATTTTAAGCCCCGCTTTTAACCCCGGGCAAAGCAAACGTTTCACACTTCTTGTTTAGCGAGAGACAACCAATCATATAAGGCCTCAATGCTTACCTCATTTTATATTCGTGCACTTTTTACAGTCGCAAAAACCTTCAAATGTGGTTTACTTTCTTAGTCTATGGTAAACAGGTCAAATGTCGAACAGTGATGGCAAATGTGATAAACGGCATGATGAAAAGACATGCTGGATGAAACATTGGCATGTTTCAGAAGACGAAAGTGAAACAGACCTGATTTGCTTGCCAACATTTAATTTCCTTAAAAAATCTTGAAAAGCCTTCAAGAAATCTTCTTGACATTCGATTAAAATTTTCATGATAATTGTAAAAAAAAATTTGAATGTTTGAATTTTTTTTAATGAATGATTAAGGTATGTACTTGTATTCACGGTGCAAAGAAAGTATATTAATTCCTTTTAATTGATGGTTACACTACTTGACATTTTTTGGAAGTCATTAAAAGTGAAGTATGTCACTTTTTCAGTGTTATACTTTCTTCTATCCCAGTTTAATATGCAGCGACAACTATAAGTAAGCTGTATAGTTTCTTTCTGTCACTGCAAAAATTGTCATGTTTGTTTTGAGCATCCCGTTTAGACCCGCCACAACAACGTTACTCAACCAATGGCGTGAGTTGGGGGTAGGACAATCTAACTGTTTGAACAACAGCAAACAAGTGGCATATTCAAAAAGCTGTTTTAAAACATTGATTATTTTTGCAATTCTGTTTAGTGGATCTAGTGTCGCAGAAATTCATACTTCAGCTTTAAATAAAAAATAAAAAATTATAAAACCAACATGGACACAAATAACACATTTCTATGAACTTGATACGTGTGCTTTAAAGTAGACTTCAGATCTCAGGCAACCTTATTGCCAACGACACTTACAGTAAATTTGGTTCACAAAAATAGCTTTTTTTGTCAAAATACACACCTACTCTTGAATGCCCATCAATGGAGATGCATGTTTCTGCCCGCATAATGGTTCAGTTACAGCATATACCAGCATGGGCTAAATGTCGGAGCTAACCAGCCAAACCTTGAGTCGACTGGTCTGATGCACTTTGCACCTTATTTGGACCAGATCTGACCACTTAGAGAGGAAGAGGTCATCTGACCATTATGTAAAGAGGTCATCTGACCAACCATGACAGTACTTTTCTAGAGTGTGTCTCAGGCCTTAATGTAATCTGACCAGACATTTTTCAACAGCTCTTTAAAACTTAGCAAATATGAGCCAAGTGAAGCTGCCTCTTTATAAAGCTGTTTATATGTATTACCCGGCAGATGAGAGCACACAGTGCTTTAAAGAAGCTGCTGGTAATGCAAGGAAACGCTTTACAATGACCCTCTCTCTCTCTCTCTCTCTCTCTCTCTTTCACACACAAGCACCTGTCATAGCCGACATCTCTCTTCTCCTCTCATACAACCACACTCTCTCTACCTTCTCTCCTCTTCCACTCCTACACACACCACTCAGTTGGACGTTTTCACTCACTCACCCACACAAAGACACACACACTTGCATAAGTAGCGTTTGGTGATGACTGTTAATGTAAAATGTGTGACCTTCACTTCAGCTCTGAGTCCTAATGCCACCATCCCACAATGCAACTGGAGATGATCGCACACACACACACTCCCTCATGTACACACATCTAGGCTATATAGTCATTTCACAGTTTCTAATAGAATCAAACTCCAAAAAGTGAGTCACGAAGTCCAGACACCTCATGATATGTCATACTGATCTCACAGAAACTATTTTCATATTCTCTACAACTCTCAGCTCATAGGAAAGACAAATCACATATGAGATCTCTTTAATATGTCAACTGTTTCTCCTAATCTGCGGTGAGATGAAATGGAGAGCAAATAGACACTTTTGTGTAAGTCTTCATCTTCACAGATGTTTCTACTGAGAGAGCCCAGTAATCTGAGTTAAAATAACCCAATTGGCAACCCACGCTGGGTAAATATTGGACAGAACATGCGTTGGGTTAAACTAAACCAGCAGAGTTTGGTTAAAAACTACCCAATTCTGTGAAAATAACCCAACAATAAACCAAGCAGACACAACCAAGCATTTTGGGATAACCAAGCAAAATTTTGAGTGTGTTTTTCTAGATCTCAAGAGTATCTCAAATCTGCAAATCAAAAGTAAGAGATTTTAATAGGAACTCATTAACATTACTCATCAATATTCTTCCAAAGCCGAATTATCTGAGTTGCGCTATCCACATTAGATCAATTGTAGATCAATACTTCAGATCAACAATTGTTTATATTTATATTTACTCATTTATATTTTAATCAGAGGCCCAACAGAATTGCAACATTTGTTTAAAGCAATTTAACAATACCTATTTTCAATAATAATAAAAAAAATTTACAAAATACAAAACTACACATAACATTATTTGGCACTTGGAGTGCATCACAACAATGGTTTTGGTGGAAAAATAAATTGCATAAAGTCACACAACATTCACAAAACACAATGAAAAGTATGCTTAAATTAAGATGTTCCCATTGACTGGCATTGTTTGGTAAAAAAAAAATGTTGGGTAATTTTTAGTTTATATATACAGTATATATATATATATATATATATATAGGTCTTTTGATGAAAATGTCCTATAAATGTAGTCAATATTTTAACATGTCATATTTATCAATTTTAGTCAATTTTACTCTGACAAAAATAGCGTAGCATTTAACTCAACTGAAATAGCATTTTAGCTGATGGTAATGTAAAAAATGACAACGTGTTTCAAACTGTAACAAACATTAAACCAATTGAAACGTATGGATTACCTTTATGTTGCCTTTATGTCATTTTTTGACTCATTGACTTGCATTTATGTAAATATATTTACCACATCAACATATCGCCATTAACATATCTTAGTTTGAGTTCTGAAGAAGAAATTTATACAAGTTTGAGATGGCATAAATGTGAGAATATGATGAGAGAATTATCGTTTTTGAGTGAACTGTTCCTTTAAATGAAACACAGTTGAGAAGTCCATTAATCTCCTTAGATAAGGAGCATGTTTTCTTCCATGTAACAAAAGAAAATGTTAAGAAGAAAGACTCAGTCATCATTCACATTCAGTGTACAGAAAAAAAAGATGTAATGAAAGTGAATGGTGACTGAGGCTAACATTCTAACATCTTCTTGTGTTTGGATGATGAAAGAAAGTCATGCAGGTTTGAAACAACTTGAAGGTGAGTAAAATACGACAGAATTTTCATTTTATTTAATCATTTTCTCTAATCTATCGGTCTATTACACTCTCAGTCTCCCGTAAACCCTCATAGACACTCTCACAGACAACTGATTAAAGAGCACTGAATTTACTCATGTGGCGGGGTGTGAGCGGGGTGCTTTGAGCTGCACGGTCTGCAGCAACGGCCTCCTGACCCCGGCTTTCACTGCCTAATGCAGCGTGAGCGCTCACTGTAATTAGATGCACTGTGACAGCGGCTCGTTATTCCTGGAAAGCCCACAACTGAAGGTTAGCGCGAGTGAGAGTGTCTTTTGTGATGCAGCTGGTAAAAAGCTTCTGCTGTGAGACTGAGGTCTGTACTGAAGGATCTATTTAGATCAGCTTTGATAAATTAAGGCTCCATGGTGCCCTAGATCGATCTAGTGGAGAAAAAAACACCTGGATGGAGAAGAGAATATTTTCTGGTCATTGCGGCACAAAAAAAGAGGACAAGAAGGGAAAAAAAAACATTGCACTAATTTATTCTTGCTGACCTTGTCTAGGAAGCTTCCTTTCGGTGTATGGACAAACACACACACACACACACACACACACACACACACACACACACACACACCAACAATACTATAGAATAAGGGTTGGCAGTATGAACAAAATCTTATATGATGGTATGAGTAATTTTACAGTACATAACATCATGATATACCTATTTTTACTTGAAAATAAACAAAAACAAATGTCATATATTAAATAACAAGGCAGTTAATAATACCTGGAGAGATAAATTCATTAACATTCCATTCATCTCAATGGCAGTTGCTTGGCTGGTGGATGCAGCCTCATAATTATCCAAACTGGGCACTCAACTAAGGGTTTAGTACTATACTAGTTAGTTTGTAACAAAGACAGCGCTTAATTTTGTTGTACCACCTTTTCTAAAGGAATAGTTCACCCAAAAATGAAAATTATCTGATCATGTATTCATCATCATCCCAGATGTGTATTACTTTCTTTCTTCTGCTGTATACAAACAAGGATTTTTAGATGAATATTTCAGCTCTGTAGGTCCTCACAATGCAAGTGAATGCAAATGGTCCAAAAGCATATAACAGAGGTCGCAACCTATGGCACAAATGCCAGCGCATCTTATCACATGGCTTATTGAGCACATTAACGCAGAGATGTAGCGCTTGTGGAGGCCCATGCTATTTTCTGCAGCATCCACGCACAACTCACCATGCGCCCCACCGAGAGCGAGAACCACACATTATAGCGACCACGAGGAGGTTACCCCATGTGACTCTACCCTCCCTAGCAACCGGGCCAATTTGGTTGCTTAGGAGACCTGGCTGGAGTCACTCAGCACACCCTGGATTCAAACTCACAACTCCAGGGGTGGTAGTCAGCATCAATACTCGCTGAGCAACCCAGGCCACAACTGTGTGATAGTTTATGGTGCTGGTCCCAGTGTACTGTTTACTATTTCTCAGTAAATATTGATTATATGCTATTAATTGCGATTAATTTTATTTTAACTAATCGGCACATCATATAATTAATTTCGATAAAAAAATTGTAATTGATTGATAGCCCTAGAAAAACATGTAAAAATTATAAACAAAATAATTGTTAACACTACAATAAGGTTCTAAAATGAATAAGAGGCAATACAAATATACTAATACAATAGAGTGGAAAATGTGATATTTATTCATTAATATCCTACATATTTTGTACATATTTTTGTTGAAACTTGGCAAGCCACCAGGTGACGAACACAGGAAAGTGCACTGAGCAGATACTGTATGTGTCATGCTGAAAAGCGGTCAAGAAGTCAGTTTTTTTACATTATGTTCTCTCTTGTAAATGTAAACGAGTGTTAATGTTAACATCATGTCAAAAGGATTGACATCTGTCACACCAAACATGAGCTTAATGATGTCATTCAATCAGTTTCATTTTTAATTCCAACAGTTACCGGAGGCATCCATAAACAATACATTAAAACATAGCAAATTGTAACTTAGTGCCTATTTATGCTAACTAATAGCAACCAACCCCAGAAACCTAAATGCCATGTGACTACTCACTCTGGAGTCAAAGGAAAATGATGTCCTGACACAGATTGGCTGATGGCACCACATGGACGTGCACAGACCCAAACCCTATACTAGCAACCATGTAAATAGTCGACATGTCAAAAAATGTGAAGCAATCCACCCACCCTAAGCCACTCAAATATATCGGACGCGATATATAAACTGTACAGAAAAACATTTCGGTTCACACATTTATACCGGTGCACTTTACAGTATATACAGTACTAATATACCACCCAACCCTACAACAGAGAGTGGGTTTGCAATAAACATGAATTTGCGCAAATTGCCATGTGCATCTCACACACACATTCAAAAGCATATCTGTATGGGACATCAAAATAAAGCTGCCCTCTACTTATGAAGTTCAAACACTGAGCTTGGCTGAGCCTCCCAGAAGGCATTTCTGCGAGAGAACATAATGAGATTACTTCCACCAGACAGCAAGATTTTGAACCTCAAAAATACATATCTTCAAGACAAAAATACTCATAGCTAAATAAAAACATACACAAAGCTGTTTGACTTTGTTTAAATTATAACTGTAGATGTTGATAATTATATAAAATCTAAATTTACTTTATTAATAAATGTCCCTGGTTTTATTGTTTATGATTTATCAGTACACCTTTTTTTCTTTTTCATAATGTTTCTTCAAAATGTAATAACTTTCTGTGACATGGAAACAATTTTTCTTTTCTGCTGATGTAATCAAGACTGTGTGGGTGGGGGCAAATCATATTAACCAATAGTATTATTATCTAACATTCACAAACCAATCAAATCCTGATGGATTAAATCAAGTTCTGGCTGAAAAAATTTCCCTCCAAATATTTAGTTTTACTCTGAAACACATCTTATAACATAAGTTATATGTTATAAGGCATGAATGCCGTTTCATGCTTACTTTAAGAAAGAAATAAAAAGATGGAGCCTCATTTACAAATAATACTTTTTTGTAAAACCATTTTTCTGCCATTGTTTCATGAATGAGACCCATCGGCTATGTTTGGAATGAAACACGTACTGTACCACACAGTATATACTACCTAATGTTTTAAGTATGTGAGACAGTATGTAACATGGAACACTAAATATTTCAAAAAGTAATATGCTATGTTGTCACATGACCTCACTACATTGCATGTGAGGGTAGTATGGTTGTATTTTACACAGCTATTTTCTACATAGCACAAGACCGTACACTTTGTTGAAACAAGGCAAATATATTCCGAAACTTAAAGGACGTCTGTGTCGGTCTATATACATGATCTATATCCTTTCATATCCTGTATTACTCTACACAGTACAACTGGCCTTGTGTTTGAACTGTTCTGTATTTTTTATTACAGGGGTTGTTTATTCTTCTTTTTCTTCTTTTTTGATTCCTTTTTGATGTGAAGCCCTTGACTCGTTCAGAAAGGGTTCGTAATTGAATACTGAGACTTGACTTTTCACCAAAGATCTCATACAGCAGTCAGAGATGTCAGTTTCCATAGCACCTCACATTCTATAACTAAACATTTATTTACAAATGTAAAAAAAACAGGGCTGTCAATTGATTCAAATATTTAAATTGCTATTAACACAATTAGTTCCAAGAAAACAAAAACAAAAAAATAGGTCTATGTGTAATTATTAGGTTCGGTAATATGAATATGGATGACGCTCATAATGTAAACGCTCTTTAAATCGCTCTCACACAAAATAGTCAACAACAGATTCTATATTCCTCAAACTGCATCAAAATGCAAACATGGCATTTAAACTTGCCATTATGCACTAATAATTAGGGCTGTCAATCAATTAAAAATTGTAATCAAATTAATTTCATGATATGCGTTTAATTAGGCACACAAGATAAGCATTAACAAAGGCAATCCAAAAAGTGGCTTTAGAGTAGAAGGCAATATATTGTTTATTTCCATATTATTGAACATAAGCCTATCATTGGCCTACAGTTCACAGCAATCCATTTTGCAACTGAATTGTCTAAGGACACGTTAATGTACACCTGCGTCAGATGGATGCTTTTGGAGCTTCTCGGTTGTGTCGTGTTATAAGTATACCTTTTTTAGGTTGCTGTGTCAAGTTAAACGATGTTTGAAACTTCATTGAAAAACACGTCTTGAGATCCCTGCCTTCAGATTTGCGCTCCATCAAGCTGTGTTTGTACGCAAGAACGTGTTCTAATCTTGTGCTGTCTGCTCTTGGTAAGTGTGGTTTGATTGAGCTGTCCATTGCCTATATCGCGAGTTTCGCTTACTGCTCCCTGGAGGAAACATGTGGTACTCCATACATGAATTTCTTATATGTAAGGAATATTCCTTATTATGGTCTGGGGACTAATAATAATATAACTTTATGGGTGTATCATCTGTATGGATGTACAGTAACTCCTCTGCTGGTGTTCCAAAATCTATGAATGAATGAATGTGTATATATATATATATATATATATATATATATATATATATATATATATATATATATACATATATATATATATATTATAATTTTTTTTTTTTGGTTCATCACTTAGGTTTAGGTATAAGGTTTAGGGTAGGGAGGTAGGTTTTGTTGATATAAAATTCGATAGAAAACCTCATCTGTTTTGGAGAACATTTAACTCACTTTTAGCACCACACAGTGGACATTTCACCAGGATACATTTTATAAACCACGTAATATTATTCTGCAAAAATGTCACCACAGTCACGTCATTTTCAGGAGAGATCAGGTTGGTCTTGGCACTCTCATACCCGTAAGTTGTAAAACAGAATTGCGAAATAATTATGAAACTTCAAAATCACCAACAAAATCATTGCAAACTATATCAGGTTCAATATGTCATCCTAGTAAATAGTACTGTCAAAGCAAAAGAAATACATATATATATATATAGTGTGAGTGTGAGTGTGTGTGTGTGTGTGTGTGTGTGTGTGTGTGTGTGTGTGTGTGTGTGTGTGTGTGTGTGTGTGTGTGAGTGTGTGTGTGTGTGTGTGTGTGTGTGTGTGTGTGTGTGTGTGTGTGTGTGTGTGTGTGTGTGTGTGTGAAAGTGAATTTATTACTCATGTTCTGCCTACCTCAAGACCACCAAAAGACCTCAAACACACACTCGATCAATGCCAGACTATACACCCCTGTATACCAACCTCGAGTGAAAGAAAGAAAGAAAGAAAGAAAGAGAACGAACGAATGAACGTGCCACTCGGCCTGTCACACAACAATATTAATTGCATCAAAGCAGCTTGTGAATAATTAAGAATGTCTATTTAACAGTTCTGAATTATTTAGCTCCAGTCAGGACGTGTGTATAATGTGATCAATAAGCACAGAGTCACCAATGTATCAAGGAAAAGGCTCTATAGCAATTGTGTGTGCCCATCCACTGCTTAGGCGGTCAATCATAAAGTGTGTACATTTTGTACCTGTGAAAGTCCATATTGCCATGATTTTTATACATTTGTACATTTGCAACAATTAAAGCTTTACTGGCTCATTTCTAATATACAGTACAGTATTTAATAAGACATAATATAGTGGATAAAATACTAACCTCCTTTTTATGAATGGAAATATTATTAGTTAGTTTTGTAATTATAATGTTTCAAACAAAACATTGTTTCTTGAAAAATTACTTGGTAATAAATGTATAGTTTTTTCCTACATCCTGTAAAGTCTTTTGTGATTTCCCTTGGTTTGCCTCACTCTAAAACATTCCACCCTGTTTGATAAAATTACAGAAATCTGTATACTAGTATCAACATTTCAAAAGAACTGAGCAATGGCTAACTTTTGCTCTTTTCATTCTGTTGCGCATCCTGTTAGCTTTCTTGCCATTGTGTCAATAATTAAGTTGAATGAATAAAGTGTAAGTGTCTGAGCTTGACAAAAGCATATTTCTGAAATGATTACAGTATATTCCCTTCCTAAAATTACAACACAAGTTTCTGCAAGCTACAGAGTTGAAAAGCTACTACATAGAGTAAAAGGAATGATCCACCCACCTAGTGGTGCACACATACAGTGACATTACACAGTACAGATCTTGTCTTGTAAAAGCCACGTGAATCTTACATCAATTTTCAGTGTGGATACAAACACTATATTAGTATTCAATAGAAGTTTTTCTCTCTCACTGAAATGTGTTATTAAAGATTTAGCGAAACCCCGCGGCACACTGTTGTAATGCACGTACAAGCCTGGTTTGAGTGTCCTCTGCTGCAGCGGTGTGCTAAAGCATGCGACTGTTGACAACTTCCTAAATGGTTTGTGGCTGTGGAATGGAGAAAAATCAGCTTTTCATTATTTCTATTAAGGTTTATTTAGGAAAGTGTCAGCAGGGATATTGCGATGTCAAAACACACACACACACACACACACACACACACACAGAAGGAATGCTACAGACAAGATACAAACCAGATTTACTTTTAAAAGTGTCAAAAACGTAACTCACCTGCTTGTAAACTTCCCTCATAGGAGAAACTGAGCATGTTGAAAAGATGTGTTTAAAAAAAATGACAGGGAATATCAGCAGTGTGTTACATTACATTTGCATATCAGCGATGGTGATAAAATATTAAGGTATGATGTGTTAATTTATGTCTAACTGACAAATGTGTCCTAAAAACAGGTGGTTGTTTATCTGACATACCAGTCTGTCTTTAAAAGGATAGTTATATGGGTTTGGAACATCATGAGGTTGAGTAAATAATTGCAGAATTTTCATTTTTGGGTGAACTATTCCTTGTTCATATCAAGAGGAATCAAACTCATCCTTAAAGGGATTTCCATAAAGTCACAAAAAAATGAAATATCTGTCATAATTTACACACCCTCATGTTGTTCCAAATCACAGGTGCAGAGAGCTGATTCATTAATGCATGAGAAAACATCAACATCCTGAGAATAACTGGCCAATTAACTTTTTTACTACATGTGTGTATGTGTTTGTTAGCAGCAAAAGCACAATGTGATTAATCAGGCCGAATCGTGGCACTAGTCCCGGAGAAACTGATGTATACACACAGTAAAGGACTTAATTAAAAAATAAACAGGGTTACAATTCAGAACAAGTGGAGAAAAGAATGGAAGTAGGCCATAAATATGTATAACGATGGAGTAATAACATATGAGCCAGAGACAATAAAGACAAAGAAAGTCAAAGACAGAGAGAGAGAGAGAGAGAGAGAGAGAGGCACTCTACATATCATCATAAAATAATCACTCATTAAAATGTGCCCTTTCAAAAACACACAGAGAGTGATATTCCACATGTTAAGTAAGGGATAAAGTGTAGTCAGGGCTGGCGCTGCCCAAATTGATGCCCTACGCAGAGTTCCAGGTGTTATGAGGATTGTCGTAATATGAGCGTGAAGCGATTGTCTGTGTTCCGCAACTGCTTTCGGGTCCTTGAATAACATATAACGTTCGAGTAAGGGCAGCCGGTGGACTTTCTGGTGCCCTCCTAGGGTAAGATGGTGCCCCCTAGGTAATTGATGCCCTACGCAAACTGCATAGTCTGCTTATAGTGAGAGGCGGTACTTAGTCTAGTCAGTCGGTTATCGCAAAATAAACCCCAAACGAGTGATCGGGTTTATACTGTCGTATCCTCTGATATGTTTTAAAGGGGTCATAATTTTTCCTTGATCTTTTGGCATATAAGAGATCATTGTACTATAAAAAAAAAAAATCAGAACTGAAAACTTCCTCCTTAATAGAAAAAGAGCATTTATATAAATCAAGCTGCAAAAATACTATATTGTATGTATATATATATATATATATATATATATATTGGTCAATAAACCACTAACAGGTGAAGTGAATATAATGTATAATCTCATTTCAAAGGCACCTGTCAAAGGGTGGGATTTATTAGGCAGCAAGTGAACAGTCAGTTCTTGAATTCCATGTGATGGAAGCAGGAAAAATGGGCAAGCGTAAGGATCTGAGCGACTTTGACAAGGACAAAATTGTGATGGCTAGACTGGGTCAGAGCATCTCCAAAACAGCAGGTCTTGTGGGTGTTCCCAGGATGCAGTGGTTAGTACATACTAGGGCTGTCAATCGATAAACATTTTTAATCTAATTAATTACATGGTGTCTCGATTAATTAATCGCGATAAATCGCAGATACAAATATTTGCTGAAAGCCCCTCATATAACGATAATTCAATATATAATGATGAAATAATTATACATAGTTATCTTTAAAAATATATATATATATTAGGGCTGTCAATTCATTAAAAATGTTAATCGAATTAATTACATGGTGTCTCGATTAATTAATCGCGATTAATCGCATATACAAATATTTGCCAAATATTCAATATATAATGAAGAAATTATTATACATATGTGGAGCGGAGGGAGGGCGCGGCCGATCAGAATATCGCGCGCCCGGTCCCCAATCGGCCTGATGAGGCGCGCGAGGGATAAAGGCGGCCGGTGACGATGGTTCGAGAGAGAGAGAATTATGGGCATGTCCGTCGTGTGTGTTTGTTTATGTGTTTTGGTTTAAGTTTTCATTAAATTATCATTTATATTGACAAGCCGGTTCTCGCCTCCTCCTTGCCCATCCTTGAGCTATTTTACATTGGTGCCGAAACCCGGGAAGGAGGAGGGATGCCCGTCGCAGAGTCCTCGACACTGCCGTCCACCCTGGGGAGCGCCGCTGCCATCTTCCGGGTGACGGAGTAGCCCGACCGCCCGGATGCGGGGAACGGCCGTCGTCCGCGGGGCAAATGGGGACTGGATAACCCGACTGCCTGGAGCGAGGGAGCCGCTGCCGGGGGCGGAGGAGTGCCCTGCCGTCCCCCCGAGACGCGGAGGGGTCGAGGGAGACCGCCGTCCGCGAGGAGAGGAGGGAATAATCTCTCCGACCGCCCGGAGCGGTAGAGCCGCTGCCAGGGGCGGAGGAGTGTCCCCATTTGCCGCCAGAAAAGCGGAGGCGCGTTCTGCCCGCTGGGGGTCGAAGGTGTCACCAGTTTGCCCGGGGTTGGAGCGGCTGTCGTCCGCCTGAGTGTGGAGGAGTGTTCGAGGACCACGCGACGGTACATCGGAGAACCGGTGAGTGAGTTTTTTCTCTCTCTCCTCTCTCTCTCCCTTTCGCACCGTGTTGGCCTTTTCCCTCGCCTATTTTGTTGTTTGTTTGTTTTTTTCTCCCTCCTCTCCTCCCAGGGTGAGGAAGGCGGGGATGACCACGCGGGACGCAAGATACACCCCGCCCCAGGGATAGGGGGGGTGTACGTCATGCCGGTGGCACCCCGGCCTGAGATAACGCCGGGAGGAGTGTGGAGCGGAGGGGGGGCGCGGCCGATCAGAATATCGCGCGCCCGGTCCCCAATCGGCCTGATGAGGCGCGCGAGGGATAAAGGCGGCTGGTGACGATGGTTCGAGAGAGAGAGAATTATGGGCATGTCCGTCGTGTGTGTTTGTTTATGTGTTTTGGTTTAAGTTTTCATTAAATTATCATTTATATTGACAAGCCGGTTCTCGCCTCCTCCTTGCCCATCCTTGAGCTATTTTACAACATATTTATCTTTAAATATGCGGATTATCTAAATATATATATTTAGATAATCAAAATGCATTACATTCTCATGGCAGAAGAGTTAATCATTGATAAGACAATAGAAAAAGCAGCTTTAGAATACAATGTGTTGTTTAATACCATATAATTGATCATAAGTCAGTCATTGGTATACAGTTCACAACAATCCATTTCGCAAGTGAATTTGTCAGTCAGTTGGAGATTTATTATGAGGGCTTATTTAAGAGCCCGTCAATGTACACTTGCGTCAGACATGTTTGTACAGCGTCTCTGGTGTGTTGCATCATAAACATAAAATTTTTAGGTCACTGTGTCAAGTTAAATATAGTTTAATACTCAATCTTTAAACACATCTTGAGATCCCTTAGTTTGAATTTGCACTCCATCAAGTGTTTTGAAAGCAAGAACGTAACATGTTTTCTTCACTGTATGAACTGCGCGTTGCTACACAGCTGAAATTTCAATTACTGCCCTCTGGAGTAAACAGGTGGTACTACAAGCTTGCATTTCTCAGGAATCTACTTTATTACGGCCCGGGGGAATTGGATTAATTGCATAAATTTTTTAACACTTTATTTTTTAGACAATTAATCACACTGAATTAATGCGCTAAATCGACAGCCCTAGTACATACCAAAAGTGGTCCAAGGAAGGACAACTGGTGAACCGGCCACAGGGTCATGGGTGCCCATGGCTCATTGATGCGAGTGAGAAGTGAAGGCTTGCCCGTCTGGTCCGATCCCACAGAAGAGCGACTATAGCACAAATTGCTGAAAAACGTAATGCTTTCCATGATAGAAAGGTGTCCGAACACACAGTGTATCGCAGCTTGCTGCATATGGGGCCGCATAGCCGCAGACCGGTCAGAATGCCCGTGCTGAAGCCTGTCCACCAACGAAAGCGTCTACAATGGGCATGTGAGCATCAGAACTGGACCATGGAGCAATGGAAGAAGGTGGCCTGGTCTAAATCATGTTTTCTTTTAGATCATGTGGATGGCTGGGTGCGTGTGCGTCGTTTACCTGGGGAAGAGACGGCAGCAGGATGCACCATGGGAAGAAGGCAGGCCGGCGTAGGCAGTTTGATTCTCTGGGCAATGTTCTGCTGGGAAACCTTGGGTCCTGGCATTCATGTGGATGTTACTTTGACACGTACCACCTACCTAAAGATTGTTGCAGACCAATCCTTCATGGCAATGATATTGCCTGAAGGCAGTGGCCCCTTTCAGAAGGATAATGCGCCCTGCCACACTGCAACAGTTGTTTAGAAATGGTTTGAGGAACATGACAAAGAGTTCATGGTATTGACTTGGCCTCCAAATTCCCCAGATCTCAATCCGATTAAGCATCTATGGGATGTGCTGTACCAACAAGTCCAATCCACGGAGGCCCCACCTCGCAACTTACATGACTTAAAGGGTCTGCTGCTAACGTCTTGGTGCCAGATAACACAGGACACCTTCAGAGGTCTTGTGGAGTCCATGCCTCGACAGGACAGAGCAGTTTTGGTGGCATGAGGGGGACCTACATGATAATAGGCAGGTGGTTTAATTGTTGTGGCTGATTGAAAAGATTGGTTTAGTCTTGAACTTTATTTTAATCATCAATCGACAGCATTTGTGGCATAATGTTGATTACCACAAAAAATAATTTCGACTTGTTTCGTTAGTTTATTGGGGGGTTTAAAAAGCAAAACACATGTTTACAGAAAGGCATTTACAATGGAAGTGAATGGGGCTAGTCCATAAGAATCCATAAACTATACACTATATTAAAATACACTAGTCTAACAAAATGTTTAAAAAGTTTAGCCACGAGGATTTTAGTGTGATAAAATCGCTTACTAACCTTATCTGTTTCAAGCTATATCCTATATTACAACTTTGTTTGTAATGACTATAAAACGCTGGTAAATGCTTTAATCTGGCAAAAACATCCTAACACCAGTAAATCCCTGATTTTATCAAACTAAAATCATGTTTACACATCTAATGTTTAAGTCTTGTGGCTATACTTTGAAACAGTGTGTAGTTTAATGTTTCTGCACTGGCACTATTTACTTCCATTGCAAATGCCTTCCTGCAACCTCAATTTTTGCTTTTTCAAATAACTGTGTGACGAGTCATACATTTTCTTTTTTTTTATGGTAATCAACATTGTGCCAAAAATGCTGTAGATTGAGCTGATGTTTTATTAAACCCGGAACATTCCTTTAAGTCTCCTATAAGTAATAAAATACTCTCTGGCTGCTCATCATTGCACACATATCTCTGACACAGAGATATATTTTGGGATGGAACTGCTGAGAAACAATGAAACTCTTTTCATCATCATCAACATCATCATCTTTTCTTTTGTACTGTCTCCATAATACCTTTCTTCATTTGTCTTTCTTTATTTGTACATCTTTTTTTTCTCAATTTCTCCAGCAGTGAGCTCATGTTTTCACTCGGTATCTCAAACATCATCCATTAAAAAAGTATCCACATTTCATTTAGTTTCATCTAGTCTGGAGGGAATGCTCTTAAAACAGCGGAAATATATTTTCTTGTCATTTCAAAAGACAATCACGCATACATTTTGTAAGCAATTTAATCAGCGATGAGCAGGCCCACGCGGAATCTGTATGCGCATAACTCAGAACAAAACACAGATTTTGTTTGCCCGATATTCACAAAGTTCTCAAGGCTCCCACACATTTTAACCAATGAACTTCCATGACTTTTCCAGTTGTTCATGATTACTATGATTTTAAAAGAAAATCTGGGGTGCTTGTCAGGCAGCAATCCTTAGTATATCTAGATTCACCAATTATAGAGTACAAATGTCAGTCGTAATGGGTCAACATTTGAAACATCTATTCTAGCCAATGTAAATTCACCTAGACAATAACCTATAGAAATTTCCATAACATTTCCAGGTCTGGAAAACACAATTTTAAAACTGATATTTCTAGGTATTTCATGACAGAAGTTCTAACAATGCCTCACCCCTTATATGGTTGTTTATTAAAGGAACGTTTAGAGTTAAATACAAGTGAATCTCAATCGACAACACTGTTTCAAAAGTATAGCCACAAGACGTAAACAATATAATTTGACATGATTTTAGTGTATGTATATATAAATATATATATATAAATGAGGGACATATGTAAATCATTTTTTGTGGCAATCAACATAACGCATGTTGACATGAACATGTAACATTCCTTTAAGTAGGCTTAATAATCACAATCACATAAAAACACACAATCTGGCAACTAAACATTCTCACAAACCTCTGACTAAATGAGACAATATACATCTAACCTAGCTCTAATTTTCACAGAAAGATACAAGCCCTTTTACACACACACTGTGAGTGCTCTCGGGATTACCTCTCATAATAATTCCTTTAAACCCGTATGAGACACTTTGCATTTAAGCCTAATCTTTAGTGTTAACGAGGCCACCTTAAAAAGGCTTTAAAGTGCATTCTGACTGCAGGGCATCAGCACGTAGGTTTGCATGGAGAGCAGCGTTCAAATCCTTCATTAGTAAGAATTAGCTGAAACGTCTGAAAGTTTGTCAGAAGTACACTGGATGTCCTGCTCAAGGCAATTTCCTTGTACAAAAGTGCAGAACACTTTGTGAAATAGATGGATTAGCAGTTACAGCTGTAAAAATAAACTTTAGTCACCTGTCTGTTATGAACAGGGTTGGGAGGGTTACTTTTGAAATGTATTCCATTACAGATTACAGATTACATGCTGTAAAATGACATTTGTAATGTATTCCTTTAGATTACTCAATGTCAGTAACGTATTCTAAATACTTTGGATTACTTCTTCAGCACTGGTAGATTTGACTTGTTTTGACTATAAAAACTCTGTCGGTACAGTAAGACAAAATACACATGTTAAAAATAAATTCTCTGAAAAACGAAATATCTTATGCAGTGTTGTTTCTAAAACAAGATCAATCAAACTGATCTCGTTTTAAGGATTTTTAGATATTTTTACTGGAAAATGCAAAACTTTTCATCAAGAATGTGATTTTTTTTTTTTTGCCCTAATATCAAAGGTCTTATTAGAATAAAAGAAATTATGATCCCATGTTAATTTTCTTGATATAAAAATATGATCATGTCTGGTAACATGTGCATGTAAAATAGCTAGAAATAGCATTTTAGCTTAGAATAAACTGACAATTTACACAAGGTTTATTTATATCTCTTCTGCTCCAAACTTACTTCTCTGTCTGCTCGTATGAATGTACGCATCATAAGAAAGTGTTTCACCGTTGTTCAAATGCACTTTGGATCACATCATTTATATGTATAAATGTTTTCCATCTGAAAGGACTAAATATTAAATGAAACAATTGACAATAAAATGCAAAGTAATCTCTTCAGTAATCAAAATACTTTTTGAATGTAACTGTATTCTAATTACCAAGGATTTAAATTGTAACTGTAGTGGAATACAGCTACTTATATTTTGTAATTTAAATATGTAATCCAGCTACATGTATTCCGTTATGAATGTGGGGTTTTTCAGTAAATGTGTTTGCTGAGAATAACAGGCCTTTCTGTCGCCAGTTTTAACCACTGAAATGAGCAAATACTGTAAAATGTGTTGTGTATCTCATCACCAGATACAGGTGGATTCTACAGATTTCTTCTGGATTCATTTTCTGTGCTGACTACTGGGGAAAATCTGCAGAATTATGTGGAATGGATTAAAATTGTATAAACTGTGTAAAGCTGAGCTGAGAGAACAAAATTTGCAAGAAATAGGCATAATGTATCAGTTCACTAAGGGAAAGAGGATGCAAATTGTATATGAAGACACTAGTTTTATGTATGTTTCTAAAGGGGACAAATGTGTGTTCCATGTGTTTCATTACGTGATATGTAAATGTATTTACAGTATTGTTTTATAAGCTAATTTTTTATGTCAATGTCAAAGATTCATTTCTGTCCAGGAAATCTGAACAGACAATAAAGTCAACAAACAAACAAAAGTCATGTGGTGTAACCACATGGTTGCAATTGTGTTGTTTATGTTGACAAAAACAATAAAACAGGGATGACCACTTTAGACCCTCAAAATGTTTTTAAACAAAAAATCTGATATTAAATTGTTATGAAAAGGAACATTTTGTTCAGGTCATGTGGGGTAACCCTAAAAAAACGACTTGTTAATCTTCAGAATATATATTTTTTTAACCTTATTTATTTATTTATTTTTGTTAAATGAATGATTAAGTTGTGTCCACTCATTTATTCAAGGTGCAAGGAAAGTACTTTAATTCCTTTTACTTGATGGTTACATCACATGACAAATTAAAGTCATTATTTTATTTATTTTAAATGTTATAAAATGTGTTTTATAGTATGAAACCAAAAAAATGTATGAAAGACAAAGACTACATTTCTACAAATTTGGCACGTGTGTTTTAAACTAGATTATTTTAAATATTTCTCATTTTATCACCTTTAGGTTTATAATTAAGGTTAATCAACCTAATTTGTCAGTGACCCATAAATGTGCTCACATGTCACAATGCAAAACAAAAATAATATTGGTAGAAAAATATCTGTTCAAAGTCTGTTCCACTTGAAACGGCCAGTTATTGTAGTATCAACTATTTCAAATAAGCTCGACCCTGCATGTCTCCTAAAAACAAAACAATCTGCGGTTGGTTGCTGTACATAGCCAGACAGTCTCTTCCTGTCTAAGCAGGTGGTTCTTGGCCACATTAAGCTGCAAAGTGGACCAGACTTTCTGCTGTTTAGTCAAAGGTCTGACTACGTGAGACTTGGTAGAGCATGACTTGTGTTATTCACAGCCAAATGGATTTGTGCCGTTCAAACATACTTTATTCTCTTGTGTAATGGCATGAAATTTTAATTTCTTACCGGTCTCGCTGCTTCAGAACAGTTTTTGCACTCTGAGATAATAAGAGAGTTTATTGTGATTTAGCTGTGGCTTTCTCAGAAGATTGCTCTGTGTTGTGTTGTATCTCTTGAGCCTTAAGCAGGTGCAGGATCCTGTCTTATACAAACACTTATACAGGCACAAGCTTGGAACGCTGGCAGGCATTAATTTCCTCTCGTTCATCATGCACAAATCACAGCAAACAATGGCAAATCAAAGAGCATGCCTTATCGACGAAGGTCTGCAGGAAGACACAAGTGAACGAAGAGCTCAAAAAGAGGAGTGAAATCGTGAACAGCTGTGTACTCCTCTAAGGACAAACACATACACAACATACCCAGAGGTGGAAAGTAATGAATTACAAATAATTTCGTTAGTAAAAACTAATCACTTGAGTAAATCTTTCAAAATTTTCTATTTTTCATTTTTATAAATCATAGTACATTTTAGTTGAGTTGATTAAAGTGAAGTATTCAACTTTGCTACAGATATTTTTCACCACAATTGCATACAAAAAAATACTGAAAAGTAAATTCGGAATTTTTGGGAAGAAGAAAGTTCTAAGTGCTAAATCTGTTTATACACTAAAACTCGCTGTGCGCGGCACGACGGAGGCCCACAGGGGACAGCATCATCAGCACAGCAGTTTGCATAAACTGCCACCGGTGTCCTCTCTTCTCTAGCTTTCTGCCGTGTCACTACACTGAAATACTGTGATGTTCTGCATATTTAATTTTATTCTGGAAATTAGCCGGTCATTCAGGTACGAGGGAACCGTCTGAACATGTTTAACCACTGATCAAACTTCACTTGTTTTTAAGGTAGGCTTTAACTGTGTACATAAAACACATAAACACAATGTAGTTTGACATATACATGGGGATATGTTGTTTACTTGCTACTTGTGGAGCGGAGGGGGGCGGGGCCGGGCTGGAATGTCGCACGCCCGGTCCCCAATCGGCCTGATGGGGCGCACGAGGGATAAAGGCAGCCGGTGACGACGGTTCGAGAGAGAGAGAATTACGGGCATGTCCGTCATGTGTGTTTGTGTCTGTGTGTTTTGGTTTAAGTTTTCATTAAACTATTATTTATATTGACAAGCTGGTTCTTGCCTCCTCCTTGCCCATCTTAACCTCCTTACATTGGAGCCGAAACCCTAGAAGGAGGAGGGATGCTCGTCGCAGAGTCCTCGACACTACCGTCCACCCAGGGGAGCGCCGCTGCCATCTGCCGGGTGACGGAGTAGCCCGACCGCCCGGACGTGGGGAATGGCCGCCGTCCGCGGCGAGTGGGGACTGGATTCCCCGACCGCCTGGAGCGAGGGAGCCGCTGCCAGAGGCGGAGGAGTGCCCTGCCATCCCCAGAGACGTGGAGGGGTCGAGGGAAGACCGCCATCCACGAGGGGAGGAGGGAAGCAACTCCCCAACCGTCTGGAGCGGTAGGGCCGCTGCCAGGGGCGGAGGAGTGTCCCCACGTGCCACCAGAAAAGCAGAGGGGCGTTCTGTCTGCTGGGCGTCGGAGGTTTGACTCCGGTTCGCCCGGAGAGGAGCGGCTGTCGTCCGCCGGAGAGTGTGGAGGAGTGTTCCGGTACATCAGAGAACCGGTGAGTGAGCTTTTTCTCTCTCTCCTCTCTCCCGCAGACCGACACATGACCACGCCCCCACGCCACACTACTATATGTCTAAAACAAACTTAAATACCATAGAAAGATACAATGCTAATAGTGGCTGAAATGAATTAACAAAAATATCCCCGAAATTAAATATCTGAAGGCAAAAATTGCCCACGCAATGAATTCCCATGTTATATTAATAATATTAGATATAGTTACAGTTAAATACATTGTGATCTTCTTTTGACTTTTCACTGAACATAATTTTTTTTCCCGCCATCCGGTTCCTTGCACCATCGCGCAAAAGACAGGCTATCACTTCTAACAATCTGCTTCAGTTCGGTATCTTACTACCGCGTTCAATTTTATAAATGTTCGCCACTTTTGTTCAAAATAAACTGTCCTAGCATGTAACACTCTCACTGACGGTGCTTTACTGTTCTTCCATGCCTTATGCTGCTGTTTATCTGTCTGAAAAGCCTCACCCGCAAGAGGCCAAAAGTGTGCAAGGGATTAATGTTACAGTTGAAGTCAGAAGTTTACATACACCTTAGCCAAATACATTTAAACTCAGTTTTTCACAATCACTGACATTTAATCGTGGGAAATTATTCCCTGTCTTAGGTCATTTAGGATCACTACTGTATTTTAAGAATGTGAAATCAGGTTTGTAGGCCTCATTGCTCGCACGTGCTTTTTCAGTTCTGCCCACAATTTTTCTATCGGATTGAGGTCAGGACTTTGTGATGACCACTCCAGTACATTGACTTTGTTGCTCTTAAGCCATTTTGCAACAACATTTGAGGTATGCTTGTGGTTGCTGTCCATTTGGAAGACACATTTGCAACTGAGCTTTAACTACGGCTGATGTCTTGAGATGTTGCCTTAATATATCCACATAATTTTCCATCCTCATGATGCCATCTATTTTGTGAAGTGCACCAGTTCCTCCTGCAGCAAAGCACCCCACAACATGATGCTGCCACCCCCATGCTTCACTGTTGAAATGGTGTCCTTCAGCTTGCAAGCCTCACCCTTTTTCCTCCAAACATAATGATGGTCGTTATGGCTGTGATAGAAAACTGTAACATTATATCTATTGAACTTTTGGTGCCCTGTGACCTTCATCACAGACTGAGTATGTGATAACCAAATGACTGTTTCTCCTAAGTTTGTGTTTCTCTTTTTTCTAAAAAGGAGTTGTTTTTTATATCCCCAGATAGCTTCTTGTCAAACACAACTCACTAACCGAAACTGCTTGAGGGAAGTGTGGGCTATATGAGTGGTGGTGGTGTAGTGGGCACATAACTGGTAAGCTGGTAATCAGAAGGTAATCTGAAGGATGCTGGTTTGAGCCCCACAGCCACCACCATTGTGTCCTTGATTAAGGCACTTAACTCAAGGTTGCTCTGGGGGGATTGTCCCTGTAATAAGGGCTCTGTAAGTCACTTTGGATAAAGCGTCTGCCAAATGTGTAAATGTAAATGCTATATATGTCAGACTCAGAGGAAGCTCTGGGTCCTTCTATGTCAGACACAGCATCTGTATACAGTAGAATGGTCTCTTACATGTGAATATAATAAAGGGTGCATGCTTATTAATTCTCAGTCTCTGGTCTCCTGAATATAATTCTGCCTCCCTAGGGGAGTTTTCCATGACAATGGCCAAACAGTTTTTTTTCTTTAGACCAGGGGACATTTCTCCAAAAAGTAAGATATTTGCCCCCATGGGCACTTGCAAACTGTAGTCTTTTTTATGGCAGTTTTGGAGCAGTGGCTTCTTTCTTGTAGCCTTTCAGATTATGTCGATATATGACTCATTTTACTGTGGATATAGATACTTGTCTACCTGTTTTCTCCAGCATCTTCACAAGGTCCTTTGCTGTTGTCCTGGGATTGATTTGTACTTTTTGCACCAAACTATGTTCATCTCTAGGAGACAGAATGCATCTCCTTCCTGAGCGGTATGATGGTCGCATGGTCCCATGGTGTTTATACTTGCTGAATATTGTTTGTACAGATGAATGTGGGGTACCTTCAGGCATTTGGAAATTGCTTCCAAGGTTGAATCAGACTTGTGGAGGTCCACAATTTATTTTCTGAGCTCTTGGCTGATTTATTTTGATTTTCCCATGATGTCAAGCAAAGAGTCACTGAGTTTGAAGGTAGGCCTTAAAATACATCCACAGGTACACCTCCAATTTAGTACACCTCATATCAGAAGCTAATTGGCTAACTCACTAAAGGCTTGAGATCATTTTCTGGAATTTTCCAAGCTGCATAAAGGCACAGTTAACTTAGTCAACGTAAACTTCTGACCCACTGGAATTGCGATATAATCAATTAAAAGTGAAACAATCTGTCTGTAATCAATTGTTGGAAAAATTACTCATGTCATGCACAAAGTAGATGTCCTAAACAACTTTCCAAAACTATAGTTTGCTACTATTAAATCTGTGGAGTGGTTAAAAAATGTGTTTTAATGACTTCAACCTAAGTGTATGTAAACTTCTGACTTCAACTGTATATAAAGAAGGTATGAGAAATCACAACACATAATGTAACCAAATGCTACAATTTACTTAACAATAATATCTCAAAATGTTAAATAAATATAAAGTTAATTAAGACTTTATTATTACAACTGTAACACAATAATACATATACAGAACAACCACTTTTAGTGTTTGAATCAATCATATCTCTCACTACACACTGTGTGAAATGTTTATTTTTGCCTTATTTTATTCAGTTGGCATGTATGAGTTGATAAAAGTTTGTTTTTACATTAAACAAAACTTAGCTCCGCGTTAAGCTCGTTGGTCAGCGCCATCTTGAAAATGCCGTCAAATTATGCTTCTCACACAGAACAGGGTTGATCGATCTACCCTGACTTATTGTCTTGAATGTACCATAAATAAGAAAATAATATGGCAGGACTGGATTTCATCCATCAGGAATTGACTTTATCCTATAAAGTGGGCGTTGGGCGTTACGTACCAGAATGGAGCCAAGTGATTGGAGGGAAGGGGTTGGAAAAGTAAAAGGGATTTGTGATGACAGCCAAACAGGAAAGTCATTTCAAAGGGGATTAAGACATTTTAATATAAAACTTTCCGAAAATCAAACGTCTTATTTTTGGGAAATATATAGGTGCTCAGATGGGTCATGCACAATAAAACCCAGGAACATAAATTAAGAAAGTAAATGGAGTCAATTTCGATTTCATGTTGACTTTGCACACTTTTCACTCTCTTAAACACACACAAACACACACATGACGAATACTGTCCTACTCTTTCAAGAGTTAACAAATGCTGTCTGTCACATCGATGCCCTGATAACCCAGCAGCTGCATTTCTCTTGAAATCTTGACAAAAATAGATATATACTGATTTCATTTTTCATTTTCAGTCCTAAGGATATGTGTGAGTCACACCATGGAGACCATAATCCTACTGCAATGACAGGAAACCATGAGCGAGTGTGATGTTGTCTGTCCTGCATTCCTGTTGTTCACATTCTGATCAGATATGAATTAATCAGTAGAGGAGAATTTAAAATAAGACTGAGTCAGAGAAAAGTGAGGAATTACACAAACTCACACACACAACTAAAGTAGAGAAGGGGGGTCGCACACATAATAAACACAATACAAAGTTGTCCAGAAAAACCACAAACGCCTCCAATGATTTTGGCAGGTGGTGAACACTTGAGCAAAGAATGAAACTCTCTAAGCAAGATTTTAAAATGTGGTTTTTCGTACTCGCATATATACACCCACCCTGATCTCATGAAAATGGCGTGACTGTAGTGACATTTTTGCAAACTGATATTACATGATTCCTTACATTTACACTTAAGTTCCGAGGTGAAATGTCCACTGTGTGGGGCTAAAAGCGAGTGACATTTTTTCCCAAACAGATGAGGTTTTAAATCAGGGAACCTATGGCTGGCGAGCCACAAGTGGCTCTTTGTTAAAAAATCAAGTGGCTCGCCGGGTCTCTCACCATTCACCAACACATTAACGTTTAAAACTTTCTAGAGAGACTTTTCCAACAGAAAGTGTGGGTGCGATTGCAAAGCTTGAAATCAATGACACTGTTTTGATTTTGTTTCTCCCGAATTTTACAGCCTACTCCTGGTGAACAAGGTTTGAAATTAACACCCGCCAAATGCAGATTTTGCTGATGTACCAAGTGACCTGAAAGACTCGTCGGAGAGATATATAACAAGAAATTAGACACAAAGATGCGCGTTTGACGAAACGTGATTATATTTTGAAGAACAGACAAAAGAAAAGGCGCCGATGCGTGTCTGATTTGATGTGCGCGCAGTGAGCTCTGAGTGCAATGAAAGCGCTTCTCCAATACATGAACATTCATAGAGTTTTGGGACTCGTTTCCCAATAACTATTGATCTTCGCTGTTAAGAACATTTTCTATGAGCGATTTTATGAACGTTCGTTTTTTTTTATGTGCAAACATGGTGTGATATAGGGAGACCCCTACCGTCCACCAAAAATGCGGCGGGGCATTCCGTCTGCAAGGGGCCGGAGGACTGCCTCCGATACGCCCAGGGAGGCACGGCTGTTGTCCATTAGAGGGTGGAGGAGTGGCCAAGGACCAAGCTATGGCGTATCGGAGAATCGGCGAGTACGTTTTTTTTCTCTCTCTCTCCCACTGCCACTCCATGTAGGCCTTTCCCTCTGTCTTTTTGGTTGAGTTTTATATTAAACTATTATTAATATTGTCACGCCGGTTCTCGCCTCCTCCTTTTCATTAATCCCTTTACATACTGATAATCTGGTAATTGATAATCTGCCATTTTACTTGTGATTTGAGAACACAAAAAAATCGTAATGGTCCTAAAACATTTATTTTCAATATGCAAAATATTATTTCTTATTTTTCCTATTTACTTGAGTAAAATTTCACACGGACACCTTTTTTGTGATATTTTAACTTTGTACAAACAGCCATATTGACACCTTTTACAATATGGTCTCTAATCACATACATGCATGCCCCAGATTTGCTGTGTAGTGCTGCTAAAGCATTAATAATGCAAAGCTGTTTGGAGGAGGTTTGTGTTTATTCTGCGCAGAGAAGAGTAGGATGCAGAGCAAAGTTTGGATAGAGAATCACTGATCAGGGTGATGCACGAGTGAGCTGAAGGCAAGATCCGTGTGGGACAGAAGCATTGACAGATCCTAGCAAGAACAATCAGATTATAGAAGAATGAAGCTCCTCTGAAGGATTGAAAGAGGAAACAGAGGGACACACAGACAGAAAGACAGGAAGCGGAGAAGGAGAATTCTGTGTTTTCAAGACGAGATCTCCCTTTCTTTCCCAAACCAGGCAATGCACACAATTCCAGAAAGTTACTCTGCTTCCGCTTGGCAAAGCAAGCTACTCGCATGAAAATCTTTGGGCAGGTTTACACCTGGTATTAAGATGCGTTTATGGTTATTTGATCAAAAGAGTAAATGCATCTTAATATCACGTGTAAGCGGGGCTTCTGTCCCCTGTACATATGATTGTCTTGTGGGCCGTCGTCAGTACCTCATCATGAACTCATCGTGGCCTCAGTTGGCTGTTTGATGACCGTCAGGTGACTGGCACTACTAAAAGTACAAGACCATACAGTATCTCACACAAGCATGGAGCAGAAGATAATGGATGACAGAATGAACAGAAAGGCATTGACAGTTATAAATGACAGACTCCAGTTTCTCTGTCTGGAGTTTGTTGATAGACGAGGATTATAGTGGACAGTGTTTGACAAACAGAGAGCAGGTATCTTCAGAGACTCACATAAATAATTAACTTAATCTCAAACGGCCTCTTCCTGTGAACCAACTGAAGGGTAAAGCTATGAAGTCTAGAAGGTGGAGATGTGTCCCACTTCTATACAGATTGTTTTCCAATTAAAAACACATTTAAAATAGATTTAGTGCCACTGAGCCATGCGATTCATATAAAAGATCTTTAAGTTACAGGACATGCTACCAATTAACATTCATAACCCATTCAAACGCATTGTTTGTTGTTTACACAAGATCACATACTCACGTAATTTTTTATGTATTTCCAGGAAAAGTTTACCTAAAAAAAAAAATTCTGTAATCATTTGTTCACCCTCATGTTGTTCCAAACCCGTTTGACTTTCTGTGTTATGTGGAACACAAAAGGAGATTTTTCAATGAGTATCTCGGTCTGTCTTTTCAATTCAATGGCATTTAATTCCTCAAACTTTTAAACGACCTAACACACAAGTTTAAACAGAAGAATGAATGTAAATGTAAGCGCAGAGTAGTTCTAGCGGGAAGACTAGCAGCTGTACATCATTGCTGTTTCAGTGCACTAACACGGCAACCTCCACCAACCCACCACCACCAGTTGAGTCCCGTCTTGCATGTGGGTAGGCTCCTCGTCCCTGCTTCTCCGGCAGGATATGAGGGTTCCGAGAACTACGGACCGCCAGACGGGGCCTACACCAAAGAGAGACATTGCTTTTCTGTTTTACATTCATCAAATAAATGTCATCTTCAATTTCACTAAGTCTGCGAGTCTTCCTGAATCCCTAATTTTGGCTAAATACCCTCCAAAAATGTGGCCCTATTCACTTCTATTTTAAGTGCATCACTGTAACCTCAATTTTTGCTTATTTTTTTAAGAAAAGGAGGGATGAGTGGAAATTTTATTTTGTGTAATCAGCATTATGCTACAAATGCTGTTGATTAAGATTAGCGTGTGTTGAACCCAGAATATTCCTTTAAAAAGAACCCAAAAGTATCATGAAATTAGTCCATGTGATTTTTTTCATATTCCAAGTTTTCTGAAGCCCTATGTTAGGTATTAGTGAGAAAAAACTAGAACTATGAAGCACGAGTCACATGGACAACTTTTATGATACTTTTGAGTCTTTTTTAGATTTAAAGTGAGGCGCTATTCACTGCCATTGTACTGAAATGATCATACGGATCATACGGGTTTGGAACAACATGAGAAGGAGTAAATTATGACAGAATTTTCATTTTTTAGTAAAATATTCATTTATAGTCACAGTTAAAGGCCATCTAACCATTTAAGCCATGGCCGTGTTCACAATATAGCACAACATCAGGTAGTCTAAGTGTGACTATCAAAGATTAATCTATGTAAGGAAAACAAGACCAATCACATTTCGTTTTGCAAATATATGTAAAAACAAAAATTATATTAAGATGACGTTATCACAGTCTGTAATATTTTGAATGCTGAATATATGTCATAAGGAGACTTTCAAACTTTTTAGAAATGTAATATTTGTAATATTTTTTTACTGTATGGCTTTAGAGCAAACTTACCAAAATGTCTGAGAAATATCAACACAGTGTTGCCATGTAAGCACTTAAATGAAACAATTTAATCTAAGGTAGATGTGTTAACTGTGTTACAAAATCAAGAGGTTAAACATTTTTAATTAATCTCACTTTGACAGCCCTAATTTATATATAGGCTACATTGTCTGTGGCAAGGAAGGCTTTCACCAGCCTTCAACATCCACCGTTTGCCAATGTTCCTGTCTCTCTCTATGACCTTGTCCTTTTCACTAAAACATTTCCTGACAAAAGCTTGCCAGATTCTCAGAGCCTGCAACTGATTTTTTCCCCTGCAAAAAATACAACTGAACCAGACTGATCTCACAGTAAAAGCAGAAACAGGATCTTGACTTTTCTATAGCTGAAATAGGTCAAAGCTTACCAAAATGCAAAACACTGCCCCCAGTGGCCAAAACGGTCAATGTTGTTGGGCATATGGGCATGTACGAGCTCCATTTTCTGGGTGAAATGTCCACAGAGTCGCCCCGAAAGCAAGTTGGGAACAAGTTGTTTTCAGCTGTACAGGCTGTAATACAGTGAAGGAATGGATATGAATAAACTGTACCCCCAACCCAAACTCCAATTCCTTACTTTCGGTGAACTACAAAAAGTCTGCACAATTCAGTTTGATTAAGATACTGAATGAAATCACAATTCATTGGATTTCGGAAAATTACTTTTAAATAATTTATTAAAAGAATCACTTCATAAGAGTCATTTTCGACTACAGTGGTTGCTCTTGTCTGTAGTGATTCACTAAATAAAATCAGTTCATAAGAGTCATTTGTGTGTGAATCGAAATACACACGATGGATGTTGTTGTTTTTCACCCGCAAGCACAAACTCATTTCAAAGACGTGTTTCCTTCCCATTATTTTGTGTCATATGATCTTTTTATCTCCCCGACATTCAATTCAGACTGCAAACGGACATTCACAACTCAGGAGAGTATGTTTTCTTTTGCCGTGGGGCTGTAGATGGGGGAGCACCACTGCTGGAAAATGGTGCATGAAACTGCCGTTTAACATGAAGCGAAAAGTAAATGCAGCTTCTTCTTTGTCGCGATGTTTTTGAACCTGTGCTTGAGTGCAGTCTGGTGCAGTCGCACTTTGGTCAGAGTGGAAGATATGCGATTCAAGCATTTACATGCCAGTATAAAGCAATTAAAATAGGAGTACTTCACATATATTGCTGTGATTATATTACTCTGATCATAAGCTTAATCGCAATATCATAAATGCAATATTCTGTTTACATGAGCTACAGTTTAATCACAGCATTGCCTTAATCGCATTATGAGGGTGCATGTAAATGTTTACAAAAATCACTTTAAAAGGAACCAAAGACTTGTGATGTGAATCAACTTGCTGTCATCCCCAAAGTTTCACAACCACACAATTGCAATTAATCACATGGTTTTATTTTGCAGCTAAGGCATTAATGAATGGATTTTGATTATTGTGAGATCTATCATCGCTGTCATTTCCAAGTACTCACCTATCCGTAATGTATAACTTTGGAATGAAAAACATTATGGAGCAAGGCTTATTACTAAGGGTTAAAGCGATGTCAACTCAAAAGCTTGTAATATGCAAAGCTTTGCTTAAAAATGGCAAGGGTTAAGCATAGGATGAAAATCCCAACATCATATCTTTGATTAGACTTGTTTAATACAGTCTTCATTTCCTAGGTCCTCTCATGCATTCGTCAAAGCGTGCCAACTGTTCATTCTCACACACTCCCTGTCATCACCTGCTGTCCACTCACACTTCACACAGCCATTAACCCACACCTCTGTGTGTCTAAGTCACCATTCACCACTGACCTACATCCAGAGGTTAACCAAAAGAAAATCCACTCTGAGTTCTTTTCCGTGTCATAAAATTCTGCTTCAGGGAGGATCTCTGGCGATCCCCGAGAAAATGTATATGGACACACACTGGCAGTACGCCATGGGACACCAACACTAAAATTGAACTACATTCACCATAGGGCACACATGCTGACCTGCAGGTTAACAGAATTTTAACAGTGACAAACACGTACATGCATAAAAAACTAAACCGTGTCCGTGAGTAAGCAGAACGAGAGATGGTGACAGAGGCAAAAAGTGGATAAAAATATAGTGAGGAAGAAAAGAGGGGGATGAAAAGAGTGAGACCATAAAAAAGTATAGTACACAAAATAGTAACGATTCAACATTGTGGAGACTCTATTCAAAATGAAGAAACAGATTTGGAAGGAGGGACACAAAAATATTTGGGCAGGATAGAGACAGTAAGACCGAAAATTAGGAAGTAATGAGAGAGAGGTACAGAAGAAGGGTTGTTATTAGGATAGTGGAACGGTGAAATGTCACAAAACCTGATAAGAACTAAATTTAGGGTGAAAGTAATAAGAAATTAAAGAAAGAGAAACCACGTTGGGCAAGCATCCTCAGAGACTATTTCTGGTCCCATGGGAACCAGGAAGCAATCACATTCATAAACAAAGCTGAGCGCTTTTCAGAGGATGCATCTTCGCTCTTAAAGGGTAACTAAACCCCTGCTCAGAGTCTGACTCCACCCACTAGCAATATTTGAAAAATGCTGTGGGCAGACACCAGCGGGGATAGAGGGGACGAAACGAGGGCTGGGCTGAGCGGGGGGGCGTGCACCTGAGACCCGTAGTGACGGATTAATTGACAGCTGCTGTCAGACTCTAAAATGGAGAGTGACTGGAGTGGTAATTTTCTCCAGGAGTATTACTATTATGTTATTATTATTCCTCACACGGTCGCAAGACGACATGTACATGAATCTGATGAGTTTTATCGAGTTGATGTCAATAGCGCACGCTCTGTAGGCATATTCATATTTTGCCGCTATGTGAAAAAATCCAGCAAATGCGCCGGCGCGTTTGTCTACCCCAGAGGATTAACTTTAGCCTAACCATAAATTGTGATTCAAATATATATGATCACTCACCTCAAGACGCCGCTGCGGTGGTGCAGTCCATGCAGGAGGAGCAGCGTTTGGCACTGCGTCGCTTTTCAGCGCGAGCTGTTTGGAGAAGACCATTTCCACCTCCATTGCGTTGGAGAAGCAATCCCGCGTAAAATGCAGTTTGCACACTCCTACAGCTCTAGGTGGGAACTCGCGGTCTTCCAGGCCAAGGACATGCAACCACTGGCGCTTAATTTCCAAGTCTGCTGGAAAGCTATACAGTCCAGCAGTGCTGTTGCAACCAGCAACACTACACCTACGTACCATCCTGACCACTGTACTAAATACAGATAATCTACGCTAACTTGAAGCTATCCTAACTGACGCAATAATATGCTACTAACTAACTATGCTTCTAACAATACTACACTAACAAATATGCTAATTAACTACCTAGACTACACTAAATAATCTAAATAACTATATAAATGCTATGCTAAATAGATGCTAAAATACTCCATCCTGATCGTTTTCAATACTCGCAATTCCAACTCCTGACTTGCTACAGTGGTTTTGACGAAACGAGATGGTTTTTATACTGCCATGGGCGTGGTAGCTCGTACCAAGGGCGTGGTGAGCTGGAACCTGCTTACGTCAGCTGTCACCGCTTACGTCACGAGTACCGCAAACAGCCAATAGGAAAATTCAACTGCAGTAGCCACCGTTCAACCTGAAGAGGGCAGCACTCAGACGTTTTTACACCATATATTGTAGAATTAAAACACTTTATACACAAATGTCAAAAAAATTACTTGAATCAATGACCAGTACTAATAAAGCCCCATTCTTACAGATCATTAACTAAAAAAAGTTGGTTTAGGGTTTAGTTACCCTTTAAATTAAATTTGTACTCCACTGACGGTTAGGTTTAGGGTTGGGGTTTGGGTTAGGGGGTAGATTTAATAAAATATTAATTCCTGTTGACTGGATTAAATCATGTACATCTAAAAATACAGCTCGCTTTACGCTATAGGTGCCTCTATGTGTGTAACACCTGAGACTTTTGTGTTAGTGGCCACCAGAGGTCACTAGACGTTTTAGCGACTCTTAGTTTGAAGTTCGGTGTATTTCTTGTCCTGTCATGTGACATCCTGTTTCCCATGTGTCTTGTTCTCATTGGATTATTAACTTGTTAACTGGTTATCAGTTCTGTTCTGTTATTGGTTCCTGTTTAGTAGTCTTGTTATCAATCTTGTTATTAGTTTAGTGTTGTCATTGGTTGTCTTTGTCATGTGTTTCCCTTGTCAGTGTATTTTAGCCCTCTTGTTTGCATTAGTTCCTTGTTCAGTATTGTTGGTTGTAACTCTGTTTCCATGTTCTGTCTATCCAGTTCCTAGTTAAGTCTAAGTTTATAGTTCAACAACACTTCCAGCTTTGGCCACTGGGGACAGTCATGTAAATTTAAGTAAGCACAGACCAATATTAGTTGAAGAACTTTCAAACTATAGACTGCTTTGGAACGTGAAAGTAAACGTTTGCACCGGCTAATGGGCGATCACAGCAAATATTATTTTCATTTACCCATTTGCTCCAAGACCAAAAGGAAAAAAATCCACTATTACATTTGAATGACTTTCCAGAAGTGGAAAAAAATAGAGCTGTGGATTAGGATGCCAAATTTACGGTCACTCTCTCAGCAGCTGTAATCAAAACCCCCTCGCAGCTGTGGTCATTCGTTTCTTAGAACTAATTCCAGGGTAATATAACACAAAGCATAATGTTATAAATTCACACTAATTATTTAAAAAATGTATAATATAAAACTTTTGCAAGATTTATGCTGCCAAATATGGCAAATCTCATCATCACAGTCTGTGAAAAAGGTCTATTGAATCTGAATCCACAGTGAGATCAGTCTGAAAGAAAACCAATTTTAGTTCGCTCTAATTTTAAATGAGAATCATTAAATCCTGGACATTCATTAAGAAGCTATAGGCCTATTCTCTCCCTTTATTCTTACTAAAATAGGAGGAAGGTTAAGTCACCACACACAATAAAAAGCAGTCCCTTAATTCACTTACGCACTCATTACTCAAGTTGATTATTTGCTGGTCCTTGAAGCAAAATATAATTTTCGGAAATGTGACCTGGATATGTTTCGTGAGATTCACCCAGTACATGTAAAACATTTTAACACTCAAAGTCACGATCACAGACAGTTAACAGCCAATATAGCAGAGAAAGCAAGTGGGAGGAGGAGAGAAAGTGAAGTCTCTCTCACTCTGGGGTTTTGCTGCCCTTAATTAACTGAGCTGGCATTCTCTCTCGCACCATGAAGGTGGGTTTTTACTCTGCTGCCAGCGATGAGGGCCTCACAACAATATTAAACTCAGTGCACCCACATGACTTAAAGTAATAAAGACTTAAAAGGTCAGTCAACATTGTCTAACAGAGACTGCAGTGGAAACGTGCGGATGACATTCATTTTCAAAGTCAGATGAGTCCGTGATGAGATAAAAAGAAGGACAGAGAGAAAGATGTAGACACTCAGAAAAACATCATTAGGTTTCGTCCAGCCACAGATGCTTATAATGGACATAAAGAAATGTTCCGGGTGAATTAGTGTTCACACTTAATTCACATGGATTAAACACAAATCTGAGAATTAACAGACTAACATTTTAGAAAACAGAAAGTGGGGGGCCTGGGTAGCTCAGCAAGTAAAGACGCTGACTACCAATCCATGGTGTGCTGAGTGACTTCCTAAGCAACCAAACTGGCCTGGTTGCTAGGTAAGGTAGAGTCACATAGTGTAACCTCCTCGTGCACTGGTCTAAAAAAACTACATAAAATAAATGTCTCTATAAATATAGTATTTTTTATGAAAACCTAGTGCTATTGTCCATTTCAGTGTACATTGTGTTTAGCAGCATGGCTTTCATGATAAATCGCTCAAATTTACAAAATGACATATCGGATGAATTACAGACTCTAATCTTTTGACTCAAACAGGTTTCAATGTAAAAACTTAATGAGGTTTCTAACCAGATGTAGTTTTGTTGTTGTTTCTCCCAAAGACAAACTCTGCTGTGACATGTTGTTTTGTCACATGACTCTGTATGTCGAAAGTTTAACCCTTCACTGACAGCACAGTGTGTCTTGAACTGATACCAAACTGATAACCAAAATACTCATGGACACATGGTCGTATGAGGTTAATGTTATTGGCACATTACTAAGTTGCTAAGATGTTCTGGTTGGTTCCTATGACATTGCTAGTTGTTTGTTCAGGTGTTCTGGGTTGTCGCTTGGAGGATACTTATTGGCCCAAGCCAAAAAAAGCATATTTAATAATCCACCAGGTGAAAATTTAAGTCTGAATGCTTAGAAATATAAAAGCATACTACTTCTCACCAATATACATGATTTGAGGTGTCATTCATGTCTGCAGCAAAAATGTTAACTCCATATATATATATATATATATATATATATATGGACAAAAGTATTGGGCCACACCTCTTAATCACTGAATTCAGGTGTTTCATTCAGTCCCATTGCAACAGTTGTATAAAATCAAGCACCTAACCATACAGTCTGCCTTTACAAACATTTGTGAAAGAATGGGTCATTCTAAAGAGCTCACTGAATTCGAGCATGTTACTGTAATAGGATGCCACCATTGCAACAAGTCAGTTCGTGAAATGTCTTCCCTCCAATATATTCCACGATCAACTGTAAGTGGTATTATTGCAAAGAGGAAACATTTAGAAACCACAGCAACTCAGCCACGAAGTGGCAAACCACGTAAAGGTACAGAGCGGGGTCGCCGATTGCTGAGGCGCATAGTGCGTAAAAGTTGCCAACTTTGCTGACTCAATAACTGCAGAGTTCCAAACCTTCTTTAGCATTGTTATTGTTGACATCAGCACAATAACTGTGTGCCGGGAGCTTCATGGCATGGATTTCCATGGTCGAGCAGCTGTATACAAGCCTTACATCACCAAGCACACTGCCAAGCGTAGGATGGAGTGGTGTAAAGCATGCCGCCACTGGACTCTGGAGCAGTGGAAACGTGTTCTGTGGGGTGATGAATCATCTGGAAGTCTGATGGACGAGTCTGGGTTTGGCGAATGCCAGGAGATCTTTTCTTGCCTGACTGCATTGTGCCAACTGTAATGTTTGGTGGAGGAGGGATAACACTATGGGTTTTTTTTTCTGGGGTTGGCCTCTTGACCCAGACCCCTTAGTTCCACTGAAGGGAAAAGTTAATGCCTCAGCTTACCAAGACATTTTAGAAGATTCTATGCTTCCAACTTTGTGGAAACAGTTTGGGGAAAGCCGTTTTCTGTTCCAGCATGACTGTGCCCCAGAGCATAAAGCAAGGTCCACAAAGGCATGGTTGGAAGAGTTTGGTGTTAAAGAACTTGACTGGCCTGCACAGAGCCCTGACCTCAACCCTATCGAACCCCTTTGGGATGAACTAGAAGGGAGATTGCGAGCCAGGCTCTCTCGTCCAACATCAGTGTCTGACCTTACAAATGCGCTTCTGGAAGAATGGGCAAAAAAAAAAAAAACACTCCAAAATCTTATAGAAAAAAAAGCCTTCTCCAACAACCTGGAGTTAAGTGCCTTGCTCAAGGACACAATGGTGGCGGCTCTGGGAATTGAACCAGCAACCTTCTGATTAACAGTTATGTGCTTTAGCCCACTACACCACCACCATAGTGACATTTTTGAGTTACTAACGAAGGCTTGAATGCATCATTTGGTTTGAACCGGCAAAGACAGATTCTGATCCATCACATTAGAAAGTAGTTCCATGCACAAATGCTGTACATTTTTTTCCTAATTTTTTAAAATGTACTTGTTCATTGAACTGTTGTATATAAGCAATATCACACGAGCAAGAGTGCGATATGGCCCTACATCAGCACTGCTGTGATTCGGCCGCAGGCCGAGTGCTGTAGGTAATCACAGCAGTGCTGATTTAGGGCCATATAGCACAAATATATGATATTATATTAGACAAAACTGGAATTTTGTATTATTATTTTTTTAAAGAAAATGTGAGTAATGTAAGGGGTGCAAAACTGGCTACTATGTTGTCAGGGTGATGCTATGTGTTTAGCTAAAGTGTTCTGAGAGGTTGTTAGCACATTGCTAAGTTGCATTCAATGTTCTGCTTGGTTCCTAAGGTGTTGCTAGGTGGTTGTTGAGCTGTTTTGGGTTGTTGCAAGGTGGTTGCTTACTGACCAAAGTCCAAAGAGTTTACTTTATCATCCGCCATGTGAAAATGTTTAAACTGTTTTCTAAGAAAAGTATTAGCACAGCTCTTCTAAACAAGATCTCTTCACAACATGAGTTGTCATTATTGACCATAGAACAAATGTGCTGGACAGATGATATGACACATTTTAATACTTTGGGTTATGGACTCTTTTCAAAATCTGAAAAGAATCTTCAGAGTTAATCTCAACACAAACTTTGTATTCCCAGAAGCAACTTTTATCACTTTAAAATGCAAATAATACACCAGATCAGAGACATAATTCCTTTTTCCCACTTTTTGCATGTCATAATGTTCTAGAGGCTCGATATGTTCTCTCAGTGTGACAAACCGAGACAAGTGTTTCTCTCTCACGTCACATTTAATTGAGATCATAAGTACTTTTCACAAACTGATAGTAAGTGCAGTAAATGTGGCTGATATAACAGCATAAAAAGCAATGAGAGTCAAACTAGAGAGAAATTACTGCACATTGATGCAAACACGACCTTACGGCAAATACAGTAAATGTAGAAAAATCAAGATCGACCAGATCAGCGTAAATAACACAAGCATGTGATGTAGTAAAACTCCTTGATAAATGTTACTAAAGATTTTGTTTCTGGTAGCATTTATCCTGCTTGATATAATTTAATAGAGTGTTTGAGTTTGTGTTCATTGCTTCCACCCAGCTTGAAGTTCTTACCATAAACCCCTTGCGCTTGTGTGTACCGGTGGAGGACCGAAAATAATAAAATCCAGAAAAGCTCCATCTTCAGGTGCGATCCCTCATTACCTGCGGGAAAACCACAAAGCGCATCATGACAACCAGCTTTGAGACACCACAGCATGAGGTCAGAATTGAAATGAGTGCCCCTAGCAGGAAATCATGCCATTATCATCATGAAAACCATCATAATAAGAGATTAAAGAAGCATAACGAAATTTTATTCACTGATTCAATCATTTTTATCCCTGTATTGTTTAAGCGCATGCATTTATGGGGGTTATAAAGACAATTCATTTCCAGAACCATGGATTATCTGCAGATTACAGGAGCTGTGTTGCTGTTTGATGGGATTGAATGCAGAGGTTATTTCTGAAATTGCTGGGCAGTTAAGGACGATCAGATACATGATTTAATAAACCTGGCCCGACTTGGTCATGAAAACAGAAATGCACAAGTATTCAACTGAAGGCTAGCAATTTTATGGCTATTTACACTCATTTGTCCAAGAAATATCACTGAATTAATTCACTTTTTAATAACTTTGTGCACCGACTAGTTTTGATATGCTGGGTTACCTGAAAAACATAGCAGAACCCCATACAGAAGTCTGATATGGATATATATGAATATCATCACAAAGTAAATTTAATGTATTTAAACATATTAAAATTCCATTAGTATTTCATTTTTGTTGTATTTTGAAATATGTGTCCCATATACATTCACTGAGCACTTTATTAGGTACACTATGGTCCTAATAAAGTGCCTGGTTGTGGTCTTCTGCTGTTGTGGCCCATTCGCCTCAAGGTTTGGCGTGTTGTATATTCTGAGATGCTATTCTGTTCACTACAATTGTACAGAGTGGTTGTCTGAGTTACTATAGCCTTTCTGTCATCTCGAACCAGTCTGGCCATTCTCTGTTGACCTCTCTCATCAACAAGCCATCTGCAAAACTGCAGCTCACTGGATGTTTTTTTATTTTTGGCTCCATTCTGAGTAAAATCTCAGAAGTTCAGCAGTTATAAAAATACTCAACCCAGCACACCTGGCACCAACAATCATGCTATGGTCTAAATTACTGAGATCACATTTTTTTCCCCATTCTGATGGTTGATGTGATCATTAACTGAAGCTCCTGACCTGTATCTGCATGATTGTATGCATTGTACTGCTGCCACACTGATAAAATTATCGCATGAATAAGTAGGTGTACAGGTGTTCCTAATTAAGTGCTCAGTGAGTGTATGTACAAGTAGTATGTGACTTTTTATATCAGTGAAATACAAATATAAATATGAACATACTATATTTCATATATGTGCTTTATAGCTAAATATGAAATTTCAGCGTAAATTGTATATAAGCATTTGCCCAAGAGCCTGGTATTACTCGTAAATCCATTAAATGCAATTTCAACAGACTCTTTTGGTCCCCATTGATCAGAGATAAAAAAATGCATCACAACAATCATCAATATTGATGCATTTTTATAATTTATATCCGAAGTAAAAAACTAAAAGTGTTAAGGTAAAACTTCAACAACATTCCTCAGGCTTTGCATATCCTATATTCTTAATTAACATATATTTCACAAGAAATGCATGACCTGCATTAGTTTTCACTCTTAAATAAATAATAATAATATAAAAACGTTTATATACGCCTGTATTGCATATAATAATTGCTGTAACTGCACAGTCCTCTATAATGATCCACATCGCATGCATTCACTTAACCTGTGTTTTGTCTTGGGACACTTTTGTTTATAACTATGTAGTTACGCATTAGCATGTGTTATCAAAGCATTAATAAATGATTTTGCTCAACAATATAACATGCATCATTTCTATGCTTGGCAGTTCGCACATTTTGTTATGCTAGGGAGACAATATTTTGGGGGGTTTAAGCTCCAATTCAGCACCTTTGAACGTGACAGCACCTGTAATGATACACATCAGTTCTACTCGACAACGAGCGATCGACATGCTGGTTTGGGAAACAGGCGTTGTTACAACATCGTAAAATTACGCACGACGCAAGTTTAGACGATTGTAAGAGCGAGATTTGCAACGTTATCGGCACACTAGGGCTGGATATGTTTCATTTGTACAACGAGTGAACTGTTTATTAACTAATACGCTACACCAATACTAAGACATGCGTGGCATAGGTATTAACGGAAACACTTTTGCGCGCAATCCCAAACATTGCATTTGTGAACATGCCATTAGTGTTAGTGAAAGTGGAGTTGGAGTTGGAGAAGGAGGTTCGCATTGATCTATATACCCTGATATCACACAATTGCTTAAATTTGTGGGTTGTGTAGCGTGGTGGTTCAAGATCTGTGCTGGTTACCAAAAGGTTCAAACTCTGCACTGGACAATGTACCACCACAAACACTTAATCTCAGATTACTCCAGGACTGAACCTGTCATCGTAAGTGCATTGGGAATTGTTTTGGATAAAGGTATCAGCAAAATAGCACATTGGTGAAATAATGTAAGTTGTAACACAGGATTGAGAAAACTGTTGGGGGGAAAACGGCTTTTACGCAAAGTTCAAACTCATGAGTCTACTTGCTCTTGGTTCATTTGTAATGTTTATCTATGTATGTGTTTAAACGCACATTTGAACTCATTTGATCAAGAGAGTAAAAGTTCTTTCCCATGTCTGTATAGCCTATAGGGATCTTTGGGTGTGGACATTTTGCGGATCCTTCGGGTAAAAGAGCGTTCAGATTTACACACTTTCCAACTCAAACCCTCTATCATAAATAGCTGGTATAAAGTACAGCCTACCTTTATCTATGCGAGCTCAGTCTCCTCGCAGTTAGTTCGACGAAACGCTGGTCAAAATCCTTAATTCCAGTTCAAAAGAACGTGCAGGTTTGACTTTCACAAGAAGGATGAAGTTCCTGGTGTTTAGTTTGTTCCTATGCGCGTCTAGCAGGAGCGCACTGGTGTCCCTCCATCCAGAAAATAAACAAGATATTCCAACACATTCCTCCAGGTAAGCTTAACTGATGTTAAACTCTTGCAAAAGCCAGCACACATCCACGCAAAGGCGCATTTGTGGAAAACCAACAGTCCGCGATTATATGGTATGATCTCTCAGGTCAGTGTGACTGATTTGAACTCTTCACCACTGATGTTCTCCGATCAGATGCGCGTTCATCGGGAGCGCTCTCCAGAGTGACAGACGGATGGAGAGGTTGCGCGTCTTTGTGCGCGTCAGAGTATAGATGGGCGCAGCGATGTTTCTGCCCATCTAGTGATGGTCGGATATCTAGAGTCTATAGTCCGTGCCGAGGGGCGAATGGAAGGCAGATATACTCGTCTGATCTCTGGACAGCTTTTTGGAGAGTCTCTGCGTAAAAGCTCCACCAGGTCTGGTCTCAGTAATGAGTGGTTTATAAAAGGGACCGGGCGTAAACTGTATCAACTCTCCGCATTTTCCAACAGTATTTTGGTGGACTCTCTAGCCAATTAAAGCTCCACTGCTGAAAACGGAGGACTCGCCCAGGATCCCGGTGGACCAATTAAATAAGTAAGAAAAAAAAATCACAATGACTCTGCCACCCCTCCTCTATATTCCTCTCTCTCTCCTCCTCCTCCTCCTACTCTCTCTCTTTCTACTTCATCTCCCCTTCCATCAGTTTCTCACACTGCCTGTCGTCACTGATGGTGCGGACACTTTTGCGAACTACTAAGTGCGCTACTCCTGGTGGCCAATAAGCGGCGTGTTTGAGCTTATTATAATTCTAGAGAGCGCCCTTGCCCTTATAGACGATGAAGAAAAACAAATCTTGCATGAGGTCATAAATCCAAGGGATGAGTAATAGATAAATATACTATTTCAAAACATAAAATATCCAATATCAAGTGGGGATGTTTGTGTTTGGGGGTAGATTTCATGATTTCCATGCCAAGATAACATGTTCCACTACATGTTCAGATCACATTTAATGGTAAAATAATTATATATATATTGCATAGATAAAACAGCACCTATTTATGTCCCAAAAGATTTAGTTCATTGTGACATAATTTCCATGACACTTCCCCCATCCCATACATTTTCATTACTGTAATGAATTTATACAATTACTTTTATGTTTTCTTGTAATTACAGTCATTCTAAATGGTGATTTTCATTACAGTAGCTAATGTGTATTTTTTTACTGTATATAAAATACTATAGTATAATGACTTTAATTTTAATAAGGATAAAGACATGTGCATGATGCATAAATATTCGCATAATAGCAATAAAATATATATGGGGAAAAGGAATATTCCGGGTTCATTACAAGTTAAGCTCAATCATCTGCATTTGTGGCATAATGTTGATTACCACAAATATTTATTTTGACCAGCAAAATTCTGGGTTCCAGTGAGGCACTTACAAAGGATGTGAATGGGGCAATTTGTACATGTTAAAATATTCACTATTTCAAAAGTATAGTCACTATACATAAACCATATGCGTTTTAGCATAATATTAGTGTGATAAAATTTCTTACCATCCTTTTCTGTGTAAAGTTATAGCCAATTGTACAACTTTATTGCCATGACAATGTAATTTCAACAAACCATAAACCCCTAAAATGACTGTCAAAATGACAATTTAAACAACTTCACAGCTCAAATAATACATGAGGTTTAACAGAAGAATTAATGAAAGTGCTTTTATAAAATTATAACCTTTCACATCTCTGCTTTTGAACCTTCCAGAAATCGGCCCCATTCACTTCCATTGTAAGTGCCTCACTGTAATCTCCATTTGTGCTTTTTTAAAAGAAAAGGATGAACGTGTCAAAATAATTTGTTGTGGTATGCAACATTATGCCACAAATTCTGTCACTTGAGCTTAACTTGTATTGAACCCAGAATATTCCTTTAATTGCCCTGAAAATAATGTCACAATTCAAAAATATGTAACCCTCTTATTGCGTTCAGAATCTGCATACATCTTATGCATTTGCTGGTCAATTTTGTCCCAGTGGAATTCAAGCTTATAAATCATTCATAACCCAATGTTCATACATGTAAAATGATTTATATTTTTGCCATGTTAACTGACAAATTAAAAATTTATTAATAAATAAGCAAGTAAAATTGTCCTAATCTTCATAATATCACATGTAAAGCCAAAATAGATGCCCTGGTCAAAATTGACACAATTGTGTCTTATGATGTAAAAATGTTTTAGATGGATATATCTCTTAAATTATTTGATTAAAGAATCTGAAAAAAAAAATAAAAAACTACCACCGCTGGAGTCACAAGTTCGAATCCAGGGTGTGCTGAGTGACTCCAGCCAGGTCTCCTAAGCAACCAAATTGGCCTGGTTGCTAGGGAGGGTAGTCACATGTGGTAACCTCCTTGTGGTGGCTATAATGTGTGATTCTCGCTCTTGGTGGGCGCATGGTGAGTTGTGCGTGGATGCAGAAAATAGCGTGAAGCCTCCACACACGCTATGTCTCTGAGGTAACGCACTCAACAAGCCAAGTGATAAGATGCGCGGATTGACGTCTCAGACACCGAGGCAACTGAGATTCGTCCTCCGCCATTGGGATTGAGGCGAATCACTACACCACGATGAGCACATTAGTAATTGGGCATGACAAAAAAAAAAAAAGAATCTGAAAAATAATATGATGTGTATTTTGATAGTCTTGACAAACTCACAAAGATTGGTTCACATACTAAACATTATCTGGCACTTAAATATTATTATCTCCCTCTCCAGGGTTAAAAATGACCTGAACACAATAGCAGGGTAAAGCTATTTAAAAAAAAAATGTGTTTCAAGTATAAATTGTGCCTTAAAGAGATTTTTCACCAAAAAATTATAATTTTGAATAATTTACTCACCCTCATTCCATGTCAAACTCGCATGTCTTTCTTAGATTTGATGAACACAAATTAAGATATTTTGAAGTATGATATGTTTTTGTCTATACAGTGTACGTCAAAGGGGTATATTTTAAAACTATCCCAAAAAAATTAACCTGCCACTCCGTTATTTTAATAAATGATATATAAAATAGCTCAACTGGTTGTAAAAACCACAAACCTGGCAACTCTATGTCTGGTAGTACATATGCATCAAGAAAGTGTTTAAATGAGCTTCCCTCATGAACGTGCCGAGGAGGATGCAGATGTCTGTTTCTGACCCAAAGTGATCAAATCACTTCAGAAGACATAAATTAAACCAGTCGAGTCGTATGGATTACTTTTATACTGACCCTAAGTCATTTTTGGAGCTTGAAAGTTTTGGACCTCTTTGACTTGTATTGTATGAACAAAATTACATCACACATAATTCTTAATATCTTTGTTTGAGATGGCATGAGGGTAAGTAAATGATGAGAGAATCATCATCTTAAGGTGATCTGTTCCTAAACAGAACTATAAAAAAAATAATGGTTGAAGAAAAGGCACCCAGGTAAATCCCATCCCAATTTGGGAGACAGCCAGCAGCCTTGGCACAGATTGTGAAGAGGACATCATAGTTTTAGTTCATCACAGTAAATGTGTGTGAGAGGCTGGCAGGGCCGGACTGGTGGCTAAGATGCCCGCTGTTCCCCTCATGTGCGTATTCCCTTGCCTAGGGCCAGTGTGTGGCACATGAAAAAAGTATGAGAGCTCACTGGATCGCAGTGTAATACTCTGGCCAAATGAGTGTGTGAGCTAGGGGAATGCTGTCAGCAAGCATGTGTCAATATGGGAGTATGTCAGTGTAAAGGGGTATAAAGGAAAGAGAACCGGCTTGGCAATATAAATAATAGTTTAATAATAAACTGAACCAAAAACACACAAACATTAACACAGAGCAGCCGCCTGTATTTCTCTCTCTCTCTCGAACTGTTGTCACTGTCCGCCTTTATCCCTCGGCCCCCATCAGGCTGATTGGGGACTGGGCGTGCTTTGTTCCAGCCCGGCCCCACCCTCATCTGCTCTACACTCCTCCCGGCATTGCCTCAGGCAGGGAAGCCCCCGGCATGACGTATCCCCTTTCTCGACCTGGGAGGAGACAGGAGGGTAAAAACAACAACAAAAACTAAATAGGCGAGGGAAAGGCCAACACGGAGCGAAAGAGAGAGCGAGAGAGAGAGAGAAAAAACTCACTCACCGGTTCTCTTGATGCACCGTTGCGTGGTCCCCGATCACTCCTCCAACCTCTCAGGCAGACGGCAGACGCTCCTCCCCGGGCGGACCAGAATAAGACTGACTTCCAGTGGACAGAACGCCCCTCCGCATTCTCGGTGACCCGTGGGGACAATACTCCACCCATGGCAGTAGCCCTAACGCTCCAGGCGGTCGGGGAGTCGCTTCCCTCCTCCCCTCACGGACGGCGGTCTTCTCGACCCCTCCGTGCTTCTGAGGGATGGCAAGGCACTCCTCCGCCCCTGGCAGAGGCTCCTTCGATCCAGGCGGTCGGGGAGTCCAGTCCCCACTCGCCTCCCGGACAGCTACTCAGTCCCCCGGCGAATGGCAGCGGCACTCCCCTGGGTGGATGGCAGTGTTTCGGCACCAGTGTAAAGGGGTATAAGGGAAAGGAGGAGGCGATAACCGGCTTGGCAATATAAATAGTTTAATAATAAACTGAACCAAAAATACACTGAGCAACTGCCTGTAATTCTCTCTCTCTCGAACCGTCTTCACCGGCCGCCTTTATACATTGCGCGCCCCATCAGGTTGATTGGGGTCCGGTTGTGTGTTGTTCCAGCCCGGCCCCACCCTCCTTCGCTCTACAGTCAGCTCTCCCAAAATCCTCTTGAGGCAGTCACAAACGAGTGTGCTTCTCTTAGTGCATACTGCATATTGAACAAATATCCTGAATGAGACATTAATTAATGGGATGGTTTCCATACTATTTGTAGCACCAATGCAGAGAAATCAAACATAACGGTCTTTATTGAAAACAAAGTGAAGAGTTGCAGTAATGAGACAATAATCCAGATCAGGCTGCAGCAGGGAGAGCAAACGGAAATGACTGACTGAAGAAAGGTGTGAGATGATGTGTGGAGGATTGATGGCGTGGATGTGGAGACACCCGGGTGGAGAATGGCAGCGATGAGACAAACAGGTGAAAAGGTGAGTATAATCCACAGGATAGAGAATAAAAGCCCAGAAAGAAATGTAATCCACCAACTGGTAAATCCACACAGGGGAAGAGAGCACTAACAAGACTGACAGAGAGGCGAAACAAATATGAGAAACTCACACAAGAATCTGGTGACCAACACAGAAGAGGGAGAATATATAGGCAGCAGTAATGGGAAACAGGTGGGAGTGATTACCTTGTGAGCAGCGGGAATGAGCGTTGCCAAGGGAATGTTGATCACGCCGGCCACGCGGCAAGGCAAACGCACACGTGGAGAACGAAAACACACAGACACACAGAAACAAACAAACAAAAAAAAAAAAACAGATAGACCCTGAAGCCTAGAGACTGAGGCCGTGACATTTAAGGAATGCTCACTGAGGTATTTTGGTGCTCCTTTAAACCGCTTTTTTTAAAGGAATAAGTCACACAAAAATAAAAATCTGTCACCCTCATGTAGTTACAAAGCTTTATGACTTACTTTCTGCCATGGGACACAAAAGGAGATGTTTTGCTGAATATCCAAGTTTCTCTTTTCTATAAAACATAAAGTAGACAATGTTCAAGCTCCAAAAAGTACAAATAAAGCACTATAAAAAGTAGTCCTTAATAGTACATTCGCAAGTCGCTATAAACCCACTGAGCACATTATTACAAACACTATGGTCCAAATAAAGTGCCCGAGATGGTCTTCTGCTTTTGTAACCCATCCACCTCAAGTTTTGACGTGTTGTGAATTTTCAGATGCTATATTTTACAGAGAGGTTAACAGAGATACCGGTTTACAGAGTTACCAGTTTCGGTCAGCTTGAACCAATCTGTCCGTTCTCCATTGACCTCTCTCATCAACAAGGCATTTCCTTCCGCAGAACTGCTGCTCACTGGATGTTTTTGGTTTTTGGTAACATTCTGAGTTAACTCTAGAGACTGTTTTGTGTGAAAATGTCACGGTTGAAATCATTAAAATCACATGTTTTCCCAATTCTGATGGTTGATGTGATCATTAACTGAAGCTCTTGTCCCGTATCTGAATGATTTTATGCCATGCACTGCTGCCACACGATTGGCTGATTAGATAATCACATGAATAGGTGGGTGTACATGCGTTCCTAGTAAAGTGCTCAGTGAGTGTATAGTCACTATATTCAGTGTCTTCTGAAGCCATACAATACCTTTGTGTAAGGAACAGCCCCAAATTTAAGTTAGTCACAAAAAATGTACCCTCCGCCATAGATCTCAAATGTAATTCAGACACTTTCCATGTCATAATTGGTTATGAGACACATGACAACCAATTACATTTGGTGTCATAAACAACAAGGTAAGCATGATGTGTCTTGACATGCCATATTTGATCATACGCAAATGTCTAATTTCAGGTCTGGTCAGAGTTCTGATTAGGTCTGTTCCTCCTCTCTCATATATATGTATAAGACTCCAACTGAAGCATGTCAGCCGACTCCACGGGGGCCATTATTCAGAGGGGTAATTGGCAGAGCGGAGCACGGAGATGCCCTTGGGAGCCAACAATTCATAACCCCCCTCAAAGCCAATATCCGATACCAGAAAATACGCTGAGACAAGAGATGGTTTGTGAGAAGACAGAGAGAGAGAGATGGACTGCTTCATCACAGAGCAAAGTAATGGGTGAGTATTGATTGCTCTCAGCCGAGACTCCAATTTCATGTTTAAAACAACACTGATCCTCATTAGGCGGGGAGAGGGGGGGGGTACGGAGACACAAACACTTAGCTATCAGTTCCAAGGACACACAAGTGCAAGGAGAAAGAAGAAAAATGAGTGGGTAAAAAAAAGAAGAAAGAAGCAAATGAGGACAGGAATGGACAGGAGTTTCACTCCTTAAAGAGGTCTTATCATGAAGAACCAAATTTTTTTGAGATAACTGTGTTAATTACACTATAAAAACATAGTGCAACATTTAGACCTCAAAAATTCCTTCCTGTGACAAAGGAACATTTATTATGTTAGCTTGATAGGGTTAACATACTGTTATTCTACAGAATTGGTTTAGTGCAGGCCAATTAGTCTGGCAACACAAGGGCTAAATGCGGCCGTTTTAAATTTTCTGTGTCCACCAAACTTGGCACAGACCTTCAGACAATTCTGACTCGTGTTATGTCTTTTCTATCTGAACAAACTTACGGTTTCCTTTAATGGATAATCTCAAAAATTAATTATGATACATCCCGAATGTCATGGTTACTGTTGTAACCTCTGTTCCCTGATGGAGGGAACGAGACGTTGTGTCAAATCTGAACTTCTGAACTTGAAAAAAGGCCAATGAGAAATTGGCAGACAGAATTTGCATGTGCCGCCCCTGGTTTGGTAGGCCTAGTGTCATGGCAAGGGGGACACAATGTCTCATTCCCTCCATCAGGGAACAGAGATTACAATAGTAATCATGACATTCCCCTTCTGACACTCACTCAACGTTGTATCGAATGTTGTGACACAAGCACCATTTAAAAGCACCATGCACTAGACCGTGTTACGTGAACTGCTGACACAGGTGCAAGTAGGCTGCTGTGTGCTAGAAGCAACTCTATAGGCCACATGTAACCCTCCCCAATGCCCGCAGAAAAAGGTGTCATATACATACCTTAGGTTCCCAGCACCCCTAAAGGGGGAACAGGCAATATGACCATCATGTGAGCAAGCCAGCCATCTGCGGCATTTCTGTCTCAATGTTTCTTGCATAGAGCGTAAAGCGGCTGGGGCTATCTAACGCTATGAAATGCTTCGGTGAAGGCGATCTTTCCAGATCCTATTCTTTCAGGGGGAAAAGACCTTGCGGAGACCACATCCTGGCCAGACCAGGGGCGTGGACTGCATAGCATACAGACAGGGAGAAAGCCGCTGGTAATGCGCTGTAGATCCAACAACAGTGCTTTCCCAACAGAGGTGAGTGGAACAGTAGTGAAATTCAGCTTGCTGCTGCACAACCGCTCGGCTCCAAAGAAAAAATCTGACTGACAGACGCATTCCCGCTTCCCTTTATACCCGTATGTCTGGGGCGGGACATGCAAATTCTGTCTGCCAATTTCTCATTGGCCTTTTCTCAAGTTCAGAGGTACGCGAGGCTCTCAAGAAAGACCACTTGTGTCACTACATTCAACACAATGTCGAGTGAGTGACAGAAGGGGAAGTGCATACTTCTGCACAATTCTACACTACTTTGTATGGAAGTAGTGTGAGTAGTATGTTTCTACTAAGAATGCAACCAAAAATAAAGTTGGTTTTATATACCTGGATGATATTTCTTCAACTGAAAATGTGGAGTGTGGAATGTTGGACACTTCATGCTCTCAACAGTCGTGGCTTGCCCTACTGTAAGGCAGGGTGCCAATGTGTTTGCATTCAAAGGCAAAGGGCAAATGTATGATCTTTGAGAAAATCACCAAACTAACTTTCTCACAATTAGCATCTCTTCCTGAGGCACCACAACCCACTGAGCGGAGACTGCAAATTCACACCTCATTGTCGCCCTCCCACATCTGTCCCATTCTCTCCTCTCTCCCCCATTCAGCTCAGAATCACCTAAGATCTGTATGTAACAAAAGTATATATCTGATGTATACAAATAATGTAACTAGTGTAACATGTTTGGAATCATTTAAAATGTCTCAGTGCGTCTGGTATAGTGCTCTTATTCCCAGGTTTGTAAACTTAATGACAGCAAAGTTATAAGGTCTTTGCCAAATGCTTTATAATTCTGGAGGTCTGTCTCCATCCCTGCTTGTATGTTAATGAAGTATGTCCCCAGGACTTCCAAACCTAACCACTCCCAAAATCCCCTTTGTCCATGGTTGGGTATTTAAGGAAAGGCGACACATTGCTCAGGGCTCTCTGTAATCAGACGATCCCAAACAGTTTACTGTTTGTAGTTTATTTAAGGTGATTGCAATTCGAATTTCTTATGTTTTGATAAAATGTCTAACTTTGACTTATCAATGTCTAATTGGAATTGATGAATTGATTATGTTACCTGATCAATAAATTGTCAACATTTGATTTTATTCTGACTGACTCTGACATTGTGTTTTCCCAAACAGATTAAACGATTCGTATGTTACCGCAAGTCTGCGTCAGATTAGTGACGACTAATATTTGGCATCGATTCAAGTGTACTTGGTTTGCAAAGACAAAAAGGGAATTTCCATTTAGAACAGCAACCGCTGCTTGACCAATCTAAATTCGGGTGTCTAACCTCTGTTTTAATTTGATGTTTCTCCAGATAAGTGTACGTGGGAAACCACGCATGGCCAATCCAAAGCTATTATAAGAGAAGTTATGTTGGTCAACTTACATCTGTAATAGTGGCCGTGACCTCTACTGAAGAAAACGTTAAGTTACATTCAAGTGTGTGCAATTCCATGGGGCTATACTGAAGTATCTTTGATTGTGTATACGTGAACGTAACCGATCTCAGGTATATAGCAATTACCTCTGTTTGATGATCCAATACTGGCCGCTTGTGATCGTGAGACCCGCGGTGTAGAGAAAACACGCGAGGACCTCAAAGCAACATAGTTTCTTAATCTAAACGGGTAAAGTATAATTAAAGAATTAAAGGAATAATCAAACATTCGCTCACTTTTAATGATACTCAGATATCATTAAAAACCTTTTCATTTATGGAGTCAGATGAATAAACGAGGTAATACATAAGAGAAAATGTATTTCATTTAATATTGTTGTGTTGCGTAACAAGAAAGACAGTAACGCGCAGAGACCTTCACCCGTATTATTGGAGACCGCCATTGGACCGATAAACGGGCTTACAAAGTTACACAGCTGAAGAACTACTAAATTACAAATAAATTGTAATTAATGGTGAATGTACAGTAGCAACTATCAAAACTTCTGTGAAAGCACACCTTGGAAATGTGAGTTAAATTATTTACTCTGTGAATATATATATATTAATTGAGTTATAAGAGTGATATGAGATTGATTAACACTCTAAAGCTAGCAACAAGTCATTGCGTGTGTTTGAAATTTCACTTCTGTCTGCTAAAATAAAGTGCTTGCTTGTAGTAATAAAATATTATGTGTTCCATTTGGGATGTTACTACACTTTGAAAAATCATACACTACGTGGCTAGGTTGCATATTGTATAGAGCATCATTTGGGACACTGCTTTACACCTTGAGGTTGTCTACACTGGACACATTGAAGCGACCATTCTAAACCATGTATTTGTCTTGTTGGCAGGAGTAGCTCAAGATCAAAATTATAATGGGAGTGATTTGCTTTTGTAGCGCAAAATCAAAAGCAAATCACTCCCATTATAATCAAAGGTGCTGTCTACACTAGATGTGAAAGTCGCGTCACAATGACGGTAAAGAGATGTCCCATTCGATTTTGCTCTACAAAAGCAAATCGCTCCCATCTGGTGTGGACAGGGTGATAGACTTGCATTGATGGAATGTTCAAACGTGCCAGGACTTTGTCATATAATGTTTGTGATTTCAAAAGACATCTGTCAAACTAACAAATCATTTACATGTATTCAACGTCCATTCAGTATTTAGAAACTTGGCCAACCCAGTCACGGTGAGGTAGTGTGAAGAAAACAAGAATTTATAGATACTATTATTCCTAAAATCTAAACAGATTAATGATAAGAGTAAAATGTGGGGAAGTCCACCAAATCTTTTGCTGTTCCTGGATGTGTGTAGCATCTGCCGTTCTGCATAACCTTCTGAAAGATCACAATGATCCCAACCAGCTTTTTTCAGAGGTTTTGACAAGATTTCAGACATGTGGATATGTCACAATGTAATTCCAGCTTTGCAAGGAGGCTATTATTAAACCATGAGGCAGCTACAAATTACACTCACTGAGCACTTTATTAGGAACACTATAAGTGACAGATGTGGTCTTTTGCTGTTGTAACCCCTTCGCCTCAAGGTTTGACATGTTGTGCATTCTGAGATGCTATTCTGCTCAATACAATTGTATAGAGTTACTGTAGCCGTCTGTCATCTCGAACCAGCCACCAAAGTCTGTAGAATATCCAGTTTCCATACAGTTAGAGAGTGAGAGAGTCTGCCTAAAAATTCCTCAGGTTTGGAAACCCATAGTTACCACTGCAGACACTGACTAATTTCTGTTTTTTTGTTTTTTTCACCTCATTAAGAAGTGTTCATTGTGTAGCTGGGCTAAGTATTGATTCACAGGTCCTTGAAAGCTCAAGGAAGGGAACTCAACAGCATTGCTCAGATACTTCAGTACACCCAGATAAGAATGAACACACACTAAAACTGCATACATACAGAAAAAACACAGAAATGTAGCTTTAGAGGGGTCATTTTGCTAATTCAATCACAGGCAATCTCTACCAAAACCCCGCCCTCAAAAGACATGTCAGCCAACCTGATGTCAGCAAACTCAAATGCACAGAATGACTGACATGCTGATTGGCTTCAAATCATTTTCTTTCTGAGTATGTTTGTCTTACTTTCTGGTAGAAATGTCTAAACATCCTTTAAACAAGACTAAATGACTTGAGAAGCAGAATGACATAAGAAAAAACAATTTGCCAGTGGGGTAAGATTAATTAACTTGTTTTCCCTTTGAATCAATTTTATTTCTTACCCCATTGGTAAATAGTTTGTTGTTGTTGTTGTTGTTGTTGTTGTAAGCATAAATGTTACAAACCTTTGTTAGATTTCTCTGAAATAAACAGAAATCTCTTTTATCTCCAAATAAATGTATCTTGATTTAATAATGTTTAGATAATCTTACTGGAAAACAAGACAATAATACTCAGTGATAAAATTAGTTTTTGATGTGTACACTGAAAAATTTAAAAATATCATTATCACTCACTCAGTATGTTGTCCCATAAAATATCTAAATTAAATCTAAATTTGCTTTAGAAGCAAAATGAACAAAAATCTAACTAAATGTACAGTGGTTTATTCTTAAAATATGAAAAAAGGACAAGCTTGTAAATCAAATATGCTTTGAAAATCTTATTATTTGACACAAATTTGCTTCTCAAGTATTAAGTTTTAGATTACTTACAAAGACAAAAAATACTGATTAAGAAAATTATCTTTTGCTGTGAAATCCCACACAGTGCCCCACACACATTTCATACATTATCCATGTATTGCATCCATATTTTGAGCCCAATTTACCAATTTATCACTTTCCCCTCTTCAAAAATACACAAACATGTCGCACGGTCTTCCTGTCTTTCTCCATGCAAGCTCTTATGTGTGCACTCTGTGTACCTGAACGGACATCTCTTTGTGTGGATCTCTGATAAGAGTCGTTCACTCTTCACCTTCACAAATTACAGAGATAACGTCACATCACAGCGCACACCCTCCTGCCAGCAGACGCCTATCTGACTGATCTGAGCAGTGATGTGCACAGACCTTAGCAGGGACGGGGCGGAATTATAAAAAAAAGGGCACCGATTTAGTTTTTTTGCTTGTTTTTTTAATGCGTAGTAATTATAAATACTTAACTAATTTCTTTGCTTTTTGATTATTTAACCATTTTCTTGAATATACAGTATGTACTGTACATCATTTTTTTTTTCCTTTATCACAAATAATAGCTTATTCTGTTATAGAAAAACCAGGGTATTTTTGGTAAGTACCTTGGAGTACCATGACAGTATCATGAAATATGAGCCTGATCATTCATACAGTACCATGGCATTATCCTGATAACATGGTGGACGGTGCGAAGGCGCAATGAGAAAGTGCGAGGAGATCAACTGCGTTCCACGAATGCTACACAGGGTCCTTGAATAGTGCAGGGTCCTTGAATAATGCATAACATAAGGATAGCTGGTGGAATTTCTGGTGCCCCCTAGGGTATGATGGTGCCCCCTATCTGCATGTTGTGCACGCTATTAAAGGCACTTCTGTGATTTACAAAGAAATCTCATAAAAACACATTACTACTGATATTATTTACATTTACATTTATGCATTTAGCAGACGCTTTTATCCAAAGAGACTTACAGTGACAATCACTCCGGAGCAACTTGGAGTTAAGTGCCTTGCTCAAGGACACAATGGTGGTGACTGTGGGGATCAAACCAGGGACCTTCTGATTAGAAGCTCAGCGCTTTAGCCCACTATGCCACCACCACTCCATATTATGAGATTATGACGAGATTTTAATTTAGTTTTAATTTTTCTGGATGACAGAAAGGGCACCTATAGATTGGTGAACGAAAGGGGCTTGCGCCCCAGCTGCCCCCAATTCTATGCACACCAATGCATCTGTGAGCAGCTGGTGGTGAAGAACGAGGACAGCTAAACTTGGGGTCTTTTTAAGATGCTCGGAGTGGATAGACACACCTGTTTGGAAGAGTTGAGCTTTTGAATATCACATCAGGCAAACGCCAACAATCTAAGATCAGAAATTGCTTTTCGTTGGGATTAATCATATCTCAGTGTGGCCTGTTTTGTGATAAGGCTCTCACACTGTGGTTTTACCATATCAGAGGGTTTAACCTGACACATCTCATGCAAAGTAAAATCGGTCCGTGAGGATTACACTCATCTCACACCTTTTCTCTTTTTCTGTCTTCCTTTGAAAAACATGATGCACCTGTGCCTTTAGCAAATCCTACATTTGTATATGCATGTGCACACACTACGTATAGACTCTAAGCTCTTTATGTGCAGTTGACAAATGGACATGGACTTTTTCAACATCCAAATTTTACATTAAATTTAGATATTTACAGTTGTATCTATTTGTATAAGGGAAAGTGTATATTTTTAGATAATGTAATGGGGGCGGCTGTGGCTTAGGTGGGAGAGTGGGTCGGCCGCTAATTGCAGGGTTGGAGATTCGATTCCCCGCCCATAAAACTCCACATGCCGAAGTGTCCTTGGACAAGACACTGAACCCCAAGTTGCTCCCAATGTCAGGCTAGCACCCTGCAGGGCAGCCCTGCCGCCATTGGTGTGTGAATGTTAGTGTGAATGGGTGAATGGGACACAGTGTAAAATGACTTGGTAAACTCATACCAAAATTGCGCTATATAAGTGCAAACCATTTACCATTTAATTGATTAGCAAAAACAAGACACTGACCATTTAGAAATTGATTTTGCGAATCACTCCACAGGAGTCATGTCGGAATTACAGTAATTGCTGTAAAAACTCTTTAAATCTTCGTAGAACTCTTCTATGAAAGCTCTGACCTGACCATTGTGACGTAATGTAAAATAACCAAAATAGCAGCGGCCCGAACAGTTAAAGATAGTTTACTGTAAAGCAGTCAATGGAAAGGAGGAGGCGAGAACCGGCTTGACGATATAAATAATAGTTTAATATAAAACTTAAAACAGACGACACAAACACACATGACGGACATGTCCGTAAACTAGCTCTCTCTCCTACACAATCCTCCGCAGTCCGCCTTTGTCCCTCTCGGAGGCTTGATTAGCCTGATAAGGGACCGGGTGTGTATGATCACGACCCGGCACCGCCCTCCGCCCTGCCACATTTACATATACAGTATTTCTGTTTGATATTCCATTTTATTGTAGCCAGACTTACCTGGAGCGCATTATTTTTTGTTCTTACCTAAACTTTGGACCCGCCAGCAAAAACTAATATAATTCTGCTTAACTCTCCAAACGCTGGCCCCATTCTCTTCCATTTGAAGTGCCTCAATGAAACCCTGAGAAAAAGAAAAGAAAGTGTTACGTTCTGGCTCCAGGAAGTAACAAAATAAAGGGACACAGCTACAGGAGAGGGATGTCATAAAAATAGTCCATGCAACATGTCATATTAAAAGTCTTCTGAAGACATATGAGAGGTGTGGTGATTATGACAATTGTAATTTTTTTGGATAAATATTCTTTTAAAAGATGTGTATTTATGGATAAACCTGTGAATTAAATACTGTACAAATTAAAGGTGCTTCATTTTGTTTTATTATGGAACTTGGAGGCAAACCATAAGATAATAACAAATTAAGGATAGGTGTGTTATTAGTGCAAGAGCAGCTTTGCATTAACACTTGAATTAAAAACAAAATCTTAAAAATATATAATACAAGATAGAATCTAAATTCTGGTCAGATGAGCCATATTTTTTGGTAAAATAACGCATATAATATATATACACACTTAACTAATTTTAATTTTATTTTAATGTTCCAGTCTAAAGTTCAGCTCAAACGACAGCAATTGTGGAATAGTTTTGATGAACACAATATATCTTAATTATTTATAAAAAAAATCACAATGTGGTAATTGCTGTAACATGGTAAATGGTCTGCACTTATATAAACATTGAATGGTCTGCACTTATATAGTGCCTTTTTAACCTTAACAGTATTCAAAGCGCTTTACACTGTGACTCATTCACCTATTCATACACACATTCATACACCAATGGCAGCAGAGCTACCATGCAAGGTGAGCAACTTGGGGTTCAGTGTCTTGTCCAAGGACACTTTGGCATGTGGAGTCATGTGGGCTGGGATTCGAACCACCAACCCTGCGATTAGTGGCCAACCCGCTCTACCAACTGAGCCACTGTAACTGTGTTTGTTTTTGTTTTTTTATGGCATTTTTTTTACGGCAAATTACGGCATTTGTAACTGTAAATAAGCAAACTCATGGGTATAGCTAAAACTCTACCGGCTGACACATTTCCATCTCTCTTTATACTTGCATGCCCTCGGCCAAGCCAGCAAGGTTGCTCGTAATATTTGAAAAGTGACTATATAATTGATGACTTTTTATTGATGGATTGACTGTGCAAAGGTTGTGAAGTTAATCACATTTTCTCACCAGCAGACAGTCAATTAGCCCGCAGATGGTCTTAAAGACCAATTAACAGAGCAGACCACAATGAACATGAGTCATTCAGATTAGATTCTCGTATCTGCTGGCAGAGAGAATGTCCAATCTCTCTCAAATCAACAAGACAGCAAATAAAATCCTTGAGCACCTCTTCCCATCTGCAAGGTTACAGTGGCAGCATGGTAACACCTCAAACCTCACACTGACCACAAGATAAAATCAGGCACAGGGCATATTGTATGACAGGCATTAATAATTAATGCAAAAAGGTCTTTAAGAGGCCTGAAGGAGGGAAATCGTGGATTACGCAGCTTTTCCTGAAGTCCACTTCTGACATGAGTGTAACCGGCTCGGCAAACCAGCTCTCCAGGTGAAAGATTTAAGCACTTTATAAGATTTAATCACAGTTTTATAGATATATGGTATCTAAAATAGCAGTGTTAATGCAGAGGGCTCAGCAGTAGGTTAGATAACAGCAAAGAGTGTTTTGTTAATCACAAAATGCCCCATGGATGCTGCATTTTGATGTTTGCCGTGGATACGGTAAATCGGAGACCAGGCTTACACAATGAGCCTATGAAATAATACATGAAATTATTTAATTACATGTATTAATTAACAACATCACTCGCCTATGCTTTGTACGTGAGCTCTACATTACACCTGTGTCACTGGCTTCCGTAACTGCTGGATGAAGAGTTAACAATGAATTTATAAAGTCACAGAGTTGGTGTCAAAAAATTATAAACCGCATCATCACATGATATACAGTTTAAGTCAGAAGTTTACATACACCTTAGCCAAATACATTTAAACTCAGTTTTTAACAATTCCTGACATTTCATCGTAGAAAACATTCCCTGTCTTAGGTCATTTAGGATCACAACTTTATTTTAAGAATGTGAAATGTCATAATAATATTAAAAAGTATTATATATTTCAGCTTTTATTTCTTTTATCACATTCCCAGTGGGTCAGAAATTAACATACACTTTGTTAGTATTTGGTAGCATTGCCTTTAAATTGTTTAACTTGGGTCAGATATTTTGGGTAGAATTCCACAAGCTTCTCACAATAAGTTGCTGGAATTTTGGCCCATTCCTCCAGACAGAACTGGAGTAACTGAGTCAGGTTTGTAGGCCTCATTTCTCGCACTTTTTCAGTTCTGCCCACAAATCAGATTGAAAACAACTTTGGAGGTATGCCTGGGGTTATTGTCCATTTGGAAGACCCATTTGTGACCGAGCTTTAAATTCATGGGATGTTGCTTCAATATAGCCACATCATTTTCCTTCCTCATGATTCCATATATTTTGTGAAGTGCACCAGTTCCTCCTGCAGCAAAACCCCACAACATGATGCTGCCACCCTCATGCTTCACGGTTGGGATGGTGTTCTTCGGCTTGCAAGCCTCACCCTTTTTCCTCCAAACATAACGATGAGTCATTATGGCCAAAAAGTTCAATATTTGTTTCATCCGACCAGAGGAAATTTCTCCAAAAAGTAAAATCTTTGTCCTCATGTGCACTTGTAGTCTGGCTTTTTACGGTAGTATTGGAGCAGTGGCTTCTTCCTTGCTGAGCAGCTTTTCAGGTTATGTCGATATAGGACTCGTTTTATTGTGGATATAGATACTTGTCAACAAAGTTCCTTTGCTGTTGTTCTGGGATTGATTTGCACTTTTTGCAGCAAAATATGTTCATCTCTAGGAGACAGAATGCATCTCCTTCCTGAGCTGTATGATGGCTGCGTGGTCCCATGATGTTCATACTTACATACTATTGTTTTTACTAGGGCAGCCGATTTAACGCGTTAATTCAGTGCGATTAATTTGACAAAAAATAACACTTTAAAAATAATTGCGCAATTATTCGCACTGCCCCCGGACCATAATAAGGAAGATTCCTGAGAAATGCAAGCTTGTAGTACCACCTGTTTACTCCAGAGGGCAGTAAGTGAAATTTAAGCTGTATGAGCAACGCACAGTTTATACAGTGAACAAAACACTTGAAGGAGCGCAAATGCAAACTAAGGGATCTCAAGATGTGTTTAAAGATTGAGTATTAAACTATATTTAACTTGAAACAGTGACCTAAACATTTTATGTTAATTACACAACTCACCGAGACGCTACACAAGCATGTCTAACGCAGGTGTAGATTGACGGGACCTTAAACAAGCCCTCATAATAAATCTCCAACTGACTGACAAATTCACTTGAGAAATGGATTGCTGTGAACTGTGTGTCAGTGATTGACTTATGATCAATTATATGGTAGTAAACAATACATTGTATTCTAAAGCTGCTTTTTCTATTGTCTTATCAACGATTAACTCTTCTGCCATGAGAATGCATTTTAATTATCTGAATATTTGTTTATTTTATATATATATATATATATATATATATATATATATATATATATATATATATATATATATATATGCATGCGTTCATGTTTATACTACATTGATTGTGGGGACCAAATGTCCCCACAAGGATAGTAAAACCTGAGATCACCTACTTTGTGGGGCCCAGCCAGCAGTCCCCACAAGGGAAATGGCTCAGTAAATATACTAAACGATGTTTTTTTTTTGAAAATGCAAAAAGGTTTCTGTGAGGGTTATAGGATAGAAATTACCGTTAGATCTAAATAAAATGCATGGAAGTCTATGGAGAGTTCCCACAATGATATAGATGTGTGTGTGTGTGTCAACCTGATTAGAACTTCGAAAGAATGTAACAAACAAGACATGGCTTGTACACTGATTGTTTATGTAATGTTACAGTTTGGTTGCAGAAATGTTTCAGGAATTTAGAGGGTATGGGACAATTAGGGCAACTATTATGCAAAACCTAAAACAAACATTCTATTTCTGTAAAATAAAAAAAAAAACTCTGTTCTGAGAACCAAAAATGATCGGCCCCAGAACCTTATGGGAATAAAAAATTGTTAGATAGAACGGCACCAAACTTTATTTAATTTTCTTCATTATTCATGATATAAAATCACAAATAGATTAATAAAAACATCAGTGCATTAATCTAAATTATCATACAATAATATGAAAAAAAAAGATATTTTGATATACACACACAGAGCACTTGACACCAAAACCCCAGACCAAGGCCACATTTATGCTGTCTCAAGACCAAGACCGCAAGACCAAGAGTCAAACTCTGATATAAACGTATACATATTAAACTTTGCGTTTTCAGACTCACATTTATAAAGCTTCCCATTTGACCGAGGCGTTTGACAGGTGTGGGAGAGATAACTCATCTCTGAATCTGGAAACAGTGCACCAACACAGCAGGAGTTTACACGTGGTTAGTAGACACGTGCTATTCACTCGTCCCAGTCTCTCTGTGTCCGTCTCACCAGCCAACAGTGGTGTGAGCTGCCTTAATGATATGATCCTTCATGTCCCAGTAAAAATACAAATGGAGGGAGCAACAATCCTGCTATTCTTAGAGAGGTTACAGAGGGAAGCCACATTCACTTTTCTCTCTATCTCAGGTATAAGTATCAAACCCAGGCTTTGCTCTCCTAAGCAAAAGAATACTATTCATTTGAATAATCATGTAATTTGTCTGACCTGAATCAACAGGTAAGAATGGAAGGCAAAAAGCCAGTTATTTATTCTATATGAAAAACATGTACTATTGGTGCTATAGTACATGTTTTTATAATAATGGCGCTTGCTAAGGTAATCATCATTATTATTGTGCACACTTTTACACAAATCATTCTCAGTTCAAAAGACATACTTTTCGCCCTGTTCCCAGTAGCACATGACTTATAAGATTATACATTTTAACTTTTATGTTACATAACCGACAATGTTTACAAGCTTATTTAGTTACAATCAAATTGCACCATAGCTCAACTGATAGAGCGTTGCTCTTGTGATGCAAAGGACAGGGATATGAGTCCTGAAGAGAATGCGAGTTGACACGTGTGCCGAAAGTATCATAGAAGTACCAAAAAAAGACATTGTTTACATTTACATTTATGCATTTGGCAGACACTTTTATCCAAAGCGACTTACAGAGCCCTTATTACAGGGACAATCCCCCTAGAGCAACCTGGAGTTAAGTGCCTTGCTCAAGGACACAATGGTGGTGGCTGTGGGGATCGAACCAGCAACCTTCTGATTAACAGTTATGAGCTTTAGCCCACTATGCCACCACCACTCCATTGTTGGTTCAGCAATTGCATTTTTCATCTCACATTTACTTTTTGTGGCACTATCGGTTAGGTTTAGGTTAAAGGTTTAGCAAACTCCATATAGCATTAAGCTTAAATCCTCATCTATTTGGGGGAACATTTAACTCGCTTCTAATGCTGCACAGTGCAATTGCCGTGATACATGTAAGGAAACAAGTGATATTTTGCAAAAATATTGCTACAGTCACTTTGTTTTAATGAGATCAGACTGTAAAAAGCCTTTAGATCAAAAGGTTTTTAAGTGCATGAGAGACATGAATTCAGTCAAGTGTGTTCAAACTTTTTGACTGGAAGTTTAAATGTGGAAATATATATATATATTCTCTATAGAGGCTTTTGAAATCTCTTCATGTACTCGCCAGAGAAATATTACACATACAGCATTGGTTTGATACCTCGAAACATGATGTGAATGTGTTTCCTGTGATCAACCCTAACCCAGAGGCATGTGAGAGAGGTGAGTCACGCTCAGACCGCCCTAGCTGCTCTTTTTCATTTCCTCCCCACACTGTCCCCCAACCCCCCCCCCCCCGCATCTCTTCATCTCTTGCACGCCGCTGACGTGCCTGAAATTAGAGCTGAAATCAATTCAGATGAAGGTTTAAACCAAAGCTGAAAGTGTAACCACCATGCTATTATCTCACTGCCGCATCCTAAACACTAGAGACGATTTCCCAGACACACACTGAACCAATCATCCAATTACTGACATAATGTGACTCAAGATGTGTTCAATACAGCGTACTGTATACCACAATCATTCCTAACAAAATGGTTGTTTACATGAAAATGAATAAACTGCACTTACGGGAAACAAATCAGTCTCATCCTCATCTTTTCAAATTATTATTTTTTGCAGGCAGACAGGAAAATGTGGAAAACAGAGAGGAAACAGGATCCAAAAGTGACGTGTGCCAGACTCAAACTCATGTCATCCAAACGAGCACCACAGCTAAACCCGACAGTACGTGCATTAATGCGGCAGTTCATTAAACTCAGAAAGTCAGAAAGATACGTTTTCATTTTCTGTGGGATGGGCATATAACTAAATAATAATTTAAAACAAGTACAAAATCTTTATACAACCTTGCATTTCATCGCTGTTTTAAAAAGTGTTTTAGAAACACACCTAAAAATAAAGCAACCAGAACATTTTATGAATTCAACCTACCAAACAATTACCAGTACCAAACAATTATCCCAATATATATATATATATATTGGGATAATTGTAAAAATATCTTCCTGGTAGGTTTACTCTGATAACACCGAATACCCTCATAAGTTGACTCTACTTAATTGATTGAGTAAACTCATTCCCTCAATTGAATTGAGTAAAAGCTTCTCCAAAACTTGTGTAATTAAGTTCAAATTACTTGGTGATCATATAGAATGAACTTCACTTATTAAGCTATGGAAATTAGATGCAAGTAGACGGAACTCTTAAAGGAGAAGTACATCCAAAAATGAAAATTCTCTCATCATTTACTCCAGCGGTTATATCCATATTTTCAGAGCTTGTTATGAAAGGTGCGGGTGAGAAATAGATCAATGTTTAACATGTTGATACTCACCCCCTTTTTGAGCACAAACCATGAAAATGACATACCTGAACTTAAATGGTTGTATTTACTGAACCCTTCGGAGTATGGACACAGTTGTAGTATATTTTGAAAGAAGATACTTTGGGCTTTATTTCCCAAGTTCAGAATTAATATATGTTGTTATTTTTTTAAAGTTAGAGAATCTGAAGTTTATAGTAATGGAAATATTGATATATATTAATACAACCCAGAAATACAATGTTCTCAAAGACACAAATCTAAAGAAGTCAAGTTTCAATTTTGAAGATGATCTAACAAACAATGAGGTTCCTGAAAGCTTTTTTCTCTGTAAAATCTCTGGCGGTGTACAGAGTAAAATTAAGGCTCCCCCTTTCAAGACGACACAAAATCTGACTGCACTGCTTGGCTATTATGAATAAAACTACGCCGCATTTAAAAAAATAGACTTTGGAGACAGGCTCATTTTGTTTATGAGACTCTAAGATATAAGATAATATACAGTTTTACAACAGGAATGCTGCTCAGATTGCATCGGTTTTTGAAGTACGATCTTTTCTCAGATGTATCACTTTTATTTCAGTGAACGCTTGATATGAACAATTGACCCAAGTGTGTTTAACTGGATTCATCTGGCGATCACGTTTTCAAAACAAATGTATTTTCATTTGTACTCAAGCACAAATAACTAAATTGCTGTTTCTGGAGCATTGCTATCGTGAAACAGAGATCGGATATCAAAGTCGAACCCTTAGATCTTTGAAAAGATGTATCATTTGTTAACATTAATTACATTTATAGATGGTAAAATGTAATGTAAATGTAAGCAGAGTGACGTCGCTCCCGAGTGCGGTGAAATTGCGTATCAACAGGTTAAGTACGTTTTAGCTAGAAATGTTTCTCCCTGTCCAGTAGGGGGCGTATACATGAAGAATCTGAATCACCAAAAACACAAGAAGAAGAAGAATATAAAAATTAGAGTGAATATTGACTGAGAAAGGAGTATATACAGTAAAAATTGACTTAAATATTGATCTGTTTCTCGCCCACACCTATCAAAATGCTTCTGAAGACACTGATTTAACCACTGGAGACATATGGATTACTTTTATGCTGATTTATGGGATTTTTGGACCTTCAAAATGTTGGTACCCATTCACCTGCATTGTATGGACCAAAAGAGCTGAGATATTCTTCTAAAAATCTTCATTTGTGTTCTGCATACACACTCGGGATGACATAAGGGTGAGTAAATGATGGGAGAATTTTCTTTTTTGAGTGAACTATTCCTTAACGACTTAATTATATATTTAAATGTTGTTGTTATTACTTAATAATTTTAATTGAATGGACTAAAATTGAATAATACAGCTTGAATAAAGAAGATTGTAACTGATTCTTGGACAATCATTAAATAAATGTATTTCTCCACATGCACAATCACCAGTACTTCAGTTTCACATGAACAAGCAGAACTAAGATAGTGTTAACAGGGACCAGCTTGACCAAAGGTGACACAGATCACCCTAGTGGTGACATCACAGAAAACAACTATTTGCAACAAAACAACATAAATAAAATTTTAAAAGAGCTAAAAACCTCTATGAATTCTTAATAGCAGCTATTTAAATGCCCCCATATGTTCCCTTTGACCAATGAAACATAATGGCTATTTCCCATGGCCTAATTCTTGTACTCAATCGTTTGAGTTATTAACACTTAAAATCTTAAACACTTAAAGTCTATGGATTTTAAAGAAAAATAAGTTCAAGGAACATACATATTGGAGTTATGAGCCCAAAACTTGACATTTCAAGTAACATTTAATTAAGACAATTACATTTTTATAATAATGACAAAATTAGGGTTTACAATCTAGCCTCAAAATATCAATATGATGTATATTTACTCTAAAAATTAAACAAGACCAGACTTTTGTGAAACATTTTATTAAAGTGATTTGGATTTAAATTAAACACAAGACATGAAGGCATGGCAAAACTAGTCTCTAATAACTAGTGACGCAGTCTTTAGGGAATGTAATCGCAAAATAAAAAGCACATTAAAATGATCGCAATATTAATTAAATCATTAATTTTATACCGACAGCAAAATCACTGCGAATATAGCCCTGGCTAATACCCCTCATTGTAATGTGAGATTTCAACAATTAGCAATTTCTGTGTGTGTGAAAGAGAGAGAGAGAGAAAGAGAGAATTTATGTGTCTGTGATGGGATGTGATGTCACAGTGTGTCATTAGGATATTTTATCTGTTTGCTGGTAATGGAATTCCAGGGAACGGCAGAGAGATTGTGCTGTCAACCCGATCTGACATTCCAACACACTCTCACACACACATATAGAGGCAGGTACATGTCCACACAGCAGGATGAGGTGACTGGTAATGGAGCAATGGCAGATGGGAGGGGAAGTTTTAGTGGTTTTGTTGGGATATTTCCAGCAGATAACTATCCATTTGCAAAGATTCAGCAAAAAACTGAGAGTACAGAGATATCATGTGTAAATCTGCAGAGATGCATACACACTTTCACAAAGATGGGTCAATAATGATCCAATAGAGGACTAATGGATGAGACGCATATGCATAAATCAGTTGGCTAGTATGGACATCAAATCATGTAGCTTATTGAGGAGAGATGTGCTATTACTTTTCTAAGTTACAATTTTCACTTCGAAGACAATAAAATGGGCGAAAAATCTCATAAATTTGTTATAGCACCCTAGCATTGTGCCAGCAACTTTAGCAAAGACAAGCATTACTCAACATTTCTTCAGAAGAATCTAAAATTGTGTTATTGTAACACTTTAAATGTTTGATTCATTGCAATTTGTCATGCTTAAGGTATAATGAACACAATGATCATTATGTTTTACAGCCTTCTTGGTTAGTGTTAATATAAACATTGTTTATTTTTTGTTCATGTTATTACATAATGCATTAACTAATGTTAACATATACAACTTTTAATGTAAAAAATAAAATCCTTGACCAATGGCGTGAGTGGGGGCGGGACAATCTGTTTGATCAATGGCAGTCTGTTCGAAATAGCTGTTTGAAAACAATGTTTATTTTTGCAATTCAATTTGGTGACGCCAATGGTGCCAACATTGCACACTTCAGCTTTAACTATAGCAGTTAACTAACTTTAAGAATACAACCTCATTGTAAAGTGCTCTTATATTTTGTACTATTATTTTTACTGTTAGCAACTAGGCTGCATACAAATATGACTGCACAATGGGTTTCATGCCAATAAAAAAAGTAGTTGAACTGAAGTTGAATTGAGTGGGAGAGATTAAAGAAAGAATGTTTTAGAGTGTTCACTGATATTTAAGCACAGCTGTGTGGTTGTAGGTGGGCAGAGAAGCACCTTTGTCTCTCCACCAATCTGACATGAGCATGTTGAGGCAGAGCTGGTGTCCCCCTGTGCCGAGGGCTCTAAGTCTCTCCATCAGTCCAGCATCTGATGAGAGTCTGTAAGTTTCCTGCTGGTTCACTCTGAGCAAATGATTGATATTCCAAAGTCATTCGCTCCAATCACACCAAACAGTAAAGCTCTCCATGACACCACTGCCCTCTCAGCTCACAGACAACAGCAAGCAGCTAGACACCGGAAAAGACCCCTGTCAGAGAGAGAGAGATAGAGAGAGAGAGAGGGGTACCTTCCACAGAACACGATCTCCTCCACTTTGGTTTGTTTAAGAGTGCAGGGGACATAAAAATCAATAGCAGAAGCATCCCAGACATGAAGAGAGAGAGGAAGAAGGAAGTAAAGGAGAAAGAGAGGGAGAGAAAAGATGAAAAGAGGGAGGAAAAGAAGAAGTAAAAAAGGAAGAGGGGAGGACAAGAGGGAGAAATGGAGAGTAAGAGAGGGAATAAAAGAGGAAGGTAGGGAGGGAAATAGGAAGAGAGGGATGTAAAGAGGAAGAGGGGAAGGAAAAGGAGAGGATGGAAGGGGGTGGGAGAGGAGGTGGAGGGAGAGGAAGAGGAGAACAAATAGGAAAAGATAACAAGAGGAAGAGAGGGCGGGAAAGAAAGAGAGGGAGGAAGATAGGAAGAAATAGGGAAAACAGATAGGAAACAGGAAGGTGATGGAGAATTGATGAAGAGAGGGAGGGAAAGAGAGATCAAGAGGACGACAGGTAGAAAAAGAGGAAGAGGAGGACTACAGAGAAAAACTTCTAGGGAAAGAGGAAGAGAGTTAGGGAAAGAGGAAGTAAAAGGAAGAAATATAGAGAGTGGAAGAGGAAGAGAGGGAAGAAAAGAAGACAAGAAGGGAAAGAGAAAGAGAGGAAGGAAAAATTATGTGAAAGAGGAAGGAAAATGAGGGAAAGATTAAGAGGGAGAACCAGAGGAAGAGAGATAGAGAAGAGGAAGATCGGGAAGAACAGAGGGAGACAGGGAGGAAGAGAGGGAGGGAAAGAGGAAGTAAAAAAGGAAAAGGGGAGGACAAGAGGGAGAAAAGGAGAATGTGTAAGAGGAAGAGAGGGAATAAAAGAGGAAGGCAGGGAGGGAAATAGGAAGAGATTGATGTAAAGAGGAAGAGGGGAAGGAAAAGGAGAGGGAGGAAGGGGTGGGAGAGGAGGTGGAGGGAGAGGAAGAGGAGAACAAATAGGAAAAGATAACAAGAGGAAGAGAGGGCAGGAAAGAAAGAGAGGGAGGAAAGTGGAAGATAGGAAGAAATAGGGAAAACAGATAGGAAAAAGGAAGATGATGGAGAATAGATGAAGAGAGGGAGGAAAAGGGAAAGAGGAAGAGAAGGGGAAAAGGGAAGAGAGAACAAGAGGAAGAGCGGGAAGAACAGAGGAGACAGGGAGGAAGAGAGGGAGGGAAAGAGGAAGAGGGGAGAAAAGAATAGAGTGAGGAAGGGGAAAGGAGGTGGAGGGAAAGAGGAAAAGATAACAAGAGGAAGAGAGGGTGGGAAAGACGAAGAGGAGGAGAAAAGAGGAAATGAAGGAATGAAAAAGGAAGAAATAGTGGAAATAAGTAAGGAAAAATTAAGACAGTGGAGAAAAGATGAAGAGTAGGAAGGCAAATGGGGGAGGGAAAGAGGCAGAGAAGAGGAAAAGCAAAGAGAGAACAAGAGGAATAGAGGGAAATAGAAAGAGACTAATAGGAAGAGGAAGACAGGAAAAAGGGTGGAGGAGGAGAAAAGAGGAAGTGATAGAGGGAAAGAGGAAGAGATGGAGGAAAGGAAGAGAGGAGGAGAAAAAGATGAACAGGAATGGAAAGCAGAAAAGATAGGAGAGAAAAAGAGAGAAAGAGAAAGAGGTGGAGGAAGCAGAGGAGAAAAAGGGATGAGAGAGAAGAAGAGATGTGGTCAAAGAGATTGGGGACAAAGGAAAGAGAAGGAAGAAAAGAGGAGGAGGAGGAAAGAGGAAGTCAGGGATGAAAAATGTGTATAGAAAGCCGAAAGAGAGGGACATGGACAGTGCAAGAGGAAGAGAGGGAGGGAAAGACTGGAGAAATTAAAATGTGTGACATGATTGCACTGAACAAATTTAGACATATTAATGCACTTTTTTTACCAACAATAACACTAACCAACACTTGCAACTTAATTATCAAAGCAACATTTTTTGAAGTTGCATTCAAAATTCTCTTGGCTCTAAAATCTGAAGGTTTACCATGTGCCCTCTAGTGTGCTGCCTACTTCAAAGGCTTCAAAGGTGTGCTTCTGATGTGAAGGCTGTTCTACGAGATAAGATAAGATGCCTTCTAAGATGTTTGATGTTGACAAAACAATCAAAAGGCCACTATTGATTCAATGGTGTTGATGTGCAGAAAATTAGCAAACAAACAGTTAAATACCTTGTGTTAAACATATTGACGACATGCAAGGCAGTTAACAGTGCTGAAACAACATGGTTTGCCTTGTTGGATTACAGCATTTCACTGCATTCAATACGCAGATATCTGCGTTAATGAAGAGCAAATGTCACACTGAATCAGCACCTCTATTGCTGAGCAAAACTACCCATCATACATCTACATATAGTATATTAGCAAATAAGAAAAGGATCTAATACAAAAAATCATTAGTATGACTTTGGATAGTCTAGGTCTTCACTGGGAACTAAGCAACTAAATCAGTACTACAGATATCAGCAGTCAGGCCACCACATCTCACATACTGACACAACTCTCCGCACTTGTAAATCATTCCTAATCCAGTTCAACATCCCTCTTTATTACAACTGTTTTTCTGAGAGTGAATTCCTCGCTTATCTTACTGGTTCACCAAGTACCCCCTTCCAACACTGATGTGTCATTAAATATATCTCCATTTTATGGGTTTATCCCTGAGCTGTCCACGGACCATCCAACTCTGCTGTCAGCAGCTTGTAGATAGGTCAAGAGAGAGAGAGAAAGACACTGAGAGAAAGAGAGAGCTCAGTGATAATATGTAGAAGAACAGACTGACTCTTTGTTCGAAGTAGGCCGCTCAACTCTACACCCTCTTTAAAGTGGCTGTTTTTGAGCTGCTGTTAATACACCGACTGTGAGACCGGTCCCACTTCATCACCTGCTCAATCTGCTCTCACCAAAAATGAGGATAAAGTAAGAAAATGCCAGTTGGTTTAAGGATAGTCCGCCTAAAAGGGATGAATAAATGTCAATATACTCACCCCCATGACATTAGAAAGATCTATGTTGTTAATCTGTATGTTATCTGCAGGAAACAAAAGAAGAATTTAAGCCGCTCTTTGTCAATATGGCAGCAACAATTAGACAGATTAAGTGGCAGGAACAAAAATAAGTGGACAAATGTGAAAAGAAGAAGAAAGAAAGATCTGAAAGGTCATTGTCAACACTTAAAGGCAAGCCCATTACTGTATGCTCAGTTTCAGACTCTGAGCGGACAAAGTGTGTTTTAGCAAGAGATGTAATTTCAGATGGACTCTCAGATTATTAACGCAAATTACATCAGACGCCCTGCAGTCTCTCTCCTCTCATCCTCCACACAGATATCTGACTATACATAACCGTATACAAGAATGTCCACTGCTGCATCTTTATTTGATTAGAAAAACATCCTTATACACACAACAGTCAATACGAGCAAGTTGCGTGCACACGCACACACACACGCTCCATTAATCCAGTGGTAATTTGCTTTCACTTGCTATCACCCAGAACAAATCGTTCTGTCTCAGGAAAACATTTGCAAGACGTGTTCGAAAAACATTAAGCTAATTGGGGGAGAACCACATTAGGAGGCAACAGGAAGACCGTTACCGGACACTGGAAAGAAATCTGTGTGGATTACACTCCCATGGTTAGCCATCGGCTGCCCGGGAGGATCATCAGGGTTTGAGGGGATTACAGCTGGACACACACGCCCTGAAATCCCTTCTTATGGATAGCACTACAATAGACCTTATTCACAGCCAGCTTTGATTTTTTTACAGGAATGACAACAATAAGGGATAGACGTACAGTAATTTCAATAGGTTGTACAGGTGTTTAAAGTGTTTTTGGATCGCTCTGCAGCACTGAAAAAAATTGGAGTGAGGTTTACTTAAAAAAGCAAAAGCTTAGGAAACAATTTCCACACAGCAATTGCTAGTAAATCTAGCAGACCATATTTTCAAGTAAAGGTTACCCATAATTCTTGGTGGCTTTAATTAGAACTTCTCAAGTAGCGTTTACTTTGCAATACTCTGTTTCAAGTAAATTTTACTCAAAAAATTTAGCTCTGAAGTAAGACATGCTTTTAAAAGTGTACTGGCATTTTAATGTTTTTTTTTTACATTTTTAATCATGTACCTCATGACCCACGGTAGTCTTCAGCAGAAACGCTTCATGTCTGCTTTCATCGTCAAAATCCCTTGGTGCATAAAACACGAAGACGGTAATAATCAACAGATTTAATTTTGAGAAGTAAATTAACTTCAGACTTCACAAAACAATTAGTCGCCAAATGTAGCAACAAAATCAATAATAGCATTTGTGTAAATAGACTTGCAAACAGTGAAACTGTGCAAGCTCATTACTTATTCAAGCCAGGTGCATGCTGGGAACACCATCTTTGAAAAGTTAAGTAAAATGTACTTATTGTATTTACCTGTGAAATTTACTCAAATTTGCTAAATGAAATATGATAAGTCATACATACACTGTAAAAAATGTCAGTAATTTTAACAGTAAAATACTGTAAAAATGCTACAGAAATAAAATGTTAATTGATTAACAAATATTAACTGTAAAATACACAGTAAAATGTTTTAATATATTTTAAAAGTCAATACAGTAGTTTTTACAATAAAATGATGTAAAAATTAAATAATTTAAATGTAAAAAGAATGATTTTCCTGTATAATTAATGGTAAAAAGAACAAGAGAGTACATGTACTTTTTACAGTAAATTATTATTAAAATTACAGTAAAAAAACAGTAATCGGGCGTTCCCACAATTCCCTGCATGACCCATTACATTTCATTATATTTTATGGGAATAGGTATGTTTTATCATATTTTTAATATCAGTTTCATACACTTGGATGTTCTGTTATATTTAATGTAATTTAGTTCATGTTTACTGCATTACGGCATTTAAATCTCATATGTGTTACCATGATGGTGTTTAGTGATTTTGAGCACTGTCTCAATATGTTTACTGGTCATTGCTCCTAGAAGAGGCACTACTGATGAACTTCATGTCATCATGTGCCCTTCTGTAGTTACTATGGAGATTAACAAATACCTCATAAAGTAAACAACCACTGATCTATATATATATATCAGTGTAAACAACAGATTTTTACAAGAAGGCATGTTTATTTCATTTTTTTACTGTAAATTTAACAGACTTGTTTTTTTTTTGTTTTTTTTACAGTGCCAGCATGTAAATTACAACCATTTTAAACTGTAAAATGTACAGATTGTTATGTAAAGTGGTTTACATTTAACTCTATTTTTTACAAAATTATTCTGGCAACCACAGTGTACGTTTAAGTCATACATGATGCACTGTAAAGATAACCCAAAATGGTAACACTTTATATTAGGGATCAGAAATTGAAATGTAATTAATGAATAACTGGGCTTGTAAGGGACTAGTTAAGGACTTGTTTAGAATTATAAGGTATTTATTCAACTTTTATTCGCTGATTTCTTACCCTTGCTTAATAGCCTCTTTACATTTCTTTTTTTTTCTTTTTTCTAACAATGCACTTATTTGGTAAAAACAAAAGATACAAATATCTTGTAAGGTACAAAATGCATTCTTTATAGGTTTTCATTACACTGTGTGAATGTGCAACTTATAAGTATAAAATAAATATAGAATGCAGACTTTTCTTGCTTAGTGTAAATAGCAACTTTGCACTAAGTGCAAATAGTGTTAGATGCTATTCTCAACCTTAAATGCTACCATACCGTATAGAGGCATCAACATTTTTACTGTGTTTATTTAGAGTCCCAAAGACACCACTAAACCCAACTTTCCCTGCTTTGTTGAAATAATACATACATTCTGCATCTTATAAGCGGCACATAGAGTACTAGGAACTTATAAAGGATGTCATTTGCATCACACTAGCTACTGATATGTTTCAGACAATAAATTAAGATAAAAGCAAATCAAAAAGGGCTAAATATTGAGAATTAGAAATCAGCCAATAAAAGCCTAATACATACTTTATAATGCCAAACAGTCCATAACTAATTACAAGTGCAATTATTAGTCAAGGACTTTGCATTTATAATCCATAAAATAAAGTGTTACCCACATAATCATAAATAATATTTACTTATAAGCTAGGGCATTATTTTTTACATGTTTGAATAGAGTAAAAATGTAGAATTTACTTAATATTTTCAAGTTCACACATTCTACATTGAATAAGTTAAAGTACTTCATCTTTTCTACTATATTTACTTCACCACACACAAAAAAAATTCCAGTGTGATGAAACATTGAATTGCATGACAAATTGCTTGCCATGTTCCTCATTATTAAGCTGCTTTGATAAGAGTATCTGCAAAATGACAAAGTGTTAATGTAAATGTATGTGATCCGGAGCTTTTTGATACAGGGCATGACATGTAATAGATGGTGAGTCTTTCCCATCAAAAAACCAAAGATGGCTCTACTGTGAATAAGGTCCTCATCAAGATAAGACCACAAAAAGGTCTTTGAAGGGAGTTGTGTGGCACTCAGGGATACACAGTTTGGGTGCTTCTTCAACTATGGGACACTTTTCACACTCTCAGTAGTTTATGAAATGTATATACTAAAGCCGAACAGTGGATATACATGCACCACAGGTTTCTCAGTAGCAAATGTCATGTCCACAAAATCACCATTCAGACTTGGTGAAAATGACATGGCAGACTTATTTGTTTTGCTAAGGGTCATTACAAGGCTAGTATTGTATAGGCTACCAGTATCTTAATTTTTATTTATTTAGCATATTTTGGTAGTTGAAGTTATATGTTTACCTTGAGTTTTCTTTGAATATCAGGTCTCTTTCATTATGCTCTTCACTGACTCTGTTGTCTCCTTAGTAAACACATGCACTGACTTAAGAAAAAACACTTTATTACAAGCAAAAATTTTATAATGAAAATGATGCCACAACTGAGAAATATGTGTCAAAATTCAACTCATTTTCACACAAAAAAAAATTGAAATAGTTTGTTTTACTATTATCAAAGTTTGTTTGTATTAAAACATTTTATAATATTAAAACAAATCTTAATGCTGGATTTATATATTAAGATTGAAAGTCTGGTGCAAGGGTCAAACAATAAAATCCAAACAATAAAGTAATTTGAAAATTAGCAAACATACACAATGAAAGTATGGTAACACGTTTCAAATACAGTTTTAATTTGACCCTCAAATAACAAAAAAAGTTGAAATCGTTTGGTCTGGGACATTTTGAAAAAAATCATCCTCTGGGACATAAAAGTGCCTGTTGTTGATGAAACACTTATATATCTTGATCCTGAGAAAAGGGAGTACAACTAAGCAAGCAGCAATTTCTTTTATTATTATTTTTTTCAATCAATTCTGAACCAGTCTGCACAGAATGTAATGCCTTCATTTGAGCATTTCAGCATGATAACCCCTCAAATTTATCAAAAAAAATGTCTGTTTATGAGGAATATTTTGTCTACATTATTTTGATTGATCAGCCCATCTGCCGATACTGCAGTGGCCCTGTTTGCATCTCTGGCAATTTGATTAGAGATTTTTCTCTTTAATGGGGCGGATGTGGCTCAGGTGGTAGAGCGGGTCGGCCACTAATCGCAGGGTTGGTGGTTCGATTCCCAGCCCACACAACTCCACATGCTGAAGTGTCCTTGGGCAAGACACTGAACCCCAAGTGACTCCCAATGGCAGGCTAGTGCCTTGCATGGCAGCTCTACCGTCATTGGTGTGTGAATGTGTGTGTGTGAATGGGTGAATGAGTCACAGTGTAAAGCACTTTGAACACCCATAAGTTTAAAAAGGTGCTATATAAGTGCAGACCGTTTACAGAGAACTGCGAGACAGATGTCTGAGCGCACTCGTCATCCACTTACCTTTCACTCATCACATCTACACCAAAAACACACACAGTACCAATTATTAATATGATAAGTGTTATTATATGACCATGCAGCTGATGATCTAGACCTCAGGACTGCTTAGAAACGTTGCAAACCATTTTAGGACAAAAATATTCTCCACAAATGTGTGAACAAAATTCTTCTAGCTACTTAAGCTCTATTTCATGTTGGTTGACAAAATAAAAATTAAAGCTTTTTTATATGTTTAGGCTTAATAAAATAACTTGAAATTGTTACTTTAAGGAACATGTAGAAAATATTGCCAAACAACTTCAAGTAGGTACAGCTGCAGGCTGGGAGCAGAGTTACTCCAAAAGGAGGTGGGGTTACTCCAAAAGGGGGTTGCACCAACTCCAAAAGGGGACGTCACTTCCACTTATGGTTATGGAAAGGGTTAGATTAAGCTGGCTCTATACTAACAGACTCAAAACAACTCTTTTTGGCCGAGAGTGTCACACATGCAGACTGTTTTGCTGAGATCTCGCTCTCTTCAGTCAGAGATGTGACCAACACACTCTCACAGCGAAATTGTCAGGATTCGAACAACTTTTCTAAATGGGTCTAATTTGTATGATATCGTGCGACTGCACTCATTTGAATTCCAACGACTTTCACTACAGCTAATGACGTTGCGGGACATTGTTTCCATCTAATACATGACAATTACTTGCTTCTGTCACACACAACAGCTTCCTATCATGTTTACACACTCTACTGATTGGTTAGGTTTGGATAAGGGGTTTGGGTAAGGGCATAATATTAATAAGCATGTCCTTAAAGCCTCATGCGTGGAACTCGCACTTCTGGATTAGACATCCAGGTATTTGCATGTGATGAAGTCGTACGAGTTTATGCGAACAAAATCACGCGGCATCACATGAAATTGCCACCTTGTAAATTATGTAAGACTTTTCATGAGATCGGGTTGGATGACACACTTGCCGATTAAAAATGGTGGAGGGGTGACACACATAACGACTCACCACAACTATCTCTCTCTGATCCCTGTCACGTGCAGCTTGCCAAAATAACAACATGTGATTTGGGGCATTTTCAGACCTGTAGCTTGCTTGATTGTTCCGAAATGGGCTAAAATATTTACAATGTTGCATTTTCTTCATGGCATATTAAAATGCACCAAAACTGTAAAATGTCCATCAAGGTTATTTTTATCTGTTGCTTTTGCATTATTTCTGCAGAATGACAGAATCAAAATGGATTTTAATAAGTGTTTGTGATGATATGCAGCCGCACGTAATAAAAAAAAAATTCTGATCAGCTTGTCAGTTCGACTCAGTGAATGATTTTTTCAAACAAAACAGATGAGTTTTTTCAATGCTTGAAGCCATTAAATCAGTAGGGAGTCCCAACGGTAAAGTAATTAACTCCTCCCACTGAGAGGTGCTAATGGCCACCCTGTCTCCGCTCTGCCTGGTGGGTGAACAAGGCTGGACAGGAAATCTGGCATACGAGGCATTTTCCCAGTCTGTCTGGCCAGCGGGAGAACCAAGCGGGCTTGTGGTGCGTCCACGAAACGTGCCGAATTGACCTCGATAAGCATAAATGAGCCGCTGTGTTATATATAAAACGGACCACAAAACAGTGCCGTGATATGCAGAAAGGGACAGCGACCACCCCCCAAAAGCCAGCTTTATGTGCTCCCTATATCTTTAATGGCAATTTGGGGCTCACACCCATTTTTGGAGCTATGCCTGCAGCTATACCCTTCTCAACAACTTGGGCAAATTAGCTTCAGAAAAGGTGACTTTAGATGAAAGGCAAGTAGTTTGTATCCCTATAAAATGAACTAAAACAACACAATTCTGGAACATGTAGAGCACCACCTTTTTTAACTTTTTAAAACACGTCTTCGAGAAACCTGCATTCAGTTCTATTCTAGCACCTCTGGGTTTTTTTAGACGCTAGAGACCGAATGTTATTATTCCCTCCATCTGCATGGTTTCCTATACTGTTTTTCTCTGTAAACACACTGCGTGGACCTTTTTGACCATTGCGTCAGGTCTCACGTCTAGTTAGAATGAACCTCTACTGTTAAAAATGTGTTTTGAGATATATGTGTTATAATCCAATAGTTGCATTGCATCTTGCTTTTTTAAAGCAATAACATGCTCGGTCTAAAGACCCCTTGGGTTCAGGAGACAGACATATGTGATAATAGCTGGACTTAACGGTCCAGACCACCGTACTCTTTGTCGTGCTCGTGGGATCCAGGTTTACAGCTTTTCAGCCGCAGGTTACACACTGCTGACCTGAAACACAAGTGGTTTATGAATAGCTGCCATCAGACACAAATTTGTGGGGCTCATGATGCAGGTTCTGTTGAAACTGGGTCACAGGTGTTGATTCCATTCAGTGAAATTTATGAAGCCATAACTCTAGCCTCTCATTTCCATTCTGTGTTTTATGAGTAACCCATTTGTCAAAATAATTAATGTTTGGCTAACACTTTCATCACAATTATTGTCACCGATGCTCCATTCAAGCACATCTCTGGTACTTTTGTTTTTTAAATGATTCAAGTCAAATGTTTATGGTAAGTCGGCTATAATTTTGTAGACAACATAAAGACTAATTTTACAATCCTTCCACATCTCACAACAAGTGTGAAAGCACAAGCTAGTGATGTTTTAATCTGGTCTCATGACATGATGTAAATAATAGTATGAGACAGCAAAATCATAAGATATACAAGTTGGTTCATACAAAAGCCGCACATTTACATCAACTTTTACTCTCATAGAGAAAAATGTATGAAACAACTAACAATGTTATTATGATGTTTCACCCCAAACATAAACCAAACCATAAAGTGTAACCCTTTATCCAAACCCTAAACCTATTGATTGTAATAAGTAACTTTTCTGCACCACAGAAGAAAACACTGGGGATTAGAATGGTATGAGGGAAGCATATTACAGGTTAGTAACATACATCAGTCATTTGTATAGCATAAACAAATATGGAATGAGTAACCAGATTTATTTACATGGGTTTCTTTAAATAAAGTGTTGGATGTTAGCTAAAATTTGATGCATCCGTTTGTTGATTGGTTGGTCTCTACGGGAATAAAAGGTGTACATTTTCATACAAGCCAAGTCATACGATATACAGTGCATTCATAAAGTATTCAGACCCCTTAATTTTTTTTCACATTTTGTTGTTGCAGCCTTATGCCAAAATGATTTAAATATATTTTTTTCACCTCAATCTACACTTCATATCCCATAATGACAAAGCAAAAAATAACTTTGCAAATTTATGGAAAATAAAAAAAACTGAAATATCACATTGACATAAGAATTCAGACACTTTGCTATGACACTTGAAATTTACCTCAGGTGTATCCCATTTCTCAGGATCACAGGCACAGGGCACAGACAAGGCACAGATCTGGGGAAAGGCGGAAATGTTTTTGTAGCCTTTCCCCTGCACTGAAGGTTCCCAAGAGCACAGTGGCCTCCATAATTCTTAAATGGAAGTTTAGGAAAACATAAACTGAGCAATCGGGGAAGAAGGGCCTTGGTAAGAGAGGTGACGAAGAACCCGATGGTCACTTTGGTTGAGTCCCAGAGTTCCTGTGGAGATGGGAGAAACTTGCAACACTCCACCGATCTGGGCTTTATGTGGTCTGTGTGGCCAGACGGAAGCTTCTCCTCAGTGCAAGACACACAAAAAAAAGCACCTGAAGGACTCTCCGACTGCGAGAAACAAGATTTTCTGGTCTGATGAAATGAAGACTGAACTGTTTTTCCTCAATTCCAAGCATCATGTCTGGAGGAAACAAGGCACCGCTAATCACCTCCGCAATACCATTCCAACGGTGAAGCATGGTGGTGGTAGCATCATGCTGTGGGGGTGACTTGAACCCAATTGAACATCTCTGGAGAGACCTGAAAATGGCTATCCACCGACATTCCCCATCCAACCTGACAGAGCTTGAGAGGACCTGCAGAGAAGAATGGCAGAAAATCCCCAAATCCAAAAAGACTTGAGGCTGTAATCACTGCCAATGGTGCTTCAACGAAGTACTGAGATAAGGGTCTGAATACTTAAGTCTTATATTTGTAAAGTTATCAAAAATCTGTCATTATGGGGTATGGAGTGTAGATTGATGTGAAAAATTTATAATCTAAAAGCATTTCATCATAAGGCTGCAACATAACAGAATCTGAGAAAAATACTTTCTGAATTAACTGTATAATGATTTCGACATCTCATACTAATTCTCCCACGAGTTGTCATGACTATTATATGTCGCTTTTCTTTTGTCCAACCTTTGTGTACATGTATATGAATAGAATTTCTTTAATTCATACACGTTTAAAAAAAGCATACCACACATCCTCTAATCCAGTTTATTCTTTTTCAGCAAAAGAGAAAAGGAAATAAGGAAAATAAGAAATCAAAAAAGGCTACAGAAGCTTTATCTCATCCATATCTTCATAATTCTTGTATGTATTTTTTATCTTAACCTAAAAAGGGCAAAGTAATACAGCTCTATGCTAGAGTGAGAGTTAACCAGAAACACAAAGGAGGTTAAATAAGGATTTTTCTTAAGATACACAATATTCATCTCTTTTCTTCAGTTCTGTCCTTGTCAACATCTTAACAGAAACCAGTTGAAAGTAAAAAATAAAACAAAAGCACAGGTGAATGGACATTCTACCTTCCCCGTTCCCACCTGTGGTGAACACATCCCTCCATAATGCCGTGGAAGTGAAGGAGAGGAAGAAAAAGAGAAAGAATACAGAGAATACAGAAAGACAGTTTAGCAAGAAAAAAGTAGCATGGGCAGGCAAGGGACAGTATAGAAACTAGTGAGAAAAAGGGGTAAGAATGAACAGATTTTCAGCTGTTTTAAAAAGAGGCAGAGCATATTTTGCAGGGGCTGATGGGAGTTTTACGAGGTTACAGAGTGTTTAATCAGACCTGAACGAATTACAGTTCCCAGATGAGTTGTGGGCGGCCCTTTCCCAACAGCACCCAAAAAGGGTACCGTTTTGATTCGCCTCGGCCCTCATGTTGGACCAAGCGTTATATGACAACACAGCTGTAAGTGCATATGTGAGTGAGAGTGTATGAGAGTAAAACAGGCACGGCTCTCTCGCAGCTCAGCCGAGGAAAATCACTCACACCGCGAAAGAGCCACTGTGCCGAAAAAGCAAAGTCGGGCTTTTCCCAAGGTCATCACGGGACAGTGGGATCCAGGTCATGTAAACGTCCGTGTGATGGAGACTTCTGGATGTTGAACAGAAATTCCCAGAGGATTTGATCGACTGATGTGTTCCCCTGGAGTCGATCGCTGCCAATGAGAAAGTGCAGTTCTCCAAAGTACAGACTGTTTGGAAGCGTGACCTTGAGGGACATTAATCTGACCTACTGACCTGTATTTGTACTGTATGAGGGGCTGTGTGTGGGAGTGGGGGCAGACAACAGAAAGTTAAGGCAGTGAAGGTGCCTGTGTGTGATGAGCCTGAGGCTACTTAAGCGGTGTTGAGTCCTCTGAGATGTAACAGAGGAATAAAGATGCCACTAACGGGTGATTGAGGTGTATGTGTGTGTATGTATGAAAGCACCACAGATAGCTGAATAAGCGGACTGCAGTGTGTGTGTGTGTGTGTGTGTGTGTGTGTGTGTGTGTGTGTGTGTGTGGGGGGGGGGCATTCAAGAGCACTCCTCGCCGATGCGCTGGCAGGTTCGTCCCACCTTGCGGTCCAGCTTAACCATCTTCAGCACAGCTTCCTCTCGGCCGCGGCCCAGATGGTCAAACATACAGTTGTGTTGCTCCGGCAACCGGTGCAACATGCAGAACACATAACCTGAGAATGAGAGAGAAAGACTTATCACAATGAAATGAGAAGTGTTTTATAAACTGCTCAAGGTTGATCTTAAAAAGCAATCTAATAGAAATAACAGCATGTAAAACTTGATTTAACAAATTTTAGCAGCATGACTGAGAGCACATTTTATTCCCCACACACCACTTTTAGATACAATACAAACAGCTCAGAAAATTCAGCAATCACATCACGGTTAATCCTGGTGAGATGTCGACTTTAAAATGAATGTCAAACAGGGATGAGAGATTATAATTATCTGAGATCAAAGTAAATGAAAACCAGATTTTTATATTGTCTGAAGAAAATGCGAGTGGTCCTGTCCTTTGTCAAGAGTCCACCCCCAGGATTCTACATTTACATAAATGCATTTGGCAGTCACTTTAAACCAAAGCAGGGGTGGTTATCTTAAGGAATTTAACGATTCATGTTTCGATTTCAGTTCTGATTCCTTTGGCACTTGAGGAAGATTTAGCTTGGAAAAAAGACGTGCAATTCTTATTGCATTTAGTGACCTCAGCATCCTGTTGGCCAAATTATAGATTAACAAAGCAGATGTAACAAATAAGAAATGAATCTTACCACATATCAAATAAAAATTAAATTTTGTTTGTCATTTGTTCTTTTATAAAATGTCACTATAGTTAAAGATACACTTGAGGTTTGTTGTAAGCAAAGTGTCATATGAACAACCAATTAGTAAATACACTGCCTGATTGCAGTCTCACAAGCATCAAGTACAACATTGCATCACACAGTAACACTTCTAATTTCATTTGGAGTTGGACATGACAAATGTCATTTCTTGCACGTCAATAAGATTAATTCAGTAACTGCTCCGACTGAGGTACAAGTGGTTTTGATTCAATAATAGAATCGGCTCATAAGAGTCATTAGTTCAGGAATCGGACTATACTGGACACGCTGTGTTTAGCACTGTAGACTTAAATGAACCAGCTCAAAAGAATAATTCGTTCGGGAATCAGATTTCACAGGAGTATTTTTTTTTTTTTTAATGTTAACGAGACCAAAAGTTATGAAAATCTAAATGTTCAGTGTTTGTTTAAAAAAATAAAACCAGTTTTGAGACAGTTCCCAACCCGACTTGCATTCAAGCTACAGTTATCAGTACTTGTACTGTATTCTCCTGGGAATCAAACTCCAAGTTTGAGGTGGGACAACCTGTTTGTGAGAACAATGGCAGGAGGACGGAGTGACTGATTTCAATGAGAATAATGTAGAGAGAATCTAATGATCCGAGATATTTGAAAGTAAACTAGCTATGCACAGAGGATCCATTCAGTCTTAAGAGCCTCATTACGAAGGGAGTCTCATTAAGGGTTTAATGTATCCATTAATACACATGGTGTTTTTAATAAGTCACAGAAGATTAAAAGCTTTCAATGCTTCAATTACAGCAGCCACAGAAGAGCTGCAGCGTACTACACAGACACACTAGTCATTCCTATTAGGAACCAGCACCACCAAAAAATAACATTTTCTTTTAAATCTCTTTTTTTCTTTTTGAGAATTGTGAAGAGCGAAAGTCTGGATTCCACAAAATAAAACATTTAAAATGACTTCTGCTCTACAAAGCCAAAATGCAGTAACTGCAGTAACAGAAAGTGAAAAAAATGCCATAATTTTATTTGATGGATTGTAAAATATTCACATTGTTTTCTCGGATTCTGTCAATAGCTGTACCAAATACCTCTCTTACAGGACACAGTCTTATAACACCTGATTTTGGTCACAACTCAATTTTGACAAAATGTGTAGTTACTTTTCTTTGGCTTTGCAGATCAAAATAGTCAGTGACTTTGTGTTGTCTTTGTCTATTTCAATCACAAAACACAGTGCTGTCAAATTTGTGAACAAATCACTGAAATGGGGCGGTTCCTTTAAAAGAATTGATTGAACTGACTGGAGAATCAGTCCGAATCAACTACAGGAGGCCTGAATCAGTCAGGATTACTCGCTCAATGGACCACCATGGAATCAGCCATGGTTATCATTGAGCTGAGAACTGTTACTGTGTGTAGCAAATGTTGAAACAGATTTTACAACATAAGCTAAAGTGGTGTAGTTTTGAGTGCTGAATAACTGCAGGAGTCCCATTTCAGACAGACCCCAGTGAGATCATTATTCAGATGCGAGCTGTCACAGGAACAGTGCGATCCATAAGTGTATTAGCAAAGCTGTTGGAACTGCCATCAGACTGATGAGTGCCACTGCTGCCTTACAATCCCGCCTTCAGTTCAACTAGTCACAAAATCACTGGCGCAGCCAGAACAAGTGATATAAACTGCGCAATTACATCTAAATGCTCACTTTATTTCATTACCTACAGTTAACATTTAAGAGTTAAATGGCTGAGGGGGGTTAAATATACTCCTTTAGTTCTGTATGGATTTAAAAGTTATAGCTGAAATTGCAAACACTTACTACACTAACAAACAGACAGGTGAAGGTTTAGCTGGCTCACATTTAATCTATGCACACAGAATTTACCAGAAAGCTCGGGAGATTCCCAAAGAACTGGAACAACCATTTTTCACAAAGTTGTACACTTCTGCCCCGAGAGTGTTTTTTAAATATTTTCACAAATTTGATTCTGATGTCAGCAAACAATAGGAGTGTAGAATTCTCCACTCAGTTTAATACATTTTAGAATTCTAAATCAATGCCACATTATTATGCATATTTTACCCCAAAATCATCAAATTAATGTGAAAAAAGTAAGAAGACTCTGGCATGGCCTAGAGATGAACACAAGCAGGAAAGGGTTTTATATATGTACACCTGTCTATACTCGGAGAAAGTGGCTTATTCTCACAAAACCTGTCAAGGAATTCTACTGTTCCCATTTTACTCCAATATTAGATGAAACAAATAACAAATAATATTTTGCAAATAGAAAATGAATATATACATTCTATATTTTTTTACATTGTGAAATTAATGTAATGACCGTAACACAAATTTTTCACCACAATTTCAATTACCGCGATGCAAGAATGATGATATACTCATTATCGCAATGTGAAACAAATATTATTTCCAACATAGTAGTAATCCCTTGGTACTGCATTTAACTTTTGCTGGTTAAAGTACAGTACTGTGTTAAAGTAATGAGAACAAAGTAATCTTTGAAAACAATTATAATAATAAAAGTACAACATGAGGTTACGGTAATGAGAATTACCGTAATGGCACTATGCATTTTCGGAAAAAATCTTAATGGTCGTAAATGTAGGTGTAATTTCCTTTATGCAATATTCTGTATCATTTCATGTTTTTTAAATTGATTTGAACTTCAATATGACCAGGACATTTTCTTGACAGGTTTCATGAGAATCACCCGAGTGACTCGATATGAGAGGGCAATCTGATAGTGGTTTGATAGTGTGTGTGAGAGAGTATGATAGTGTGTCTGAGAAAATATGATGTTGTGTGTAAGTGGGCTGGTGGTGTAAGTGAGTGGTTTGATTGTGTGTAATAGAGAGTATAATAGTGCATGAGAAAGTAAAGATTGATATAGGCCTTCAATGGCCTCTCTAACGCGATGTGACGAGATAGATGACGGTCATACTGACCACAGCGACAGGACCCCAGCTCCTGTTGTACAAGCTCCAGTTTGGTTTGGCAGCGATGGCACCGCCGACGGTTCTTCTGCTTGGGAACTCTTGGAGAATCTTCAGAACACGAGGCTTCGCCCAATCGAACACGCTTCTCCGGGGACGATTCGCTCTCTGAACCTGAGGCTGAACACAAACATACTTTAACACTTAACAGTTCAAAGTGAATCATTGCTGCAGCAGTATCTGGTGTAAGTGTGGATTACACAAATCAAATGAACCACACTGACACTACATAGCACAGAGCAGTTTGGGTAGCACAGTTTCATCCAACTTTGAGGTTTTCAAGACATCTCATAAATAAACTAGAAAAGGATAGTTTGTCAAGACAAACTTTGAATGTTAGCTTGACAAAGGCTTGCCAGGAAACCTGAAGGTTATTTAGGCCCTTCATAGTTTAAATACTTGGGCAGCTTGAAGACAGATTTAATGTTTGGCTGTAGACCTTGCTACATGGTTGCTAGCTTGTTCTCGCTGGTTGCTAAGATATTGCCACTCTATGGCCTGTGTGAACGGGTCATAATTTGGTGTAACTGCAGAGAGACTTCAGAGACAACAGAATGTTTGTATGACTTGACCAGGGTTTCCATTCGATTGAGTTAACCCTTACTGACTTTGGTTAGACTGTCTAAACAAGAGCTCCAGAGAATGTTTTTTTTAAACTTTAAAACTTTGTTTAAAGTGGATGGAGTTGGTAATAAATTCATGTAAGTCTTGTAAAGTAGAGGTCGACCGATTAATCGGACGATTTTTTGCATTTTTTAACATAATCGGCATCGGCCAATATCCAAGTATATCAAGCCGATTATTAAGCAGGCGCATCTGTGGGCAGCCTAGTGTTGTTGTGGAACACGTGTTCAACGCACACTGCCCCTAGAGTCATTTTCCAGCAGAGTGAGCAGACCTCATCCAGTGCCTAAGGAAGGAGCTAAGTTCCTTGGAGAAAACGGCAAGGATTAAATTTGTATAATTTCTTTATATTTAATTAAAAACTTTTGATATGTTACTGCCAACTTCAAGAAAAACGCGACAAACACGACAAACGCGACATGACGTTCGGCTACTTTGGATATTGATAGCGTAGTTGAAGTTGCATTATCACAGCAGAAGGGTTGCTATCATGTCACAATAAGCAAGAATTTTGCAATTACAGACAGTGAATCTGAGACTTTTATTTGTTCTGTTTGTGTGTCTTATATTTGAGAGGGTTGTCACTCAATGCAGAGAAATAAGTAATAAAAAATATACCAGCGCACTATAGGCTATTGAAGGACTGGCTTTGGTAAGCTCGGACGTTATCGGTTCTGCTGTCGGTACTGGAGAAATTACGAAAATACATTTATTATTGCTATAAAGAGAATTTTATTTTATCTCACCAGCCATTTCTATGTATAATAATATGAAACCATTTGTTTGTGATGCAATTTAGCTATTCGCAGTCAGAGAGAGAGAGAGAGAGAGATCTCGCTGACGCGGTGGCACAGCGAGCACAACATGAGCCCTGCATAATGAGTGACGACAGAGGACAGAACTAAACATTCAAACGTAGCCTGGATTAGATCTGTGATATTAGTCTGATTTTATTTTAGATTTCGCCTTCCAGAGATTATAAAAAGAATATTTATAGATAAGCCGCATTCTGTCTAGCACAACTTCCTTCCCTTCACAGCGGTGCACTGACATTTCTCCCTAAAACTCAAACTTAACGTCAGAATCAGCACGATCGGTGATTGTTGTCAAATGCTACTGTTGCTAAATTGCGGGACGCGTTTAATAATAAAAAGAGCGCAAGAGAGACCGTTCCCAAGGCGGTGCGCGCTCCGAAACACACCGCAAAGAGACAAGCAAACTATAGGCTACTTTGGGTTTCATGTGCGTGTCTAAACAATCAAATATACACAAACATATGTCAAAACGACCGGCTTGGAGATTCACTTAAACACAGTTTATGTCTTAAATGGACGTAGTTATGGAAATAGTTGGGAGAAAATATGCTGCATCAGGAGTCTATTAGATCTGCACTCGGTCTTAAAGGGGAAGCGGTCTAATGAACATGTTGACGATTGAGCCATTACTGAATCAAACAACAAAAGGCAAAGAGAAAATCACTTACAGCTCTTGAATGAATAACTTCTGCATTAATAAGCATTAATCTATCCATGATAAACTATGCAGTGTTATTTTATAATTGATTACTTTATTAGATTTCTTTTTAGACCATACCTGAACAGTAATGTTAGTAGACCTTCCTGAAATTAAAATCACTGTGCCTATATAACGTTTATCTTTGTGTAATATATATATTTATTTATTTTAGGGCCGGGACTCGATAAAAAAAAAAAAAATCTAATTAATTAGAGGCTTTGTAATTAATTAATCGCAATTAATCGCATTTTAATTGCATAAATATTTGACCTGAGAACAGTGAGAAGTAATTTTTTTCACATGGATTTTTAGTATACCATTGAATAATGACTTAATACATAAGCTTAAGCAACAAAATATTGTTTATTTTTGTTCAACCAAGTCCAGCAGACCAGTGCAATTTTTGCCATTAAGTGTAGCAATAGCATATTTAGAAATATAGTACATTTCAGAAATTCAGGTAGCCTATAGGTAGGTAGACCTTCTGTAAACTATGTTTTTTTAAGTAAAACACAATACTTTCAAGTATATTCAGAACATTGGAAACCCTGACTATTAGAAAACATCTCTCTGTTGCTTCAGAGGCCATAACAGACTAAGTCCAACTCTCAATAACCGCTATCTGTTTTGCGTTGAGGTGATACTTGAGGCTCGATGTGCTGCGGTGATATGCGAATTCCTTGTTGCATAGCTTGCACACAACAACCATGCTCTTATCGATGCTTCCATCCGTTCGTTTTTTATAACAAAATTTCCCATCCACGGGGCCAAACAAAGCGGTCTCGTCAGCTTCTTCGTTCATGTTCACTGTGGTTTGTTGTTGTCTGAAGTCATGAACGCTAGCTGATGCTCCAGTATAATCGGTCCGCCGAAACTCATCCAGTGAGAAACGTTCCGCGGTGCAAAAATAAGTGTGATTAAAATGCGTAAAAAATGTTTAACGTGTTATTTTTTGTGTAATTAATTAATCTTAATTAACGTGTTAAAGTCCCGGCTCTAATATATATATATATATATAAACAAAAAGAACCGTTAAGAATACTGTTAAAGTACCGGATCGATAAGCAGTATCGGTAAGATAGTAATACCATTAAAACCTTAACGATACCCATCCCTAGTTATGCCTGTGCTTCTCTTGGATGCTCTGAATATTGGATTAAGTGTCTGGATTGCCCCTTAATTAAAGCTGCATTTGGATCTCAACCTTTGTGTCTCGGAGCAGTTCGTAACACCTGCTTTGTTTATTTAATATATTTGTTATACTTTATTTATACAATATGTTTTTACATTATACATTTTTAATTTAAGTGTACAAGTGCAGATTGGTCAAGTGTTCAATAAATGTATTTGTTGAAAAAATTTTGTCTATCTTAAGTAATTATTTGTGTTACATTTTAGCTTTCAAATAAAAGGTTCAAATAAGAGGTTAAAAACAAACACATATCAGCCAAAATAAATCGGAAGCATTAATCGGCCATCGGCCGACCCGGATTTCAAAAGATCGGCATCAGCCTGAAAAAAAACAATATCGGTCGACCTCTATTGTAAAGTATTACAAGAGCAATGAAACTCTGTACTAAGATTGGGCTGGGCAATGCCGCTTTCAATTATTGTTATGGAAAAAAATTTTTTTATATTGAATTCAATATTTTAAAGGAATTTAAAAAAAATCAAGGCATGTTTTTCTGTAAATTAACACAAGGGGAGAAGTGGTGGTGGCGTAGTGGCTAAAGCACATAACTGTTAATCAGAAGGTTGCTGGTTCGATCTCCACAGCCACCACCATTGTGTCCTTGAGCAAGACACTTAACTCCAGGTTGCTCCAGGGGGATTGTCCCTGTAATAAGTGCGCTGTAAGTCACTTTGGATAAAAGCATCTGCCAAATGCATAAATGTAAATGAATGGAGATTTAATCATTTTTATTGATATGCACTTTTATATTTATATTTACAGTATATTCCTTAAACAATGATTAACAGTATTTTAAAGTGCTAAACTATTAATGTGGGACCCAGTTAAGTTTATTATTTTATACTGAACTTTCATTATTTTAAGGATTAGGTTTTTTTTGTATACACAGAAACAATATATTTCCTATTTACTTCACATGAAGTTTTTATTTTGACACTGAAAGTGCTATGTGTATTAACAGCAGTGCCGACCCAGCCTATTAAGCAAAATATGCGGCTATATTGGGCCTTCAGGGGTTCAGTATAGCCAAATAATTATTTGCAATTAGTGTAAATAGCACTGGGCACACAGCCCGGCTATATGAACGCCAATAATCCAAATGTAACCTATCAAATCTATTTAAAATATAGCATATGCTTCATCATTTTGAGTCACTTTGACCTAGAAACATATAGAGTAATGCACTTTAGTAAGAAGGAAAGTCTAAATTTACTAACAATATATTTATTAGATTTCTACTCCAAACATTTGTTTTGAAAACTTATCATTTGAACATTGAATGTTATAAACATTTTAATATTTTCCCCTAGTGTCTCTGGGACAAGTGACTCAAAATGAAGGTGAAAAATAATTTCATCAATATGATGACAGGTTACATATTGTGTATTCAAGTAGTTGCTGTTGAACCTTTCTAAACAAATGCAACCACTGATGTATATTTACAGCTCAGTTCCTCTGTGATGTGCTAGCTAGACTATTAAAAGCTGTCAGCTCACACAAACACACACACACGGATAGTGATGTGTACCTGAGTCACAGGGTCGTTTTGTTGGAGTGGATAGCGTGCCGCGAGCTGTGTCTGTACTGGAGACTTCTGGAAGAGGAAAGAGTGTGTTAACATCAGTGCAAAAATGTTTGATCAAGACAATTTTGTTCTTTAAATCCACAATAGACAACACCGTACCAAAATTGATTATATTACACATTTCAAAAAAATCTCCTTTAAATCAAAAACCACAATGTATTCTTATTAACATGACCTGCAAAGGCCCAAACAATATTCAAATCTATTTTGCATAAACAGCATCAGAAGTGTGATTTAAAAGAATCGTGACAGAAAAAGATTCAAATATTCAGGTTATCAGATTAGGACTTCCATCACGTTCCCCAAAGCTAATAAATAAATTAGAATTTCAACTGTGTATGTGGATCTTTTTCATCTGCAATATTCTCTTTTCAGCAGTCTATCATTCTTTCTGACTGTTGTGCAAAATTTAAATTAGCGCCTATCAGAGGTTACTAGATGCCATGTGAACCGATATATCATCTCAGTTATGACAGGTATGATAGTAATGACACAAATACAGTGCAGGATATTGTGTGCTCTCACCTTCCTGTGCAGAAAGTGGCGTGGCTTCTGATGAGGGCTCCTCAGAGCTGGCTGGCTTGGAGGACAGGTTTTGGCTACTGCTGCTGCTTGTCTCGTTACAGAAGACTGCTGATTGGCTATTGCTGGAGCTGGGGACGGGCTCTGGAGTGCAGTCCTCGTCTGGCTGTTTCTTCTGTATGTCTGTATGTATGGAGAAGACAGAACAAGCACAGTTCAGACACAGCAATGTAGGCATTGCATAGCCAAAGTGATTCAAATGGCAGTCAAAACCTTAAAAGCAAGTATACACTTACCAGCAAAGCATTTGGAGCAGAGGTTCATGGTTTTGCTAGACCTGAAGAGAAGAGACAAAAATGCTTTAGTTATTTCTCCTAAATATCTGTATAAAGAACACATCCAGTGTTCGTTTTTCAGTTTTTTGTGTTAGTCAGTTTGTCTTTTGATGAAAATGTCCTTTAAAATTAGTCAATATTTAGTCAATCATTTTAGTCAACTAAAAAAAATATATTTTATTTGATGTGGTGCAAAATGGTCAAAAAACAAAAAAAAAAAGTGTCAAAACTGTAACAGGCCAAACTTTAATCAAATATTCAAACATTTAGGGAATTTAAAAAATAAATACAATTCTAATTTAAACATGTATCAAACCTTGTCCTCGTTATGAAAAACCTGAACTTCTGAAATAATAATGAATAGACTGAAGTATTAGCTACTTTTTTAGAAGTTAGCCAACTGTATTCTTCATGCTTTATAGATGTATTCATTTTCAGAGAAAGAATATTACATTGCAGGTTTCTTATGGAAACAGTGTATTCACAACACAAGTTATGCAACACAAAATAAGATATTTCTGACTAGCACATCGTTTAATTCAAGTTCACATGTTCATTTGTTTCGTTGTGCTGATGTAAGTTGTTCCATAAATGTTGTGGATATATTGATGAATCTTATGTATAAATAGGATGCGCTTGAATAAGGTGTTTACCCCATTATAAAGCTGTTTATTTAGCTGGTGTTAGCACATTCAACTCATGCAGCTCAAGTGGAGAAATCCCCAAAATACGGGATTCAAGTATTCTTTGAATACTTGAATCGCCGTTTATAGAATTCATCTATAAACAGATTCTCTAGATGTTTCTTCTTCTGTTTATATCTTACGCTGTTAAAATCGTGCAGTATCATTTTAATCTAGACATATTATCGTAAAATCCTCATGATGTGCCTTTTTTGCCTCGTTTTCGTTATCGTTGACAAAATCAAGAAAAGCCTTCATCAAATAATGTTTTCGTAAGTGATATCGTTGACGAGACGAACACTGAACAAATCACATGTGTACAAAGTAGGACTGTCACAATACAAAAAAGCTGTGAGACAGTTTCTTAATACCAATTTCAATATAAAAAAAAAAGACAATTCAAGTTTTTTTTTTTCTTTACTATAAATACTACAAATTATCTTCCCTGCCCAGTAGGTGGCGATATGCATAAAGCAAATCACCAAAAACAAAAAAGGAAGAAGAATGTGAAAGAGGAGATTTATAGTAAAAGGGACTTAAATATTGACCGTTTCACATTATATAGCTTCTGAAGATATAATTTAACATCTGTGGCCCTATGAAATCAGTTTTTTTTTTTCAAAATTCTGTTGTTGCATTTATTTACATTAGTTACAGTGTTAAGTGTTACCCCTAACCCAACCCTTACCCCAAAACCTAAATCTAACCCCCAATCCTTATCCCACCCTTACTCCTAAACCTACCCATACGTAACATCAGTAGAAGCAAATGTGGGCATTTTGCAGACCAACATGTAGTTACACAGTAAATACAGTCTTATATTCATTTAACATTAGTACATAGTAGTTAAGGCCACCTAATATAGTGTGACCTACAGAAGAAATATATGTCGCATTTTTTCAATTTCACATCTATTTAAGTGGGGCTTTTATTTTTACATTTTACCGCAAAACTGGATGTTTGACACCTTTACTTTTTACCTCAGGAAAAGCTGTTCGCTACAAGGGCTAATGTGCTTATTAAATAGCTAATGGCTATGATTTAATTATATAAATATGTAGTATGCATAGGCCGGTCACGATAACTACTTTTGTTCGATGATATATTTTCCCAGAAATAATTGTAATAAATTATATTATTATCATTTTAAGACCATTTTATGCCACTAATATAATGATAATATAATAGCATAATAATGCAAGTACACCATTTCAAAGAGCAATGCACTTTTAATTCTTAAGAATATGCAGACATTGGACTCGGAATGTCAAAAACAAATATATATAATTTAAGTCGGGAAGGCCCCTCTCCATCTCCAACAGCGGTTGTTGTTCCCAGCTCGGAAAACTGGATAGGATGGTTATGATTTAGATGAGCTTTTAGGTTGTATTGCCAATTTTTTTTTAAACAAAGTCAATGTACTGGCTCGTTCCTGTTAATGGGCTCTCCTCTCACATTCGGCTTAAAGCCTAAATGTTCCCACACCGGTGCTGTGGAATGCGGCTTTGAAACAAAGTCCATTTGGACTTACTCTTCCAAACTTTCTGGCAGGAATTATGCAGTTATCGGGAAAAACACCTATAAAACACCTATTAGCCTCAAGTAACACGTAATCTTAACCTGTCATTGTCCCCTCTGTGTGTGCATGTGTGGAGGAGCTGCCTCAGCCCCACCTCCAACACAGAGAGCAGACGAGGACAGAAGCAGCGCGACTGGCTAAAATGTTGGTGACAATTCTTATATAAACAAATATGCATGCAAACACAATGGGCAATATCGAGGTCAGAAAAAATTATGGGATCGATAAGTCGATAACGTAATTATCGTGACAGGCCTAAGTATGCATGTGTTACATGTCGCAGTGAATAATGTGATCTTCTCTTTGTCATTATACACACAGCTTGAACGTGATATTAATGATGCGATTAGTGTTTAAGCAGTGGCTTCACTCAAATTTACTTACTGTTGAAGCACAGCTCATGCAAATCATATATTTGTTTAATTAAAATCACAGCCCTTCATGTTACGCATCACACATTAATTTAATTAATTGTGCATTTATACATTAATTTTATTCCAGATATGTCAAATTTCATGACATTCTGTGTTTTATAGTTAATTCTGTTTTTATGTCTGGATTCTGTCCGTGTTTTCAGTAATGCGGAAATCATAGGGGCCTGCACTGGAGGATTGCTTTTATATGCTTTTTTTTTACCTTAAAAGTTCTGACCACCATTCACATGCAATGTATGGGCCTACAAGGCGGAGATGTATTTCTAAAAGTATTCATTTTGTTCAGCAGAAGATAGAAAGTCACACATCTGCGATTGCACGAGGGTGAGCTATTCCTTCAAGTCATTACTATAGCAACCAGACATAGGTACACTTTATACTGACACCAGGGTCAGAAATTAAAGGGGCGTTCTGAAACAAAAGTGACAAAAATGCCCCCAAAATAAAGCCTAGCTATACATATTATGGCATAAACAATACAGAATCAAACCAACTGCACATACAGTGCACAGTGAATAAGACATTTACTTCAATCACACGTGAAGTGCTTTTACTTTGAAGTTGCACACATGCATCCGAGCGGATCAAGCACAAGCAGCAATCTCCTGACAGTTTAAATGACCTGGATCACCTGTTAGATTGTTACAGACTGACCGTCATGATTTGTGAATCAGAGAAACTTTTGATTCTGAAGTTTTGATTATAGAATACGCACTTCAGAGGAAGATATTAGAAGAGCGCTCAACGGGAAGAAAACGCTGTATGTTCGTGAGGTACGTGAATTACATCCGTTTAAATGAGATACAGTATCTGCATATTTGCAGACGGTATATAATAGAAGTTTTATTGATGTATGCCTTTTATCATTAGAAAAGACAGTTCAAAGTGCCAGGGAACTGCTGAAGACAGGCTAATAGAATATGTGCTTTAGTAGTAAATAAATCCACAGAATGCTGGATCTGCTCAAACTTTGTGAGGTTTGTTTATTACATCTGTTTAAATGAGATTTGCACATATTTGCTGACGTATATGATATTATTTTTATTGATATTTGCCTTTTTATCATTAGACAAGAAAGTAAAAAGTTACTGGGATTTGTTGAAAAGAGAGAAGAATTAAACATTAGGAGCTCAAACATGTCTAACACTCTGATATGCGGATTGTTTAAATGACAGAGTTGCACACCGGTCTATTATTTTAGTAAAAGTAATGCGATGGCATGTAGCAACAAAACAAACCATGACTGGTCGTTTAAATGTCTCAGTCGCTTCATGTGCAAGCAGGTGATTTTCGCCGCTCTCAAGAAAGAAATCGGCCAAATTGGTCGATGTCGATAATTTAAAAAAAAGTCAGAATATCGGCCAATTTATCGGCCTCTACGATATAGACAGGCTATTCTCTGTTGACCTCTCTCATCAACAAGGCATTTCTGTCCACAGATCTTATGCTCACTGGATGTTTTTGGTTCCATTCGGAGTAAATTCTAGAGACTGGTGTGTGAAAATCCCAGGAGATTGGGGCCAGGTGGGCTGGTTTGAGTGTTTCTGTAGCAGCTGATCTCTTGGGATTTTCACACACACAACAGTCTCTAGAATGGTGCCAAAAACAAAAAACATGCAGTGAGCATAAGATCTGTGGATGGAAATACCTTGTTGATGAGAGAGTTCAACAGAGAATGGCCAGACTGGTTTGAACTGACAAAGTCTACAGTAACTCAGATAACCTCCCAGTACAATTGTGGTGAGAAGAATATAATCTCAGAATGCTTTACTGAGATGCAGGTTGGCGCTGTTTTGGTGGCACAAGGGGGACCTACACAATATCAGGCAGGTTATTTTAATGTTGTGGCTGATCATTGTAGCTTTAGAAGCCACAGGGACGCAAACAGCCTCTGCATTTCCTGCACTCAAAACTCAAAGCTCTCTCTCTCTCAGGGCGACATAGGTTAGCAATGAAAACATCAACAGACATTCTTCATCACAATCAAGTGCAATCATAATCAGCACCCAATCAAGGAGGCGGAAGGATGCATGGGGAGAAAGAGCAGAGCATTGTGGGTAGGAATAATGCATATTAAGAAGATAAGCACATCTCCACATGAACACACAGACAAGGTAGGTGTGTTTCTGTGTGTGTATGTCAGTAAAAAGGTTGCATGCTTTTGAGAGTGCTGATTTGGTAAGACTGTCTGTTTGATGGTTGTCATGGAGATGTGTTTAATAACAGATAATACTGACTAGGGATGTGCAAAATCACATTATCGAAAACAACCAGTTGGTGGGTTGTATGATTGAAAAGTCATCTTAAAGGGATGGTTCACCCAAAAATTTAAATTATGCCATCGTTTACACGCACTCATGATGTTCCAAACATGTATGACTATCTTCCGTGGAACAGAAAAGATGATGTTAGGCAGTTTAGAACAATGAGGGTTAGTAAATGACTGAATTTTTATTTTTGGATGAACAATCCCTTTAAAGAAGCTCTGTAGGCAGATTTAGTGTCATATGTCATGTTCACTAGACCCCTATCAGGCATGTTTCTTAGGGGGTGTTCACATAAGATGCAGACAGAGAGCAACAGTTAAAGGTGTGTTTAAACTTAAAATCCCAACGCTCATTAAAACAAAGATGTGATCCAATTGCCAAAAACATTTGAATGTGTAAACTGAGCAAAAAAAAAAAAGAAAGAAAAAAAAGATATTCAACAAATTCTCAATTTTTTTCTCATTACGATAAAGTGCACGGGTCGTTCACGCAGGATTTGTGCTTTCAGTGTCTCACTCAATGAGTGCCGCATTTTCTGTACAAGATCCCTAAACATAAGATCTAGAACGCATCCTGATTGAAAATAATTGTGATTATGATAATTAATTGTCTGTTTTAGGGCTATGACAATTAATTGTTTCGTTTAGGGTTTTCATGATAATTAAGCATGTATGAAGCACACATTAAATCATGTTTACATATTTAACTTCAAATATATAAATCAAATAATAAAATAGGGATATATGTTTTCCCTTTTAAGGCTTTAAAGCTATATGAATGACATGGAAATTAATGTTTTAAATATCAAGATATTTCTTTAGGTTAACTTAAGCATTGGTCAATTTTATATTTACAGTGTTGCTTTTGAAAGTCATATATATATGTTTTTTGTTTTTTTTATAATAATATGCTTTATAAAACGGATTGTTCTGGACCTGGATGCTGATTGGTTAACAGCCATGCTTTATTCATGATAAAGCACAGCTCTGACCTCTTCACAGAACTTCTATTTGTATCTCTCTACAGCACCCATACCTGACATTTATTCTTGTTGCCTAACAAAGTTACATTTACTGCCAGGGACTATATTTTCTAGCAGAAGGATGGCATTTGAAGGATTAGTTGACCGAAAAATGAAAATCTAGTCATTGTTTACTTACCCCCCGTGTTGTTATAACCCTATGTCTTTCTTTTTCTTAACTCAAAAGGAGAAATTGTGAAAAAAACAATTTGTGCTCATTAATGTCATACAATGGCAGTTTATGGTGACCACCTCTTCAAGCTTCACAAGGACACAAATGTATAATTAGAGGTCTAATAAATTATTCCATGAGACTCATGATTGTTATGAAAGCATATGATAAGGTTTGGTGAGAAACCTTATCATATAATGATATAATGTATTACTTAGTAAAAATGTTCACTGACCGTTGGTCTCCTGTGCAAATTCATGATAGGGCACAACACGCAGAGTTTGTAGTCATAGAATAAATGCATCTATGCCCAGCCTTTTGCCATTACACAATCGTTAAATTAAAGTGAAACATGAGCACGTTTCGCTCACTATCAAAGTTTATAGGCCATTCGTTTGTTTATATCTTTTGCAGGAGTTTGGCACAAGCCTCTGCTGACAGCGCTAGCATCACAGCACTTGAGAAGCGATTCATGCATTATCCCGGACTTAAGCTGGTATGGTTGACCAGGGGCGTTGCTAGGATCTTGATACATTGGGGGCTTAGCCCAGTCTCCACCACCCATCCGCCTGCCCGCTCGCTCGCTTTTGGTAACTACTACTTCTACTCATAGGCACATAATAATAAGCAATAATAATATAAATGGGCGGTCTGGGGGACCTCCCCCAGGAAATGTTGGCCATTAAACACTTCATTTCCTGCATTCAGGTGCATTTGTTTAGCATTTTAAATGATAGGTAAAAAGATAGAATGCTTTATTTGTAGAACTGTAACAGCTATTCACAGAAACACAAATAAATAATACATGAATATTAAATAATATTAAAAAAAATGAATATAAAACTATATATATAATGTGTATATAGATATTTATCTTTCTATATTAATCTATATCTATTTATCTATCTATCTATACACACACACACACACATAAATCACTCCAACAGTCTGCTTGTATAAGTCTGGAAAAGGAACTATAGACAGTGCAGGTCCAGTAAAGAGGGTATTCAACAGACAGTAAACACAGGCACTCTGTATAGGTTTGTAAAGAGAACTATATACATTTAAATAACATAGCTATAAACATAAATAATAGGGAAGAGGGGCACTGTATCCAGATAGATGAGCATTTAGATGAGATAAATGTAATTTAAAAAAAAAAGTCTAAACTCCCCTCAAATTAAAAATTCCCCGATAAGAATAACCTAAGGGGATTCAGCCCCTCTGAATGAAATTCAGGCCCTGCATCTGAGGTAGACTGACCACGAGCTATGTGTTTGTGAAACGAATGTTTCTGCTTCTGTAGAAGCTATAGTTCTGTATGAAATCAACATTGTTACAAGAAAAACATGTTTTTATCATAGACTGTAAAAAATAGGTTTTTATCCAGCGCAATCTTATGGAGAAAAACTACACTACTACCCACAGTCCTAAGCTTAACAGCGGCGCCTCTGATTGGTCCAACTTCGCTGTTACCATAGAAGCGTTTACCATACCCATGAGCGGCTATAGCGATAACATTAACTAGCTATCTGACTAACGTTACAAAAGGGAGCTTGTTGTCACAAACTTTCAGTGGTTTACATGCCAGAGAATGCATATAATTACATCCAGTTATTTATCTGATAATGTATCCTGAATTTTACTTGTAACATTGGATAATGGGAAAAGGTAGAGGTGACTTGTTGAGTCAGTGACATGAATCTAATTATCTATTAATCTAACCAAATTAACCTCAAAAACATGAAGTTTAGTACTGTTTTCCGAGCTCACTCACTTTGGGATTGTAGCCGAGGCCGTTTGCTGGCCTCAGGAGGTGGAGGACTGCCGTCTTGGCGCGCTTAAAAATTGCCGGATATCCATTTTTACATTAGACGTTTGGGCTAGTGAGTGACGGATGAATCTTGATGCAGTCTGCTGCTTCCTGCTGATTGGTCAACAAGACAGCATGCTGTATATAGCTGGTAGTAGTCAATATCGATGCACGCGCATGGAGCGCATTATGAAAGACTTCGTCTTAGGTTTAACAACCTATGAAACTATTAATGAACAATATGAAACTAAAAGCGACATAAGCTTAATTTAAAATGGCTTAGGAACTATCTATTTAGAGGTGGATAAACGCAATTTAGAGGTGGATAAACACACTTTGGAGGTGGGTAAACGCTATTTCGAATTTTGGGAGGTGCATAAGCGGCGTTTATGTGCGTTTAGCCTCCACTACATCCCTGAATAACGTTAATTTACACATCGTGTTTCAATCGCCAGATCAGATGTATAGGCTACTTCATCTACATTCCTCACGAGAAACGGATTATGGCTCACAAAATGGATTAGCTATAGGCGAAATAGTAAGGTCTAACGTACTTTAATACAGTACATGTTCTGCATTAATACCACAGTGAGTAACTTACAGGGCTAGTAAGTTAGACCAGGGTTTGCTTAAGAGCCTTCACCGACCTGAGCTTAATGATGAGGAACGGCCAGTAGATAACTCTTCTTGCCTCCCTCAGTATCGTTCATGACTCCTTATTTTACTTTTTAAAAGTGTCTTATGTCCGTAATAGCTACCACCAGAAGCCACAAACAACAATGACAGTCAAGCCCTAAAGCTGTAAGTTAACCGATGACTCTTTCAGGCTCTCTCCTCTGGTGCGCACTCTAAATACAAGCATTCTGTAACCATAGTAACTTTGATCTGCTTGAACACATTTTATTCGATCTTTAATACATGATTCGAAGGATAGATTAAAAGACCGGTACATTTTTTAAATACAAAATTATTAAAAAATAATAATAATTATCAATAAATTCAATTTTTTGAGATCCGGGGCTATAAAAAAAACATCCAGTGCTGAAGCCCCGGATGCCCATGTCTAACGACGCGCCTGTGGTTGACGTCGACGGTGCAGACTCAGTAACGCTCGGAGTTCAACTGAATGACACAAAAAGGCACCATTCATGGCATTTATATATTCTCTTAAAACGCCCTTATTTGAATATTTAAATGTGATTGGAATTTGAAGTGAACAATAATTAGTTCTCAATAATCATGTACAGACGATTATTTAATAATCGCAACATGCCTAATGGCCCAAAAGACCAGGTACATTTATTAAGATAGTAAACGAAGTCCACTTTTTGTTAAAAATGAGAGCTGCTTAAAGTCTGAGGATCTGCAACTCTAATGAAAAAAAAACAGAAACATCTACACAGCAATTCACACAAAGTGTGTGTGTGTTATTCCTCTGTCACATCACTCCAAGCCAATCAAGCCGTCCTCTCTCTGGATTTATCTGACATCTCCTGTTAAATGTCATCTGCAATTACAGCTTATGAAAGGAAGCAAGAGTCCAATCAAGACACCGGCACACACACCTCAACCCACCTACTGTTCAGGAGTCACTGTGTGTTTGTGTGTGTGTCACATTCAACAACTTAATCAGAAATCATATCACACCATTAATCAAGCCATTTTATCAAATGACTGCAACACCACTGAATCGAGATCAGTTAGGCCTCTGTGATCAACGTAATGTTTCAGAACTTTCCACATCCAAATAATTGGTCCCAACTTCATACTAAATTTCAATAAAACATTTTAATGGGTTATTTATTACAATAGCATTAAGTAATTTCTACACATCAAACAGCCACAAACAGGAAGTGATGTTTGAAAAGCAGGTGCTGCACACTACACTACAGATTGCTTTTACTGTTCTTAACTTGAAAGGGAATCAATCAACATTCAAATTGTAAAGGTCTTCTTTTGCAATCGAACTCAATGCAATAATGAGAATGAGTATTCTGTGGGAATCACAAGGGACACTGGGACAGATGTTGTCACTATCTACATGCATTCCCTGTCTGCACCAGCTCCCAAAAGATATGCATGTTTGAAAATGAGAAGACTGACGAGCTAATAGGTGTTCAAATGGAAGCTACCAGATGGAGGTATGGAAATAAAATGTAAAATGAAATGCCACAGGGCTTCACATTTCAACTCCTCTGAACTCTGGTATCCTCTATCTACACATGCAGAGAAATGTCTTTGGTACAGGGGCAAAGTTCACTCAATTGAAAAATCAGACCTTGTAGGTAATATCTGCGCCACTACTGCCACCAAACGAAATATTTGTTTTAAAGCAGCTACCTGAATATACCCCCATCTGCTTTTGATCGAATAATCAAATTGTCCCACCCCAAACACACACCATTGGTTAGGTCAAAGTTATTGTGTTGGTAGGGAAGGGTTGGTTAAAACAGAGGATTTTTTATACTGCCACAGAGACCTTTTAAAGTTGAGAAAACTAACCTACAAAAGGATGACTTAGTTGTCTTTGCATATTAAGCTTGGATAAGAGAAAGTATTTCTTTTAAAAACCTACACACTTCGGATTTAATGGTACATGCAGTCTTTATTTATTTACATTGCACTGACCAATATCGCAGTCATCACTGGATGCCTAGTGGACACCTAGCAGTCAAAACACTCAAAGAGATTGCAATTATATTTGGTGATGCTACTGGCAAAGAAATTTTAGACTTCATATTCAACCGTTGTCCTGTTGCTGACTCAGTCTAATAGTTAACCACATTTTCAGATAACTTACAGCACCAAACACTGACTGTGTTTACTCAGATTGCTTCTTGGAAACATAATAGCTGTTGGCCTAATCTTGTTATGCTGTTGTGATTTAGAGAGGAGCAAGTACATAACTGACACCATTCTCAACATTTCAACTGCAATTGTTTGGTATGATGCATGCTGATGTTACACAATTCAAACTAGGTTTGCACAATTTTTCTTGACACTGGTTACCAAAACAGAGTAGCATTTGCTACTCTGCATTTGAGTCATTCAACACCAGTGTTGGGTAAGTCAGCACATGCTAGGGAGGTACATGGCTAGGGATGAAGCCATTATTTGGTTTATTGTATTGAAACAGTTTTCTTTGTGGAACAGGTCAACCGCAAATTTCTACTAGTGGTGCACCGATCAGGAAATTTAAGGCCGATACGATCTCCGATTTTTTAACACTGTGATCGCCAGATACAAATTTTTTCTTAAAGTGTCCGTTGCCACACTTTTGCAAGTTAAGGGCTGCAGATATACGTTTATACCCCACACAGTAAAACTGCAATAACATTACAAAAATGTCCCATTAGTTAACTTTATTTAACAGCATTACTGTAGCTAATAAGAACTAATGAACATAATGTTAGTTACAACATACACCAATACATTTTTAAAATCAAAAGTGATATTAGTTAATGCACAATGAACTAACAATGAACAATTGTATTTTTATTAACTTAGATTATGATTAATAAATGCTGTAAAAATATATTGTTAATTTTTTGATCATGATACCTAATGCATTAACTAATGTTAAAGAAATTAAACCTTTTTATTAAGTGTTACCAAACTTACATTAATTGTGAATTGCTAACATTTATTTGTATGGAAAACCGTTATTAATAGATCTGTTGCCAATATCAAAAGGTCATTGTGACATACTTTCACACACAGTAGAGATACTTTCAAATATAAGAAAAATATATCCATTACAAGCTCTAAAACTGTTCTAGTGAGAAATCATTCATATCTATGATTTAACAACTTTGGCTTTTGGTGGCAATACAAATCACTAATTATTAAGCAAATGTGTGAAGATGCAGTGCCATTATTTAAGGTTATGTCTGTTATAAGTGGTATTGCGACCAACATCAGTCTGATTTAAATTGGGAATAGTGCCAAGATCAGTGACTGATGAGATATTGAGAGCACCTGGAGCATGCGCATGTTTAATTGACATCGCGAGTGAGCATATTGATGGGAGTGTAGCTGAAACTGCTCATGAAGTCTCAAAGTCTCTAGCGCACCACACAGCATCAATACAGAGCATCATGGTTCTCATGCATCACCAATTTTGTTGCAGAAAAGATTGCTAAGTGCTAATAAGGTTTTCAGCAAATGAAAACGTTTTGATCTGGTCCTCACACCACACATTTGTATGGCTTCAGAAGACTTGGAATGCAGCTAACAATTAATATGAATTACTTTTATGTTACTTTTTTTTTTACTTGGCAGGAAAAATCATGGTCCACTTCCATTGCATAAATACAGCGGCACGACATTCTGCAAAATATCTTCCAACATTATTTTCATTTCTAGGTGATTTACAGCTTTAAGTGAACACAGAGTCAGACTATCCTTCAAACATACATTATAAGCATCACATCATTACACGCTAGGGCTGTGTTCAAAATAACAATATGATACATCAGCATGTTCTTCTTGCCGTTGCATGTATCCATGCAGCTGCGTCCGTATCGATATTATCCAGGTCATTGAAAGTTTGAGTATAGCCTATCACGTAACGCAAGTTGGCTGTTTCAATCACCTGAGCAGTAGTAGACCACCACATTTAAATTGTATGAGACTCTTGCTACTGCAGCAAAACTAAAATATATGTGCATTTAACTTTTCGCCTAAACCCGGCAGTTGGGAGTAAGATATGTCTCGCGAAATACTGCTAAACTAAAGTACTGCATAACCTAATGAACCTCTCTTTACTTACATCAAAATATCATTACTTACATCAAAATAAAGCCGGCAATATGTGCATCTTTTACTCTCAACAAAGGTATGATGTTTATGAACAGTGGGCTCATACTTCTTCTGACCTGTATATTTCAGACCCCCTTTGTTTAGCACTTTATTTAGCACTGTCCACTTGTGATCAGATCTCCTGAGATGGATGTTAATACCAGGTCTGGAGAGGGCAACAGTGACATTTGAAAAGATTCCGTTGCTTAGACACAAAGTGCACTTAATAGAACACATAAGACAATATTTTAAAGAACAGACAAATATACGTATCGTATTGTGACATTGTTTATGATACCCAGTCCTATTAGACACTCAACATAAACCACTTTGCTGATCACAGTGCCCCCACAAGTTATTTATTATTGGTAAAATGGTTTGAACAGCTAATTTAGAAGCAAATAGAGCAGCACGTACACAATTTTACCAGTATTTTCAATTTTGATACAACACTCTAAATTCAATCAAACAGAATGACTGGTTTCTAATTAATTGTTAGTCCGAATGAGGAAAACAGTGGAGACAGAATACAGATGGGCTGTGGTTTGAATCTTTGGGATACAAGACTATAAAATGTGTGTCTCATGTTTTTGGAAAAAGTTGCATCAGACCTCAGAGCTCTTTTAAAGGCCAGATATGATGTGTGCAATGTTAACTTCCATGAGTTTAATTCTTATGAAGGGTTGGACGATATACTGAATATTCACTGTATATTCAATGCTGACAAATCAAATGGTCTTGTTATTTACAATTACATTTCCAAAACACAATATAATTTGACTAGTTATGACAGCATTAAGACACGTTTTAACTGAGTCTCTGAATTAATCTTCAAAAAAGCTGTTCTGTGTTTCAGTGAATTGATTTGTGACTGATTCATTTGCGTCATCACTCAAAAATGTTTACGAATTTGTACTTTTAAACCACTTTAGGGCAAATACAAAAATATAAATCTTTATACTGAATATCAACCAAAGGCTGAAAACTATGAAATATAATTTCTTAGCTATAACACTGTTAATAGTGTCATGTGCATCTTTAATGAGTCTCCAGCATAGTGTCCAAAATAAACCACAGCTACGATCTATTTATGCTTTTTCCAGCTATGACGCTGCTTAAAAGTAGCTTCCTGACTTCAGTGATCCTTGGTGCTGAAAGCTATCAAACCCAATGTTTTTATTAACACTGTCTGCAAAAGACCAATTTATTCCCTTATTCACAATGTGTCAGCACGTTTATCAACCCCAACATACTCACACACCTATGTACACACACATACCTTAAAGCATACTTCATTCCAGAACTTGATTCTGAATAACTACCACTACTGTTGCTCACTCAGAGAGGCCTTGCAGAATGTTCCAAAATGATGCATCAGAAATTTCTATTCACAGTGTGGTTTTCAGTAAAATGCACTTATAAAGTGGTAACAGTTGAATGGATGAAAACATTACGTCGGCTGGAATGAAGTGTGACACCGCAAAGACATAACATTTCAAGCAACTTGTGAATTAACAAAGAATTAAAATAAATAAATAAATAAATAAATAAATACTTACGAATTAACATTTTACACAAGTTGCGTTTCGGCACTGCTCTCCTGCATGGATGAATCTTAGGTCTGAGTTTACCTGTGTGGCCTTTGATCACTCGCAGATATTCACCAGCAGAGACATAACGTGCTATTTTAACATTAATATGTTGTTCGTTCAAAAATATTTGTAATTGAAATACAGCTCGCTTTGAGGAAGATAAAACACTCATTTACATATTTTAATATGATAATTCAAGTGGTTTATCCACTACACATTAATTTTTGTATTGCGCAACACATATCAATTTAAGAAGTGAAACTTGTGATATGGCTGATGAGCTCAATTGAAGACATTTTAATTTTATATTACAATAAACAGCTTAAGTGGACAATGCAAGTGAACCTAGTAACTATATGCACTGCAAACAATAAGACTCAAACACAAAATGAGGATTCAATAACGATGGGGATGAAATATACTTCATTAAACATGAAAATAATATGCAGAAAAATGCAATGCCAATTACAATAATAAACAGTTTCCTTAATCGTTTCTTAGGACGTACAAGCTAAACTAATTAAAACATAAATTGCTGTGCTATTATAAACAACTTGAGAGGAGCATACATTCATGGGGAATTACATTATACCTATAGTTACTTTTAGATACAATTTTACATTGTCCACTCCATTTCAACACACTATCTGCTAAAAGGGCAATGGAAAGTAAAATAACTTGTGCATTTCTGTGACTAGGGTAAAAGCAATAAGAAAACAACTGCACACACACACTTAGGGAATCTCAAAATTGCAGCAATGTTATAAACTCAAAAACACATAGAAACTTAAAGTGCTTCACTCTAAAATAAAAGCTAAATTAAAATGGAAAAAGACAAAAACATATCACTACTGTATAGTTATGTAATATTCCCTGTAATACTATTACTACTACTAATACTAATCCTAATAAATCAATAGTAATTGTATAATATTTAAGCAATAGCAGAGCATCACAGATGTGTGATATGTAAAGTAACAAATTGCATGTACTCTTGCTACTGTAAGTAGTTTTCCCAGGAATTGGGAAAAGTAGTTTAAAAATGTTATACTTTTACTTGAGTACATTAAGTGCAGTAACTTCCTTTTACAGTGCTATTTTCCCTTTGTCTGTTTTCATTTCCTAACTGTCCTTTGTATTATTATCAACGTGATTGTTTACTATTGCTGGGGGGGGGGTCGATTCTGATACAATTCGCGATTCCTGAGCCAAACGAGCATATTAAAAAAAATATATATATATAGCTTTATATTACTGCTACAATGATAAATATGGGAAGTCTCTTTAATTCTTTACGTTTAGTCCTTTAATGCACCACTGCTGCGGCCATCAAGCACCGTTTGTTCACTGTCAGATGACAAAATCCTCTGCTGTAATCAATGATTCTGTTGTTGTGCATAATCCAAAAGTTCATTTGAGAGGTGTTGTGGAAAGTATTTGTCAGAAGTCATTCTGCAGATTCTGTCTGACATTGCTTTAATAAATAGTTTAGCTGTAAAAAGGCTTATCAAATTGCTAGATCCTGTAAACTGCATGTTTTTATAATCTAGCAGTCAGGGTATTCATGCGCACTAGACACAAAGATGCATGCTTGAGGAAATACACCTGATTATATTTTGAAGAACAGACAAAAGACATGCCAGCAAAGCACGTTTGATTAGCTTTTTTGTTCAGAAGTTAATTTGCGCTTTGGCGCCAACGTTTGCAGCTCGATCACGTCTCGTGGAACACACGCACATTTTTGAGTTCTCTTTGTCAGTCTTCTTGGAACAGTTTATATAGCAGCAAAATGTTTTATAGAGAAGTATAACAAATAAAACATACTGGAAATTTTTATGACTTGATTTTATTACCGTTTTATCAACGTATGGTGATGATCGCAACAGTTCCCAACAGTACACTGATCCAGGGACAGCAGTTCTCGAGTACACTGAACTGAGAATCACCTCCATCAATTAGAAATACTGAGAACTGATGAGTGAGCTGCTAATGAGCATGTGTGAACCGAGGACTTGAATAAGGGGGTGAAACATTTCAGTTGAGAGATGTAAATTAATTTTACTATTGACTACTGTTCAAGCAGATTCTATTTAAAAGTTGTTATGAGCAGGATCGCGGTTTCTGTAAAAAGCGAAAATTGATCAAGACCAGTTTATTCACTTTATCATGCTTAAGACATGTAGAACATCAGCCTTTGTATATCATTGATAGTATGCGTGTTTAGTTGCAAACTTTAATGTAGAAATAATATCTAAGATGTAAGATCACTTAATGAAACACTGATGACAATAAACATCCTTTTACTATTATTATTATTGTACTATTATTATTAACTTCATTGAATAAAATTTTATAATCTGCAATATGCGCATACATATGGCTTTATTGAATATATTTGAGCTTATATTTCACTACGACAGGGTATTATCATTATGTACAGTGATGTCATTATGCGATGACGTAAAAGACCTGGTGAATAATTTTTTTGAACCGGTTCATTGAAACAAACTGTACGAAAGAACAGGTTCGATGGCTGCCGTGGCTTATGCATTTGAGCTTTACATGCATGTGCTCGCACTAAAGCGCATACGCACCTAAACAGTCAAATACACTTCATATTTTCACCAAAATGCCAGTTTTGTAAACACAGTCAGTTATGTCTAAAGTGAACAAACAGTGAGGCCAAAAGCAAATTTGCATCTAAATGCCAGACAAAAACCTGGCATTGTCTATTATGTCATTAAAAGACTATTAATCAAACAACAATAACAAGAAACGCTTTTGACTGAATAATTTTAGTAGCTTTAAAAGTATTAATATAATAAAACATTTAAAAAATTTGTTTTAATATTGTTAATTATTTTTAATAGTACCGAGCCCTGATGTAGAGAGTGTGTTAATTTGAATAAAAGATTACCAGGAAATAAGAGATGATAAATCAATTTATAATTATGCTCAGCCTTTATCAAGTGCTTCTAATGACTGTTAGAAAATAATCTACCTTTGAGGAGCAATACTTCAGGGAGAATATTCCCAACAGTCACATATACACTGCAGAAAATAATGCATCATGCATTAGAATGTGAACAACCATTTCTGGGCTTAAAAAGCTACAAGCTCTAAATCAATGCGGAACATTGTATCTCAAAAGGCATACAATGTGATCCCCCATTAAAGCCCGCTGTGGCCTCTGTAGCAAAGAACTTTGCCCACCCATGCCCTATACCCTCTCTAAGGTGCGGGACGTGACATGCCAAGTGACCAATTTTTTTTGCTTTTTAGCATTGTTTTGAACAATGTTTTATGCGCAACAATAATTCGCTCTGTCGGCCTTAAGGGCAATTTAGACCCTACACATAAATAGATTTTGATGTATTTGTTTCAGAAATGATGATGTAAAGTGGTGATCAGTGTATTGAAAATAACTTTTTCATCTCTATAATCATATCTCCCTGTTATTTTTTTTGGAATCAGATACATGTAGATAAGTAATGTATTTTAAAAGTTGGCACAGAAAAAGAAAATTGTTGGAGGATACCTATATTTTTCATTCTTTCTGACAAACAGCCATAAAGAATGGTGCGTTCGAGAGGAGCCGAGAGCGTCAAATTGACCAGAAGTCATTAATTTTCTATGACAGCCAGTGTCTCTCGGCAGCGAGTCTTGGGCGGTGTGGGCGTCAGAGGAAAGTTCAAGTGCAGCCAACATTATGGTAATGAGCTTTGACGCGGTTTGGCGGCAACCTATTGGAATATAGAAGTGCTCCGCTCTAGCAAAGTCTAGAGAGCACAACATTTTAAACTTTGGATCCCACCAAACAATAGTTCCTAAGACAAAATGGAGGAGAAACTGATTATTGCTGTGGCGGGTTTTCCCGTAATATTTGATCTGTCCCTGTTTGCTTACAGGAATATAAATAAATTTAAAAAACGATGCGTGGACAAATGTGTCTAAAATTGTTGGGGTGCCAGGTGAGTTGATGAAGTGGATATTATGGTTTATATAATAATATATAAATATATAAAAATATTTCATGAGGATATACGCTACTTGTGACATGTCGTCAAAAAGATACCGGTCGACATGTCTGGATGTTTTGTGGCCCCTTTAAATATAGTTCTCAACGAACGTTGCCGCCTATTTCAAATACGTCAGAGCGTCCACAGATTTTCAATAGCGTTGTTGGCAGGGCAGCCTGAGCGAATTTTGACGCTCTCGCCTCCTCTGGTCTGAAAGCACGATTACAGTATGTACAGTATGCAACATTTTGAAATTGCAGCATACAGCATGTTTTAAGGGGCATATACTCTCATTTTCACAAATCAGTTCTCAGTACTCTTCTCATGAGTACTTTTACTCAAGTAGTTTTTTAGGACAGGTAGTTTTACTCTATTCACAATTTTTTTTTTTAAGTAACAGTACTTCTTTTCAGTACTCTTTCCATCCCTGCTGTTATGCAGCATATTTTGCTATGAGGTTCTTTATTAGGGCTGGGATAAACGATTATTTTTTTAAACGATTAATCTAGCGATTATTTTTTCGATGCATCGATTAATCTAACGATTCATTTTTTCCAGTCCGATTCGATTTCGATTCGATTAATCGACTTGTGACAACACCGGTAATGCCAGTTTCATCGGGGGTGGGGGTGTATAAAAAAAAAAAAAAAACATTTGCCGGGAGTTCGATTGATCTGATCAATCAATCATAATAAGCCATTTTTGTCCGACAAAGTAGTCAGGAGAGAGAAGATTAATGTCGGTGGATTTGAATTTGAATAATGGATTGTAGGCTACCATACTGACGTATTTCCGTGGTTAAAACAACAGTCCTTCTGATGTAGGCTACATTCATGTTTAGCCTATTTGATGCTATAAATTAACCAAGGAAAAGATGATCGGTTCACGAGCAGCTTTAACTGAGGCAATCTGTCACGACACATTAAAGAGCCACAAAATAGTAGGCCTATTTATGGTTTAATTTTCTTTGAATGACCAAATTTTAAAGTTGAGACTTTATTAAATGTTACCAGCTTGGTCCTGTCTGTCAGCGCGTTATCAGTGTCCTCTATGTATTTTTCACGACATTCATAGCTATAAGCGCATTATTAATAGCTATAAGCGAAAAATGTAGGTGTCGACAACGTATTATAGCCTACTCCAACATCGAGTGCAAAGTGAGGAGTTGAAAAAAAACTTACGGTGCTCTGTCATCTGCAGCTGCAACCGGGTGGCGCCTCTTAAGGTGCTGGTGCATTGCCGTGGTGCTAGAATGGAAGGCCATCTCCATTTTGCAAAGACGACATATCACGGAATTGTTTCCTTTTAAATTAAAGAATTCCCATACTTTAGAGGAACGAGTGCATGCCGCCTTGCACTTCTGATAGTCTGAGGAGCCACTCGTGTTGCTACTACTCGCCAGCGCCGCCATCTTTGTTTTGGGTCTGACGAATCGACGCGCATATTTTGCGTCGACGCGTTGTCCCAGCCCTATTCTTTATAAAAGCATTTAATTCAATAAAAATAAAACGGGTATCTGAGAGTACCGAAATGGAAGTATTGAAAAAAAATTGGGACACAGTAACTTCACAGGAAAACATAGCCTACTAAACACATCACAATATGTAAACCCAATATCCCCAGAGTAATGTTACATTCTTACATCAACTACATCATTCTTACAACTTAGCAAACTAGATAACAGATAAACATCCAAAGACTGATGGCCTACCGCTGCTGTCCTGAACAGTGATTGACTCAACCTTCATCCCCAGCCGTCTCTCACGCAAATATAATATTCACAACAAGCAAAGATGTTGACCAGTGATTTTGCACCAAATCCCGCCCTATTTAAGCCTAATTGAACAGTAGGGGGTGTTACACAAGACTAATTATGATATTCACTCAAAAAAAAAAGTTTTTTTATGAAATACCACTAATTACCATAAGGGCTGCCCCCTAATAGTCGACGAGAAGAGTCTTGGTCGACCAATTTCCTGAGCTGAGATGTAAGTGACGTCAGACAGCACTCATAGACAATACTGTTCTTGCAACAAAAAATTCAGAAGACAGAAACAAAGAAAGCATGAGAACCTTTTAAATGCACGCATTCCACAAGACTGCACGCCTCCGTACAAACATGGGAAAACGAGCCAAATATCGTCTTGACATCGGCAAAGGCATCAGCTATTGGTGATCACTCTGACCATCTCCAATCCCGGAGATCATCGTCTGTCGGCACAACCCTAATGTGCATTTCTCTCTATAAATTAACAAAATGTTCAGACAGTCTCCTTGATTTTTCCCAACACATTCAGAATCATTACCGCTTTTGCAGGTGTCGCTGCGGCTCGCATCGTGCGTGCGCATGTAAAATGTATATTTAAAAGGCTCATTAATACGGTTTAGCATTTCTCTGTGATGTAGAACAGTGTTAGCAATGTTACTTATATCATTCTTTCTCAGCCCTGGAACTCAAACCATTTTCTGACAACCCCCTCCCCAAAAAATTGTTAAGTAATTAAATGAATATCATAAACGTGCAACAACTAGTAGATTAATGGCTTAAACTAATGACTACTAGTCAACTAGGAAAATCTTTGGTCGGGTGTAGCCCTAACTACCGTAGTTATTATTCTAAAGGCACAGGTATACTTTGTTTTGGATTAAATCATACTCGGTTGCCTTGCGCTGCAATTCAAAGTGTACTCTTTTGAACCTGAGTGAAGTTTGCGACATGCGTCATGTGCTTTGATCGATCAGAAACTCAGACAACTGAAGTATACTCTGGCCTTTAGTCACACAAGCCTTAAGTACACTTGTTACTTGAGTTCTTGGTTCACTTAGAGCAGAACATGACAAAATTAATGACTTGTGTTCCGTATGATTTACTAAAAAGTTGCATCTAATAGGAGTCATTCATTTGTGAGTTAGCACTGTATTTTTAGCTGTGTAAATTCAAATGAAGCAACTCATCCCTAGCTGCACTCATAGTTTGTTTTACTGTATTTTGTGATAATTTCTCTAAAATTCAAGTAGGTTTGAACTTGAATCCAAACACACCAGTCTTCCATAGACTTGCATTAGAAAAGAACAAAAGCTTATCTAAAGATTATATGGCCAGTGATAAAAGTTCCTATGATCAGAATGGTTAAGTTTTAAAGGTTGGGTTTAGCAAATGGAAGTCAATTACATTATCTTATATTGGAAGATCTTAGTGAAGCAAGACTTGAACACACTTCTGCTCATTAAAGCATCATTGCAACTTAAAAGTCATGGCAAATGAGCCCATTTCTACACTATTGAAACTCATTTGGATCTCTATAGCACACTCGATATGGAGATCCACTACAATCCTGCAGGAATTTAATACTGTTTAATTTAAAATTAGTTGGTCAAACATTTTCCACCATCTCTCTCTGAGCCTTTGTATTAAACAAGTCTTCTATGTAATCTAAAATATGAGCAGTGTTTACACACAAGCTGCTGGTTTGCAGTCTGGTCTAATAAAGTTTGCAATATGACATCCTTTAAAAACAGCTTTTTTGCACTTCCTAAAATGTGCTGCTGAAACTGGAAGATCAGACTGAATTGATTGGGAAAATTTTATAAAATAAACATATGCTAATTTCTAACATTGAGATCCTTTGGGGGGCTATGCAGAGTGGCACATCATCCTGACAAATCAATGATACCATCAACTGATTTATTTCTAACTACAGTCCATTAAGCGTATTTTATAATAGCTTAGTTACGAAGTAGCCTAATTATGAGGGAGGCTTCATGAGATTAAATCACCTGATACATTAACCATAAAACATGTCATTGCTGGTGCCCTATCACCATTGGATCATATTGTCACTTTATTGTTTGGATCTTTTTATTATAGCTAGTAGACAAATGGCTAATACAAAAACTTTGAATGATCACATGCCTCTCCTTGTCTTGGACAAGAAGTGCTCAGTTGTTGCACATTTGTCTGAGGAACAAACAGCACAGAGTGTCAAATAACTGCACCTGTGAGCCAGAAACATGCTTCAATTGCCTATGATGCCCAAAAACGGTCTAGCTCACTAGGTTAAGATCCAGTCAAGCTTGATGCCCTAAAATGCTGTAAATGTCAATTAGGCCCTAAAATTCTCTCTATGTAGGCAGCTCACTATGTTTTCATATACAGCACAATATGATGACCCTATTATGATGCCAAAAATGCTGTCTAGATAGCCAACTTACAACCAAAAACAGTGCCAAAAAATGTCAATGTCAACGACGACTTAAAAATGCTGTCTATGTAGGCAGCTCACTGTGTTTTGATAAACAGTAAAACAAATATGCCCCCTATTATGTAGCCATAAAAACTGTCTAGGTAGGCAGCTCAGCAGGTTTTACCCACAGCCAATGACTGTATAGAGGACAGAAACATATCCGTGATCTGTCAAGACCAGCTCTCATGGCTTATTAAAAGCACTAGTTCGCCCAAATCTGCATTAGTCTAGCTCTGCGGTTAATATAAAACGTATGTTTGACGGAAGTGTGGGTTTTGTATGTATGTCAGTCTGAGAGAGAACAGCAGCTGTGGATGTGAAAAACAGGAGTGGTTGTTCCCCACCCCCATCCATCGGCCTACAACAATGAACAACAAACACGACACGTTTCATTAACATTTATCACATTATCCGCATTAGATCCGCAGCACACACATACAGACGTGTAAAAATGAATAATCTTACCCCCAAAATCCGCATGGGCAGCGGGGAGGTATACTGGGCGGCTTGCTGCGTTCGCTCCCTGTGTCCCCCATGGTGGCGACGAGAAGGCGGCGTGCTGCTGAAAGAAAAACCGGGGATCCGCTAGCGGCCTAATGCTTGTGCGGGAATTCCTCGGCTCGACGTTTACCCCAAAACGCTTTACAGCTCAATCCCCGATGTAAAAAGACAGCGAAAGAAGTTAAATATGCGTGCACGAGTGGCTGTTACTGTATATTTGACTTAATTTAAACACAAATCAACAAATCAACGGCCGCGTACAGTCCGACGGACCGCACCGGGAGTCGAGGCCGATCAGCTGGCGAGTGGAAGATACCAACTGCCTTACAGGGGTTGTTGATTATCTTCGAAAATAACATGAAACACTGAAATTACAATTTTGCTCATATATAAATAAAACATTTTTTTAAATCCAGACATAAATAGTATTGTACGCACAACTTTGTAAAGATTTATTAACATCATGATTTAATAACGTTTTAGGGACCCATTTTTCCCCAAAAGAAAGTGGAACGTTCCAAGCTGTGTTCTTGTTTGTAACGGGGATTTGTGCTTTAAAGCTGTTTACTGTAAGTACAAGACCTGCTGCAGACCCTACATGAGATGAAGTGCACATAGTGGCCTCGACTACGCCACACATTTCAGCAAAACTCCAAAAATTATATTAGAAATACGAAATAAACCCGACATATAGCTACATGACATTTAATTTCGCATTGACAGTACACTTGCTCAAAGAATGTCTATTTCTCTCCATTAGGAAGGTGTAGTGTTCAGTGACTGGACTATGTACAAATTCAATTAAGAAATAGCTGTTTTCAGAAGGCTTAACAAAATGCCAGATTTGTTATGTTGCAAATATTCAGGATATAACTTAAAATGTTGCTGACATGTTTTAAAGTAAATGAGCCTAGAAAATGAAGTCAAGAGAGACTTTTAAAGTTGGCTTTGAAGTTTGAATGTTGTATTGGGATTATGAACTGAATAATATCTGTCAATGGCACAGGCTCAATGACATTTTTGAAGAAACTGAAGGAGAAAGAAATAGATTATGGCATTGTGTGTGAGTGCATGCGTGTGTGTGTGTGTGTGTTCATGTTTATACTACATTGTGGGGACCAAATGATCACACAAGGATAGTAAAACCTGAGATCACCTACTTTGTGGTGCCCAGCCAGCAGTCCCCACAAGGGAAATGGCTTAGTAAACATATTAAACTATGTTTTTTTGAAAATGCAGAAAGGTTTCTGTGAGGGTTAGGGAATATAAATTATTGTTAGATCTATATACAATCCATAAAATGCATGGAAGTCTATGGAGAGTCCCCACAATTATATAAAAACAAGTTTGTTTTTGTGTGTGTGTGTGTGCGTGCTTGTGAGACAGAATAGTGTATCACTCTGTACAGCATTTCATGAAACATTTCTCATAAGCAGTCTTGACAGTCGTAAGTATAATTGTAATTTCTGAGTCATTCTGCAAATTATTGCCCTTCCATTTCAAAAAGGTGATTTTTTTTTAAAGGAAATTGGTGTAAGATTTTAAACATTCTGTCAAACAAAGAATGTCTTTAATTGTTAATAATTTGCACATCTCAGTTATTTTTTATAGAGATGTTGGATTTTAAACATTCTGTCAAACAAAGAATGTCTTTAATTGTTAATAATTTGCACATCTCAGTTATTTTTTATAGAGATGTTGGAACATACAGTAGCTGTGCCTTTAATAAGTAACAGGGTTGGCGGTAACAGAGTCGATAGTTTTACAGTTCATTTAGCCATTACTCAAGGACATGATACTACAATGTGTTTATTAGAAAGATGATTTAATGCTGATATTTCAACAAATATCCACTTTTCAATTATTAGTTGTTTAACAACTGTGCAAAAGCCCTTTCTTACAAACCTACCAAAATATAAGATGAAGTGATAAATTAAAAGAAGACACTGACAGGTACTTGTAAAGTTCACATCCTTTGACGATGATGATGATGTCACTATGACAGTCTATTAAGGAATTGTACATTATTATTATAAGGGAGAGTGATGTAACAGGGTTAACACAAAAATTGGGGACACAACTTTAAGTCTTTAAAAAAATATCTATGTTGTTCACTAAAACATAATAAAATATTAAGCGAGAATGAATACTAGCTTTTATTTCCATATGTTTTTATTTTTACTCTGCAATCAAAATGTAAATATTTGCTAATACCTAAGGAGAAGTTGGAAACACGGGACTTGGTACAAGCCAAAAACATCCTCATAAAGAAAAACAATGACAAAAACACTTCAAAAACAGATTTATTTATTAAACCCTCATTTCTGCACACAGACACACACACACACACACACACACACACACAGTGCAAAGAACACAAGAACTTTAGCAATTAATGAGGAACTGTGTGAAATATGACAACTATCTATCTTTCTGTCTGTCTGTCTGTATATATATATATATATATATATATATATATATATATATATATATGCCTGTAGTCTGTCTCTTTGTCAGTCTGTCTATCTATCTGTCTGTCTATCTCTTTGTCTGTCTGTCTATCTATCTATCTATCTATCTATCTATCTATCTATGTTTGTCAGTCTGTCTGTCTATCTATCTACTTAAACACTGAACAGGAAAATAACTTTCTAATATTCATAAGGGTTTATAAGAGTTCTTGTCAACTTTTTAAGGAGTTACGAATCCCCTTGTATCCACCCTGTTGTTTCCTGCCAGAAGAAAGACTACAAAGAAAGAAGGCACATTCTCAGAAGAGCTTTGATTATTTAATGGGGAATATCAGGAGGTACACTTCAGCGGGACCTTGCAGATGCAGTGCTGTGCAAAAAAAGTAAAAAATAAAGAATTGCAAGATGCTTAGAAGAGGAGAAAAACAACTGTGATAATTTTGCAGTTAATTGATGAACACAGCTGAACTTTAATCAAGGGCAGAATGTGATCTGATTCAGCTTGGATATCAAGATAGAAACATTCAAAACCTGTCTGTTTGAAGAGTTACATGGAAAGATAATGTTTACCATTTTGTGTAAGTGCATACAGTGGATCTGAAGCAGGGACAAACATTGGAAGCAACCTGAAGTTCCTTTGTTATGGATACTGGCTCACATACCTTTGGGTTTTTAGAAACAAATCTATATTAAAAGGATAGCTCACACAAAAATGTCAATTCTCTCATCATTTACTCACCCTCATGCCATCCCAGATGTGTATGACTTTCTCTCATCTGCTGAACACAAACAAAGATTTTTAGAAGAGTGTAGGTCCATGCAATGCAAGTGAATGGGTACCAAAATTTTGAAGCTCCAAAAAGCAAATTAAGGCAGCGTAAAAGTAATTCATAAGACTCCAGTTTTTAAATCCATGTCTTCAGAAGCAATATGATAGGTGTGAGTAAGAAACAAACACATTTTAAATCCTTTTTTACTATAAATTCACCTCCCTGCCCAGTAAGCAACAAAATGCACAAAGATTGCAAATCACCAAAAACTAAAGAAGAAGAATGTGGAAATGAAAGTGAAAGTGGAGACTTCAGTCCCTCAATGTCCGAAATGGCGTATTGTCACAGTTGTACGATATTTGATGGACACATCTGCCAGCAAAACAGTACGTTTTTAAAGGTATGCATGTGAGTAGAATCGGTTTCAGACATACTTCATCCGGGGACGTTGGCATTGTCTCTTGTCCTGAATAAATCACGTAAGATCAACAACCACAAAAACTATCTGCTCTGGTTTTGTTAAACAAGCCACATTTAACCACAAGGAACAATTATCTTGGTATGTACAATAACACTTACAGTTGAGAAGAGCCGTTCGCCTCGTGATTCACCGGGGTTCCTTTAAGTCCAGTGTTTTGAACGTGAGGTCGCCTCAGTTCCAGAGGGATTATTGGATTGTTAAGTGACCAGCCGATCCACACTTCAAAATTTTGCTGGAAATAGTAGGTAATTCAGGTATTTCTCACTTACTGCTTCATGAATACTGTAGATTTGGACATACCAGGGCTGGTAATCTGGCATACCGGACAGTTTCCCGGTGGGCCAATGCACTTTGGGGCCGATCAGGGGCGGACTGGCCATCGGGAGAATCGAGCGGGCCGGTGGGTCGAACGTGAAACGTGCCGAATGGCATAACGAGTCACTGTGTTATGCAGAACGGACCACAAAACGGCGCCACGATATGCAGTTTTCGCTGTCCTGCGATATCCCGTGATATGCAGGACAGCAAACACCATCCCCCGCCCCGCGCATAGGCCAGTTGCAATGTAACAGTTAGGCCAGTTGCAATGTAAAATCCTGGGCAGATTTCTCTTCCCAGTCCAGCCCTGGGACATACTACTCCAAGGCTGCACGATTTCTTGTTAATTTCAACCATATTTGGCATTTTATAACATTTCAAGTATTCTTTAAACAAACTAATCTCCATCAGTCAATGTGAGCCCACTTTAATTTTATTAAACAATGTTTTTTATAGGGGCCTATAGCCCATGCAACGGGGGGGCTTTTTACCTCAAATACTATCAATTCACTTATTGGACAACTATTTAAAAACTTTTGATTTAATGACCTTAAACAAAACTGAAAAAGATAAATTCATGTTTTGTTTCAAATTAAATGTGTTAATTTCAGGGATCCTCATTAGCTAAATAAATATGCAACATTTAAAAATATATAAAATATTAGATAAATCTGCCTCAAAATCAACCTCAGATCAGGAAAATGTTGCAATAGTGACAAACAGGTGTTTAGGAAAGTTCTTTGGTAGTTTTTGTTGCTATTAAGTGTTTTGGGAGAAAATCAAATCAAAGGATCCTTCTACCCCGTTGGGCCTTTAGCCCTGTAGTACCCTACTTTTATGCTGCCTTTAAGTGTATTTTGAACCTTCAGTGTTCAAGCCACCATTCACTTGCATTAAATGGACAAACAGAACTAAGATATTCTTCTAAAAACCTTAATTTGTGTTCTGCAGAAAAATAAAAGTCATACACATCTGAGATGTCATGAGGGCGAGCTGTGAGGTGCACAGTACGGGGGCAGCAGGGGTGCAAACCCCTGCCCCTTTCATTCAAAAAATCTAAAGGTGCCCTTTTGGTCGTCCAAAAAAAGGGGGGAAATTGTAATAATTAAATTAAAATAGTTAAATAAAACAAAAGTAAAATCTTTGTATTCTTTGTAAATGTTGGGCATTTTAAGAAAATTAAGTGAAGGTGCCTTTAAGAGCGCACGCTACAGTAGATCGGGGTGGATTCCAATCGCAAGTGATCCTCCCTATGCCATATACTCACTCCAAACTGCATAGCCCTTGAAGTGGGTACTCTGAAAGAAACATGGCATTACTGTATGAATGGTTCAGCCAAAGCCAGTTTTTTTTTTTTTACTAATACGCCATTAGACTAATAACTTTCAGAAAAATACCACAAGGCTACCACAGTACCGCCCCTCCCTATATGCATATTATGCAGTCTGCATAGGGCACCAACTCCCTAGGGGGGCACCATCATACCCTAGGTGGGCACCAGAACTCCACCGGCTGCCCTTTCATGCATGTTATACGTTATTCAAAGACCCTGTAGCATTCGAGGAACACAGTCGATCGCCTCACACTCACACTTTCTCACCGTGCACCACGTTACCAGGGTAGTGAATGATTGCTCATGTTCATGATTCTGACATGGTACTCCAAGGTACTTTAAAAAATACCATGATTTTACTACGATACATGTCAAAAACTTGGGGTTATCACAGACCATGTGTGAAAATAACGTGTCTTGCCATGGTACTTTTTGTGAGAAATATAACAGAATAGGCTATTATTTGTGAAAAAGGAAAAATAAATGTGTATAGTATACTGTATATATACATGAAAATAGTTAAATACCCAAAAAGCAAAGAAATTAGTTATGTATAATAAAACGTGCCCTTTTTTATTCTTCTGCCCCATCCCTGCTAAGGTCTGTGCACGTCTGACGATGAGAATGCAATGAGAAAAGTTTTATTTTTGGGTGAACTTTCCCTTTAAGAATCAAAACGAGCAACGTTCGATTCATGAATCAATCTAGTTTTTAGTCTGTTCTTTTCAGTGAGTTGGCCAAACGTGTAAAAAATTCATTCGCTAATCAGTCCAATTCATTCGGACAATTCACTCACACACTACTGAATCATTTAGCAAGATATCTCGCATCGTAAAACAGTTATGGGATACTTCAGAACACTGAGAATAAATCAATTGTGCTGGATGAGGTAGATATTTACCAACAATCATTCGAAACAAAAATCTAGAGGTAACTTTGAGAAACGACAACTAGTTCTGTGTCATGTCTTTTAGAAATGCTTTATAGCCAATGAAATCCTGCAGACACTCAAATAGATTTGTCTTCAAATTGTGAGAAATAATTACATTGGTGAAGTTTATATCTATTATGTATTTATGCACCATAAAACACTTTGTTAAAGCTATTATTATAATGATAAAAATGCGCTGCATTTGCGTATTAGCTAGGTGTAACTGCTCTAGAAACTCCTTATTGATTCATAAGGGCCAAGGACAATTATAGAAGAGGGATGTTTGAGGCACAAACAGTCATGGATTTCATGGGAAATCTTTATGTATGCATGTCTCTCCATAAACTAGTGCTTTTCTTATCCTTTAATTCCTTCCCGAGACAGAGCAAGGGCTTTATTGACAGCGTGGGCCTGCAGCTCTAGTGTTTATAGGGTTGTGGATAGGAAAACAGAAAGCATCCCTCTTATAACCAACATTAATCTTGTTATAACTGGATTGGACTAAGGAGAATAATAGAATGTCTATATTAATGTGTAGCAGGATGTGGTGTTTAGCCATGTTTATTTTGGCGGGATATTGAAAGTGCAGTATGTATTTGACAGTTTATGTTCCTCATTACAAATCTGGTGAAATGCTGTCACCTCCTGTGATACTGTGGACAATTTTTAGGTTTGTTGAATAACCTGTAATGGTTACGCATGTTTGGAAAATGGTGTGTTTCCGCCTTTAGTAACGTAAATCTAGCAACATTTTATATATTTTATTTAAATATTGAGTGTAAGTTTATAACATTATGCTTTGTGTTATATTACCCTGGAAGTAGTTTTAAAAAATGAATTACCACAGCTGCGAGGGGGCTTCTATTACAGCTGCAGAGTGAGTGACATTAGGCATCTTCTCCCAACACTGCTCTCTATTTTATTTAATTTCTTCTGGAAAGTCATTCAAACGTAAGTGTTTTTTTTTTCTTCTTTCTTTTGCTCTTGGAGCAAGTAAGTGAAAATAATATTTGCAACGGTCTCCCATTCACCTCTGTCGAAGTTTACCCTGCTTGTTTTGTTCCACGTTCCAAAATCCAGAGTGTGAAAATGGCCTATTGCGCAAATGTGTGAACCAGCTGTACTTTTGCTCTCATGCCCTGGAACCGCTGCAAAGTCTTATCAAGGCAAGTCAGTCCTCTTTGGAACACTCCCGGGCAGCTATGTAAACAAGCGGCATGAAAGTACAGCTCCTATCTACTTAAATGGCGTAAGACCGAAATCTCCAAAATGGTTGGTAAAGATTACGATCAAAAACAGCAGTAAAATCTGGAATAAAACACTGGAATCATAAATTGAGCTTCTTTACCATATATTATGCAAAAAACAAACATTTTCCGGCTTGTATAGCTAATGCGCATGCGCATTCTCAAGATGGTTGACAGGTGATGTCTGTATTTAAAAGGTGATTGGCTCTTTTATCTGCAAGGAGGGACTTCCTTTCTTCATCCGTTGACTGCTGGTCATTCCAATTTCTCCCATTCATATTAATATAAGTGGACCGTCTCTGCTAAATAATCTCTGTTCCAATTTCTCCCTTTCATTAAGTGCTCCGTCTCAGGCTAATTAAAGAGCGCTCTAAAAAAACACTGCGATATTCACGATATTCCCTAATGTTAAACCAACAGGCAGTAAAATCATCGTGATTATACCGTGAATATTCAATATATCACCCAACCCTACATTCATCTTTATTAGAATATTAGAGGTTTTTTATTGATTTGGGTCTATTGTAGCAAATAGTTGCCTGTGTATTCAAAGGACTTAGTACAAAACTTAAAATTGGACATCATAGGCTACTTATAACACAAAACCTGCTATTGTGCTTTCTTTAGGGTTGTAAAAGTTTCCTTTCACACAATTGTTTGTGGATTTCATGACAAGTAATAACAAAAGTCTTTTTTTGTTACCTCCACCCCATCCCCCCCCTGGAATCTACGCCCCTGCCTGTGCCCTATTCCCTTTGAAGACCATCCACTGTGAAAGCTTTGTAGGGCTGAAAGGTGTGGGGTTCAAAAATAACATTCATTCATATCATTCACCTTTTAGGTCATTTACAGCATGGCTATCATGATTGTTCTCCCTCTGATTTATCCATTGGAATGCAGGGTAAGTCACCATTCCCTTGCCATTCAACGAAAGAAAAATTTGACTTATGCGGCCATTCTGCACATCTCCTTTTGTGTTCCATGGATGAAAGAAAGTAATATTTTACATAATTGTAATTTTTAGGGGAACTATCACTTTAAGCTGACTTGCGTTGAAATTATGTATTGTTTTATGAATTAAATTATATAGATTGTCTTATTTCATACTTCTCTAATGTTTACTTCTCACACGTATCAAGTAGCCTACATATCACTTGCACTTATAAAGCAAATGAGATACTGTACATTGGGTTTGGGTGTGACTTGATAAATAGACTTGACAAGTTTCACTGGCACTCTTCGTTGCTCTGTTCCACTGGTTCAAATAAACGAGTTATACAGCTTCTTTGGCACAGTGTCAGGGACAGAACTACCATCCCTAAATCCATTCATTAAAGCCACTCTAAACTGCCAAAATCTACAGAAGGCAAACAAGACTGCTGTAGCAGCAACGGCAAGGATGGTTTCTCTCAGCGTGTGAACTCTTCTGAGCCTGAGAAAAGAGAAAAGAACAAACATGGACAGAACACATTCACATCTGGTCATGTGAATATATGACTGTGGTTACGTTAATGGGTCATCCAGTCCCAGGATCCTTATTAGAGTTTCTAAAGGGTCAATACACTAAGCATGAGAAGAGGGACAGGACAGCACAGAGAGAAGATCAAAGGGAACACTGAAACAAAATCTTTAGCAAATGCAATGGAAAAAACGGGAGAGATGATGAAAAGGTTCATAGATAATACTGAATAATAGATAGCAGTGAGAGAGCAAGACAGAGGTTAGGAGGGTCAAATCAACTATGTATTGGTGTTTTAGAAACATCAACAGCCATTGCTACACACAATTGCTTATTCCAGTGCGCCATCTTGTGGGGGATTAGTTTGGTTTTGTATTCATTCCACAAATGGTTTTCATCATCCTTTAAATTGGTGTGCAGGCATGACATAATAAAAGTGTGTTCCCCCAGAATGATAGTATAGAGAGGACAGTATAATTTAGGGTTCAAGTCAGGGGCGTTGTTTCCAGGGGGAATGGGAGGGAGGTCCCCGGGAGAGTCAGTGTCCTTCAGGAGAGGACCCATCAGGCCATTTACGATAGGACCCATCTGAAGAGTCCTTCTAGTCCATATTTGCTGGACAAGTCATCACCTTCAAAGAGAAGAACAGGTCGGGGGTGGAAGGGCAAGAGGAGTTTGGAAAATACATTCTTCATGTACAAAGGCAAGTCCTTCCGGTGGTTATGATGTTAGCTACACTTTGTACCCGTCCAGTACGTTTGAAGAGGAAGAAATGGCTGGGCAGTTCCTTGCAAGGAAATTGAGGATCTTTGGCGATATCTGTCAGGATGACAACACAGTTTGATTTGGAGCATGAGCAAAAGACAGTTGGAGGAAGATTAGGAATGCCAGGGCTCATGGGTATGCTGCCTTTATAATGGGGAAGAACGGTGTTCCTTGAAGTAAAATGTACCGCTTGCAGCATTATTTTTTGAAGCAGCAAAGCCATCTGACTGCAGAAACCCCTATACCTTCAACTCTCTCTGCAAAGCCACTAGTTCTTTCAAGCCTTACCTCTGATAACCAGGTCAACAAACTTTAAGAAATGTATTTAATATTGATTATTACAGCCTAATGATGCATTTTTTTAATTTCATAGAAATGGAGGAGGATGAAGACCTGGAGAGGATGATGCCGAGTTTGTCTCCACAAAAATGTCTGCCGGGTAAGAGAACCAAGAGGTTGCAATTTTTGTTTATGACACAGGATGAACTAGAAATTGCACATACTACAGTGATACTATTCAAATTATAATGTGTAATGTGTTTTCAGGATCACCTGCGGCTCCTGGATGTGGAGTCATGTCCACAGTAAGAGGCTATTTTAGAGGTGTATACTGTTACCCACAGAATAATCCTCCATATCTGATTTTTAATATCTTACCTGTTCTAAACATATGTTCTTTTGTTCTACTAACCAATGTTAAGGGTTGAACATATTGGTGATGAGGGTGAATGCACTTCATGAAATGTTAAAAAAAAATTACAGATTGTTTTTTGGGCTTTACCTGATTTTAACTGTACAAAAGTATTAAAAGTTATGTTAATAATAATAATTTTTGCATCTTAAAATAAATGATTTTTTAACTCATCTAACTGATGTAAAAACAAAAAAAGACAAATCATACATTTAAATCATATCATACAATTAATATATATATATATATATATATATATATTTATTTATTTATTTTTATTTTTTTTTTTACTTTATTTGCTTTGTTCCATACAGCTGGCCAGAGCATCCACCAACATCACATGAAATCTTCTGTCCTAGCATTCCACTGTGTGTAGGCCTTCTTCACAGGGTAATGCTTCTGTAACACTGTCCACAGTCCAGCAAGCAGCCACCCAGTAAGTGCCCACAGTACCACCAGCAGCTACCCAGTCAGTATCTACTGCACCTGCACCAGTAACTTTCACACATGCAGAGGCCCCCGTGCCCAGCTAAATATATTACTTGCTGGAACTGCTCCCTCCATCAAAATCTTTTGATGAAAACAGAGATGTAATCTATGGAGCTCTGTCCAGGATCATGACCAGTTAAACATCTTATGAATATGGTCTCTTTGTGGCGTTATCCACCTCAGCCTAAGCTTATAGAAACAAACACAGGCCTGCCATCACCAAAGTACTTCCAGCTCCATCGCTTTTTCATCTGGAAAACAGAGCATAGTATAATGGAAAGGCTTAGAAACAATAACATCCTGCCTTGTCTCTACAGCTGTACAAATCCTCATGTTGTGTCTTCTGGTGTGGGTAGACCCAGAGTAATTCTTGGTACTGGTGGGCAATATTACATCCTTTCTTCTTGTCTATGCTGTAAGGCTTGCAAAAAATACTGGTTCGCAGATAAACCCCAGTGGCTGTACATGCTACCACAGTGTTTCAGCAACATCTTGCCAGCCTTCTTTGCCCATAAAAAGTAAATCCATAAAACGGTGATGGATGAACTTAAGCACTCTGTAAAATCAACTAAAGATATGGCAAACCAGCTTTCTGGGGTGCTTCACCTTAAATATGAAAGAGCCCACCTTGCCTACCTGCTCAGCGAACAGAACACAAAAGATGCTGAAGCAGGGCTGTATGGGCAGAGGACCACCATGGGATCCCTAAGGAAGGATGACGAACCAGCACTGTTTGGGGGTTACGAGGACACTGATGGGTGGTTTGGGGTGTCTGGGACTGCACACTATCTGCTGGAATGCCTTCTTCAAGAATATCAGCGGCAGGAGGTGGCTCTCACACAGATCCTACAAGGCACTTTTGGACAGGTATTCAGGTCAGATCACACACGTAAAGTTGCTAGAAAATTGACGCTCTCATCTGTAACAATACCTTCATATGCTGTGATGAATGAGAACTGGATGATCCTGTCTAGGGTGATGCTGCAGTCTGAGAGTGAGCAATCCTTGGAGTCAATGGACTGTGGGTTGGTATCAATCACTACAGTGCTGCTGGTATCAAGCCAAGTACCAGTGGGTAAACAGGTATAAACCAATACAACACATCACATCAACTTGTGTGTTAGTCTAATTAATGACTATCTAACTGAGATTGCTTATTTCTCTTTCAAAGTTATGGACTCAGAGCCCAATAAGCACCTGCAGTGGGATGTCTGGAAGACCACTGAAGCTGTTGTGGCAGAAGGTACCTCAGGAAACCTAAAAAAATTATGAAATTCAATAAGGACATCTTTGTTAAACTTGACTTGTTCCACTGTATGCGGTGGTTCATCAGGGAGTATGCGTCAGTGCATCATCCTTTATATAGCTCCTTTTGCCCATTTCTCTCTGCTGCCTTCATTGATGTGGATCAAAGTGACATGGAGAAACTGAAGGATGCATACAAATTATGTGGTATTGTGGCTGCTAATCCCACCAAGCAGCACAATGGAGAGCACTGCAGTACAAAAGTGCCACATCCCAGAGAGCTTGGTCCAGACAGTTGAAGAAGTGCTTAAACACTTCATCTGGCAAAGGATCCCAACAATGTTCCCCTTTTTAAACCATCTATGTAACAGGTGTGAAGGTGTGTGTGCATATTCTTAGAGGCTGCCTGACTGACCCTGAGGTGGAAGAAGGAATCCTCTACAGATATAGTGGCACCTTGCAGCTCAATCATGTTAAGGGTGAGGGAGCTGCTGTGTCAATTTGGATTCCTGTCAGAGGCACCACAGCAAGAAGGATTTCATTTCCAGCTCAGTGGGTAACTGGAAATCGTGTCTCTCCAGAGCTTTTTCAAGCGCAAGGTATGACTGGGGTGGCACACTGGATTTATCAGCGGCTGATAGACCTAAAGCCTCCCTGCATTGTTTGACCCTGTGTTAATGATGGAGTTAAACAGGGCCTCTGTGAAATTGTGACCGGTGAGCCCAAATATCCAGCTTTGTATATAACCAGCAGAGGCATGGGAGAGAGATTTGGCCTTCAGTATGTGGAGCCAGACTGGCGCCCACTGCCTCTTGACTTGGGAAACACAAGTGCAGGAAGTCAGCCCTAGTAGATGTGGAGATGCAGGAAGAGTCATCTTGCTTGGAGTCCTCACATCCTGCTGATATACCTCATTACTACTTGTTGCTTATTTAAAGACACAGGGAAAGATTTATATTGCCTCATAATTTGTATTCTTTTCACTTAAGTATAAGCTAATTATTAACACATTTTCTTCAGCTAAGAATCTTCATGCTACAGCGCCAGAGGCTACCCCACAACTCTTGTTCCACCATTCTACCACAGCAAAAAATTTGAAAAAACAAGGGTCTGATGACATTCTTTTGGATGCAGGTAATTCTTTTTTTCATACAGACACTAATGTGGGTAACCTGCCTGTGTCATACAATTGCAGAAATAAAACTTTAGTTTAATATTTATATTGCCTATATTATATTTGAGTGGTGATGGTGTAGTGGTCTAAAGCACATAACTGATAATCTGGTAATCAGAAGGTTGCTGGTTCAATCCCCACAGCCACCACCATTGTATCCTTGAGCAAGGCACTTAACTCCAGGTTGCTCCGGGGGTATTGTCCCTGTAATAATGGCTCTGTAAGTCGCTTTGGATAAAAGCGTCTGCCAAATGCATAAATGTAAATGTAATATTTTTGTGAATATCTTACAGAACTGCTGAGCAAACCACCACTGCCCATTGGAGCTTCTCCCCCATTGCAGCTCACACTGGATACATCAAGACTGGTGTACAAGTCTTTGTGTTGGATTACAGTAGGTGGACGAATCCCATAAGAAATGCCATTGATGATCTCTTGGCGAAGCACCATGGGAGCAAGGACCTCCTTAAAAGAGTTGATGCTGATTATGTTGCTATGGTACAGACTTCTTGCACTGACCCCAACAGCCTTCTGCACTCAAACAAAAAACAGCACTTAAGCAGGTACATAAAACACCTTGCTAAAAAAAAGGAACACAAATATTTCGCAACATCAGCCTAGAAAAGCTCCAGGAAACACAACACTTATGGTAGCATCTTAAATCAAGAAGTGAAACCATCAGTTTCCCACAGAAAGCTTTTCAGTTTCCCACAGAAAGCGGTTGAGAAGATGGTAAAGGACATCCTGGAGAAGCAGCGGGCTGCCCAGCAACAACAGCAGCAGACACAAAAATCATGTTTAGCTTGTGGTCAGCCAAAGTCTCGTTACCTTGGTGATGGCTCCTCGACACATTTCTTTTATCAGACTGGTGATGTTGAGTCCTCCTATAGCTCCAAGAAAGTATTCAATGCATACTCGGCAGAGGGCTTGACCAATCCCAGAACAGCTTTTGAAGAATTTGTAGACACGCCCTTCTTTCAGCGGGAGCTGGAGGCCTCTAGGCAGAGGGGGGCAGAGAGTAAGTGGGTGACTGATGAGAGAGGCAAAAGGAAGTCTCTAGTGCATCATCCCTCAGGTTGTCTTTGCAGGTTCTGTGACTAGCCACTGAAACATTGGTCCAATAGCTTTCACATCCACCCTGGTTTCCCTGGAGGGGCCAGCAAGTACATTTACTGTCCTGCTAAAGTGTTTTTCTTGTATTGGGCTCAGGGAATGAAAATGGAGATGACATGGACTTTCAGCAGTCTCCATTCTATGAATATGAGCAGAAAAGGTGGATAGAGGATAAAATAAAATAAATGATGCCAGAAAAAAAACAGCATTTGAAATCTGTGCTTAACACATTGACTGCAACAGTAAAGCCGAAAACAAGGTAATGTTAAACATCCACAAAAACTCAATGAACATACTGTGCAATATTGTCATGTTACAAATATCCATACAAATCTAATTTATTGGTTGCTTTTAGTATTTATCTATTTATTTATTTACTTACTCTTTGTATATACAGAGATTGTGTATTTGCCAAAAGTTTTATTCCAGAGACAGCACTAGAAATAAAAAAAGCACATACTGTACAGTCTCTTTCTATTTCTCTCTCTACTATGGATATTTTCCTTTTTATATTTAAAAGTATTTTTTTTTTATGTTAATAAATGTTTAATGTTTTTTATCTTTCTTGTATTTGAAATGTTTTGCACTTAGTAATGATTATGCAACAAATGTTTCTGTTTGTAGTTTACTGTTATTTAAATGGACAAACTGTGACTTAATTCTGCTTTAGCACTTTTAATAAACATAATAAAAATGTACATATATACATAATGTTGGTTATTGTCTCTTTAAAAGGTTTCATCAAGTTTATATATAAAACTACTAAAACATCAGAATGTTGTATGGTTTTAGCATGTTAAGCGAATGTGACAACCACTACACTATTGAAACCTCCATATACAATTCCTGTAATCATAACGTAATAATGACGCGTACCAAACAAATCGTTTTGCAAAATAAACAGTTTGGCCTGATTGTTTAATTTTCTAATTCTAGAGATTAATTTTAGAGTCCTATTCATCTCAAAGACAACATATCTGGTAACCAGAAAGTATTCACAGCGGCTGCTCAAAGCATGATTTGCGATGTGTGGGTGAAAAGACAATATCCAGAATAGATTGCCTGTCATATACAGCAACACTGATGACAGCTAACACAAAAATAACATGAATTAAAAATATTAAAAACAAAAAACTGCAAAGTTGTGTCAGAGCTTGCAAAATAGCTGCCATCCTCCGCACCAATTGTAAAAATATTCCTGGAATTCCTCTACGGACCATGATGCTGGTTCTCCACTAGGTAGACCAGCACCAAAACCAACATAAAACCAGCCTAGAAAAGCATGCTGGTCTTTTCTAGTTGGATACTTGTGTCCTAGTTTTTGTTACCACTCACACACTCTCCATCTGTCGGTCTCGATCACTCTCCAGCCCTTGGGGAAGTCTCTTGATTGCGACGAGGAAGTTTGGTAGGATGCATCTGTTACTGCTTGTTTAATGAAGGCAGTATTATGGTGTCACTCACCCGTCTGTACCTGATTGAAACTCAGGATTTATAATATACCCTTAGAGATAGAGACATGTTAATATGAGCTCTGACTCAAGAGGCTCACTGGTGCTCTCCATCTGTTTAATTGTCTCTATCTTTCACTCCATCACCTGCAAAAAAAATCAGCCCTGATTCTGGCTGTAAAGCTTATGTTGCAAATGCAACTCATCTTGATATTCATTAATATTTGTGAGCACCATGTAAATATGAGTTAAACAACCTAAAAAGACAAAGAAGTTTGGAACATTGCAAATAGAGGCAAAAACCAGTCTGTGACACTTCATTTTATTTATTTTTTGGTTTTGCAGTTATCTGAACATAATAAAATAAGTGCGTATGACTGACAGTCAATGGCTCTGTGCCAAAACCCAGTGAACTGCCTAGCTGTCTATTGCCTACACAGGAAGCTACCTTCACAATTGCATTGTGAGCGTGTCTATGATGCTTTAAAATGCTGCCTACATAGGCAGCTTACTAGTTTTTGGAACAGAGCCATTGTTATTATCACCATTACGTTATATCCATCAGCTCAAATATTTTCTTATATATAAAGAGTTCTTTATTTAGCAGCATGTAACCTTCAGAACAAACACAAGCCCATGAGATGAGCATTTGTGTTTTGTCATACTTATGCAAGTGTGCAGCAGTGAGAATAGGCTACATCCACAGTCTATGTGTGCGAGGAGGATGAAGTGGAGGGTTTCTGGGACATCAGGCTTTGAGAATGGGAGTTCTGGGCACTGTAGTCTGGTTTGGGCTGATCTGGACCAGGACTTCCTTCTTTGACAACTCTGTCCACCTGTGCTGGACACTCAAAGTGAACACAGTGGAACACCTAGTAGAGACAATGTGAGAAATGTTGCGTATTAGGGCTTCAATATTTTGTAAAAAAAAAAATACTGTTTATTTTTTAAATATTGTAATTGCAATAAGATCTGCAACATGATTGTGGTGATGGGGGTGTGAACGAGCGCTGATATGTGAATGGAGAGTGAGGCCAGGAGGAATGAATGGGAAGGACTCGTACCTGTGTATAATTTCTCTAACAACTGTTCTGTATTTCAGTGAGCAGTGTTGGGGAGATAAAGGGGAGATGAGAACCCAGAGGAGAGAGAGAACTGAACCTGTGTGTGTGCTACGGATGAAATGTCGTATATGGAGTATAATTGTTCAGAGTGAATAACGTTTTTGGTAGAGTTTAAGCTGGCTCCCGAGTCCTCCTTTCTACACCTAAAAAGGGCTGCGTTACAGTGGTGCCAAAACCAGGAAATTGTGAATAAGATACGTCGTCATGGAGTCCTTGCCCTTCGCCGAACTTATCACCCTCGCTAGCATCCACCAAAATAAACATCAGACTCTGCTTGAGCTGCTATAAGAACAGGAGCAGCGCATCTAGGCCCTCCTGCAAGCTCAAGCGGACGATCGACAGGTGCTAAGAGGCTTGATAAACCAGATGGATTCTACCGCCGCTAACCTGACTGCTGCCCCCACCATTTACACTTCACACTCACAAAGATGGGACCAGAAGAGGACACAGAGGCATTCGTAGAGTTGATTGAGAGGATGGAGGAAGCATCGGGACGCATTCGCCCAGCAGCTCCGAGAAGCCTGTCACTGATGGCTGCTGGCAGAGGAGCATGATGCCAATGAAGTGGTAGATCTTGTGGTGCTGGAACAATTTATCGCCCGGTTGTCAAGAAGAACCGCTGAATGTGACCAGTGCCCGGCATCACTAGACCAGGCTGTTCAACTGGTGGAGGACCATCTGGTGGCATATCTGGGAGCTGGCGAGCCCTCTTCTCTCTCTCTCTCTCTCTCTCACCATTCCCCCTCTCCATCCTCCCCTCTTCCCATTCCTGGTCCACAGAACTGTGGGTCCCAGCCCCCGAAACCTTCTTCCCCAACCCTGCCGTTCCCCCTGTGGCTGTCTCCTCTCCCTCACAGCTTGGTGACTCCACAGCCACTAGTGTGGGTGTAAAACATGGGCCGGTCTGCTAGCGCTGTGGGAAGCCCAGGCATTTCCAAGACCAATGCCAGCTGATGGAGGTGGGGGCGTTGGTTCGGATTCCCGATGCGCCACAGGCCGCTCCCGATCGAGCTGGGACGTACCGGATACCAGTGAGTATCCAAGGGGGTACATATAAAGCCTTGATGGATTCAGGCTTTAATCAAACCTCAATTCATCAATGCTTGGTTCAAGGTGAGGCTTTGGATGCAGCAATGCCTGATGAGTGTGAAGTGTGTGCATGGGAATATTCACGAATGCCCGTCATTATTCAATTCAAAGGACAAAAGCATAGAATAGAGGTGGCGGTTAGTCCTCGCCTCACCCATCCACTGAATTAAGATATGAATTGGCAGCCTTTCAAACTTTATTATTATGGGGAATATAAGTGGATGAGTCCTGCATTCGGGCTTCCAGGTGAAAAGTCCAAACAGAGCATAATTGTTCAGAGTTAATAAAGTGTTTAAGCCGGCTCCCGCTTTCTCCTTAGTACACCTACAAAGTAGGGATGTACCTATCCGATACTTGGATCGGTATCAGCTCCGATACTGAAGCTTTTAGATGGATTGGGTATCGGTCCAACGAGCCCGATCCACATCCATGCGATAGGCATGCGATACCTCTGTGAATCACAAAAGGCTGTGTTTAATAAGTAAATATATAAAATGCACACGCAGCTCCAGCGCTTCAGTGAATGGCGTGGCTCTGTTTACACACACACACTTGTGGCTACTCATTAATAACATCTCAGATGTAGACGCTCAAAAGTTCAGTTCACTTATAATATGCATTTAGAAAGGCATTGGAGGTGTGTATTTTTTTTTACCTGAATTTGAATAAGAAGCAAATTAAACTACTGTGAACTTGCCAACAAACAGACACACTTACAGGACTTCCTGGAGAGTTTAGAATGTCAAAATAAAAGTGTGAGGGTTTAAAAGTTAAAGGTGCACGTGTTATTTGTTTACAAATGATAATAATAATATTTAAGTTGAATGGGTTCCAAAAAATAACTGTGTGAATGAAATGTGAGCTAATATCTTACAATTAAATTGAACAAAAAAAGAGATCTAAATCCTTTAAAGTCCATATAAAAGTTGAAAACATTTATCCAGTATATTAGTTAAACTTTTTCTTAATATACACATATTATATTTACATTTTTATTTAAATAATGTGTACAGTAGTTAGAGATTTGTGTTTCTTCACATATTAAAGAGCACACCCAATTAGTTCCACACAATAATGTAAAGATATTCTAAACTGATTATGCAAAAAACAACACTGGTATCGAAACGGGATCGGACGATACTGAGATTTCCAATATCGGAATCGAAAGAGAAAAAGTGCTATTGGTGCATCCCTACTACAAAGGTCTGTTACAATGATAAATATTTATCTCATACTGCTTGCACATCAAGACTATAACAAAAAAGGTATAAAATCACACTAAAACAGCTATTCTAATTCTGAACATGGCATGAAAATGTACAAACTACAGTAGAAAGCAATGCCTTTTGTCTCCAAATCAAGTAATATGTTCCACACTCTCTACTGCCAAGTTAATCTTGAAAGGTGTTCACACTTGTTCTCCTTTAAATAATTAAACTCAAACCCCTTTTAATTGATTCAGAAGAGAAGCATTATTTGGAACACATAATAGGTTATATTACTGTAATATAAAACTGAATTGTTATTTCAGTAATAGACTTACATGTTCTCATAATCTTAAATAGGATTGTACATGATCTCATTGTCTTACCTCGTTTGCAGTGTTATGAGTTCCCACGATACGTATGAAGGATGCAGGTTGTCTATCAAAAACCAGAGTCTGCCAGGACCTGTCAAAATCAAGTAAGAACTAACTACATATTATAGATATTTCAGTTCTAATTTCAGTTAATTTTATATACTGTCCATATATATATATATATATATATATATATATATATATATATATATATATACATATATATACATACACTCACCTAAAGGATTATTAGGAACACCATACTAAATACTGTGTTTGACCCCCTTTCGCCTTCAGAACTGCCTTAATTCTACGTGGCATTGATTCAACAAGGTGCTGAAAGCATTCTTTAGAAATGTTGGCCCATATTGATAGGATAGCATCTTGCGGATGATGGAGATTTGTGGGCTGCACATCCAGGGCACGAAGCTCCCGTTCCACCACATCCCAAAGATGCTCAATTGGGTTGAGATCTGGTGACTGTGGGGGCCATTTTAGTACAGTGAACTCATTGTCATGTTCAAGAAACCAATTTGAAATGATTCGAGCTTTGTGACATGGTGCATTATCCTGCTGGAAGTAGCCATAGAGGATGGGTACATGGTGGCCATAAAGGGATAGACATGGTCAGAAATAATGCTCAGGTAGGCCGTGGCATTTAAACGATGCCCAATTGGCACTAAGGGGCCTAAAGTGTGCCAAAAACATCCCCCACACCATTACACCACCACCACCAGCCTGCACAGTGGTAACAAGGCATGATGGATCCATGTTCTCATTCTGTTTACGCCAAATTCTGACTCTACCATCTGAATGTTTCAACAGAAATCGAGACTCATCAGACCAGGCAACATTTTTCCAACTGTCCAATTTTGGTGAGCTCTTGCAAATTGTAGCCTCTTTTTCCTATTTGTAGTGGAGATGAGTGGTACCCGGTGGGGTCTTCGGCTGTTGTAGCCCATCCGCCTCAAGGTTGTGCATGTTGTGGCTTCACAAATGCTTTGCTGCATACCTCGGTTGTAACGAGTGGTTATTTCAGGCAAAGTTGCTCTTCTATCAGCTTGAATCAGTCGGCCCATTCTCCTCTGACCTCTAGCATCAACAAGGCATTTTAAGCCCACAGGACTGCCGCATACTGGATGTTTTTCCTTTTCACACCATTCTTTGTAAACCCTAGAAATGGTTGTGTGTGAAAATCCCAGTAACTGAGCAGATTGTGAAATACTCAGACTGGCCCGTCATGGCACCAACAACCATGCCACGCTCAAAATTGCTTAAATCACCTTTCTTTCCCATTCTGACATTCAGTTTGGAGTTCAGGAGATTGCCTTGACCAGGACCACACCCCTAAATGCATTGAAGCAACTGCCATGTGATTGGATGATTAGATAATTGCATTAATGAGAAATTGAACAGGTGTTCCTAATAATCCTTTAGGTGAGTGTATATATATATATATACATATACATACACACATACAGTTGAAGTCAAAAGTTTACATACACCTTAGCCAAATACATTTAAACTCAGTTTTTCACAAGTCCTGGCACATTCCCTGTCTTAGGTCAGTTAGGATCACTTTGTGAATGTGTAATGTCAGGATAATAGTAGAGAGAATTATATATTTCAGCTTTTATTTCTTTCACCACATTTCCAGTGGGTAAGGAGTTTACATACACTTTCTTAGTATTTTGTTTAACTTGGGTCAAGCGTTTTGGTTAGCCTTCCACACGCTTCTCATTTCAAGTTGCTTGAATTTTGGTCCATTCCTCCAGAGAGAACGGGTGTAACTGAATCAGGTGTGTAGGCCTCCTTGCTCGCACATGCTTTTTAAGTTCTGCACACACATTTTCTATAAGATTAAGGTCAGGGCTTTGTTATGACCACTCCAGTACCTTGACTTTGTTGTCTGTAAGCCATTTTGCCACAACTTTGGAGGTATGCTTTGGGTCATTGTCCATTTGGAAGACCCATTTGCAACCAAGCAGTGGCTTCTTCCTTGCTGAGCAGCCTTTCAGGTTATGTCGATATAGTACTTGTTTACCTGTGGATATAGATCTTCACAAGGTCCTTTGCTGTTGTTCTGGGATTGATTTGCACTTTTTGCACCAAACTACATTCATCTCTAGGAGACAGAATGCATCTCCTTCTTATGCAGATGATGGCTGCGAGGTCCCATAGTGTTTATACTTGTGTACTATTGTTTGTACAGACGAATGTGGCACCTTCAGCTTGTGGAGAGCCACAATTGTTTTTCTGAGGTCTTGGCTGATTTCTTTTGATTTTCCCATGATGTCAACCATTGAGGCACTGAGTTTGAAGGTAGGCCATAAGATACATCCACAGGTACAGGTACACCTCCAATTCAGTACACCTCCTATCAGAAGCTAATTGGCTAATTGACTAAAGTCAAGACATCATTTTCTGGAATTTTTCAAGCTGCTTAAAGGCACCATTAACTGTGTATGCAAACTTCTGACCCACTGGAATTGTGATATAGTCAATTAAAAGTGAAACAATGTGTCTGCAAACAATTTTTGGAAAAATTACTAGTGTCGTGCAATAAGTAGATGTCCTAAACTTCAACTGTAATATATATATATATATATATATATATATATACACACACACATACATATACACACATACACGATCAGCCACAACATTAAAACCACTTGCCTAATATTGTGCACCAACAATCATTCCACGGTCCAAATCATTGAGATACATTTTCCCCATTCTGATGGTTGATGTGAAAATTAACTGAAGCTCCTAATCCGTATCTGAATGATTTTATGCACTGCTGCCACACAATTAGATAATCGCATGGATGGTCATTGGTGCCGGATGGGCTGGTTTGAGTATTTCTGTAACTGCTGATCTCCTGGGATTTTCACACACAACAGTCTCTAGAATTTACTCCGAATGGTGCCAAAAACAAAAACATCCAGTGAGCGGCAGTTCTGCTGATGGAAATGCCTTGTTGTTGAGAGAGGTCAACAAAGAATGGCCAGAGTAGTTCAAACTGACAAAATCTATGGTAAATCAGAGATAAGGGTTGGCGCTGTTTTGGCGGCACGAGGGGGATATACAAAATATTAGGCAGGTAGTTATAATGTTGTGGCTGATCAGTGTTTATGTACAGTATATATACATACATATATATATATATATATAACCCGAAGAGGTTTATTGACGAGAGAAAAAAAAAAAACTAATCGGCAGTTTTTTGCAGATAATTGGCACAGATTAATCGGTAAAACCGATGTAACGGTCTAAAAATGTGTAAAATAGAAAATTAAACCATATGCACTGACCTGCATGCCACTTCAGTATGGTCTACGACCCTCACCCAGTGTTGCTGATTTGTGGACAGCTCCACATAATAGCTATAGCTTCTATCATCACAGTCCCACAGGAGCAACCTACACAGAGTCCACAAGCAAAACTGCATTAAAATGTGTCAAATTAAACACATTGAATTCAAGTACTTAATGGCTTAGACAAGGTTTGTGCATGACTCATCACCCTAAGCCTGTTAACACATGAACTATGCATTTAATGGACACTTAATTAGACCATACCCATTCATTTAAGGAATATTCTGGGTTTAATAGATGTTAAGCTCAATCGACAGCATTTGTGGCATAATGTTGATTACCATAAAAAGAATGTCAACTTGTCTCTACTATTCTTCACAAAAAGCAAAAATCAAGATGAGGCACTTACAATGGAAAAGAATGGGACCAAACCGTAAATTAAAAAATACACACCGTTTCAAGATTATGGCCACAAGATGGAAACAAAATGCATGTTAACATGATTTTTGTGTGATCAAATTGCTTACTAAGAATTTCTGTGCAATTGTATTCCCAATATTGTAATTTAAGGCTGTAAACCCTAAAAACGACAATTTAAACATATTTCCAGATCAAATAATACACAAGTGCTTTTATAAAATTATAAGGTTAATTGGTGCCAATAGTTGCCTTTTGGAACTTTTAAAATTAAATCTATTTCAGTTAAAATCTATTCCGATAGTTGCAGATATTTTTTATTTTTATATCATTACGTAATTTAATGAAAAATAAGTAATACATTTGAAAATAAGAGTCCCTGGTGTGTTTTGGGCTTGTGTAGTGCGTTATGCACTAAATCTGAATTTTATCTGGTTATTAGTGTGAAGTAAAAAAAAAAAAACTGCATTTGGGATTTTATTGATGTTGGACTCTTTGTCTTTGCCTGCAATTAGTAAAGAAAGAATTAGATTTTTGTTTTGACAATCTATAAATTGATTAATCAATTATCGGCCTACAAATGCAGCCAATTGAGCTTAACTTGTATTGAACCCAGAATATTCATTTAATTAGACCCCTGACATCCCTCTCTCCAAAACCCCACCCTCCAAAGACATGTCAGCCAAAACAATGTAAACAAATCTGCAAACATAAAAGGCAGAAAGCCAGTTTTACAATTTGCTAAAAAGCACAGTATATGACTCTTTGTACTGTTTACAGATCCTTGGGCTGTCAAAGAGACAAGTGTGATTTCACAGGACACCTATTGTAGCGGCAACTGTCAGTGGTTTAGCAAATTATGGAATAGACTTCAGTTTCACAGCTACCACAAAGCTACTGTATGTCTTCAAAACACTTGTAAAGAAATGTAGTATTGGGTTTGTATGGACTACTTTTAAGATACATTTATGTTGTTTTTGGAGCTTGACAGCATCTGTCCCAATTCAATTTAGGTGAAAACACTTTGTGAACACTCTGCTACACTCCTATTGTGTTCCACAGAAAAAAGGATGATGGTGAGTTAATGGAGACAGAATTTTCATTTTTAGGCAACCAACTCCTTTAAATGGTATAGAATCAAACACATTCTTTCGTACCGCATTGAACCCAGCACGTAAGGTTGAGCAAGCTGGACGACGATGGCTCCAGATCCCAGCTGATGGCAGGTGTATCCAGAGTCCCAGTCATAGTGGCTGGTGTCCCCGTTCAGCAAGGCATTCCTACTGCGACTTACTCCCTCTATTACACTAGCACACGCCTGCACGGTTGCCACATTCTCTGTGGGGACTGCAGGGAGACACGGAGGAGGTGGCGTGTTACAGTAGCCAGGGTACCCACACATTTTGACCAAAGGATTTCCATGAACTCTACAATCATTCTACTGCACTGCTGGATAAGTATAATATATATATATATAAATATAAAATAAAAACCATTCCATTCCTAGCCAATAAAATATATCAGAGCTAATAAGTAAACAAATTAATATTCACTACAGAGATTTCCATGACTTTTCCAGGCCTGGAAATCACAAATTAAAGGTGCACTCAGTAATTTTTCCTCATTAAAACGTTTAACTTCTAAAGACATTAATAGTAAGTACATACACTGGTGGCCAAAGTTTGGAATAATGTACAGATTTTGCTCTTATGGAAAGATATTGGTACTTTTATTCACCAAAGTGGCATTCAACTGATCACAAAGTATAGTCAGGACATTAATAATGTGAAACATTTTCAGAACTTCTTAAACTACTTCAAAGAGTTTTCATCAAAAAATCCCCCATGTGCAGCAATGACAGCTTTGCAGATCCTTGACATTCTAGCTGTCAGTTTGTCCAGATACTCAGATTACATTTCTAGAGAAAGCGGTTTCTCTTTTTTGTGCCATTTTTGACCTAATATTGAACTTAAGACATGCCAGTCTATTGCATACTGTGAAAAAAAACAAAAAGCACAGAGACAACGTTAAGCTTCATTTAACGAACCAATGATTACTCAAGGATAAGTTGTTGGAGTGATGACTGCTGGAAATGGAGCCTGTCTAGGTTTGATCAAAACGTACTTTTTTCAAATAGTGATGGTGTTGTTTTAACATCAGTAATGTCCTGACTATACTTTGTGATCGGTTGAATGCCACTTTGGTGAATTAATGTACCAATTTCCTTCCAAAACAGCAAAAGCTGTACATTATTCCAAACTTTTGGCTGCCAGTCTAAGTATAAAAACATCAGCACTCACATAAGATGAAGACTCATCAGTAACCTTATTAAAGCTGTTTTATTCTACATGCAGAGGATGCCCTCAGGGGGGCTGCCATGTTGGAATCAGATGACCAGCCAAATACCAGGGTTTGGCATTTCAACCAAAAATTTGCAATTGTTTACTCGTAAATTAAAAAAGTCAGTTAAAAAATATCAAGTATGACCAGTACGTGAAATCTATATTTTGTTTTATTTTATTATTATATAACATTACCAAGAACAAAATAACCTTACTTCAACAAACTATGCTTTTCTTTTGGGAAAAAATACATAAATTAGTAATTTAACTAATTTAAAAAAACACAAAAAAAACAGTAAAAAACATTTGCACTGTTACGTCCCATGACATAATATTTAGTGTGTATGTGGTGCTGGTGATGTTTTTTCTTTTTTTTCCCCCTCCTTCTGTTTCTCTCTCTCTCTCTGCCATGCAGCACTCCAAACCATCCGCAGCTGATGCTAATTAGTAGGAGCGTGTATAAAGCAGCAAAGAAACTGGGTTCAGAGAGAAATCCCTCTTCAGCTACCACAGATACATTGGTGTTTTCTGCAGTTGTGAAATCTGTTGTCTTGAGTATAGTGACTCTTTAGACTGTGAGTTTGATGAGTAAAACCGTGTAGGGAGACGGGCGCCAATTTGTTTGGATTATCCACTCCTAAACTTTTCTCCTGTTTATTTTTTCGTTAGTCAGGGAGAGAGGTAAGATAACTGTCTTTAATTTTGATTTCTTTTTGTTAGGGAATTTAACTGGGTTTAAACTTTAGGAAGCCCCTGTTTTGTTTGTTATTTTGGCCTGGCCCTCTCCTGACGATCTGGTTATTAATTTAATTTGTTTACCTGTTTACTGATCTTTGTTTGTTTTTATAAATTTATTGATTAAGCCTTTAATAAAAAGAAAACAATTAAGTATACTCTTTCAGTTTCCTTTTATGACCAGGTGTAAATCAAAGGGTGCTTTGTAAATCTTTTGTACATAAATGTGAAGGACAAATAGAGCTGGGATAGAGGAAGAGGAGACTTCTCACATTTATACTCCCTCTTTAAAATACCCTAGACTGGAGAGGGAACGTAACATGCACTCACCAGGAGCTTACATAGAAATCAAACCAACCCTGATGGCAATAGGGTAATGCATATACATAAAATTTGAGTCTACATAAAGGCCATCACATATTTATAATTTCATATTTTATTATTCTGAATAACAAGTGGTGAAAGTTGGCTTTTTATAAAATGCACTCTGACTGTGTTCAATGATTTAACACACTTATGGGTCTGATAAGCTTCAGAGTTTCTTGTACCGCTTCACATTTCCTTTCCACCATAAAACAGATCCTCTTCTGTTGGTTTGCATGACTCCAAAAAGAACAGCATACCAATACAGTGGAATTCAATATGAATCAAAGGTATTGCCACTCTTGGCTTTGCTTAAAAAAACAACCAAAATAATTCCTTCTCTCAAGCAACACCTGGATAACACATATTTTCACAGCACCCACAATGCACTCACCTGTAACTGTGACATTTGGTGAGAGATCCAGAGGGAAAGTACAGGATATTTAAGCATAGCCCACAGCAGACAAAGGAAAATAAATGTGCAATTTTCAAGGATTATACAATATTAATGGATTAATCATGGCTGACTGTGGAACAGGGAGTTTCTATAATGGCAATGGTAACAGAACACTACTGAGTTTGAATGGTGCTGGATCGACGCCCCTAGGTGTCAGTGTAAGCCCAAGACAGCATAAACAAAATTAACCCTGTGTAGCAGAGCTGAAATATGTGTAACTTATTTATTAACTTCCTCAATAATATTCTAATGTCAGCGATTTGATATATAAATAAAACAAAGCATAGACTAGAAAAACTACATTACCTAGTAGGCCTTTCTCCAGGGTGAAAGGTCGCTGTGTGAACATGCATTCTAAAGCCACCAAATGAAAAACTTTGTTTACAGTGTTATGTGTTCCCACAACACGAATAAACCTGTATTCAGACAAAACACAAACAGAAAAAAGTATTCACATGCCAACCAGACTTTAATTAGCATGGCCTTTAAACTAAAAATTAGGGTAACGAAATTCAATGTGTTAATTTCTGCTATTAATAGTTGACTGTTTAAAGTATAAAAAAAAACAAATCCGCAATTAAAGCAGAATAAGTTTTTTTTTAAACTTTCTGAAACTTCACTAATGTATTTCCCTACTTCCTGTGGCTAAAATTGGCATATATACATTTTCAGGAGGTACACATTCGAATTGACAGCACAGTGCATGCTTACTCATTGCGCCAATGCATGTCAAGTGCATAATAAACACAACAGCGGATTTAGTTTACGGAGAATGGCGACTTCAAGCGGTGAGCCAGGTGTGGGAGGGATACAGGCAAGCTGCCGTATCTCTTCGCATCGCCCGAAAACGCTCACTCACTGTCATCTGAACCAGTGTCAAAAGCAAAACTCTGTAAAACAGACCCAGCATGTGCACGACTGAGATTGAACGGCAGCTAGAGAAAATATATTTTTTTAGATTTTAAACTTCAGCATTCAGTTTGTTTTATATCTTTATGTAGTGTCTAATATTGCATTGGCAATGTACACTTATGTTTAATTTGCATTGATTTGAATTGAATCTGCCCATTTGATTTTATTATCTAAAAAAAGTTCACTGGAAAACGTCAGAAGATTTTGCACAAATTTTCATTACAGCATTTCCAAATAATTTATGGCATTTATGACTATACTTGTATCAAAGATTTATATTTGTAAAAATGTGTCTAATTAACTAAATATTGAGTGTCTAAATATTTTAACATGTTTATATTTACAAATTCACCTGCAGACTCGTGCTGAGAAATAAAGGTGTTGCCAGGAGCGACACAGAAACTTTGAGTGATCCACCACTCGTACCCAGTCCAGCTCATCCATAGACACTTCGATATAATAAGAGTATGACCTGCAGAAATGAGAGAGAAACACTACAGCTCATGATACATGTTTTACTTTTGGGCATGTTTTGTTATAGACCACTGAATTCAAAGAATGGTCTATATAACAATTTACATTCAAGTTTGTATTTGAATCTCTTAAATTTTGGTCTGTTCGTCACACAAAGATATCGTTGGCCATTAAAAAACTTGAAATATTGCGTGAACGTCGTTTGGACTACTTTGGAGCTTTTAGACACTTTTTTAAAAAGAGCAGCATGAACATATTGTCTAATTTCTTATTTGTTCCACAGATGAAAGGAAGTCTTACAAGTATGGAACAACATTTGTAAATGATGGCATCATTTTCATTTATGGGTAAACAATTCTTTCAATTTAGTGTTACCTGCTGTCCTTGTCCCACAGAAGTAGACGCATGTGGTTGATGATAAACGGTTGACCCAAGCGCACCTGGATGCCTGAGGTTCGCCCCTCATCTTCTATAGGGTGTCTGGTGAAACCATGGTCCAGATCATAATTCTGTGTGTCTCCATCCAGGAGAGCAGACTTCAGTTCACCTTTCATCACCACAGCGCCGTGCTTCATAGTGGCAATGTTCTCCTCTGGGACTACAAGACACACAAAAGACCATTGGATACATAATAAATCAAACAAAAACACTGAAAAATAATAAACAAGCCTGCAAGATTGATTACCAGATGTGCTACATCTCCCTCATTTCAGTTCCAATGTTTGTTTGTTTTTTTCCAGTGAACAGCACTTTGCTCTGCTCACACACAGATGGCCGATTTGCTCTCATGTCTAATATATTTTTAAATGCTCAGCCTTTTTGTAAAGCCTACATTACATTATGACAGGTTCAAAAAGTCAAAGAAATGTACATTTGTGATGAAATAACCACCTTTAAAAAGTGATTTCTCTCATTAATGGTATATTGTAAGTTGTGTGTGTGTATCTACAGAATGATAAACAGAGAGAGGATAAACTGACTGAGCATGCCGCGGTAGTTGAGGTCCATGTCTCTGCTCTCCGAGCGGGTCTGTATGGCATCTAGCAGGTCATCTGGGCTGAGAAGGCCCGAGGGACGAACCACGTTCAGCATTTCAGAGAGGGTCATTAGAGGCAGTCGCACTGCTGACATCACGTTCTTTGAGTTCAGGCCCTCGCCATAGTGATGACACCAGCGACTGAGAGCCAGAAAGATCTCCCTCTCACTAGCAGCAAATGAATCTCTGCTCACAACTGTCAAGAGGGCAGACTACAGGGGCAGGGTTCATTATAAAACTGACAGTTCAGCCTTTAAAATCTGATTGGATGAGCTAAATTCAAAGCCATTATAAACGCACCTGTGAGAGCACATTCTATATTAAAGGGATAGTTCACCTAAAAATTAAAAAAATCTTTTAAGATAATCTTAAAAGAATATCTTAGCTCTATAGGTCCATACAAAGCAAGTGAAAGGGTACCACAGAAGCTCCAAAAAGCACATAAAGGCAGCATAAAAGTAATCCATACAACTCCAGTTGTTTAATCCATGTCTTCTGAAGTGAACCAATCAATTTTGGATGAGAACAGACCAATATATAACTTCTAATTTCTCTTTGAATCTTGCAATTGCAGTCTCTAGGCATGATCATGATTTCATGCTCGATTACACATTCAAGTGCTTAATGTATTTGCAGTGTGCTAGGAAGTGTAATTGAGCTTGAAATCACGATCGCCAATGAGACTGCTGATGTCAAGATTTATAGTGAAAAAGGAGTCTGTTCTCATCCAAAATCAATTGGATCGCTTCAGAAGACTTGCACTAAAAAACTGGAGTCTTATGAATAACTTTTGTTGCCTTTATATGCTTTTTGGAGTTTCAAAGTTTTGGTCACCATTCACTTGCATTGTACAGTAATGGACCTACAAAGCTGAGGTATTGTTCTCAAAATCTTAATTTGTATTAAGCAGAAGAAAGTAAGTCATATACATCTGGGATGGCATGAGGGTAAGTAAATGATGAGGGAAATTTTATTTTTTGCATGAACTATTCCTTTATGATGGTAACACAGGATGCTTAAACTCACCTTTGAAAGGGTGAGAAAGCCATCCGACTTTAAAACTTCAGTGGCGTGCCGGTCCATGTAGGCACAGCATGCCTCGGCAAGCCCGCTCAGACAGTACAGACTAGCCATATCAAACACCAGACACACGTTCCGTGTGTTCAATAAAGTGCGGAGGAACTCGCAAATGGAGCCTTCTAGTGGTTGGAGATCATAGCGATGTGCCAGCCCCAGAAAATCCAGCAAAGTCTCCTCTCTGGCTTCACTCAGTGTGGCTCGGCCCGTGTACAGGTACTGCAACAACATTGAAAAAGCCTCGGCACGTGTTTCCTCCAATCGGACCTCAGCCTGGGCCCGTGACTCCCTCAGTCCTCCATATAGCAAAGCCCTGAAGAGGGGGAGTTGGAAAGAAACAAAGAAAAAACAGGTTGGGTTAAAAGCTGAGTTTCATTAAGATAAGGTTACAAAGGTGATTTTGTAAGTGAGAAACAACACCTTTACAAAGGTACAAAATCTATTTATTTTTTCCCCATCATAAAGGTTTTCATTGGAGAAAAGCCTCAATAGAGTGCAACAGTGATCCCCCAATTTTCAGGGTGCTTTCACACTTGGTTCAATTGCTTGGACCGGACCCGAGTTTGTTTCCTCCCCCTCCCGCTGCCTGCGCTGGTCTGTGTTCACATCATATTATTTGGGTCCACTTTTTCAAACAGACCCGGGTGCAGTTCAAGGGTGCGCATACGAGTTTGGAAAACAGCGTTCACATTATCCAAACGAACTGGACTTTGACATCATTCAACCCTGTGTGCGCACCTAAAGTTGAAAGCACCCTCAGTGGCCTTGGTTCCAGAAATATTGTGTCCATAGGCATTTTATAAAAATATATCAATAAAGAGTTCTGAGCTTCAAACCAACCAGCTCTGAGATGAATCATAACATTAAAAACTTTAAAATGCAGCTAAACGACATTTTAATTTTAGAAAGAAGACAAAAAGGTACAATTAAATACTCGTCCTGATTGCAAATGATGGAATGGAATCAGAAAGGACAGTACAAAATAAACTATCGACTATAAGTCATCAGTTATTAAATGCAACATATTTAAAGTGTAATGGAAAATGTCCATATACACACCGATCAGTCACAACATTAAAACCACATGCCTAATATCCCCCTCGTCCAGCAAAAACAGTGCCAACCCGCATCTCATAAAAGCATTCTGAGATTATTTTCTTCTCACCACAATTGTACAGGTTGGTTATCTGTTTTACCGTAGACTTTACCACTTCGAACCAGTCTGGCCATTCTCTGTTGACCTCTCTCATCAAAAAAAATTTTTTTTGGCAACATTCAGAGTAAATTCTAGAGACTGTTGTATGAAATTCCCAGGAGATCAGAAGTTACAGAAATACTCAAACCAGCCCGTCTGGCACAAACAATCATCCATGTGATTATCTAATCAGCCAATCGTGTGGCAGCAATACAGTGCATAAAACCATGTAGATACTGGTCAGGAGCTTCCGTTAATGTACACATCAACAATCAGAATGGGGAAAAATTTGATCTCAGTGGTTTAGACCGTGGCATGATAGTTTTTTGTTTTTTTTATCCGCATTTCTTTCAATTTGTAATGCCCAATTCCTACTATTAGTAGGTTCTTGTGGTGGCACGGTTACTCAATCCAGGTGGCGGAGGACAAGTCTCAGTTGCTTCCGCTTAGAAGACCTTGCATCTTATCACATCGCTTGTTGTGCATGACACCACGGAGACTCCGCACATGGAGGCTCATGCTACTCTCCGCGATCCACATACACCTTACCATGTGCCCCATTGGGAGCAAGAAATACTAATCGTGACCACGAGTAGATTACCCAATGTGACTCTACCTTCCCAAGCAACCAGGCCAATTTGGTTGCTTAAGAGACTTGGCTGGAGTCCCTCAGCACACCCTGGATTCGAACTCGCGACTCCAGTGGTGTCAATACTCGCTGAGCTACCCAGGCCCCCCGTGGCATGATTTTTGGTGCCAGACGGGCTCATTGGAGTATTTCTGTAAATGGTGCCAAAAACAAAAATCATCCAGTTCTGCGCATGGAAATGCCTTGTTGATGTGAGAGGTCAACAGAGAATGGCCAGACTGGTTCAAACTGGCAAAGTCTACGGTAACTCAGATAACCATCTGTACAATTGTAGTAAGGAGAATATCATCTCAGAATGCTGTTCTGAGATACGGGTTGGTGCCATTTTAATGGCACGATGGGGACCTACAAAATATTAGGCAGGTGGTTTTAATGTTGTGGCTGATCGGTGTATATATGTTTAAGAGTTTAGGGAGACTGATTCAATTAAGTCATTCTCAATGCTTCATGGGAATTAGCAATCGCTGTGGAGCGCTTTAACAAACATGGCTTCAACAAAAGCATACATTATCTCTAAAGTACTTAAAAATATTTTTGATGTTCCTGTAGCTCAATTGGTAGAGAATGGTGTATGGCTTGAATGCACTGCAAGTCACTTTAGATACAAAAATCTGCCAAATGAATGAGTATACAAGGGATTATAACTTCCAGAACCCTAATTTTGCATCCTATAGATTTGCAATATCTCACAGCGAGTCACCTGAAATACTGGCAGCGGGCCGCTAGAATGACTCTGTGTGCAGGAAAGCACTTCTCCTCCACCAGGAAGGTGACATCACTGTATTCTTCACCAGGAACTAAGGCACCAAGCTGCTCTGAGAGGAGGTGGAGGTGATCGATCTCAGCCGTAGAGCTCATCGACCGCAGAGGATGACTGTCACTCATGCCCACTGCTGGACAACACCTTCACATCTGAAACATGTAGAAGATGCACGTAGAATTTAATTCTGGCCAATGAAGAAGCTGGATCATTCTGCTATGAAATACCTTTTCATGTGTAATAAAAAATAAAATAAACTATATATATATATATCTTCAAGTAATGTTAACCACCTTATAAGACTTTGTTTTGCTCTGTAAAAACATATACTCTAGAAAAGAAAACCTGTAAAAAGTCCAGAGGGAAAAAAGGATGGAAAATGCTAATTCGTTACATGGGTTTCAAGACAATGAAAATGATGTGTTGCAGGCACCTGGTTAGCAGTAATACAAACAAGGTTTGATCATTACATAGTTGAGCAGTAATATGTAACACAAAACAATAATAATAATATAATATGTAGGCTGGTTAAAATGTCTCTACACTACATGCTTTAACATGTCTCAAGTCAATTAAATCATTCACTGACTGAAAAATAGCAGTGATAGATATATGATAAATTAAAAAGAAAATCAGCAAAGAACGCTACAAACTTATGCATGTGAAATTAAGATCTCGATATGAGGAGAATATATCTTGACTTTTCAGCCTACATCGTCATTGACACTTACGACACTAATAAAGATTAAATACGTCTTCACCTAAAGTAGGATGAGCCGACCACAAAATTCTTTGATTTCAGTGAATAGTTGTATATGATAAAATATATTAGATACACATTTACGAGCAATAACCCCACTTTTTCCAATTCTGAACCTACCGGATGTTTTTAAATGCGCCCACAGGTAGCGTGTTAATATTATAGCGCCTCTAGTGGATGCAACAAATATTACTGTCTAATAACTCTGATACAGCGCTGTCATCCTCCAGGGGGCGCGCGGCGGCTCAGAATTACACTTCTTTCAAATATTACGGCGGTTTTCGCCTTACATTTGTACATCTGGAAACATTTGTACAATAAAAATTACATTTTTAAAATTATCTTAATTCCAAGTAACAAATGGGAATCTGCCCTAAAATCTCTATACAAAGATGTGTGTTTTTTTAAAAGCTGAATTAGTAATCGAAAAACGACTGTGTTTGGGCCCCTTTTGACCAGCGCTGAGAAAAGAACAAATACACGCTGTTGCAGGAGCGGTCTGGACAATAATGTACACCTCAATTATGACACTGAAAAAATTGAATAGCCATTGAGTTAAAAATACACAGTGAACGGCTAAAATAGGTCAATTATTCTTTAAGACCAAAGTCATTTTAAAGGGAAAGTCACTGACGTGCGGTCTGGGTAGGCAAACTAGGCACTGCCTACCCTGCCAAAATTCAAAAATAAAATGTTTATTAAATAATAAACTTGTATTTATATTTTTACTTTTTATTCTTGTGATTTTTATATATGCAATATGTGTGTTATTCCAATTGTTTAGACGTTATGATGACAAATTTAGCAGTTACGCATAATCAACTAAAAACAAATGGTAGAATAAGCAGTGCTTTTACGGTCCATTCATTGCAGACGACAAGCGGAAAACCCATGTTGCGCATGCGCACTTCGATCCTGTATTCTTTAACATGTACGGCAAAAAGCACAAATCTGCTGTGCCTTTTGACGTAAATATGTTATGCCCGTAATCATCTCCGTTACGTATCAGACATGGACCAATTAAAATCGAGATATTCCTGGACATTTGCGTAGCTAACGTCATTACACAACAGCTAGCGTACATGCCTAATCCCCGCCAAATTCAAAATCAAAATGACAGCACCGGCTGTAATCACGGAATTAAGACATTTTTCCAAGCTCGATTTTAATTCCAAATATGAGTTAATTGCAAGGGGGAGGTCTACGCCAGCCTTAGATGGACTAGTACAGCAAAAGGGCCCAAAAATTATCCGATCATTTCAAACTGATTGGTATGTAAGAAAAGATTGGCTATGTGGCTGTGCGCTTGTGTGTGTGTGTGTGTGTCTGTGTGAGAGAGAGAGAGAGAGAGAGAGAGAGAGAGAGTACACTATATACATCCTGATTTGTACATTTCTTGATATGCCGCGCTTGTGCGTAACGTTCACTGTTATTACGTATTATTAGCTTAAACAATACATCAGGTAATCTGGCTTTCATAACTCACTGCCTAGCCTCTTTAAGACATCACCGCACGTCACTGGGGAAAGTTATGCCATCCCAGATGTGTTTAAGATGACTTTTTTTTTTTTAATTAAATATCTGAGCTCTGTAGGTCCATACAACGCAAGTGAATGGTGGCCAGAACTTGAGGTCCAAAAAGCTCAGAAAGGCAACAAAAAATATAATCCATGACTCCGGTGGTTAAATCTATATCTTAGGATGCGATATGATATGAAACAAATCAATATTTAAGTCATTTATATATATATATATAAAAATTAGGGCTGTCAATCGATTACAATTTGTAATCGAATTAATTACATGGTGTCCCAATTAATCGCATATACAAATCTTTGCTGTGAAAGCACCTCATATAACAATTATTCAATACATAATGATGAAATAATTATACATAGTTATCTTTAAATATTAAAATAATATATATATATATATATATATATATATATATATATATATATATATATATATATATAACAACAAATATTCAGATCATTAAAATGCATTACATTCTTGTAGCAGAAGAGTTAATCATTGCTAAGACAATACAAAAAGCGGCTTTAGAATACAATGTCTTGTTTAATACCATATAATTGATCATAAGTCAATCACTGGTATACAGTTCACAGCAATCCATTTCACTAGTGAATTTGTCAGTCAGTTGGAGATTTATTATTAGGGCTTGTTTAAGGACCCGTCAATGTCAGACATGCTTGTGAAGCATCTCGTGTGTGTTGCATCATAAACAAAAAATGTTTAGGTCACTGTGTCAAGTTAAATATAGTTTAATATTTAGAACACATCTTGAGATCCATTAGTTCGAAGTTGTGCTCCATCAAGCGTTTTGAACGCAAGAACGTAACGCATGTTTGTGTTTTTCTGCCTGTTGAAGGGTTGTTTTGTTCACTGTATAAACTGCGCGTTGCTCATACAGCTGAAGTTTCACTTACTGCCCTCTGGAGTAAATAGGTGGTACTACAAGCTTGAATTTCTCAGGTCTCTTTTACCTGTAAGAAGGGAACATTTATACACCTTCCATTTTGGGGTGTTCCAATTTCTCCCATTTATTTTATTAGTGGTGGTGGTGTAGTGGTCTAAACCACATAACTGGTAAACTGGTAATCAGAGGATCACTGGTTCGATCCCCACAGCCACCACCATTGTGTCCTTGAGCAAGGCACTTAACTCCAGGTTGCTCTGGGTGGATTGTCCCTGTAATAAGTGCACTGTAAGTCGCTTTGGATAAAAGCATCTGCCAAATGCATAAATGTAAATGTAATACAAGTGGTCTGTCTCAGCAAAAAAATCTCTGTTTAAGACCCATCATAAGCAACTGACCAATTAAAGAGGATTTCCAGACATTTAGAACTTTTAATGGCAGTCTTCTACTACTAAAGACTACTACACTTCAGATAGAGGGGCCTACGATAAAATATTATGAAATATATAAAATATTCGATTAAAAAGTCACTTACAGCAGCATTTTTGATGGCACATTTAAAACATGTTGGGCATTTAGGTCACTTAGGGTGGCATTTTTGCCCTGAGTCCTGCTCTTTAATTTTCTGAACAGATTGAACAAAATGTTGATTTATTCTTACAGTTCCTCTGGAGACAAAAGAGGAACTGATTAAACTTAATTTACTTTTACAGCGCCTCTAGTGGACAAAAGAGGAACTGATTAAACGTAATTTACTATTACAGCGCCTCTAGTGGACAAAAGCTCAACTGATTATACTTCTTTTACTATTACAAGGCCTCCAGTGGACAAATGGTTAACTTACCAAGTGCCTCACATATTATTACACAACACTTATAACAAAAGGCTGGTTTCTTCCCCAGCAAGATTCCTCATTTTGGCCAACCCTGTTTTGCAATCATGCAGGAGTGCTTTTGGAATTTTTTTCTTTCAAATAACCTTTTGTTTGGCAGCCAGCTCTGCTTGATGTCACCATTTAATGATGATCAACTGTGCCAGAGTCTTTATTCTTTTATCACCAACTGAATGTTAACCATCTGCTTGTCACGTTCAAACATGAAAAGTATGTTCAGGCTGTCTGGATAGTACTGACTTTAAGAGAAGATACCGAAAAACATAGTGTTACATTATAGGGTGGATCTCAAAAGCTATTGTTTGATCCTAAAAAAAAACAAAAAACACCCTCATCTAATCCTTTCAAGAAGTTAACAAAAGAGACGCTCAACAAAAACACTTGTTTGTTTTACTTAACAAAAAAGGCAGGATTTTAATGATAGAATCTATGGAAGACTGCGTTACAAAATATATATTTTAAATTCACAAAAACCTATTTGTATTGAACACTTTTATATTTCAGCCACCAGATTTCTAGTGCACTGCCGCGATCATTCATAAAGATCGTCTGTCTTCATTGTGCACTTTTCTTTGCCATCCACAGAATAATATCTCTGTCTGATAATCCGACAGTCCTTGATTTTCATAACTAGCTTCTTCTATTCAGGTCACAGCATAAGAGAAGCCTTTAAGAAGTGATGGACACCATGCTATTGGGGCTGAGGATCTCAATCCAATAACCATCAGGATCCTGAATATAGGCCAGGCCCTTCATTTTACCTGCAGGACAGACATAGGGACAGAGATTAAGGTCTGAAATAAATTGAAGACTGCATTAAACACTGTATAACAGCAATGTGATAACAACAAATTATTAATTGACATCAGGGCATAACTACAGGAAGAGCAGGGTGGGCAGCTGCCCTAAGGCAGAGGTGGGAAGAGTAGCCAAAAACTGTAATCAAGTAAAAGTACAATTACTCAATTAGAAGTAAAAGTAGTGATGTTAATAATTACATGAGGAGTAAAAAAAGTATCCAAAAGTAGCAAGTAACTAGTTACTTTCATATGTAACAAAATTGACGTTTAATCTCCAATATTCCATTACATAATACACATTTAACATGTGTGACAGAATAATAATAATGATTATTATTATTATTATTATTATTGGAAATTATTGGAAATGCTCCACTAATGCTCCATCATGGGAAAAACACCTGTTAACGGACCTTAATTCAATAATTCACCACATGTTAAGCAGTGTTAAACACTACTGGCATAAAGGAAAGATGGAATTTCTGATATAACCAGAAAGAATGTGATAAAAATCTAGCAGCACTTAGTAATGTTGGACCTCCAGCGCAAAGGTTACTATCCCTTTCGGTTTTCACAGTCCCTATTATTGAGTTAAGCTTGTGGTAAAGCTGGACTTAACTACATGCTTGCGTCTCGTCTCTTTATTCTTACGTCAACTGACATATAGTGAAAATGAATGATGGGACGGCGAAGTGATATTAAAAAGCATACTGAAATAACTTTACAGTGGATAGGTAGTTAGGCACTAATTTAGCCATGGAGCGAATATGGAGCAGGGTTTCTCTAACCCAGGAGCGCGGGAGTGGGAAATGGACAACCCCGAGAGGAGCTGGAGCGTAGTGATTAAAGAATGCTTTGAGCACGGAGGGGAAATTGTTGCCGATCCACTCCATTCACATACTCTGCTATCCGGGCAGTTAAAGAGATGTCAGAATATTATCCTCAGTCACTATTTACTCACTGCATGTTTTTCCCTCCATATTTTAAAAGGCAATGGTGACTAAGACTGTCAGTCTAATATCTTTTGTGTTCCACAAAATACAGCAAGTCACACAGATTTGGAACAATGGGGTGGGGAAATGATGGCAGAACATTCATTTATGGCTGAGCAATCACTTTAAGGATGCCGCTCGTCAGATTTGGGCGAATCTGTCAATTAGAAGAGAAGTTTGGAAACCAGTTTCTAGTAACTATTACGGTGAAAAACAAACAATATTCCACAGGCCCAGTCATACATAAGTAAGGCTGAGTAAAACGAAACAAGATCATGCTTTACCAAAGGTTACCTACCAGCGTTTTAAAGTCCTGGATGGATCCTTAGTTCAGTGTTGTTACAGTATTTTTAATGTAGAAAGAGTCTAGCTCATTAGTTCAGAACAGTATGAGTAAACTGCACCTTATCTCTGTATGTTAAGGCGTGTTAGGCTTATTTATGTGCCGTATCTGTCAAACGCAAAGTTGCATAGCAAAAGACATTTACACTTAACTGATTTTGACTTTAGATAATGATACATTTCAGCATTGATATAAAAATGTATATTTATAAACTGAGGTCATAAGAGCCCATAGTTACAGAATCACCCTGAAAATGACCATCACAACAACACAGACAAGCTCAAGTTATCACAATCGCCAAAACTCACTGCAATGAGTTTTCTTAAGTTGGAGCTGCAATTCTAATCTTGAAATATCCGCTTGTCTTGGTGTAAAATGAAGGCATTGTGTGATGAAAGAAAGTGTTTGTTAGGAGCGGTTGCTGCTGCTGGAGTCATGAACTGGACTCGAGTGGCAACGTGCCACTGTAAAGTTCCATTGCCGTAAAAGTCCCATTCAAAAATCTCCATATATTACGCATTTATAAAAACTTATTAAAACCAGTAATGTAATGAGAGGAAAGTGGCCCATTGTAACAAAGTAAATAAATCTTCATTAGAAGTTTACTTGAGTATGAGTAAAAAGGGGGGGGGCCCAACAGCTTCTTTGCACTGGGGCCCATAAGCTCCAAGTTATGCCACTGACTGTCATACAGTAACCATACAAATACAAATAAACCAAATTAGTATGTTCAGTCTGTCTGACATGTAATAATAATGAAGAGAGCCATGTAATAATACAAATAAATTACCATCATCAGGTTTCTTTACAAACGACACTCCTTGCTCTTCAAATATCTTGCAGGCAGCATGGACATCTGGCACAGCGATTCCAATATGGCCTAAAATTACATGTCATTAATCTTCTCAATTTTCTTTATTTAGATTAATAGTGCCATCTCCCTTTCAAAGGAAATACTATGACAGAGAGGAATGGTATCCTGTAGTCTCGTCCTGTATTTACCAAAGCCTCGTGGGTCTGAGTTGCCATTGTGGTAAGACATGCTCTCATTCGTCTTTGAGCCCCAGTTACTGTTGAAGTGAGAAAACACAAATGAGAGATCCACAAAAGGAGATGAAAGTCTGAATGTTATGGACCAAAAGCCTCAGTCACCATTCACTTTCATTCATTATACAATTTGACAGAAAACGAAATCATATGAAGCTGCATTTATCAATAAACTAGTTGATGTCCATCCCAACATGATCATTGGAGTCGCTCATGCATCAACTTACTGGGTGAGCTCTATAGTGGCTCGACGGGAGAATGTCCAAGCGGTCCTCTCTTTTACATCTACAGGGATCTCTTTCTCATCCTCAAAACCCAGGAAATACAAGGTGAATCGCATGGCGGGAAAATCAAACTTCTGCAACAGCCTACAATGAAAAATATACAAACCAAACATACTTCATAGTAAAGATCAGGAAACTGAAGTACTTGACTGACAGGGACATTCACATTCCCTGGTCTTAAAGGGATACAGTAGTTCATCCAAAAATGAAAATTATCTCATCATTTACTCACCTTCATGCCCTCCCAGAGAATATTTCAGCTCTGTAGGTCCATACAATGCAAGTGAATTAGGGTCAGACCTTTGAAGCTAAAAAAACTACTAAAAGGTAGCATAAAAGTAATCCATAAGACTCAAGTGGTTCAGTTCATGTCTTCAAAAGCGATATGATAGGTGTGAGTGAGAAACAGATCAATATTTAAGTCCTCTTTTGACTATAAATGTCAATTTTCACTTTTACTTCCACATTCTTATTTTGTTTTTGGCAATTTGCATTCTTTGTGCATATCGCCACCTACTGCGCTGGGAGGAGAATTTATAGAAAACAACGGACATAATGATCTTTTCTCAACCACACCATCATATCGCTTCTAAAAACATGGATTTAACCACTGGAGTCATATGGATTACTTTTATGCTGCATTTATGTGCTTTTTGGAGCTCAATATTTGGACCACAATTCGCTTGCTTTGTATGGGCCTACAGAGCTGAAATCTTCTTCTAAGAAATCTTCATTTGTTTTCATTTTTGGGAGAACTTTTCCCTTATTACACAATTTCACAATATCTATTCTAGTGGTCGACTGATTATTGCCTGAGCAATATATCGGACTATATTAGGAATTTTTTATTTATCGACATTGGCCGATGAAGTTTCGCATTTGGCCAATTCGTTTCTCAAGCCACGAGGGTGCAGAGAATCACCTGCTTGCATGTTAAGCAGATGTCTTAGAGACATGTAAACGACTAATAATAACAGTTTGTTTTATTGTTTCATGCCAATGTGCCATAGTGTGGCATACAATAACATCCCACTTAAACTGTCACGCATGTCAGAGCCGTGACAGACACGCCGTGCTCCTGTGTCTGCCCCCTCCCTCCCTCCCTCTCTCCCTCTCTCCCTCTCTCCCTCTCTCTCTCTCTCCCCCTTTTTACTGTCTTATCTAATGATATAAAGGCAAATAAAGAAAAAACTTCTATCATACACTGTCTGAAAATATGCAGATATCTCGTATAAACAGATCTAATTCACAAACAAAACTGGAGCAAATCTAGCATTTCCTCAAGCAGAGCACTCGTATATCTTCCTCTGAAGTGTGTATTCTATCAGCCTGGATCACAACTCTGTTCATCTGACTCACGACTCAAGCAATCCGCACTTGCACGAGAGCGCAACTTCAAAGACCTTTTATTATTATCATTTTAACGAAGTTAAAGTTTGGTTTGCATTTTGAGTAAATACAGTGCTAAATAAAAATGTATTATTAATTTTATGCACATGTTATTTACTATATTTACCCTTTTTATATATCGGCATTATTTTGTCCAACGTGCACTCTGGAAATCAGCATTGGCCATTAGAAAACCCGTATAATTTGACCACTAATCTATTCTATTTATTATGCAACTGAAACTGAACTACAATAACATTTTGGTCTAAAAATATCTTTGTTACACATTTTGATATTTACACAGTCAAAAATGATAAATAAATAAACCTATTACTTAAATAATGTGAAATGCTCGTTTGTCGACAATCTATGAAACTATGAAAACTCACGTCATTCCCAGGATGCGTGTATAAAAGTCCAGGGATTTCAAGGGATCCTTTACCCGCAACATTGTCTGCTGCATCATGAAGTCCTACAGCAGTGGGAAGAACATGCAATTTAAAAGAGATGAGAAATAAGATTATACATATAATTGTATAGATTATCAGGTACTTGAATAACAACTACCTGTCTACACTTCCCATAAACTCTTATTGATGAAGGGCTTAATGATACAAGGTCTTAGCGAATGTATCAAACAGGAAATAAGGCATCTTTCCCAAAAGTTTGGTCTAATGATGTGCGGAGGAAAAAGGTTTCCATATAGGACCTCTACGAAAGTTTCTAAAATACAGTTAAAAACACAATACGTGCAGGTATCAGGTTCATACATTGCTACTGGTGAAATTTGTTTCGGTGCACTGCTCTGGGACACTGGGGTCAACATTTCCACTCTGTCAAATGTCATTATAGTGACGTCACTCAATCTTTACATATATCAATTCAAAAGCAGTACATGCAGAATAATATCTCAATATGACTCAGCAAAACCGCTTTAATTTACATACAATCTTCAACTTACGAACAAATAGTTAGGGAAATCACTATTACATAAAATCTATTTACGAGAACTTATTGCTTGTTTCTTATTCATTATAGTGAGTTATAAAGGAGAAAGCGGAAATGACGGACGGTTTGATTTACTGGCCTCTCTACCCTGTCCTGCAGTATTGGACTCAAATGCGGTGTCTTACTTTAGTGATGGGGTCTCCCTCTTTACATGCAGAGGCAGCTGCTTCGTTAGTCAGCCCTTGGTCTGTCATTTCAGGTGTGTTTCGGCCAGGTGATCGCAGGTACAGCAGACAGCTGACTATCTGGCGGAAATACACAGCGAAGGGGACGTGGCGTGGCCATGGGCTGCATCAGGTGCGTGACGTAAAGTGGGAGGGGCCATAAAAGAACAGATATGGTGCAGTTCCACTTTATTTCCTGTAGAGGCCGCCAAAGCGGCTCTAAAGTGTTTTTTTCCATAAATTTCACTGCAAATTCTGGATACTTCTACTCAAAGGAGTGCTTAATTGCTAATTGGTATTATATATTCTCTTTGGGAAGCGTCTTAGGAGCACCTAATTTTTCTTTTAGAACTGTAATTATCTGGTACGTTGTGCTATTAGATTGAATTTTAAGGTGTAAACGATTGAGAAAACTGTAATAAAAAGGAAACATCAAATCAAGCTCTTTATTGTCATGCAGGTATTCAGTATACAAATAGAAGACAAGCTGGATTTATTCAATTGAGTAAAAATTAATACAACACAAATTCATGTGTCTTAAAGTTTGCAAGTGGTATTATTTTATCTCTAAGTGTTTGGTTCAGTGTCGGCAATTACCTTTGATATTAAAAGGTGCACTCAGTAACTTTTTGTCTTTGTGTCATTTGGACTTACACTGACACCTAGCGGCTTGGATGCAGTATTATTTAAAATCAATAGTTATAGTTTCAGATGCCATTGTAGAAATGTAGTATTCACAGTCATACATGAACATAGTGAATGAAAGTGTCAAATAACAGGACGGTTACTGATATTAAGCGAGTAGTATTTGATTGGTCATGTGATTATAACATGGCAGTCCCATGTGCAGACCCTCTCCATGAAAAAAATTACAGCCTTTATAATGCCCTAATATCAAAGCTCTTAGTAGAAAAGTGGAATTTCTTGATAAAAAAATGTATTATGATCCGACGTGAATTTTCTTGATTAAAAAAAAATATGATTGTGCCTGCCTAACATGTGAATGTAAAATGGCTAGAAATAGCATTTTAGCTTAGCGTTAAGATGACAATTTACACAATCACCCCTGGTGTTTGCTAGCACGCCTAGTTGCTAGGAAGGGTAGAATCACATGGGGTAACCTCCTTGCGATCGCTACAATGTGGTTTGTTCTCTGTGGGGTGCCTGGTTGAGCGTTGATGCTGCGGTGGAAGGCATGAGGCCTCCACATGCGCTATGTCTCTGTGGAAACGTGCTCAAGCCACGTGATAAGATCAGAATCATATCAGAATCAGCTTTATTGTCAGATATGTGTACACATACGAGGAATTTGACTCAGGATTGTACATTGCTCACGATGTGCTTACTCATACAAAAAAACACAATAATAAAATAAAATCAGACACAGGCTACAGTGTAGACAACCCAAATATACACACTATGAATGAAAACAATATAGACATATTGACAAGTATTGCAGTGATCAGAGTGCAAAGGACGCAGGAGTAAAGTTATTATTATCATACATTATGCATACATCTACACAGTGTGATGAAGCATAGTGCAAAGGATGCTGGAATAACGAGATGCGCAGGTTGACGGTCTCAGACGCGGAGGCTGCTGGGATTCGTCCTCCGCCACCCGAATTGAGATGAATCACTATGTGACCACGAGGACTTAAAAATAAAAAAAAAAACACACACATTGGGAATTGGGCATTCCAAATTGGGAGGAAAAAGTGGAGAGAAAAAAAATCTAATTAAAAAAATGACAATTTACACAAGGTTTATTTCTATTTCTTCTGCTCCAAACGTCTCTGTCTGCACGTATGAATGTAACACATCATAAAAAAGCGTTTCACCGCTGTTCAAATGCACTTTGGATCACATCATTTATATGTATACAAATATTCCATTGGAAAGGACTAAATATTAAATGAAACAAATGACAATAAAATGCAAGTAATCTCTTCAGTAATCAAAATACTTTTTGAATGTAACCGTATTCTAATTACCAATTATTTAAATCGTAACTGTAGTGGAATGCAGTTCATTTAAATGCGTATTCCCGTTACATGTATTTCGTTACTCCCCAACCCTCTTCATAAGTCTAAATTGAATATCAAGAACTATATCGGATGTTACAAATAAACAAATTATTTACACTGACCCTGGGTAGTTTATTTTTCTTTCAGACTTAAAGAATGCAGTGTATAATTATTAACCTAACAATAAATATCAGGTCAATTTTTGTCTGAGTGCAGTTTATTATGCATTAACAGTGAGTATTTATAAGGAAATGTTTTTCCACACTCTGAACAGGAGAAAGGTTTCTCTCCAGTGTGAATCCGTATGTGTTTCTGCAGTGTAGTAAAGCGTGCAAAGCTGTGTCCACACAGCGTGCACTTAAACTGTTTCTCTTCAGAGTGACAATCATGTTGGTGGCGGCTGAGATTTTGCAGACTGAGGAACGTCTTCTCACAGAGCGAGCAGGAAAACGGTCTCTCGCCATTGTGTTTCCTTATATGACTTTCGAGTAAAGTGGAGCAATAAAATTTCATCCCACACTGATCACAAACAAAGCGCTTCACAATCAGACGTTTCTCACCCATGTGGATTTTGAAGTGTAATTTAAGCCAGTCTGAACGTTGGAACGCTTTCCCACACAGTTCACAGCTGTACGGAGTCTCTCCTGTGTGTATTCGCATGTGACGAACCAGGTTTGAACTGTAGCGGTACTCCTTGCCACAGAGTTTACAGCTGAACGTTTTATCAGGTGTATTACATCTTTTCGAGGGGGCAGAGACAGATGGTTCTGTGTTTGTATCAGTATCTGAAGGACTTTCATCAGTCATCTGAATACGTTTCTTTGTATAATTCAGTCTATGGCAAAAATACCCAACTGATCCCCCCACTTGGCTCAGCACCAGAATCTCTACATCCTCCTTTGTGGGACCTTTGTCATTTGTGGTGGACTCTGACCCCTGATCACCCACAATATGTGAATGTTCACAATCTGGCACCTCATTTTCAGTCACAGGCTTCATTTCGATGCTTTCAGGATTTCAAGTCAATAGCTAGAGAAACAGTTATCAAACAGATGTAAACAGTAATGAACTAAAGCCACAGGACACTTTTTTATTGCTTTACAAGAAAAGCAAGGAATATCCAAACTTTAAAAGTATTTGTCTCACCACAGATTATTTACATATACTGTTAATGAGCTAAACGTTTCCCTTGCCATTTTTCATGTATATATTTTAACCCAAAACATATTCATGATCATTTCCATGTTATTTCTCAACTTTTAATTCACTTGCTCGGAGTTGGGAAAAAGTTACAAAGTCGATCAGAACAAATGTGGTGAACGAATTAATGTTAAAGCACTTACTCAGTCAAAAAGGACAACTATAAACAGTAAGATTACCTTATTTAAAGGGCATTTCCACGTTCCGTTTTTCGTGATTCCTTCTGCTATATTTCACAGTTGGCAGCGAGACTAATATAGACGGCACTGCCTCCTTGTGGTAATGAGATGAACAACCGATTCATTCAATACAGATTCATTCTTTTCTTCATACCGCCATCTACTGGGCTGTTATGTCACTACACTTGTCATCTATGACGACGATAATTATAATAATTATAATAATAATACTCTAAACCAGTGGTTCTCATAGTGTGGTACGCAGAGGAATCACTGAATTTCGATCTCACTGGTGTGAGTAGATTTCAGACATTTAAATTCACATAAGTACTAAAAAAACAATATATTTAGAGTTTGTAAAATACACACTGATGTCTATGGAAGCGACAATAATATTCCTATCCATAATCAGGTGGCGCCCATCGCGCATAGAGCTCAACTAACGTGATAATTATAAAGGTGATGTTTATAAAGGTAATGCAATAGTATAGCTAACAAATTTGTGAATATTTCGAATAAAAAAAGAAATAAAAGCAGATCATCAGTCATTCAGTGGCTGTTGTCACGAGACAAGCAATGACGCGTCACCATGGAAACAATAAAGTGACGCGTTCTATAACGGTTGCCTTGAAAAGCGCACACTTGAGGGCAGCGAATTTTGTGAAAAGGTTCAATATAAAAATGAATGTCAGGTGGATGATAAAATTATGAAAAGTTCAAAACTGCTACAGTGGCTTTAATCTGGCAAGAGAAATTCGGATTAGGAGGAGAATGTTTCAAGTACAAGAACTGAAGAGGACGAGAGTGAACCGAGCACAGGTGCTAACAGTGGCAACTTTGATATCGCCGGTGAAGTCCCCAGAGCATCTGCTAGCAGCAGCAAACGCTATAAAATAGTGAGAAATTATGACCCAAACTATATCAAAATTGGATTTATTTGGAGCGGGAGAGTGGAAGAGCCCAGGCCGCAGTGTGTGGTATGTGGCAAAGTTCTTAGCAATGAATGCATGAAACCATCGCATCTCAAACAGCATCCTCTAGGTAAGAAGCACAGTGCAGTGTTGATGTTAAAACTGTGTTGTTACAATGTTCAAAGTGGCTGACAATAATAAATGTTCTTATTATAAATAAAACTGCCTGGTTTTTGAGCTGTGCATAACTGTAGCTGAATAGTTAGGCCTACTACTACTCTATTATAATGTTGGTCGTTATGGTGGTACTTGGAGAACCAAATATGTTCTGAGGTGGTACTTGGTGTAAAAAGTTTGAGAACCACTGCTCTAAACTATTTTATAATTGTACTGCTACATCTGGCTCTAGGCATACTGACCACTATGTCACAACTTTATTCTGTCACATTTGCATTTACGTACAATACCAGTTAAAAGTTTGGACACACTTGATTTGAATTTATGTTTCTCACATAAAGAACAAAAAAAAAAAACCAACATTGTGTACACTGTGTGACACTAGTGATGCAGACATCACACACTGAGCTGTTTTTTTTATGCAGGATTCATTCATGGGGCGATTCACTGGAAGAGTAGGCGGTGGGCCGGACCTCGAAATTATTAATTTAATACTTACCTCACAGCTGTGTAAGTCTTTTTTTGCTGAGGTCATGTAATAAATTCGTATAAGTACTACAGACACTGTTTCCAACTTTGTTGTTTGCACATTTGACGCAAAATGTCCTTACAAACTCTTACTTTTTTAAACCGGCAAATAAGCAGAAGTACTAATCATAACGTTAGAAAACCTCCCGTTTCCTTGACAACCAATGTAAATAATGAACACAGATGAACAGGAAGCTGCGTTCTTGAAATTACAATTTTGCTGTAAATCATTAAAAATGTAAATTTCGTTCTGTAGTTCAGTAATACTGAGGTAAAAATGAGGTGTTTTATCCATTTAGCCTCAAACGTAAAAAGCCCTGTAACCCCCCTTTCCCAGACAAGTTGGGCAAAGATTGTTCAATGTACAAATTTATGGGTGAACCTGCAAACCACAGAGAGTACAGTAGCTGAAAAAGCCGTATTGGCATTTAACTTAAATTCTGAAGACGTCCAAGATGTGCCGGCTAATGTTGGATTTCACAGAGAATGCTACATGCTCTTCAACAAAGAGCACATAAGACGAGCACGTAAGATAGAAAATGCAGCTAACAACAGTGAAGGTTTGTATCAAATGTATAATTTTTATATAAAACGTTTCATTTATATACGTTTAACCCCTTTCTAGTCAGCCCCAATTTTGGCAAGTGATGCATTCATGACATCCCCAAAATAAAAAGGTTGCTGCTCAGAAGTCATTCTGAATATACACATAACCAACATATATTTAGAAAGCCAACCCTTGAGAGTATACATTTCAAGACTCAAAATTAACCAGACTGTTATTAATATTGAGATATATAAGCTCAAACATAGAAACAAAAACAACAAATATTAAGAATATATTTATAAAATGTATAAAAATATTATGTGAATTTAGGATTGCAACTTATAACCACAACTAAAACATGGGGATTTTTTAAAGACAATCATCCCGCACATCCTATTCAATATTCTATAATAAAATCAACTAATCGAACATTCGAAAATCGTGACTCATCCCTAATTAATATAGTATTTCAGTGCAAGTGGATGACATGACAAGTAGCAAAAGGCAGTGCAATATGTGTGTAAGTGGGGTCAAATATTCATAGCAAATTTAAAATAAAAAAAATAAACCAATGTAGCAGCATCATAGTGTAAACTACCAGTGTATTTGTGCAAGAGTCAATCAGCTGCCCTTAGGTTATTGGAGGGTGGGGGTGGAAGGAAGAGGCTCTCTATGATTCCCCTATAGAAAGTTAAGAGGATGGATTTGTGGGAGATGAGCCTTCCTCAACTGTGGGATGAAGTGCAGAGGTTTTTGGATTTTCTTGGCCAAGTTCTGTTGGTGGTGTCGATAGATCAAGATGGGTCATCTGTGATGTGGATACTAAGCAACTCCGTGATCTTGACCTGCTCCATTCATGGTGCTGTTGATGTGATGATTGTCAACGATCACCTCTGTAGTCATTTGGGTGTGGAGAGATATGATGTTGTCCTGTCTGTGTGTTAGATAAACAACTGAATTATATTCAGATAAATAAACACAGAAAGCACACATTACTAGATAATTTTAAATCACATTTTTCATCTTGACATTTGTATTAAGATGCTAACCATCTTAAACGAGCTTGACAAGACTACTGCAATTCTGACCACAAATAATTTTGTTAAATAGCTCAAAAACAGCCATCTTTAAATAAAATATTTTTCCACCATATTCCATCTTATACCTGTTCTGTTATGTAGGTGAAGCCCAACCACTGACAGATGTAGCTGAACCACTGCCTCATTGTATAAACTGTGACAATCAACCATAAATGGCTTATATAACTCCATGACTACCACTATAAAGTTGATTTGAAATCATTTCTTTGTTTTGCACACTTTTTAGCTGATAATTAGTCTAGCTTACTTGTAGCCTAGGTAGCTTGCTATAAACCAATCCAACCTGGACATACCTGTCAAATTATTTCCTACTGTCTTCCCGTTAAATATTTACCCGTAATTATCCCGTATTTGAATACTCTTTGCTTAGTTCATTGTGTATGTACCGAATGATTTGGATTAGCCTAAGCAACATACCGTTAGACCTAGCTTTTTTTTTTTTTTTTTTTTTTTTTATTAACTAAGATTCAAACAAAGTCACTGTACAGTCAAAACTACAATAAAACATACATAAAGTGAAAAACAATACAGCCAGGGGGGAAGGCTAAATACCGTTAGACCTAGCTTTACTGCTCCACTAACAACATTATTTCGTGGCTACTGTTCTCATCAACGACAACGCATATATTCACGACGAAGTATAGCTTGCAGTCTTAAATACAACTTATATGAAAAGCATTAAGATATAAGGGTGTATAATCATTGTAAAACAAATCTTACCTTGACGTTGTCTTGCCGAGACACACCGGTCTCTCCAGGTTGGGTTGTAGACTAATTTGGCTTCAGACTGACGCGAGTCACGCGACGCCGGTTCAACGAATAACGTGATTGGCCAAATCAATTCAACAAGGTAACAACACAATCGTTGATTGGATCTCACTCCGGCCAACGTTTGTGATCAGCTAGCGAAATTAAATCTATTTTTATACTTTAATGTGCAACAATTGGCGTTGGAAACAATCGGTAATCTTTTTGTGAATTATTCATACAGACAAATAAAAAAAATGAGCCAGACAGCTGCTGGGTAACTATCAAATCAAAAACTAAACGAGATAGACGGACTCGGCCCACCGCCTAGAGGCATTTGAGCAGTGTGTCCTGGGAATGTTTGTCTACATGACTGCTATGGAAACAGTGGAACCCACTGACACTCTAAAAATAGAATCAGAAGATGACAGAAATTCTGTTATCATTTACAGAATTGTTCATGTTGTGCTAAACCCATGTAATTTCCTTTCTTCCGTAAAAATAAGATGTTCCATACAAGGAAAATGGATGGTGAAACTATCAAAGGCTTCAGACGTCTTGGAATGTAGCCCATAATACTCATGTGCTATTGCAGTAGTTTCTACCCAATTTGTGAAAAATCACTCAGTCTCAGGGATTTTGATTTATAATCCATCATCCTATTCTTTGACTCCAGTGTAATTATTTTAAGAAATTGACAGGAGACACCTGTGCAAGAGCCTCAACATATATTCTTTCAGCAGTCATGAGAAAACCTGCACAGACCTCTAAATAGGCACACACATATGTTGAGCTCAGTCATGCGAGCACATATGTGAGGCTATTCCTGTTCCTGCACAGGCCTCTAAAAACACACACACACACACACACACACACACACACACACACACACACACACACACAGTAAAAGACCTGCTTGACCATCAGAAATAATTGTAGAATAAAATGGCATTGATTACACCTGATTAATGTATACTTGATAAAATACACCACACTGTTCCTATGGTGCTTTTATGATGTTTTTTTTTTTTTTTTGTAAATGTGTAATTTTGATGAACAAAGATGAGTTTCTAGGGGCTAAACCAGTGATTGGAGAGGATAATAACCTTTATGAGGGCATTTATTTTTCTAATCATTTACAACAAACTGTATCTCATTCATTTATGACAAATACTTTTAATTGATTAATGAATACAAATTCTCAATAATTAAATTATAGACGCAACATGAATTTATAATCTGTGCCATATTATAACTAGGACTAAAATAGAATATCAAGAACTATATCAGATGTTATAAATAAACAAATTATTTACACTGACAATGGGTAGTTTATTTTTATTCCAGACTTAAAGAATGCCGTGTAATTATTCTGAAAATTATTAACCTGACAGTAAATATTACTCCTATCAGGTCAGCTTTTGTCTGAGTGCCGTTTCTTATGCATTACCAGTGAGTATTTATAACGGAATATTTTCCCACACTCTGAACAGGAGAAAGGTTTCTCCCCAGTGTGAATCCGTGTGTGTTTCTGCAATGTACCCAAGCGTGCAAAACTGTGTCCACACATGGAGCAATTAAACTTTTTCCCAGAGTGACACTCAAGATGGTGGCGGCTGAGATTTTGCAGACTGAAGAACGTCTTCTCACAGAGGGAGCAGGAAAACGGTCTCTCGCCATTGTGTTTCCTTATATGACTTTCGAGTAAAGTGGAGCAATAAAATTTCATCCCACACTGATCACAAACAAAGCGCTTATCTCTCTGTTGTTTCTCACCCATGTGGATTTTGAAGTGTGCTTTAAGCCAGTCTGAACGTTCGAACGCTTTCCCACACAGTTCACAGCTGTACGGAGTCTCTCCTGTGTGTATTCGCATGTGACGAACCAGGTTTGAACTGTGGCGGTACTCCTTGCCACAGAGTTTACAGCTGAACGTATTATCAGGTGTATTACATCTTTTCGAGGGGGCAGAGACAGATCGTTCTGTGTTTGTATCAGTATCTGAAGGACTTTCATCAGTCATCTGAATAGGTTTCTTCGTATAATTTAGTCTATGGCAAAAGTACCCAAATGATTCCTCCACTTGGCTCAGCACCAGAATCTCTACATCCTCCTTTGTGGGACCTTTGTCATTTGTGGTGGACTCTGACCCCTGATCACCCACAATATGTGAATGTTCACAATCTGGCACCTCCTTTTCAGTCACAGGCTTCATTTCGATGCTTTCAGGATGTCAAGTCAATAGCTAGAGAAACATTTATCAAACAGATGTAAACAGTGATGAACTGAAGCAACAGGACACTTTTTTATTGCTTTACAAAAACAGCAAGGAATATCCAAACTTTAAATGTATTTGTCTCACCACAGATTATTTACATATATTGTAAAAGAGCTAAACGTTTCCCTTGCCCTTTTTCATGTATATATTTTAACCCAAAAATTATTCATGATCATTTTCATGTTATTTCTCATCTTTTAATTCACTTGCTCAGAGTTGGGAAAACGTTACAAATTCGATCAGAACAAATGTGGTGAACAAATTAATGTTAAAGCACTTACTTGCAAGTTGCTTTTATTTCCTCTCAGTCAAAAGCACAACTATAAACAGTAAGATTACATTATTTAAAGGGCATTTCCACGTTCCGTTTTTCGTGATTCCTTCTCACTGATGTATATATATCGCTCAGTGTTCTTTCTGCTATATTTCACAGTTGGCAGCGAGACTAATATAGACGGTACTGCCTCCTTGTGGTAATGAGAGGAACAACAGATTCATTCAATACAGATTAATTATTTTCTTCATACCGCCATCTACTGGGCTATTATGTTACTACACTTGTCATCTATGATGACGATAATAATAATAATTATTATTATAATAATAATACTCTAAACTATTTTATAATTGTACTGCTACATCTGACTCTAGGCATACTGACCACTATATGTCACAACTTTATTCTGTCACATTTGCATTTACATACAGTACCAGTTAAAAGTTTGGACACACGTGATTTGAATTTTTGTTTTGGATAATGTACAGATTTTTCTGTTTCTGAAGGAAATCAGTGCTTTAATTCACCAAAGTGGCATTCAACTGATCACAAAGTATATTCAGGACATTACTGGTGTAAAAAACAGCACCATCACAATTTGAAAAGAGTAATTTTTTTGTATAAAATCTAGGCAGGCCAATTTCCAGCACCTTATCCTTGAGAAATCATGCTAAATTGCTAATCTGGTACTAGAAAATCACTGGTCATTATATTAAACATTGGTTCATTAAATGAAGCTTAACTTTGTCTTTGTGTTTGTTTTTGAGTTACCACAGTATGCAATAGACTGGCATGTCTTAAGATATTTTTTAGGTCAACAAATGGTAAAAAAGAAACAGTTTTCTCTAGAAACTCATCAGTCAATCATTTTTTTGAGGAATGAAGGCTATACAATGCTTGAAATTGTCAAAAAACTGAAGATTTCATACAAAGCTGTACACTACAGTCTTCAAAGACAAAGGACAACAATGTTAACATAAATTGTGCTTCTTTAGCTCAGATCACGCTAATAGAAAATGCTATTTTTCAGACTGGTTCATCTAATGCGTATGTGCGTTCTCTGACAGGTGATGACTTTATTTAAAAGGCTCTTTTACTTGTAAGGCGGGCCTTCTTTTTCGACACCCGTTGGCCGTTTGTTTCTCCAATTTCTCCCATTAATTTTAATGCCAGTGTCCGTCTCAGGCTAATTAGTCTCTGGTCCGAGGTAAACCGATTATAGGACCAAAATACAATTTTTTTTTTTTAATCTTTTGATTTTATGTATATGATTGAGCCTGACACACATCTGCAAAACACTAGATTAGTTGTTATAGTTGTATATGTCGAAACGTCCATATTAAAAAAATATTTTTATATCATTATCACGAGACATGAATTTATAGATTTTAAACAAGGTTTTTCTTCATTTTGTTAAGTTATTTATTTAGTTTTGCCCTTTCTATTATTTATAACACTATTATTCTTAATTTGGGGAAAAGCTAAATTATTCAGTTCATATAAAAGTTTTTCTCTTCTTAATTTCAATCTCTACTTAATATAATTCTTTATAAAAAGAAACTAGGTGTCTTTGGCCACTTTTACAGAACTGATAAAAGTTACTTTTTGTTCTGTCATTGCCCAAAGTTTGCAGTTGCAGTTTATATTTTATTTATTTATATTTACCTAGTTTTATTTGAGTGTGAATCAACATTAAGCCACAATCGTCTAAGAAATATTTGGTTTCCTGTTTCAGATCTTTCTTCTTTTTTGTCCTTCTTCTCCCCAATTCCAAATGTCCTCGTGGTGGCGTAGTGACTCACCTCAATCCGGGTTGCCTCTGTATCTGAGACTGTCAACCCCCCCAGCATCTTATCACGTGGCTTGTTGAGCACGTTACCATGGAGACATAGCCCGTGTGGAGGCTTCACGCAATTCTCTGTGGCTTCCGCGCACAACTCAACACGCGCCCCACTGAGAATCATATTATAGCGTCCGCGAGGAGGTTACCCCATGTGACTCTACCCTCCCTAACAACCAGGCGGGTTGCAGGAGACCTATGGTGTCACTTAGCACACCCTAGATTCCAACTCGCGACCCCAGCCCATCTTCCTGTTTCAGATCTGGACCATACTGCAGATGTCCAGTAAGTATACATTTTTTACTGTTACTTTAAATGAATAAACTCCAAAGTTATGACTGGAAACGTCATCAGCAGAACTTGTAAACAGGGGAGGGAAGAACAAAAAAAAAAAAAACATTTGTGGAACCCACTAACATTCTAAAAATAGAATCAGAAAGATGACAGAAATTCTGTTATCATTTACTCACCCTCATGTTGTTCTAAACCTATGTAATTTCCCTTCTTCCATAAAAATAAAATGTTCCATACAAGGAAAATGGATGGTGAAACTGTCAAATGGCTTCAGACGTCTTGGAATGTTGCCCATAATACTCATGTGCTATTGCAGTAGTTTCTACCCAATTTGTGAAAAATCACTCAAAGTCTCAGGGATTTTGATTTATAATCCATCATCCTATTCTTTGACTCCAGTGTAATTATTTTAAGAATTTGACAGGAGACACCTGTGCAAGAGCCTCAACATATATTTTTTCAGCAGTCATGAGAAAACCTGCACAGATCACTAAATAGGCACACACACATATGTTGAGCTCAGTCATGCGAGCACATATGTGAGGCTATTCCTGCACAGGCCTCTAAAAACACACACACACACACACACACACACAGTAAAAGACCTGCTTGACCATCAGAAATAATTGTAGAATAAAATGGCATTGATTACACCTGATTAATGTATACTTGATCAAATACACCACACTGTTCCTATGGTGCTTTTATGATCCATTTTTTTTTATGAGTTTGCCAGTATAATCAGATTCCGGTTGAGCGGCACTGGCGTGTTAGGCTGCTGCTGTTGTCCAGTGTGTTCGTTTGTTTCTTTTAAAAGATAGTTTCAATTTCTTTTTTTTATTAACTTATTGTGAGACAACTAGAACAAGCTATGTGTTGGACTATCTCTCTAAACTATTTTCAGTCAGTGATTTTCTTATTTTTGTATTTGCGTAACTTTTCCACTGCCGACCTAACGCGAGCCCTTGCCTCCTCCTTGACAACACGACCGGTGTTCTGACAATCTGACCTACCTCTCAGAATGTGTTCCCACACGCACTGCGCATGCGCAATACATTTTCTAGCTTGGAAATTGTATATCTGAAGACACGCCCATAATTCTGAGCTACCTTACCTTTAAAATCACGAGTTTGGGTGAGAAAAGTAAGTAAAATCTTGCTGAATAATAAAACAATTATATATAGTATTTTATGGTAAATACAAATCTCAATAATTATAATAATTTCTGCATTTTCTGTGAAACAAATACGCGGTAGGAATTTTTGACGGTTAAACACCACCTTTACATAACTGAAGCGTACGTGTGTTCGAAAAAGGTGTCTAAATATATATTTTTAAATACTCTAGATAGAACGATATCTGAAATCTACTCAAATGGAACTTTGCTTAGCACAAATAACTTATCAACAACCACGTTTTTATGCTAGCATAATATATTAAATTGGTTAGTAGTCTTTGTGGTGATGTTTATGGTCATAGACCAGTGCTTCCCAACACTACATTGTCTCCTTAATCAAACACCTGATTAATCTCATCAGCTCGTTAGTAGAACGAATGTGTAGAAATCACGAGAATAATTTTTCATGCTTTGTTTGCACATATTATGTAGCCTACATGAATATTCTGTAAGTGGTTCGTGAAAGATATGTTAGTTTCCATCTTTTTGCAGGGTATTAATGTGTTAATATTAATGTAAAACCTTATAACGAACGGTTATATTATAGTGAATGTAAACAAGTGGGACAAAAATTGGATATGCGTCTGTCAATGTCAAGTCAAATGTCCACAGTACACATTTTTTCAAAGCAGCTTTACGGTTTCCATTTTCTTAAAATACATAATTGAAAATGTGAACTAAAGTTATTAGTGCCAATATAAATTAGCCATATATAAAATATTAGAAAGGACTGAATAGATGTTTGCAATGTGTTAAAGACTAACAGATATTAATTGTAACATGAGATTAGAATTAATAGTGAACGAGTGGGACAACAAGAAAAAAATTTATAGTGTCAAAGGTTTGTGCATTAAGCCTAGCAGTGTAAATATAGCATTGTTGTTATGATTAGTTGAGTTTCTAACAGCACCTATATGCTGCATATTATTTAACACTTGAGTTATGTTAAAGGTGCACTAACTATTTTTTTTTACCTTTTAGCTGTCACACATTGTTCTCCCCCACACTTCTGAATCATTTGTTGAAACCAGAGTGTAGTGTTTACGTATAACTCCTGGTCCATGTTTTCTGTTTAACGTCAGACTGTGATGTAAGCATGTAGGATTACGTGATACGGAAGAAGTGTTAACACAGAGTAAACCGCATGTTCGAGAACAACTCTTCCTGTGTGTGTGTGTTTTCGTTCATTAAACAAAGCAAGACACTACATTTTGGCGACGAGTGATGCGAGATGTAAGTTTAACACGAAAATCAAAAAACAAAACTGCTGTTGCACGGATCGCGAGATGACGACTCTCCCTCATTTTCCTATGTTCGATTTTCACTCCGAACCCAGCTCAGTAGGCTCGAGATGGAAAAAATGGCAGAGTCGATTCGATAATTATCTACAAGCATTCAATATTGAGGAGGACAAGCAGAAACGAGCCCTCTTACTACATCACGCGGGACCCGATGTGTTCGACATTTTTGAAACGCTGCCAGAAACGGGAGACGACTATGCTACAGCGGTGAGAAAGCTTGACGCGTACTTCTGTCCAAAAGCCAATCCTGAATATGAAACATATTTATTCAGACAAACAAGACAGCGTGAAGATGAAACATTGGATGCTTATCACACTAAATTGAGGCAGATAGCAGCAAAATGCGAGTTCACAAATGTGGACAAAGAGATCAAATCACAGATAATCCTAAGCTGCAGTTCGTCGCGTCTCCGCAAGATGGCACTCCGCGATGCTACAATGACACTTCAACAATTATTAGATGCAGGAAGAGCTCAAGAAACAGCAGATAAACAAGCAGCTGGCATAGAGGAGATACATGCAAAATCATCCAGCTCATTCAAAGCACATGTAATAAATAAGAAAATTCTGAACAGAGACAAACAGAGACATTTTAAAACAAAGACTAATGACAGTTTGACATGCAACAATTGTGGAGGACATTTTCCACACGATGGAGGTCAGAGAAACTGTCCCGCAAAAGGAAAAACCTGTAAAGGCTGCGGAAAGCTGAATCATTTTCAAAAATGCTGCAGGTCAACACACTATACAACAAATTTCCCACATCCAGCAAAGCCCAAGTTTCAACAGTTCAAACAAAAAGTTAATACTGTGCATACAAATGATATGGCGTCCAAAACACTCCCTGAAATGTCAGCGAGTTCAGATGAAGACTATGTATATGTCATACACACAGTTCAACATTCGCAACAACAACCCCAGTCACAAGTGGAGATCGCAGGAGTGCCAGTGAAGGTCATCATCGATTCTGGTGCAAGCGTAAATATTGTTGATGACACTGCATATCACAAAATAAAACAAAAGATCACATTAAAACCATCAGATGCAAAGATTTTCGCATATGGCTCTTCCACTCCTCTTCCACTGAAAGGAAAATTTCAAGCCAAAGTCTGTTTCAACAGCACGGACACAGCAGCCACGTTCTATGTGATTGATGGTCACTCAGGTTCTCTGCTGAGCTACAACACTGCAACAGAACTTGGAATTCTTCAAATAGTCAGTGCAGTGTCGGACAAACCAGCTGAAGCTCCCACTGTGAATCAATTACTCGAAGAATACAAAGACCTTTTTGAAGGAATCGGAAAGCTGAAAGATTTTCAAGTGAAGTTGCACATAGATGAGTCCGTAAAGCCTACAGTGCAACCACACCGACGAATTCCATTCCATATCAGAAAGAAAGTGGAGCAAGAACTTGAAAAACTTGAACAACAAGGTATCATTGAAAAAGTCAGCGGCCCGACACCATGGGTATCACCGATAGTTGTTGCACCAAAACCCAAAAATCCTGACAGAGTGCGCATATGCGTGGATATGAGAATGCCCAATTGCGCCATTCAAAGAGAACGTCATATCACCCCGACGGTGGATGATCTGATACACGACTTAAAAGGAGCTGTACTCTTCACAAAACTAGATCTGAATGCTGGATATCATCAGCTTGAACTAAATCCTGATTCCAGGTATATAACAACATTCACGACTCATGCAGGTCTCTGGAGGTACACTCGTTTGAATTTCGGGATTAGTTCAGCAGCTGAGGTGTTTCAAAACACGATTCAACAAGTCATTCATGGCATCCCAAACGTCAAAAACATGAGTGACGAAATCATAGTTTTTGGTAAATCGCGAGACGAACACAACGCCTGTCTGTAAGCGGTATTCAAGAGACTTAGAGAGAAAAATCTCACCCTCAACAAAGATAAGTGTGAGTACAGTAAGACAAAACTAGACTTCTTTGGATATGTGTTTTCAGACAAAGGAATTTCTGCAGATCCAAAGAAGATAACAGCCATCAAGAACCTCCCAGCCCCACAGAATGTGTCCGAATTACGCAGTCTGCTCGGAATGACAACATACTGTTCTCGGTTCATTCAAGACTACGCAACAACCACACAGCCATTGCGTGAACTCATCCGGAAAGACCACTCATGGAATTGGGGGCCGGAACATCAAGCAGCACTGGACAAGCTTACATCTCAACTTATCCAGAATGCTACAATGGCGTACTTTGATCAAAAGAAGAAGTCCACACTACTTGTTGATGCAAGTCCGGTTGGTCTTGGTGCCATACTAAGTCAGCCAGACAAAGACAATTCCGGTAACAAAACCATTGCGTATGCCAGTAGAGCGCTCACAGCTGTAGAACAATGCTACTCGCAAACCGAGAGAGAAGCTCTAGCAATAATATGGGCATGTGAACATTTCCACTTATATCTCTATGGTTCACACTTCACAGTCATTACGGATCACAAACCGCTAGAGCTCATTTTCAATAACCCTCGAGCATGCTCACCAGCCAGACTTGAACGCTGGAGACTGAGACTGCAACAATATACATTCACAGTCCAATACAAGCCCGGAAAAGACAATCCTGCCGATTACATGTCAAGGCATCCTGTGGATGGACAACACACGGACAACTGTTCAGAAAATGCAGAAAGACACGTCAACTTCATAATTGACAACACAGTTCCAAAAGCAATGACTTTAGATGAAGTACGTCATGAAACGATGAAAGACTCTGTCCTACAAACAGTGATAAAAGAGTTGAAAGGTAAAGCCTGGACACATTTGAAGCAGACCATGTCAAGCGCATGCCACGCAAAACTGAAGGCATTTCATAAGCTGAGACATGAGCTCACAGTTAACGCGTCACAAGACATTGTCCTCAGAGGGAATAGACTTGTTTTACCTGCCTCTTTGTATCAAAAAGCATCCAACTTGCACACGTAGGACACATGGGCATCGTGAAGACTAAACAGCTGGTCAGAGAAAAGGTATGGTTCCCTGGTATCGATGCAGAAGTGGAAAAAGCTGTGAAAGGATGCGTTCCATGTCAAGCAGCCACGCTCCAGCATCACTTGGAACCCCTCAACATGTCTGATCTGCCAATAGAACCATGGTCAGAGGTCTCTGTGGATTTTTCTGGTCCGTTTCCTTCTGGTGACTATTTGCTGGTAGTAGTTGATGATCATTCCAGGTATCCAGAAGTGGAGATAGTCAAGTCTACAGCAGCAACTGCTGTGATTCCCAAACTGGACAAGATATTCTCGGCTTTTGGCATACACAGGACAGTCAAAACTGATAATGGCCCACCATTCAATGGTCACTGTTTTGCAGATTTCAGTTCATATCTTGGTTTCAAACACAGAAAGATAACCCCGTACTGGCCTAAAGCGAACGGAGAAGTAGAACGATTCATTAGAACACTTAAAAAGACAGTCATGACCAGCAATGCAGAAGGTAAACCATGGAAGCAGTGCCTGTATAGTTTCCTAAGAAATTACAGAGCAACACCACATGGGACCACCCAAAAGCCTCCAGCAGAACTACTGTTCGGAAGAAAGATTAATACCACATTACCTTCAAATCCACAAGACACACCAAAAACTGACCTCAGCGACATTGATCACGTTGCTAAGCAACGGATGAAAAGGTATGCAGATCTTCGGAACAGAGCAAAAGAATCCAGTATCAAGACAGGTGACGTTGTACTCTGCCGACAACCCTCGACAGGAAAGTTGACGACTCCATATGAGATAAAACCCTACAAGGTAATCAAGGTAAAAGGGTCAATGGTAACAGCAAGTCGTTCAGGAAATTCCTAATTTTTCAAAAGACTCCCATCTCATCTCTCAGTTGAGCAGAACAAAATCTCTGATGACGAAGACGACGTCAGAGGACAAGCTCCAAATTCTGATGTGTTTCAGGACAATGTACCACGAAGCACACGGCACACTACCGCCGATCCAAGACACTCTGACTTTTCACATACCCCTCGATACGACCTGAGACCAAATCGCAGGGCACCACGATATTTCATTGAGGAAATGTAAAATGTTGTTTTCAACATGATTCAAACAATGGTCCACAAGTATTCATTTTATTTGGCTAACTGTTCCTGTTTTCAGGTTGTGACATGTTCCAACAATGATAGCTTAAGGACCTTAATCTTAGGTTGTTTTTTTTCATTTTCGTTTTGATTATACTGTACACAATATGGCATACTTTAAATCTTATGCTGTAGGTACATCTTCATTTTGAATAAGGGAGGAATGTAGTGTTTACGTATAACTCCTGGTCCATGTTTTCTGTTTAACGTCAGACTGTGATGTAAGCATGTAGGATTACGTGATACGGAAGAAGTGTTAACACAGAGTAAACCGCATTTTCGAGAACAACTCTTCCTGTGTATGTGTGTTTTCGTTCATTAAACAAAGCAAGACACTACACAGAGCAGAACAAGTAGAACTTGTTAAAGAAAGGGCAAGTAAAAATATAGTGAAATCCCAGAAAAAGCAACAGGAGGCCTATATAAAACGCTTGCAAAAAAAAAACTACTTTCAATGTTGTAACAAGGTTTTACTCTTTAATGCACGACAAAAATTATGGGGGGGGGGGGGGGGGTTAGACTCCAGCCAGACTTTTCTGGGCGGTTGTACTAAAATATCAGGAAGGACTTGTTTTGAAAACCACATACAATTTAAACCTTGTAAAACCATACAAGGAAGGACACAAAAAAGGGGACGCAAAAGAAATGTTAGCTGAACAGCGGCAAGCAGTGCAAGGTTATGTAATTATAAATTGCTGAACAGCTTAAAGTATATCCGCCTCAGGTTCGTGTCGGATTTCTTTTTGGGTTTTTTCTGTAAAAATGGCCATCTGACTCTTAATTATTCCGCATTTTACAAGACTACTTGCAAATAAACAAATACATGTTCATGAAACATTGATCTGCGTTGAAATTATGTGAGAACATATATGTAGTTGAACTGCTTGAACCCACCTCTGAGTTTTTTTGCTGTGAATTTGATGAAAATGACTATCTAACTTTTTGAGCCTGTTATAAGACTACTTGCCAAATTAATTAATAAATGCACATGAAACATTAATTTGAGTTAATGTTTGATTCGCTTACTTGAAGAGAATGCAAAGATCCGAGAAGCAGTAAAGATGGCAGGCAGTACCCGAGTGACCGGTCTGATATGTCTTTCTCAGGCTGTTACAAGGACATATCAGACCATTAGATTGCCATTGACCAATCAGAATTGAGGATTCCAGACAGCCATGAAATAATAGGTGTTAGTATAAGTCCAAGACCACTTTCAAATTGGTCAGTGAAACCTAAACAGTTTCTAAGGCAAAACAAATTATTGCATCTTTAAGATTCACTTTTCATAAGCAGTAAATCATTTATAGGTGTCTATCAAAATTTACCTGCGCTCTCAAATATAAAATATTTGCTTTTAAAGGTTAAATATTTAAACATGCAAAGTCACAATATGATGCTTGCTACTTGGACTACACATAGTTTACAACATGAGCAACAGATGGAGGGGAGCAGCTGTGGAGTCTTTGTTTCCCTACTTTTAAAACTAAGTATTTAAAAATCAGCAAAGATTTGGTTTACAGTATATTTAATAATGTTCTTGCTTAACTTCTTTTTGTTTGTTTGCAGAGGATTACCTAAAGGAACAGCTCTCAATGTCCAGACGGATCCAAAATCTGTGGAAATGTCCAGAAATTGTATAGCATGCACAATAATTGAGCATATCGGTAAGTGTATTTGCCGTAAAATTCACAATCGCCTTTTAAAGTAATTTCTGGAAGCTGATATGATGGTCTGTAGAAGTCCTTTTTGTATTCTTCATCAGCATATACTTGGCATTGCTGATGTTTCTTTATTATCAAGGTTCCATAACCAAGCACAATGTATTGATAAAGTCAGAGGTTAAATTGGACCGGAGCGCAGCTCCACCTCCTCAGGTCCACAACACACCCTGCCGGAGCTCAGCTCCGTCTCCTTCAGCACCAAATATTGTTATTCCACTTAAATTATTTTTCTTCTCCTGACTGCTGGCAAATACATGGCATATGAGACTGAATAATTAGCAAGACTACACAGAGACACCCAGGCTACATGGAATTAGAAGACGTCATAAATGCATTAATCGCTGGTTCGGCACCCCGCCCACAACCATCAAGGGAAAACTGTCACAATTCTAAGCATAACAGCGACGTTACCATGGAAACCCGCTAACGGCTAGAGCGATCGAATATAAAAATAGCATGTAACTATAACATGTTTGTAATACTTCTCACAAGGAGGACAGGAAACAGGTCTTCACCACAAGGTAAGCTTTTTAATTCACTTTGTTTCTTACAATATTACTATCACACACACAATACAATACAATACAATACAATGCAATGCAATACAATGAGTTTGCTTGTCATCTCTCTCTCCCCCTGGAGGCCCTCTCGCTGCCTTTTTATGCCGCTCTCCCCGTGCTCACTGAAATTAGACACAGGTGTTAGACATAATTTAGCTCAGGTGTAAGCGCTCTTACCGCTTTTCTCTCCCGGACGGGCGCTTGACCACGCCCCCGCTGCCACAATGTTATATAACTAAAGCATGTTAGTTTACATGTTAAATGAACTACTAAATGAATAATAACATCAGCTGCGTGAGCATTTAAAGTAATATTGATTATTAACAGTTTGCATATACTGTAGGTGCACGACAGTGAGGCCAGACTGCTCCTGTCTGTACTTACATGAGCCCATTATTATCCCATTTGTTAATATTACATATTTATACACATATTACACAGAAGGAAAGGCTCCTCATTACCATGGTTAGGTCAGTGTGCTAGTCTTAAATAATAGTAATAATAATAATACATAATAAATTAATGTATTTATGAAAAATAAATACTAGCTGAAACACATCTTGAAACTTTAAACTGCCACTGTTGATGTCTAATAGATTTTACCTTTAGATTATTTCATATGAAACTGAAATATTTTGTCAAAATACAACAGTTACTCTTACTCGTGTAAAATCCTGAAACAAATTTGTAAAGGTGATTGTGTGTAATTATTAACATTTTAAACTATTTTGGTAAAGGGGCCACATCGGGCTTTTAAGTAGTGCATGGGGGGCCACATTGTATTGCTTTTGAGATACAATGTTCTGCATTGATTTGGTTTTTGTAACTTTTAAGCCCAGAAATAAGTTGTGTACTCAATTTTCTGAAGTGTATCTGTGAATAATGGGACTATTCTGCAATTGCCTAAAGTATTGTATTGCTCTACAAAGATAGATACTTTTCTATCAGGCATTACAAAACGCAATAAAGACGGAGATTATAATTTGTTTTCCAACTCTACTTCCCTGTTAATTTATTATTCAGTTTTACTAATAATAATAAAAAAAACTTTATAGAACGTTTAATGTTTCTCGCTAAGTTTACTCTTTTTTTAATTTATTTATTTATTTTATTTTCCTTCTAAAACTTTACCCGTTTAAATGCTAAAAGTGTCAGGATGCGTTTCTCCTCGATGGTTTTTCAACACTCAACAGAATAACACAGGCTGCATGAATATGATAAATAATTACTGCAAGAGTTACATTAACATACAGGTGCGAAGGGACTTCAACGTTTCTAAACTGCACAAATAAAAAATACATTTACATATTCGTCTCTGGCTTGCAATATTTTCAAACATGTTCATTTCATAAATTTTCCGAGGGTGAAATCAGTTGCCTGCCTGTTGACATTCAAGATAAAAAATTATAATAAAATAAGTGAATTGTAAAGTATTTGTCTTTGTTTGAATAACTACTCAACCCTACCTTACACATTAATACTGGAAAAAGAGCCCCTTTGGTGTAAAAATACATTAAGTAATTTTACGGCGGGATTTTGAATGACGTCCATTCACCGTAAATAAGGGCTCCCCCTCCCTACAACAGCCAATTTAACCACCGGATAAAGTGGATCGTAGTGATAAAGTATTTTTGGTAAATACCCCTCTCTTTATCCCACAAGGTAATGTTAATGCCCTCTGCACAGCCTGTAACAAAATAAACCCATGCAATGATATCTCTGACCGCTTTACCATGGTAAATGACACATAGATTCACCATGTTCACAGTATAAACTTAATTTGATGTATTGTTGATTTCATTCACTTGACTCTTTATAGGTGCAGTGCAATTTGTGTTCAAGGTGGGAACACTTAACCTGCATCCCTGATGTCACGACTGCAGAGGAGCTGCCAATAGAATATAATTGCACCCATTGCAAATTATAGCATTTTATTTTTTTTTATCTGATCTGTTGTTTCACTTCTTGATTATTGGGTTGCTCTTTGTTACTCTCCCAGGACGTTTGTTTGTTATTAACATGTTTGTATTGATTAATCTATTAAACTAGAACAACAAAACATTAATAAACAGAATCAATATTTAACCATATTTGGTCACATAATTATAGACACAAAAAACTAAAAATATGATAATCACACACATCCACTACACCTCTCTCTCTCCACTGTCCCTCCCTGAGAGCCCTCCAAAAAAAGACATTATTTGCCCCATTTCTCCACAAACAGGTCTAAATTCCCCAGTCTTCTGGATACCCCTTCCTCAAAAGCTGCCACCCTGGCCATCTCCGAACACCACTCCTGAAATGGGGGTGCTCCAGCCGACTTCCAACCCCTAAAAATAGTCTGTCTGGCAATCATAATACAAGTTAGGAACAAGTTTTTATGTGCTTATTCTCCAAATTAACGACCTCCATATCTCCTAAAATACAGAGTCTGGGGCAAAATACAATTTGAGGGCACAATTCCCCACACATAAAACTCTGTATCATCAACCAAAATTTTTGGATCCCCAAAAGACATTGGTTATGTCTGCATCTTCTGATTGACATTAGAAGGTGGTGTGTCTTTAAGACCAAACCTATGCAATCTAGAGGGGGTCCAATAGACTCCATGTAAAATCTTGAATTGCATAAGGTGAACCCTTGCATCTCTAGATGTAGACTTGATGTTTTTTAGAATCCTAGTCCACACTACCTCCTCCAATACCAAGTTCAGATCTTTCTCCCATAATCTCTTGAGAGAAACTGAACTCCGTCCTCCAGACTCTGAATTAGCAGGGAGTAATCACTGATGCCTCAAAAGCAGTTATCACCTCTCCCAGAGTATCTTCTGCTTTAGGGGGGTGTAAACTACTCCCAAAAACTGTACAGAGCTGGTGGCCAAGCTGTAAATTCTTATAGATCTTAGATCTGGGAATCCCTAAAAGTTTAACCAAATTTTGAAAGGATCTCAACACTCCACTCTCATATAGGTCACCGAGTGTAGTACTTGTTGATACATAATTTGGGGTAACCAACTCGTGCTACAGAATTTAATTTCCATTGCAGTAATTGATCGGCATATTACAGCAACAACTTTCGGTAGCATCACAGACATGCTCGCCAGTTGCCGCTGGATTTCTCCCACCGCACCGTCCAAACCGAGTCCCTGGTCTACCGGCCCGTCCGAGACACCAGCTTGAGCACATAAGTGTTTATAAATAACTCCAGAGCCCAAGGACTTTGAATTATTTGCCATGTTGACTTCAAAGAACAGATATGTAGCAGGGTGTATCGAATCTCACCGGTTTATGGCATAAAAGTAATTAAAAACTAGCAAAGTGCATAAAGCTCACCATTTACACGTCCAGCTACCACTGTAACTCAAGCTGACAGGATGTGCTACCCCTGTTTTTACAACATTTATTAAAGGCGGTAGTTCATTCTGAAGGGTATCTCAAGCCGACAGGATGTGCTACCCCTGTTTTTACATCATTTATTAAGGCGGTAGTTCATTCTGAAGGGTATGTGCTACCCCTGTTTTTACATCATTTATTAAGGCGGTAGTTCATTCTGAAGGGTATGTGCTACCCCTGTTTTTACATCATTTATTAAGGCGGTAGTTCATTCTGATGGGGTATCTCAAGCTGACAGGATGTGCTACCCCTGTTTTTACATCATTTATTAAGGCGGTAGTTCATTCTGATGGGGTATCTCAAGCTGACAGGATGTGCTACCCCTGTTTTTACATCATTTATTAAGGCGGTAGTTCATTCTGAAGGGTATGTGCTACCCCTGTTTTTACATCATTTATTAAGGCGGTGGTTCATTCTGATGGGGTATCTGATGGGAAGTGGTGGTGGTGTAGTGGTCTAAACCACATAACTGGTAATCAGAAGGTCGCTGGTTCGATCCCCACAGCCACCACCATTGTGTCCTTGAGCAAGGCACTTAACTCCAGGTTGCTCCGGGGGGATTGTCCCTGTAATAAGGGCTCTGTAAGTCGCTTTTGGATAAAAGCAACTTCTCTTTCTCGCTTGCTGTTCGGCTGCTTCTCTTGTGTGGGTGTAGGCTTGGGCCGCTTTAACAGGCTGCATTTCTTACACCCGGAGTTCACATTTTCTGTCATCTGATGCAAAGTTGCGAAAGAACAAATGGGAATCCTTCATGTATTACCAAAGGAGCTGAAAATCCGAGATAAACGGATGAAGGCGAGCAGGTAGCGCGAGCTGCAGGGGTGTGGTTGAGGCGGGGGGCTAATTTGCATATTCATAGCTTCGTGCATACTAAATGAGGCAAAGGTGTAGAGTTATATCCAAGCCATTTTAAGGCATGAAGGAATTATTTTCATGGGGGAAAAAAACCCTTGTAAATTTGTAATTTTGATGAACAAATATGAGTTTCTAGGGGCTAAACCAGTGACTGGAGAGGATAATAACCTTTATGAGGGCATTTATTTTTCTAACCATTTACAACAAACTGTATCTCATCCATTTATGACAAATACTTTTAATTGACTAATGAATACAAATTCTCAAGACTTAAATTACAGACTCAACTTTAATTCATAATCTGTGCCATATTACATATAACTAGGACTAAAATAGAATATTAAGAACTATATCAGATGTTATAAATAAACAAATTATTTACACTGACACTGGGTAGTTTATTTTTCTTCCAGACTTAAAGAATGCCGTGTATAATTATTCTGAAAATTATTAACCTGACAATAAATATCAGGTCAACATTTGTCTGAGTGCAGTTTATTATGCATTGCCAGCGAGTGTTTATAAGGAAATGTTTTTCCACACTCTGAACAGGAGAAAGGTTTCTCTCCAGTGTGAATCCGTGTGTGTTTCTGCAATGTACCCAAGCGTGCAAAACTGTGTCCACACATGGCGCAATTAAACTTTTTCTCAGAGTGACAATCAAGATGGTGGCGGCTGAGATTTTGCGGACTGAAGAACATCTTCTCACAGAGCGAGCAGGAAAACGGTCTCTTGCCATTGTGTTTCCTTATATGACTTTCGAGTGAGGTGGAGCGATCGAACTTCATCCCACACTGATCACAAACAAAGCGCTTCACAATCAGACGTTTCTCACCCATGTGGATTTTGAAGTGTGATTTAAGCCAGTCTGAACGTCGAAACGCTTTCCCACACAGTTCACAGCTGAACGGAGTCTCTCCTGTGTGTATTCGCATGTGACAAACCAGGTTTGATCTTTTGCCGAACTCCTTGCCACAGAGTTTACAGCTGAACGTATTATCAGGTGTATTACATCTTTTCGAGGGGGCAGAGACAGATCGTTCTGTGTTTGTATCAGTATCTGAAGGACTTTCATCAGTCATCTGAATATGTTTCTTTGTATATTTCAGTCTATGGCAAAAGTACCCAAATGATTCCTCCACTTGGTTCAGCACCAGAATCTCTACATCCTCCTTTGTGGGACCTTTGTCATTTGTGGTGGACTCTGACCCCTGATCACCCACAATATGTGAATGTTCACAATCTGGCACCTCCTTTTCAGTCACAGGCTTCATTTCGATGCTTTCAGGATTTCAATTCAATAGCTAGAGAAACATTTATCAAACAGATGTAAACAGTGATGAACATACAGTCCACTTTTTTTATTGCTTTACAAAAACAGCAAGGAATATACATACTTTAAAAGTATTTGTCTCACCACAGATAATTTACATATACTGTAAAAGAGCAAACTTACTTGCAAGTTGCTTTTATTTCCTCTCAGTCAAAAGGACAACTATAAACAGTACGATTACCTTATTTAAAGGGCATTTCCACGTTCCGTTTTTCGTGATTCCTTCTGCTATATTTCACAGTTGGCAGCGAGACTAATATAGACGGTACTGCCTCCTTGTGGTAATGAGAGGAACAACAGATTAATTCAATACAGATTAATTATTTTCTTCATACCGCCATCTACTGGGCTGTTGTGTCACTACACTTGTCATCTATGACGATGATAATAATAATTATTATAATAATAATACTATAAACTATTTTATAATTGTACTGCTACATCTGACTCTAGGCATACTGACCACTATATGTCACAACTTTATTATGTCACATTTACATACAATACCAGTTAAAAGTTTGGACACAATTAATTTGAATTTGTTTGAAATATATATATATACACATACACACTGGCTGCCAAAAGTTATAGGAATAATGTACAGATGTAGCTGTTTCTGAAGGAAATCAGTGCTTTAATTCACAAAAGTGGCATTCAACTGATCACAAAGTATATTCAGGACATTACTGATGTAAAAAACAGCACCATCACTATTTGAAAAAAAGTAATTTCTGATCAAATCTAGACAGACCCCATTTCCAGTAGCCATCAATCCAACAATTTATCCTTGAGTAATCATGCTAAATTGCTAATTTGGGACAAGAAAATCACTTGTCATTATATCAAACACAGTTGAAAGCTATTTGGTTCATTAAATGAAGCTTAACATTGTCTTTGTGTTTGTTTTTGAGTTGCCACAGTATGCAATAGACTGGCATGTCTTAAGGTCAATATTAGGTAAAAATGGCAACAAAAAAATTACTTTCTCTAGAAACTCATCAGTCAGTCATTGTTTTGAGGAATGAAGACTATATTTTCCAGAAGATTTTGTCTTCAAAGACAAAGCACAACTGGCTCTAACAAGGACAGAAAGAGATGTGCAAAGCCAGATGTGCAACTAAACAAGAGGAAAAGTACATCAGAGTCTCTAGTTTGAGAAATAGACACCTCACATGTCCTCCGCTGACAGATTTATTGAATTCTACCCGCTCAACACCAGTTTCATGTTCAACAGTAAAGAGAAGACTCAGGAGGCCTTATGGGAAGAGTTGCAAAGAAAAAGACACTTTTGAAACAGAAAAACAAATATAAAAGGTTTGAGTGGGCAAAGAAACACAGACATTGGACAACAGATAATTGGAAAAGAGTGTTATGGATCTCAACAGAATTGTGTTTTTGTGGGATCAGCTAGACTGTAAGGTGCGTGAGAAGTGCCCGACAAGACAGTCACATCTATGGCAAGTGCTACAGGAAGTGTGGGGTGAAATGTCACATGAGTATCTGGACAAACTGACCGCTAGAATACCAAGTCTCTTTCAAGGCAAGTGAGTTCACTCAGGCAGGTTGGAACACTTTATTTTTCTATGTAAACAAGTGGCATAAAAGTAAACCTCCTATCTACTTGAATGGTGAAAGACAGAAATCTCCAAAACAGTTGATCAAGAGCATATTTAAAACCCAAAAACATTTAAAATCAGCAATAAAATCTGACAACAATGTTAACATAAATTAGTGCTTCTTTAGAGCAGATCACACTAATAAAAAATGCTATTTTTCAGGCTGGTTCATCTAATGCGTATGTGCATTCTCTGACAGGCGATGACTTTATTTAAAAGGCTCTTTTACTTTTAAGGCGGGCCTTCTTTTTCGACACCCGTTGGCCGTTTGTAGTTCAAATTTGTCCCATTAATTTTAATGCCAGTGTCCGTCTCAGGCTAATTAGTCTCTGGTCCGAGGTAAACCGATTATAGGACCAAAATAATTAAAAAAATAATAATCTTTTGATTTTATGCATATGATTGAGCCTGACACACATCTGCAAAACACTAGATTAGTTGTTATAGTTGTATATGTCGAAACGTCCAAATTAAAAAAATATTTTTATATCATTATCACGAGACATGAATTTATAGATTTTAAACAAGGTTTTTCTTCATTTTGTTAAGTTATTTATTTAGTTTTGCCCTTTCTATTATTTATAACACTATTATTCTTAATTTGGGGAAAAGCTAAATTATTCAGTTCATATAAAAGTGTTTCTCTTCTTAATTTCAATCTCTACTTAATATCATTCTTTATAAAAAGAAACTAGGTGTCTTTGGCCACTTTTACAGAACTGATAAAAGTGACTTTTTGTTCTGTCATTGCCCAATGTTTGCAGTTGCAGTTTATATTTTATTTATTTATATTTACCTAGTTTTTATTTGAGTGTGAATCAACATTAAGCCACAATCGTCTAAGAAATATTTGGTTTCCTGTTTCAGATCTTTCTTCTTTTTTGTCCTTCTTCTCCCCAATTCCAAATGTCCTCGTGGTGGCGTAGTGACTCAAGGACAAATCTCAGTTGCCTCTGTTTCTGAGACTGTCAACCCCCCTAGCATCTTATCACGTGGCTTGTTGAGCACGTTAGCATGGAGACATAGAGATAGCGTGAAGCCTCTACACGCGCTGTGGCATCCGCACACAACTCAACACGCGCCCCACTGAGAACCATATTATAGCGTCCATAGACATAATAAATACATAGACGCCCTATTGGCCGCTGGAGCGTACGTCAACGGGCCGCCATATTGCGGAGGGCAACATTCCCATTCCTCTCATAACGGGAGTTGAATAATTTACTATTTTTATTATTGTCTATATTATTCTGCAATTAATATTACATTGTATTTGCTATTATTATATTATACCACTTGCGATTTATCAGTCTATTATAGTTACGGTGTTAAATTATTGTAGTCACTATTTAACTTATTAATTTTTATTGACTATATTCTGTAATTAATATTTCATATTCTATTGCTATTATTATAGTATTATACATAAAATATATGCTATTACCTATAATTATTATATTATTGTACTTATGATGTTATATAATTATACTATTCATTACTATTTTATTTGCTGTATACTGTTTGTTTATTTTATTGACTATACACTAAACTATTTACTATTACTTCTCACTTTATCTTATATTTACTATTTGCATTGCACTGTAGTTGGACCGTCCATATAATATGTATTATCATAAAGGATCCATCAGTTATCTTTGTTATTGTATATTTGGAGTATCTATCTGTAAATATCCAATATTTTAGTGCTATAAAAATACAGAAAGCACCTGCATGTGTGATTTGCTGATTTGTTTTATTTTCTCAATGGCTCAATTGTAAGCACAAGAGAAGCTAAAATCGGATTAAAGACAGAAAATGTTTTTTCCACAATAAGAAAACTTTATTTCATTTAATATGAAAATTTAATTATATCTCAGTATGGGGGTCTTCACAATTCTTATCCAAGAATAAAAAGCCAAATATATGACAAGCCTGAGCTTTGACAATTCCTTATTTAAAAAATAAAATGTTATAAGTCTAAATATCGAGATTTTAAATAACTAGAGATGGAACTTTCTGTACACCATGTACGAACCACTGAAATCGGTTGATAAATGTAAAGCGTTATTTTTGTTTTTATCCAGAAAAACGAATCGGTTACCTAACGTAACCTCGGTTCTCTCTAGATGAGGGAACGAGTATTGCGTAAGCTAGCTTACGCTACGGGAAAGATTAATCTTTTCTGAGATATTGAAGCCAAAAAATTATCCTTAATTTTGTATCATTTGTCAACGCAGTGCAGCAACTGCAGACCTTGAGCGGGCTAGCTAGCGAGCTCATTGGTTGCTCTGCGGCAACTGCTGCAGCCTATAGATCGAACTTGGCGAACTCGCGTCCAATGAGAGAGCGTCCGCGCTACTGCATCAAAGCCCGCCAAAATGGGCATGGCTAGAGTGCATATAAGCGTAGTTCGTGAGGCTGGAACCCTGGTTTTCATTGAATGAAGCGAAAGTCGCTCGTGGCGCGAGCACGGCCGGCTACGCAATACTTGTTCCCTCATCTAGAGAGAACTGAGGTTACGTTAGGTAACCGATTCGTTCTCTTACGAGAGGTTCTCTCGTATTGCGTAAGCTAGCTTACGCTACGGGAACCCATTGTCAACGCTGTGCACGCCAAGCATACACTGCATGAGCCCCGGGGGTGGGGGGACCCCTTGTGAGTGGGGAAATAATATTTGGCCGGCAAGAGTGCGGGCCAGTGTGTGTGTAATACATAAGCACATAGTGGGAAGGGAACGACAGAGCGGCGGTGCCGGTCTGTGTGGAATGAGTCCCATCAGTGCAGCACACCAGGGGAGCTGTAGCGTATTAAACCGCTAGTAGTTTTGCCTGCAGGGCAGGCACTTCCAGATTGTAAAATCTGACAAAGGTGGAAGGGGAAGCCCAGCCTGCTGCCACACATATGTCGTGAATGGAAATCCCGCTGGACCATGCCCACGATGAGGCCATGCCTCTAGTGGAGTGAGCCCTAATGCCCAACGGGCATGGCAGGTCTTTTGACGCGTATGCGGCAGCAATAGCGTCCACTATCCATCTAGACAGTGTCTGTTTCGAGGCGGCGAGACCTTTGGTGCGCCCTCGAGCAAACGAAAAGCTGCTCAGAGCGTCTGAAAGAGGCGGAGCGCGCAGTATACAATTTCAGTGCTCTGACTGGGCAAAGGAGATTGGCGTCGCGTTCGCTATCGGATGCTGGCAGCGCCGATAGGGAATGACCTGTGCTCTGAAAGGAGTACCGATCACCTTGGGAACATAGCCGTGTCTAGGCTTTAAAATGACCTTGGAGTCACTTGGTCCAAACTCAAGACACGCAGCGCTGACAGACAGCTCGTGAAGGTCTCCCACACGTTTGACTGATGACAGGGCAGTCAGAAAAACGGTTTTGAGTGAAAGGTATTTCAAATCCACGGATTGAAGCGGTTCGAAAGGGGGGGCTTTCATAGTTTCGAGAACTATAGAAAGATCCCAGATAGGAACCGATGGGGGGCGCAGGGGGTTCATCCTTCTAGCTCCCCTGAGGAAGCGGATGACCAGCTTGTTTTTTCCCAGTGACTGGCCGTGCAGAGGTTCAGCGAACGCCGAGACGGCCGCCACATACACTTTGAGCGTGGATGGGGATCTGCCCTTATCCAGCAGCTCTTGTAAAAACACGAGCAGCGACGACACCCCACATGTCCGTGGGTCCAGGTCTCTGTCGGTGCACCATTTTGAAAACACAGACCATTTTGACGCATAGAGTCTTCTCGTGTAACGGGCTCTAGCGTGTATGATGGTGTTTATTACCCCTTCTGGCAGATCACCCACGCATGCAGCACCCAGCGCTCTGGGTGGGGATGCCAGATTGTGCCGTGAGCTTGAGAGAGGAGATCTGCTCTCACTGGGATGGGCCACGGCGCTGTCAGTGACAGCTGCGTAAGCTCCGGGAACCATGTCTGATTCTCCCAACGCGGGGCTATGAGGAGCACTGAGTGAGGCGTTTCCCTAATCCTCTGCATTACCTGTGGCAATAGCGAGACGGGAGGGAAGGCGTAAGCGGGCGGTTGGGCCAGTCCTGGGCCAGCACGTCCTCGCTTCGAGAAAAATATTGGGCAGTGAGAGTTCTCTTCTGACGCAAAGAGGTCTATCTCTGCTCTGCCGAATATGCGCCATAACTTCTGGACTGTTTGAGTGTGCAGGGACCATTCCCTGGGGAATATTGTCTCTGGACAGTCTGTCTGGGCCGTCGTTCAGGTGGCCTGGCACGTCGCGTCGCCCTCAGCGGCGCAGGTGGCACTGGGACCAACTCAGTATGCGTTTAGGTCAGATGGAAGAGGTTCCTGGATCTGACACCGCCCTGGCGGTTTAGGTAGGATACCACAGATCTGTTGTCCGAACGGACCAGGACGTGGTGACCCTGAATGACTGGGAGAAAGCGCTAGCGCGTACTCGACCGCTATCATTTCCAGACAATTTATGTGAAGGAGCTTTTCCTGAACTGACCATAGGCCAAAAACGGAGAGCCCTCGCGAGACCGTGCCCCAACCCGTGTTGGACGCGTCTGTCGAGATGACTTTCGGCGAGATACAGCTCCCATCGTCACTCCCGCTGATACCATTCGGCCACTGTCCAGGGCTGCAGAGCTGAAATACAGGTCTGAGTCACCTTGATCGGCTGGCGACCTGTGGCCCAAGCCCGGCGAGACGCGGGTGTTTAGCCAATGCTGAAGCGGCGCATGCGCAGTAAACCCAGCTGAAGTACTGCTGCGGCTGAGGCCATGTAACCTAGCACTCTCTGAAATTTTTTCAGAAGCGTGAGGCTGTTTATCTGAAAGGGCGCTGGCTAGTCAAGCTGAACACGGCGCTGTGTAGATAAGCGAGCCGTCATTGCCCGCGAGTCTAGTTCTATTCCAAGGAAGGAAATTGCCTGACTGGGCTGTAGTGAGCTCTTGGTCCAATTGACTGCAAGACCCAAACTGTTCAGATGGCTGAGGAGAACTGTTCTGTGAGACAGAAGCTCCGTATGTGACTGTGCCATAATCAGCCAGTTGTCCAAATAGTTCAGAATTCGCAAGCCCTGACTCTGCAGGCTGTAATAACGGCTGTAAAACCCCGACTCGCTCAGCGAAGGCGGCACTTTCTCTATGGCCCTTTTGCACAGAAGGTTTGCTATTTCTGAACGAAGCATGCAGGCTGCTTCCGTGTTCACAATAGTTTCGAGCACGCTCTGAAGCGGGAGGGCGGCGATCGAACTGTAGCAAATAGCCCTGTTTTATTGTGCTTAACACCCATTTGGATATCCCTGGGATAGCTTCCCACGCTTTGAAGAGTAGCGCTAGAGGGTGAATGGCCAAATCGCCCTGATTGCCGCACAGCAGCTGAACAGAATGTGTGGCGGCTTACTGTGCTTATGCATGACTGCTCGCAGACAGCAGGGACAGGCTGTTCTGTGAGTGACTTCCGATTGAGGTGAATGGGGAAAGAGTCACATCTGTTAAGTGATCGCGTGAGCATAGTCACGGACACGGGACTTACATACAGAGAAGTGTTTGCTGGCCGTGTGACAGAGCGGGCAGAGAATGGGCAGCGCGACGTATTCGTGAGCGCGTTTATTGACTCTAACACTCGGCGGGCTGTGTCCGCTTTATGTGAGTGGGCTCTGATCGGGACACGGGAAGTGTAATGCTTGTGTGTAGAGGTGAACACTGGATTGTGGGCACATTTTCTACACATAAGGCTGGTCGTGTGACAGAGCGGCCAGAGAAGGAGCGCGCGACGGATTAGGTGGGCGTTTATTGACTCTAACACTTTCGAGTGGGCTGTGTCCGCTTTATGTGAGTGGGCTCTGATAGGAACACGGGAAGTGTAATGCTTGTGTGTAGGGGTGAACACTGGATTGTGGGCACATTTTCTACACATAAGGCATGTTTGCTCTTTACAAGATTTCTTTGGGTCGCCGTGAAAACGGCATTTGAGTGCAGGCAAGCGGGCAGTATCACCGGCTTGTTGGCTGCTGAATCCACCACTGTAGTAGCCTGAGAGAGGGGACTGACAGGGGCGAGCTTTGACGGTGGTCCGGCCGCGGCGGGACTGATCCGTCGTTTTTTCAACAAGGCTAGGAGGACTTCGGTTGCTCAGGTTTCAGCGCGACCTTAGACCGAGGCCCGCGGTCTGCGGCGGTCTGCGGCGGCTGTCTGAGCGCGATCGAGGGCGGCCGCCCTGTCGACGCTGAGAAGTCTGACTTTGTTGAGCTGGGCGCTGTGAAGAGGCTCGTGCAGGAAGCTGGACATGTGGGCGGCCTGCAGAGGAGCTAGCGCGACGCGGCAGGAAGAGGTTCATGGCTTGGGTGGCTTTCTGGACTTCTGAAAAGCGGTCAACAATGCCACTTACCGCGGAGCCGAAGAGACCCGGTCGGAGAGAGCGGTGCGTTGAGGAACGTGGAAGCTCTGCTTCTCCCATGTCGGCTAGCGTTAGCCACAGGTGTCTCTCGGTCACAGTCAGCGAGGCCATGCACTTCCCTAGAGCTTGGGCTGCAGCTTTGGTGGCGCTGAGGGCGAGGTCCGTCGCGCTTCTTAGATCTGTAACAGCCTCTGGGTGCCTGCCTTTCTCATCCCACTCCCGAAGAAGGTCCGCTTGGAGGATCTGTAAGACGGCCATGGAGTGCAGAGCAGATGCGGCTTGGCCGGCGGCGGAATAGGCGCGCCAACATAGGCGGAAGTCGCTCTGCAGGCCTTAGACGGGAGCACTGGCTTAGACCGCCATCTCGCGGAGGGCGGGCAAGGTGTGCTGCTACCGAATCCTCGACCGGGGGATGGAGGAGTAGCCCTTCTCGTGGCGCCGTCCACCGAGCGAGAGGGGTGGAGACGTGGGAGCGGATCCTGGCGAGAAGGCGTTCCACGACTTTGCAAGCTCAGTGTGGAGTTCCGGCAGGAAGGGGCGGCCGGGCCGCTGGTGTTGCGTGGCGGCGGCTCTGAAGAAAGCAGCCGTCGAGTCTGTTGGGAGCCTGCTCAGGGGCGGTGACCACTCGAGCCCAAGGCGGTCGGCGGCCTGTGTGAGGCGTGTTAGTTCCCCGCCGACTCGGCGCGGGTCCTGCTGGATTCCTGGGCGAGGAGGAGCGTGGGAGCCTGACCACTCCTCGCTGTCGAAGCCATTATGGAACAGCCCTTATCCTCCGCCTCGTCCTCCAAGATGGCAGCAGTCGCGGCGGCTGGGTGGCAACTGCGCGTCCCAGGGGCGGGGAGGGTGAGAGCGATGCTTTCGAGGGAGAGGCTCGGCGAGGCAGTCGCTTCTATCACCGGTTCTGGCAGCCTTTGGGAGCGGCGCTTTTTCCTCGCTGGCGAGCGGAAGGCAGCCTGGCGGCCGGTTCGGGCGCTCGAGTCGAGCCCGCAGGGTCGACATCGAAGCTCCTCGCAGAGGTCACATCCGCCTTCAGCGGGCGAGCTCTGCATGCCCCAGTCCCAGGCAGAGGCGCCAGATGATGTGGCGGTCTCCGCGCTGAGAGGCGCGGCATGAAGCGCCAAGTGGTGCGAGGCATCTTAAAAAGACGCTCGTTGCTCTTTTGTGAAGTTCGTTAAGAACTAGCTTGCTCTAAAAAGGATACATCGCCGGATGGCGTAGCTCGCAGGATGGCTGAAGGTGGCGGAGGCGGCCGGCTTCTTCGGCGCTGTCCAAGCTTGCTAGATGCCCCTCGAGCGGCAGCGGCTTCCAGTTCAGAGATGCGAAGAGCTTCGCTGAAGAGATGAAAATCAGGGTTCCAGCCTCACGAACTACGCTTATATGCACTCTAGCCACGCCCATTTTGGAGGGCTTTGATGCAGTAAGCGCGGACGCCTCTCATTGGACGCGAGTTACGCCAAGTTCGATCTATAGGCTGCAGCAGTTGCCACAGAGCAACCAATGAGCTCGCTAGCTAGCCCGCTCAAGGTCTGCAGTTGCTGCACTGCGTTGACAACGTACGCAATACGAGAGAACCTCTCGTAAGAGAACCGCAACTCACCCGTTTACTTGCATTTGATTACAGCACAGTCTTCCATAGTTCGAATTACAGGGGGTACTGGGGGGTACTATACCCCCCAATGAAGATCCAGTACCCCCCAAAGGGACAGAAATTTCAGTTTTGGGGGGGTCAGATAATTTTTCTGATATTGTGAAAAAATATATTTACGGTTACAATACAAGTCAACTCCTATTTTCACTGTAGGAACATTTTAATGTAAAGCGATTTCAGACACCCCTATTGTGGACTGTACCATTTTTAACCACCGTGGCGGCTAGAAGCAATGGAGATAGAGAACGGTTTGCTGCTGACGTGCATGGATAAATGTAAGTTGCTAGCTGACATCTAGCTTGTTGATTTTACAACCTTCATTTATTAACGTGTTTTGTTCTTTCATAGCTCATGTCACGTCTTCATACATTGAATTACCGGCTACTTACCTGTAGGGATGGGACGATTACTGGTTTCACTATAAACCACTATAAAATGTACTGACGGTTAGTATTATCGTTTCAAATTTAATTCTTGTGTGTTACCGCTATGTAGTTCTTCTGTGGTAGTATGGTTTTCATAGTATGCTCCTTAATCACATTAAAGATTGCTCAGGTTTCACATATCTTCAAGTAATTGTGTTGATTTGACACTGACTACCATAGACTATAATGGAAAATTGGTTTCTGTTTACACAGTATATGAGAGGGTTGAGTCTTACCTCCAGGTCTTATGAAATCTAAAAATAAACCAAATCAATATTTCATGAAATAGGCAATAGGCTTCTTGTAAAGGTATTACTTTTACTAGTAATTAGAATGGTATTTCAGTGCACTTAACTTCTAACTTTTGGGAGTTGATCAAAACAGTTCTCTTTTGGATATATAATAACAATGAGATATTCTGTAGCCTACTGATTATCAGTTTGTCGCATGTTTAGACCTTGTATGTGTGTTGCACAACACATGTTGCACTTGGCGATCACGGTGGGGATTGATATGGTAGTGGACCATGATGGTCATAGAAGAAGTGAAGGAGCAGTACCCCCCAATTATGGTGGGGTAATTCGCACTCTGGCTTGCCCTCCGCAAAATGGCGGACGCGTTGACGTATCGCAGCAACGTTCCAAAGCGGCCAATAGGGCGTCTATGTATTTATTATGTCTATGATAGCGTCCACGAGGAGGTTACCCCATGTGACTCTACCCTCCCTAAAAACCAGGCCAATTTGGTTGCAGGAGACCTATGGAGTCACTTAGCACACCCTAGATTCCAACTCGCGACCCCAGCCCATCTTCCTGTTTCAGATCTGGACCATACTGCAGACGTCCAGTAGGTATACATTTTTTACTGTTACTTTAAATGAATAAACTCCAAAGTATGACTGGAAACGTCATCCGCAGAACTTGTAAACAGGGGAGGGAAGAACAAAAAAAAAAAAAAAAACATTTGTGGAACCCACTAACATTCTAAAAATAGAATCAGAAAGATGACAGAAATTCTGTTATCATTTACTCACCCTCATGTTGTTCTAAACTTATGTAATTTCCCTTCTTCCATAAAAATAAAATGTTCCATACAAGGAAAATGGATGGTGAAACTGTCAAATGGCTTCAGACGTCTTGGTATGTAGCCCATAATACTCATGTGTTATTGTAGAAGTTTCTACCCAATTTGTGAAAAATCACTCAAAGTCTCAGGGATTTTGATTTATAATCCATCATCCTATTCTTTGACTCCAGTGTAATTATTTTAAGAAATTGACAGGAGACACCTGTGCAAGAGCCTCAACATATATTCTTTCAGCAGTCATGAGAAAACCTGCACAGATCACTAAATAGGCACACACACATATGTTGAGCTCAGTCATGCGAGCACATATGTGAGGCTATTCCTGCACAGGCCTCTAAAAACACATACACACACACACACAGTAAAAGACCTGCTTGACCATCAGAAATAATTGTAGAATAAAATGGCATTGATTACACCTGATTAATGAATACTTGATAAAATACACCACACTGTTCCTATGGTGCTTTTATTATCCATTTTTTTTATGAGTTTGCCAGTATAATCAGATTCCGGTTGAGCGGCACTGGCGTGTTAGGCTGCTGCTGTTGTCCAGTGTGTTCGTTTGTTTCTTTTAAAAGATAGTTTCAATTTCTTTTTTTTATTAACTTATTGTGAGACAACTAGAACAAGCTATGTGTTGGACTATCTCTCTAAACTATTTTCAATCAGTGATTTTCTTATTTTTGTATTTGCGTAACTTTTCCACTGCCGACCTAACGCGAGCCCTTGCCTCCTCCTTGACAACACGACCGGTGTTCTGACAATCTGACCTACCTCTCAGAATGTGTTCCCACACGCACTGCGCATGCGTAAGACGTTTTCTAGCTTGGAAATTGTATATCTGAAGACACGCCCATAATTCTGAGCTACCTTGCCTACGAGTTTGGGTGAGAAAAGTAAGTAAAATCTTGCTGAATAATAAAACAATTATATATAGTATTTTATGGTAAATACAAATCTCAATAATTATAATAATTTCTGCATTTTCTGTGAAACAAATACGCGGTAGGAATTTTTGACGGTTAAACACCACCTTTACATAACTGAAGCGTACGTGTGTTCGAAAAAGGTGTCTAAATATATATTTTTAAATACTCTAGATTGAACGATATCTGAAATCTACTCAAATGGAACTTTGCTTAGCACAAATAACTTATCAACAACCACGTTTTTATGCTAGCATAATATATTAAATTGGTTAGTAGTCTTTGTGGTGATGTTTATGGTCATAGACCAGTGCTTCCCAACACTACATTGTCTCCTTAATCAAACACCTGATTAATCTCATCAGCTCGTTAGTAGAACGAATGTGTAGAAATCACGAGAATAATTTTTCATGTTTGCACATATTATGTAGCCTACATGAATATTCTGTAAGTGGTTCGCGAAAGATATGTTAGTTTCCATCTTTTTGCAGGGTATTAATGTGTTAATATTAATGTAAAACCTTATAACGAACGGTTATATTATAGTGAATGTAAACAAGTGGGACAAAAATTGGATATGCGTCTGTCAATGTCAAGTCAAATGTCCACAGTACACATTGTTTCAAAGCAGCTTTACAAAACGGTTTCCATTTTCTTAAAATACATAATTGAAAATGTGAACTAAAGTTATTAGTGCCAATATAAATTAGCCATATATAAAATATTAGAAAGGACTGAATAGATGTTTGCAATGTGTTAAAGACTAACAGATATTAATTGTAACATGAGATTAGAATTAATAGTGAACGAGTGGGACAACAAGAAAAACATTTATAGTGTCAAAGGTTTGTGCATTAAGCCTAGCAGTGTAAATATAGCATTGTTGTTATGATTAGCTGAGTTTCTAACAGCACCTATATGCTGCATATTATTTAACACTTGAGTTATGTTAAAGGTGCACTAACTATTTTTTTTTACCTTTTAGCTGTCACACATTGTTCTCCCTGTCGTGGAATATTGCGATGAATTTTTCTAAGTTGAAGAAAACTCTCAGAGTCTTGAGTTCCAGATGCCAAAGTTGCAGTTTATTGAGAATCAACAAACATGAGTCCAGTCAGCTGTCTGTCCTGTCTCTATTCCCTTAAGGTCCCAGTTATATACCTTATGTTATCTTTCTTCTTCTTATCTCTGTCCAATGGGATATCTACCCCTGTCCTCATCCTTTGCCACCAATATGTTTTAGTTCTGACTTTTGGTAAATATTGGTGGAAAAGTCCCCCTCTTTCTATTTTTAAAAAACATATATGAAAGAACATACATCAGCAAAATGTACATCAGTCATACAGCTGGTGGGTATAACGTCCACTTATTCTTACACATACAATACTTAAGGTGACCTTTGAACATATGTTTTATCATTAACACTGATTGAAAATACAATACTCTTCACTTGAGGTGACCCCGTTTGAGCATGTACTGCAACACTAGCACATTGTCAGAGCAAAAAGAGAACACAAGAAATATGAACTATATAACATCTAAGAATGATTATTATACCATCTAAAAAATTATTATTCTACAATATCCCCCACACTTCTGAATCATTTGTTGAAACCAGAGCAGAACAAGTAGAACTTGTTAAAGAAAGGGCAAGTGAAAATATAGTGAAATCCCAGAAAAAGCAACAGGAGGCCTATATAAAACGCTTGCAAAAAAAAACTACTTTCAATGTTGGTAACAAGGTTTTACTCTTTAATGCACGAAAAAAATTATGGGGGGTAGACTCCAGCCAGACTTTTCTGGGCGGTTGTACTAAAAAAATCAGGAAGGACTTATTTTGAAAACCACATACAATTTAAACCTTGTAAAACCATACAAGGAAGGACACAAAAAAGGGGACGCAAAAGAAATGTTAGCTGAACAGCGGCAAGCAGTGCAAGGTTATGTAATTATAAATTGCTGAACAGCTTAAAGTATATCCGCCTCAGGTTCGTGTCGGATTTCTTTTTGGGTTTTTTCTGTAAAAATGGCCATCTGACTCTTAATTATTCCGCATTTTACAAGACTACTTGCAAATAAACAAATTTTATTGATCACAAAACATTGATCTGCGTTGAAATTATGTGAGAACATATATGTAGTTGAACAGCTTGAACCCACCTCTGAGTTTTTTTGCTGTGAATTTTATGAAAATGACCATCTAACTTTTTGAGCCTGTTATAAGACTACTTGCCAAATTAATTAATAAATGCACATGAAACATTAATTTATAGGCATGTAACGATTCACTCAACTCGCGATACGATACACGATACGATTTTCTCACGATTTGTTTTTAACAAAATGAGATTTAAGATGAATGAAAAAGTGTCCTTTTATTATTTCTCACTCAGACAAAATGCTGCACATTTCTTTGTGAAACTGAAATATCTTTGTCAAATAACTAAATTGACATTTTAAAACAAATCCCAAATAAAATAAATACAAAAAATACATCTCTTCATATAAACAAACTACGGCTTTGCCTGTGCTCTTTCCTAGCTTAGAATGTTTTTATTTTTTTACATGTTTTTTTTTTAAGAAATATCAGCAGATCCACATTTTCTGGCAGAGGCTGTGATCTCTGCACATTCACAATGTCTCCTGCTGATGAAAAAACCCTTTCACTAGGGACAGAGGTGGCTGGTGTGGAGAGATATGCTTTTGCTATACAGGATAGCAGTGGGTATAGCCTAGCATTCTCTTTCCACCACTTGAGTTGACAGCTATTGAGGGAAATGGATGTTTCAGCTCTGTACTTATTAATTTCTGCATCAATCTGAATGGTTGTGCTGTGCAACTGGTTCATCGAAAGTCCCTCCAAGGAGTAGCCTAAATACTTCATTTTCTACGACAGAAAACGGCCTCATATCTTTTGCCATGAAAACACCGATACACCTTGTGATCTCCTTGGCTCTCGCACTCGTCGCCGCAAGTGTGGCTGCAAATCTGCCTGCAAATCTGCCGTTCAGAGTGGTTTGGCCAACGAATAAGTTTTTACGTGCAGACGGCGGTGACTGGAGCTTCTCACTGTGGTGACGGTTTGTATGCTGCATCATGTTTGTTGTGCTATTGGTGTATATTAACATCTTCTTGCAGTACCTGGACACAGTTTTCGTTTTGTCTGTTACCACCTCACCGCTTTCATTATTAGTCTTGCTGCCACACCTCCGATTTCAATGAAGATGGGGCATCCTCAAGATCACGATCTACACTTGCCGCCGCCGCGTTTGCTACTGTTTAACGCTTCAACTTGTTCGCTGCTATCGTGCCTGTAAAGCGAGGTCAAAATATACTGCTTCAGCGACCCTGCTGTTTAAATCGCGATTCCTTTAACATCTCAACCAACACGAATCGTCACATATTTTCATCGGTTTTCAACCGGCTCGGAATGTATCATTACATCCCTATTAATTTGAGTTGTAAATATTTGATTAGCTTACTTGAAGAGAATGCAAAGATCCGAGAAGCAGTAAAGATGACAGGCAGTACCCGGGTGACCGGTCTGATATGTCTTTCTCAGGCTGTTACAAGGACATATCAGACCATTAGATTGCCATTGACCAATCAGAATTGAGGATTCCAGACAGCCATGAAATAATAGGTGTTAGTATAAGTCCAAGACCACTTTCATATTGGTCAGTGAAACCTAAACAGTTTCTAAGGCAAAACAAATTATTGCATCTTTAAGATTTACTTTTCATAAGCAGTAAATCATTTATAGGTGTCTATCAAAATTTACCTGTGCTCTCAAATATAAAATATTTGCTTTTAAAGGTTAAATTTTTAAACATGCAAAGTCACAATATGATGCTTGCTACTTGGACTACACATAGTTTACAACATGAGCAACAGATGGAGGGGAGCAGCTGTGGAGTCTTTGTTTCCCTACTTTTAAAACTAAGTATTTAAAAATCAGCAAAGATTTGGTTTACAGTATATTTAATAATGTTCTTGCTTAACTTTTTTTTGTTTGTTTGCAGAGGATTACCTAAAGGAACAGCTCTCAATGTCCAGACGGATCCAAAATCTGTGGAAATGTCCAGAAATTGTATAGCATGCACAATAATTGAGCATATCGGTAAGTGTATTTGCCGTAAAATTCACAATCGCCTTTTAAAGTCATTTCTGGAGGCTGATATGATGGTCTGTAGAAGTCCTTTTTGTATTCTTCATCAGCATATACTTGGCATTGCTGATGTTTCTTTATTATCAAGGTTCCATAACCAAGCACAATGTATTGATAAAGTGGATCGTAGTGATAAAGTATTTTTGGTAAATACCCCTCTCTTTATCCCACAAGGTAATGTTAATGCCCTCTGCACAGCCTGTAACAAAACAAACCAATGCAATGATATCTCTGACCGCTTTAGCATGGTAAATGACACATAGATTCACCATGTTCACAGTATAAACTTAATTTGATGTATTGTTGATTTCATTCACTTGACTCTTTATAGGTGCAGTGCAATTTGTGTTCAAGGTAAGAACACTTGCATCCCTGATGTCACGACTGCAGAGGAGCTGCCAATAGAATATAATTGCACCCATTGCAAATTATAGCATTTTATTTTTTTCAGCTGATCTGTTGTTTCACTTCTTGATTATTGGGTTGCTCTTTGTTACTCTCCCAGGATGTTTGTTTGTTTTTTGTGATTAACATGTTTGTATTGATTAATCTATTAAACTAGAACAACAAAACATTAATAAACAGAATCAATATTTAACCATATTTGGTCACATAATTATAGATACAAAAAACTAAAAATATGATAATCACACACATCCACTACACCTCTCTCTCTCCACTGTCCCTCCCTGAGAGCCCTCCAAAAAAGACATTATTTGCCCCATTTCTCCACAAACAGGTCTAAATTCCCCAGTCTTCTGGATACCCCTTCCTCAAAAGCTGCCACCCTGGCCATCTCCGAACACCACTCCTGAAATGGGGGGTGCTCCAGCCAACTTTCAACCCCTAAAAATAGTCTGTCTGGCAATCATAATACAAGTTAGGAACAAGTTTTTATGTGCTTATTCTCCAAATTAACGACCACCATATCTCCTAAAATACAGAGTCTGGGGCAAAATACAATTTGAGGGCACAATTCCCCACACATAAAACTCTGTATCATCAACCAAAATGTTTGGATCCCCAAAAGACATTGGTTATGTCTGCATCTTCTGATTGACATCACCAGAAGGTGGTGTGTCTTTAAGACCAAACCTATGCAATCTAGAGGGGGTCCAATAGACTCCATGTAAAATCTTGAATTGCATAAGGTGAACCCTTGCATCTCTAGATGTAGACTTGATGTTTTTTAGAATCCTAGTCCACACTACCTCCTCCAATACCAAGTTCAGATCTTTCTCCCATAATCTCTTGAGAGAAACTGAACTCCGTCCTCCAGACTCTGAATTAGCAGGGAGTAATCACTGATGCCTCAAAAGCAGTTATCACCTCTCCCAGAGTATCTTCTGCTTTAGGGGGGTGTAAACTACTCCCAAAAACTGTACAGAGCTGGTGGCCAAGCTGTAAATTCTTATAGATCTTAGATCTGAGAATCCCTAAAAGTTTAACCAAATTTTGAAAGGATCTCAACACTCCACTCTCATATAGGTCACCGAGTGTAGTACTTGTTGATACATAATTTGGGGTAACCAACTCATGCTACAGAATTTAATTTCCATCACATTAATTGATCGGCATATTACAGCAACAACTTTCGGTAGCATCACAGACATGCTCGCCAGTTGCCGCTGGATTTCTCCCACCGCACCGTCCAAACCGAGTCCCTGGTCTACCGGCCCGTCCAAGACACCAGCTTGAGCACATAAGTGTTTATAAATAACTCCAGAGCCCAAGGACTTTGAATTATTTGCCATGTTGACTTCAAATAACAGATATGTAGCAGGGTGTATCGAATCTTACCGGTTTATGGCATAAAAGTAATTAAAAACTAGCAAAGTGCATAAAGCTCACCATTTACACGTCCAGCTACCACTGTAACTCAAGCTGACAGGATGTGCTACCCCTGTTTTTAAATCATTTATTAAGGCGGTAGTTCATTCTGATGGGGTATTTCAAGCTGACAGGATGTGCTACCCCTGTTTTTACATCATTTATTAAGGCGGTAGTTCATTCTGATAGGGTATCTCAAGCTGACAGGATGTGCTACCCCTGTTTTTACATCATTTATTAAGGCGGTAGTTCATTCTGATGGGTATCTCAAGCTGACAGGATGTGCTACCCTGTTTTTACATCATTTATTAAGGCGGTAGTTCATTCTGATGGGGTATCTCAAGCTGACAGGATGTGCTACCCCTGTTTTTACATCATTTATTAAGGCGGTAGTTCATTCTGATGGGTATCTCAAGCTGACAGGATGTGCTACCCCTGTTTTTACATCATTTATTAAGGCGGTAGTTCATTCTGATGGGTATCTCAAACTGACAGGATGTGCTACCCCTGTTTTTACACCATTAAGGCGGTAGTTCATTCTGAAGGGTATCTCAAGCCGGGTGTGGGCTTGGGCCGCTTCAACAGGCTGCATTTCTTACACCCGGAGTTCACATTTTCTGTCATCTAATGCAAAGTTGCGAAAGAACAAATGGGAAGCCTTCATGTATTACCAAAGGAGCTGAAAATCCGAGAAAAACGGATGAAGGCGAGCAGGTAGCCCGAGCAGAAGGTGAGTGGAAAAGATTTTTCTTCCAGACTTAAAGAATGCCGTGTATAATTATTCTGAAAATTATTAACCTGACAATAAATATCAGGTCAGCTTTTGTCTGAATGCAGTTTCTTATGCATTACCAGTGAGTATTTATAACGGAATATTTTTCCACACTCTGAACAGGAGAAAGGTTTCTCTCCAGTGTGAATCCGTGTGTGTTTCTGCAATGTATCCAAGCGTGCAAAGCTGTGTCCACACATGGAGCAATTGAACTTTTTCTCAGAGTGACACTCAACATGGTGGCGCCTGAGAGTGTGCAGACTGAAGAACATCTTCTCACAGAGGGAGCAGGAAAACGGTCTCTCGCCATTGTGTTTCCATACATGACTTTGGAGTGAGGTGGAGCAATCGAACTTCATCCCACACTGATCACAAACAAAGCGCTTAACTCTCTGTTGTTTCAAACCCATGTGGATTTTGAAGTGTGATTTAAGCCAGTCTGAACGTTGGAACGCTTTCCCACACAGTTCACAGCTGAACGGAGTCTCTCCTGTGTGTATTCGCATGTGACGAACCAGGTTTGAACTGTGGAGGTACTCCTTGCCACAGAGTTTACAGCTGACCGTTTTATCAGGTGTATTACATCTTTTCGAGGGGGCAGAGACAGATGGTTCTGTGTATGTGTCAGCATCTGATGGACTTTCATCAATCATCTGAATATGTTTCTTCGTATAATTCAGTCTATGGCAAAAATACTCAACTGATTCCCCCACTTGGCTCAGCACCAGTATCTCTACATCCTCCTTTGTGGGACCTTTTTCATTTGTGGTGGACTTTGACCCCTGATCACCCGCAAAAGTCTCCTGAAGCCTCAAGTCTGATGAACGCTCCTGTTCAGTCACAGGCTTCATTTCGATGCTTTCAGGATGTCAAGTCAATAGCTAGAGAAACAGTTATCAAACAGATGTAAACAGTGATGAACTAAAGCAACAGGACACTTTTTTATTGCTTCACAAAAACAGCAAGGAATATCCAAACTTTAAATGATTTGTCTCACCACAGATCATTTACATATACTGTAAAAGAGCTAAACGTTTCCCTTGCCCTTTTTCATGTATATATTTTAACCCAAAAAATATTCATGATCATTTTCATGTTATTTCTCAACTTCTAATTCACTTGCTCAGAGTTGGGAAAAAGTTACAAATTCGATCAGAACAAATGTGGTGAACAAATTAATGTTAAAGCACTTACTTGCAAGTTGCTTTTATTTCCTCTCAGTCAAAAGGACAACTATAAACAGTACGACAACCTTATTTAAAGGGCATTTCCACGTTCCGTTTTTCGCGATTCCTTCTGCTATATTTCACAGTTGGCAGCGAGACTAATATAGACGGCACTGCCTCCTTGTGGTAATGAGAGGAACAACAGATTCATTCAATACAGATTCATTCTAACTATTTTATAATTTTACTGCTAAATCTGACTCTAGGCATACTGACCACTATATGTAATTTGCATTTACATACAATACCAGTTAAAAATTGGACACACGTGATTTGAATTTATGTTTTTCTCTCTCTCACACACACACACACACACACACACACCCTCAAGTCTTCTCTTGGTGTGGGTTTGGGCCGCTTTAACAGGTTGCATTTCTTACACCCGGAGTTCACATTTTCTGTCATCTGCTGCAAAGTTGCAAAAGAACAAATGTGAAGCCTTCATGTATTACCAAAGGAGCTGAAAATCCGAGATAAACGGATGAAGGCGAGCAGGTAGAGCGAGCTGCAGGGGTGTGTGGAGATGGAGGCGGGGGCTAATTTGCATATTCATAGCTTTGTGCATACTAAATGAGGCAAAGGTGTAGAGTTATTTCTAAGCCATTTTAAGGCATGAAGGAATTATTTTCATGGGGAAAAAAACCCTTGTAAATGTGTAATTTTGATGAACAAAGATTAGTTTTTAGGAGCTAAACCAGTGACTGGAGAGGATAATAACCTTTATGAGGGCATTTATTTTTCAAACCATTTACAACAAACTGTATCTCATCCATTTATGACAAATACTTTTAATTGATTAATGAATACAAATTCTCAAGACTTAAATTATAGACGCAACATGAATTTATAATCTGTGCCATATTATAACTAGGACTAAAATAGAATATCAAGAACTATATCAGATGTTATAAATAAACAAATTATTTACACTGACACTGGGTAGTTTATTTTTCTTCCAGATTTAAAGAATGCCGTGTATAATTATTCTGAAAATTATTAACCTGACAGTAAATATTACTCCTATCAGGTCAGCTTTTGTCTGAGTGCCGTTTCTTATGCATTACCAGTGAGTGTTTATAACGGAATATTTTCCCACACTCTGAACAGGAGAAAGGTTTCTCCCCAGTGTGAATCCTTGTGTGTTTCTGCAATGTACCCAAGCGTGCAAAACTGTGTCCACACATGGAGCAATTAAACTTTTTCTCAGAGTGACACTCAAGATGGTGGCGCCTGAGATTTTGCAGACTGAAGAACATCTTCTCACAGAGGGAGCAGGAAAACGGTCTCTCGCCATTGTGTTTCCTTATATGACTTTCGAGTAAAGTGGAGCAATAAAATTTCATCCCACACTGATCACAAACAAAGCGCTTCACAATCAGACGTTTCTCACCCATGTGGATTTTGAAGTGTGATTTAAGCGTGCCTGCACATCGAAACGCTTTCCCACACAGTTCACAGCTGTACGGAGTCTCTCCTGTGTGTATTCGCATGTGACAAACCAGGTTTGAACTGTGGCGGTACTCCTTGCCACAGAGTTTACGTTTTATCAGGTGTATTACATCTTTTTGAGGGGGCAGAGACAGATGGTGTTGTGTTTGAATCAGTATTTAAAGGACTTTCATCAGTCATCTGAATACGTTTCTTTGTATAATTCAGTCTATGGCAAAAATACCCAACTTATCCCTCCACTTGGCTCAGCACCAGAATCTCTACATCCTCCTTTGTGGGACCTTTGTCATTTGTGGTGGACTCTGACCCCTGATCACCCACAAAAGTCTCCTCGAGCCTCTGGTCTGATGAAGGCTCCTGTTCACAATCTGGCACCTACTTTTCAGTCACAGGCTTCATTTCGATGCTTTCAGGATGTCAAGTCAATAGCTAGAGAGAAACAGTTATCAAACAGATGTAAACAGTGATGAACTAAAGCCACAGGACACTTTTATTATTGCTTTACAAAAACAGCAAGGAATATCCAAACTTTAAAAGTATTTGTCTCACCACAGATCATTTACATATACTGTAAAAGAGCTAAACGTTTCCCTTGCCCTTTTTCATGTATATATTTTAACCCAAAAAATATTCATGATCATTTTCATGTTATTTCTCATCTTTTAATTCACTTGCTCAGAGTTGGGAAAAAGTTACAAAGTCGATCAGAACAAATGTGGTGAACAAATTAATGTTAAAGCACTTACTTGCAAGTTGCTTTTATTTCCTCTCAGTCAAAAGGACAACTATAAACAGTAAGATTACCTTATTTAAAGGGCATTTCCACGTTCCGTTTTTCGAGATTCCTTCTGCTATATTTCACAGTTGGCAGCGAGACTAATATAGACGGCACTGCCTCCTTGTGGTAATGAGAGGAACAACAGATTAATTCAATACAGATTCATTCTTTTCTTCATACCGCCATCTACTGGGCTGTTATGTCACTACACTTGTCATCTATGACGATGATAATAATAATTATTATAATAATAATACTATAAACTATTTTATAATTGTACTGCTACATCTGACTCTAGACATACTGACCACTATATGCCACAACTTTATTATGTCACATTTACATACAATACCAGTTAAAAGTTTGGACACAATTGATTTGAATTTATGTTTCATATATATATATATATATATATATATATATATATATATATATATATATATATATATATATATATACATACATACATACACACACACACACACACATACACACTGGCTGCCAAAAGTTATAGGAATAATGTACAGATTTAGCTGTTTCTGAAGGAAATCAGTGCTTTAATTCACAAAAGTGGCATTCAACTGATCACAAAGTATATTCAGGACATTACTGATGTAAAAAACAGCACCATCACTATTTGAAAAATGTCATTTCTGATCAAAATCTAGACAGACCCCATTTCCAGCAGTCATCACTCCAACACCTTATCCTTGAGTAATCATGCTAAATTGCTAATTTGGTACAACAAAATCACTTACCATTATATCAAACACAGCTGAAAGATATTTGGTTCATTAAATGAAGCTTAACATTGTCTTTGTGTTTGTTTTTGAGTTGCTACAGTATGCAATAGACTGGCATGTCTTAAGGTCAATATTATGTAAAAATGGCAACAACAAAAAAGGCTTTCTCTAGAAACTCATCAGTCAATCATTGTTTTGAGGAATTGAGGGTATACAATGCTTTCCAAAATAACTGAAGATTCTGTCTTCAAAGACAAAGGTCAACTGGCTCTAACAAGGACATAAGGAGATGTGGAAGACCAGATGTGCAACTAAACAAGAGGAAAAGTACATCAGAGTCTCTAGTTTGAGAAATAGACACCTCACATGTCCTCCGCTGACAGCTTCATTGAATTCTACCCGCACAACCCCAGTTTCATGTTCAACAGTAAAGAGAAGACTCAGGAGGCCTTATGGGAAGAGTTGCAAATAAAAAGACACTTTTGAAACAGAAAAACAAATAGAAAAGGTTAGAGTGGGCAAAGAAACACAGACATTGGACAACAGATAATTGGAAAAGAGTGTTATGGATCTTAACCCCTTTGAGCTTTTGTGGGATCAGCTAGACTGTAAGGTGCGTGAGAAGTGCCCGACAAGACAGCCACATCTATGGCAAGTGCTACAGGAAGTGTGGGGTGAAATGTCACCTGAGTATCTGGACAAACTGACAGCTAGAATACCAAGTCTCTTTCAAGGCAAGTGAGTTCACTCAGGCAGGTTGGAACACTTTATTTTTCTATGTAAACAAGTGGCATAAAAGTAAACCTCCTATCTACTTGAATGGTGAAAGACAGAAATCTCCAAAACAGTTGATCAAGAGCATATTTAAAACCCAAAAACATTTAAAATCAGCAGTAAAATCTAACAACAATGTTTACATAAATTGTGCTTCTTTAGAGCAGATCACGCTAATAAAAAATGCTATTTTTCAGGCTGGTTCATCTAATGCGTTTTTATTTAAAAGGCTCTTTTACTTGTAAGGCGGGCCTACTTTTTCGACACCCGTTGGCTGTTTGTTTCTCCAATTTCTCCCATTAATTTTAATGCCAGTGTCCGATCAGGGTAATTAGTCTCTGGTGCGAGGTAAACCAATTATATATTTTTTAATCTTTTGATTTTATGCATATGATTGAGCCTGACACACATCTGCAAAACACTAGATTAGTTGTTATAGTTGTATATGTCGAAACGTCCAAATTAAAAAAATATTTTTATATCATTATCACGAGACATGAATTTATAGATTTTAAACAAGGTTTTTCTTCATTTTGTTAAGTTATTTATTTAGTTTTGCCCTTTCTATTATTTATAACACTATTATTCTTAATTTGGGGAAAAGCTAAATTATTCAGTTCATATAAAAGTGTTTCTCTTCTTAATTTCAATCTCTACTTAATATAATTCTTTATAAAAAGAAACTAGGTGTCTTTGGCCACTTTTACAGAACTGATAAAAGTGACTTTTTGTTCTGTCATTGCCCAATGTTTGCAGTTGCAGTTTGTATTTTATTTATTTATATTTACCTAGTTTTATTTGAGTGTGAATCAACATTAAGCCACAATCATCTTAAGAAATGTTTGGTTTCCTGTTTCAGATCTTTCTTCTTTTTTGTCCTTCTCTCCAATTTGGAATACCCAAATCCCAATGCGCTCTATGTCCCTGTGGTGGTGTTTATTGACTCGGCACGCCCTGGAGTGGAAGTCAGTGTCTTTACTCGCTGAGAAAATAAATATTACTCCTATCAGGTCAGCTTTTGTCTGAGTGCAGTTTATTATGCATTACCAGTGAGTATTTATGTGTGTTTCTGCAATGTACCCAAGCGTGCAAAGCTGTGTCCACAAATGGAGCAATTAAACTTTTTCTCAGAGTGAGACTCAAGTTGGTGGCGGCTGAGATTTTGCAGACTGAGGAACGTCTTCTCACAGAGCGAGCAGGAAAACGGTCTCTCACCATTGTGTTTCCTCATATGACTTTGGAGTAAAGGGGAGGAATTAAATTTCATCCCACACTGATCACAAACAAAGCGCTTGTTGCCGAACTCCTTGCCACAGAGTTTACAGATTAACGTTTTATCAGGTGTATTACATCTTTTCGAGGGGGCAGAAACAGATGGTTTCATGTTTGAATCAGTATTTAAAGGACTTTCATGAGTCATCTGAATATGTTTCTTTGTATAATTCAGTCTATGGCAAAAATACTCAACTGATTCCCCCACTTGGCTCAGCACCAGAATCTCTACATCCTCCTTTGTGGGACCTTTGTCATTTGTGGTGGACTCTGACCCCTGATCACCCACAATATGTGAATGTTCACAATCTGGCACCTCCTTTTACAGTCACAGGCTTCATTTCGATGCTTTCAGGATGTCAAGTCAATAGCTAGAGAAACAGTTATCAAACAGATGTAAACAGTGATGAACTAAAGCAACAGGACACTTTTATTATTGCTTTACAAAAACAGCAAGGAATATCCAAACTTTAAATGTATTTGTCACACCACAGATCATTTACATATACTGTAAAAGAGCTAAACGTTTCCCTTGCCCTTTTTCCCGTATATACTTTTATTGTATCTGTCCTTGTTATTTCTCAATGGTAAATTCACTTGTACGGTGACCGGGAGGGGACATGATCAGTTCACTTGGTTTTGTTGTGGCCGCGACATATTAATTATTGTAAATGTCCTATTAACTTGTGGGAACGTGATAATAATTTGTGGCCACGATATCATTTTGTCAAGGAAACGACATCCTTATGTCGTGGCCTCGAGATCTTATGTTGAGGGAACGACATCCGTCACTAACCATATGCTACAGCAGTCGGCATAAAGATATAGTGTGGTCTCTGGCATTAAGACATGTGTACGTTATAAGTGAAAGACACCTGAAGCGCATTCTTAAGTTTAATGGGCTTTGCCATTGGAAATATGATTCATCATTGACCAGTTGAACAGTCCCGGACACCCCACAGATACCGCACTGCGGTTGAGTTAGTTTTATATTTGACATTCGCGACAATACTCATTAAACTCTCCTTGCAAATCACATTTTCAAGCCAAACCAACTTAAACATGCATGAATGGGTTTTCTTTGCCTAGCACAATGCTGAATTGTATTTTATATAAATGTATTAGCTCTATAAATCAATTAAACTATTTAACCATTTTATATTATGAAACCAGAGGCATTTCCAACATTGAAGGACATCCGGGGCTTAGCCCAGACAATTTTATTTTCACACTAGCAACCACTTCTCTGTAGTCCAAAGCTGGTGAGAGGGTATTCTTTGAGTTTTGCTCTGGCTGGGCCTGTTTCTACAGTTCCTAAATCTTCCACTCTAGTACTATCATTGACTAACTCATCGTGGCGTAGTGGGCTAAAGCACATAACTGTTAAGCAGAAGGTTGTTGGTTCAAGCCCCACGGCCACCAGCATTTTGTCCTTGAGCAAGGCATTTAACTCCAGGTTGCTCCGGGGGGATTGTCCCTGTAAGGCTCTGTAAGTCAAGCATCTGCCAAATGCATAAATGTAAATACCATTAAAGTAAATGTATTGGGAAGAGCAGATCAGTGGGATTGCCCTAAGATCTATCATGATTCTTGAATTTTCATGTACATTAACATAAAGTCATCACAAAAGAGTTATATTATAGTGAGTAAAGTGAGGTAAAAAAAAATATTTAATATAAATAATTTATATTTTTTTGACATAAATAGTCAAAATGTTGTATAAGATCCTAAGTTAAAGCAATACATGAATGACTTTAGTCTAAGTGCATTGACACACCATGGCATCGAACTGTATATAATTCTCAATGTTCATCTGTCAAAATCCTTTCATTAGGAGCATTAGGAGCAATGGGATAAACAATGTTTCACTTTTAACTTTCTCTAAAGTAAAGTGACTGATTAATTGTTACCAGTTTCCATGCCTGATTCTGGCACCGCTGCTGCTGCTGCTGGCTCCTCATTCAGTAGCTCATCTTTCCTACCCTCTACAAAACCATTTAATCAAATAAAAGTGTATATTTACTACAAACTAATATCACAAAACAAGTCACACATACATTTTATGTTAATGCTCATTGGTTATCCTTAGAGAAAACAACAACTCCGCCGTGGAAGACGAGTGCGCTAACAAGTAAGCAAGCTAGTCCACTTGTGTCCACTGATCTTCAGACTTTAAGGACCAAAATCCCCAAAACCTAATTTGCTTCATTTTTTTGAAGTTAGTCTTTCCTGCTAACTCACCACTAAGTAACGTTAGTTGATGTCAACGACTGTGCAAGCTCCTCCCCTACCTGCTGCATATTCAACAGAGAGGAAGAAACGGAGTAGCCATAGGCTACCGACAGCAAATAAACATATTCTATAGGATAGATTATTTTTAAGACCTTTTTTTTTTCCCATTAATAAATGTATTTACATTACGCCACAGTGTAATATCCTTTGGTGATCATACATGAGGAGACAGGTAGATAAATTAATGGGAATCTTTATTAACAGATGCAGAGCGGACAACGTGCCTCTTGACATCAGCTCAGCAGATAACAGACTAACACACCCACTGCCAGTGTTGCCAACTATTTTCAATGGAAAGTAGCTAATGCCTGCTCAAAAAGTAGCTAAATGTCGCCAGATGACGTCATGCGTCATTAGCATATTAATGACGTCATCGCGTCGCATTTGCATTCTGCCTAATTTGTCGGTACTGTAGCCTACTTCAGTTTATAATAACGGTTGTCTCCCTAAACCGTGCTCATACTGTTTTATAGAAGTATATAGCGAATGTCCAGTAAAGCGGTTCTCAATTACATATTTTCTGTTAGACAACGGACGAACTTAGCTAACGTTACATGTTTATGAGTTTGAAGAAGGTTTATTGTTGTGTTTGGATAAGTAAAATGTATAGAGTCTGTAAATATACGATCTGAAGTTGGAGAGTTCAGAAACCTAACCGAATGAACTAAAACTCTGATTAGTAGTGAATATATCGCATGCCCAGAAAGACGGTCAAGATCAAATGTCTTGCATTAAAGCAAAGGAGAAGGCAGCTGCTATGTGATCACTGATTGGTTCCTGCTAACACAGCGTGCACATGCGCAGCTCATTCATGTCTATGTCGACCTGGCCTGTAGCTCAACAGAATGTGCTGCTCACTCTCAGCGATTCACTGAACAGAGCAGCCTCGCTGGGACGTAAGACCTCTATCTGCTTGCAGTACTGGTGATATTTGGAGATTGTGGAAAGTTGCTAAGGTTGATGTCTAAAACTTCGCCAGATCTTGTCGCTAGATGCTTTCTTGCAAAAATGTCACTAAAGGGGTCTGAAAAGTCGCTAAAAATAGCGACAAAGTCGCTAAGTTGGCAACAATGGTGCCTGCGCACTATCTGGCCATTTCCAAGTGCAACCGTACAAGACACCGGTCCCGTCTGTTTCTGAACTGTCCCAGGAACCCAGATAGGCCCTGATCCAAAGTTCTTAGTGTACACTTGGTCACCTTCAGTCACCTGTCTCTTCCTAGCATGCCGATCATGGTACAATTTTTGCTTCATCTGTTTTTCCTGCACTTGACTTTTAAAATCAGGATGGATGAGATCCAAGGTAGACCTTAGCTTTCTTCCACACAACAGTTCTGCAGGAGATTTTCCAGTAGTCGACTGTGGTGTGATCCTGTAACTGAACAATGCTCTAGCAAGCTTTGTCTCAATGGAATCTCCTGTGCTCTTCTTCATCAGACTTTTGAACGTTTGCACCACCCGTTCAGCCAATCCATTAGAAGCTGCGTGATACGGTGCTGTGGTGATGTGTTTGATGCCATTTTGGGTCATAAACTCTTGGAACTCTGCACTTGTGAAACTGCTGCCATTATCCGACACCACCATTTCAGGTATCCCATGTTGGCTAAAACTTTGTCTCAGGCATTGAATGGTTACAGTAGAGGTAGACTTATGTAACGGGTACACATCTAGCCATTTAGAGTAGGCATCCACTAAGATTAAGAACATTCTCCCTAACCACGGACCAGCATAATCAATGTGGATTCTTCTCCATGGCAGGTTTGGCATCTCCCATGGATGTAAAGGTGCACAGGGGGGAGAATTTCTATTCTCTTGACATGTGGCACAAGTTTTTACCATGCCTTCTATTTCTGCGTCCATCTGTGGCCACCACATGTAACTTCGTGCCAAACCTTTCATTCTGGTTATTCCAGGGTGATTGATGTGTAATTGTTTCAATAAAGCTGCGCGGCCCGGCGGGGTAACCACCACGCGCGCTCCCCACAGAACACAGCCTCCCTGTACACTAAGTTCATCTCGTTTTTTAGTATATGCTCCAAAAAACGGACTCGTCCATTCTCTTTGGCCATCCTCTGAGCACATACTCTCTCACTCGAGTTAAAACTGCATCTTTGTCTGTCCATTTTCTCACTTGTTCTGCTTTGACAAGGGGCACATCATTTTCTTCAAGCAGAAGTACTCTTTCTTCCTCCGCTTGAGTCTCTATACCTTTCTCCGTTAAAGGCAGTCTGCTTAGTCCATCAGCATTTTGATGTTCCTTGCCAGCTTTGTATACAATGGTGAATTCATATCCACACAGTGTCACAGCCCATCTCTGTATACGTGGCGATGCCATTTGTGGCACTTCTCGCAGTTCATTAAATAATGAAATCAATGGTTTGTGATCCGTTACAATAGTGAACTGCCTCCCATACAAATATGTGTGGAATTTCTTTACTCCAAAAATGACAGCTAGACCTTCCTTCTCTAATTGAGAGTAATTCTTCTCAGCTGCATTCAGTGTTCTTGACACAAATCCGATCGGTCGCTCTGTGCCGTCCTCCATCCTGTGCGACAACACGGCTCCAACCCCGTATGGAGAAGCGTCACAAGCCAGAATGATCGGTTTCTTTATGTCATAATGCACTAGAATGGCTGAGGACTGCAGAAGATTTTTTGACTTGCGAAGGCTTCTTTTTGTTCAGAGCCCCATGCCCATTTTGTCTCCTTCCTCAACAGTGCATGTAATGGTGCTAACAAAGTGGATAGACTAGGCAGGAACTTATGATAATAGTTCAACAGGCCTAAATAAGCCTTCAGTTCACTCACAGACTGCGGTGTGGGGGCTTCCTGGATCGCTTTGACTTTTTCTGCGACTGGATGCACACCTGCGGCACTGATTTTGTGGCCAAGAAATACCACCTCCTCTCCCAGGAACTCACACTTGCTGCGTTTCAATCTCAGCCCACTTCTTTCTAGCCGAGACAATACCTCTTCCAGGGTTCTCAGATGTTCTTCCTCACTAGTCCCTGTGACTAAAATGTCATCCAAATAAACTGTGACGTGTGGCATGTTTTGCAAGATTCCTTCCATAGTGCGTTGGAAGATGGCTGGGCTCGACGCTATCTCGAATGGTAGCCTACAGTAAGTGTACAGTCCTTTGTGTGTATTGATAGTGACATATTTCTTGGCACTTTTGTCAAGCATGATCTGCTGATACGCGTGGCTCATGTCCAGCTTTGAGAATTTCTGCCCTCCAGCTAACTGTGCAAACAAATCGTCCACTTTAGGAATAGGATATTGTTCCACACTGGATGCTCTGTTTACTGTGAGTTTATAATCCCCACAAATTCGAATTGAGCCATCTGGCTTCTTCACAGGTACAATGGGTGCTGCCCATTCTGAAAACTGTACTGGTTCTATAATTTTCTCTTCCACCAGTCTTTGAAGCTCTGCCTCCACCAGGGGTTTTACTGCAAAGGGTAAACGTCGAGGCTTATAGAATCGTGGCTGTGCTTCGGGGTTAACTTGAATGTTCGCTGTGGTGCCTTTAAGCTGTCCTAGCTCTTCTTTGAACACTTCAGTGTGCCGGTCTAAAACTTCTGACAATTTTAGCGCTGGAGTCGTTGTTACTTTATTTACCAGCTGTGGCAGCAGCCCTAAGTCTTTTAGCCAGCCACGGCCCAACAAATTTGGCCCTGCCCCTTCTACTACGACCATTGCCAGTTTTTTTCCTACTTCCTGGCATGTCACTCTTCCAGTGACTTGTCCCAGCACCCCCATCTTCTCACCTGTATATGTCTTCAAGTTCAATTTGCATGATCTCCACTCGGGCATGTCTGTTCTTTTCCATAGTTTAGAATATTGCTCCTTACTGATGATTGTGACACCACATCCTGTGTCCACTTCAAACTCCACTTCCATGCCATTCACCTTTAACTTTTGTGTGATAGGGGCCACTTTAGGTAGGTTTTGTGATACACTGTAAATTGTATTGATATCACTTGCATCCTCTTCCTCACTCACTTCCTCCTCTTTGACTAAATGTGACCTCCTACCTTTCTCTTTTTCCTTTCTCTCCACTCTTTGGCCTTTGAACGGTGCTTTCTGAAAACTAGCCCCAGCTTGCTTCGACTTGCATGCTCGTTTTATGTGTCCACGCTTCCCACATTTATGACAGAGTTCATTCACAAACCTGCATTCCTCGGGCGCATGATTTCCTTTGCATCTATAACACACAAAGTCTCTTTCCGGGCCTTTCCTTTCCGCCGAGTACACTTTATGCACCGGTGTTTGTCCTTTCAGCATCCTCGTTGCTTGCGCTGTCTCATCTGTTAACATTCCTTGTAAATCTTTTACATTTTTGTTTGCCGATTCCATTGCTTGACAGATATTAAATGCTTTCTCAAAGTTTAAGTCCACTTCTGACAATAGCCGTCGCTGCATCCTGTCATCATTCACTCCACACACGAGTCTGTCTCGCAGCATTTGCGAAAGTGTTGCCCCGTACTCACAATGTTGTGCTAACTTTTTCAACTCAGCCACAAAGTCAGCAACAGTCTCTCCATTCTTCCGTGTGCATGAATTAAACTTATATCTTTGCACAATTTCACTCGGCTTTGGATTATAATGGGCTTTGAGCACGTTTAGCAACTCCTCATATGTTTTCCCCTGGAGACATGGGACACAGTAAACTTCTCAACAAACTATAAGTGGCTGCACCTACCCCACTTAATAGCACAGCTTTCTTTTTGTCAGCGTCGGTAATCTCATTTGCTTGAAAGAAAAAGTCCAACATTTCACTGTATTCCTCCCATAATTGTGTTTCACCGTCAAAAGGACTCACCGTTCCTAACAGCGCTGCCATCGTGTTTATCCACAATCTGCTTTTCTCTGCACGCGGTCAGCACTCCGTGTAAACTTTTCAGCCTGGTTCTTTAGTGCCTTTTTATCCTCGTCGCCAATTATGTAATCTCCTTTGGTGATCATACATGAGGAGACAGGTAGATAAATTAATGGGAATCTTTATTAACAGATGCAGAGCGGACAACGTGCCTCTTGACATCAGCTCAGCAGATAACAGACTACCACACCCACTGCTCTCTACGCCCGTGCATCCAGAGGTCACCCATATGCAAACCCATGCCGCCCTCTACTGGACAACCTTGACTATAGCATCCCATTTACTACACACAGAATAACCGGATGAATGCAAAACCAACTGCAGTTGGGCGCAAGTGTTTCTTGTGATTGGAAGGCATGACGCACTTCTTCGCTCCACGTTTTTTTTTTTTTTTTTATTATTATATAAATGCAAAATCTAAATACAACAAAATGGCACAAAACAGTTATTTTCAAGAAAATACAGGTGTGGAAGTCTCAACACAAGGAGAAAAAAAAACAAAAACAATAAAAAAAAATTAAAAGAAAACCATTTAAAACAGGTTATACAATATTAACAAATTATACAATTTTAATGCACATCGATTTTCCATTTTAGAGAGGGCATCTGAGAAGTATTTTAATTCGTTTTTGAAAATAATAAACAAAGGAGATTTAAGAAATCTACATTTATGTATAAAGTATTTTGCCAATAATATAATGTTATTAATCAAATCAAATAACCTACAGCAATCATTTGTTAATCCATACATTATATTTTGTAATTTGAAGGTGAAACCTTCCTCCATTATTTTTAAGACCTATGTCTATTTTTACAGGCGCAACGCGTCATAATCTGAAGACCACGCCCACCGGGGGGGAAACAATCCAACCCTCTCCATTGACTTTGCATTGCGAGACGCTGCCTCCTTGTCATTTGTGGCATATGACAAAAGACAGAAAAATGCCTTAAAGCTGCTGTGTGACAAGGTGTACAGCAAACAAGCTAAAAAACCCGTTTCAGTCCTTGAAAACAAATGGATGGAATGGGATGGCAGCCAGATTAGAGTACATCGACGAGATTATCATTGATAATGAAGATAATGAACCGCAAATTCGTCGACGAGTTTTACGAGACAGACATCATCCTTTGGATATTTTGCCTTTTTTCAGTTTGTGACAGTGGATTTGTTTGCTTTCAAGGACTGTTTTGTTCACTTTATATCCCTCAATTAAAATGAGAAATTCTTTGTGACTGGAAATGTTCCTTTCCTTTTGTCCGCCATGTGTAGGCTATGAAAGATATTTTAAATTAAATGTGTAATGTGTTAATATAACTTTTTAGATTGTACGTCTTTGTTTTGACAGTTCACGCAAGGCAGCAGCTTGTATTGATGCGCGCGGTTCCTGTTTACAAATTGGAAGGCTGCTGATTGGATTACAAAAAATACGTCATTCTATGCGACTACGCATCACTTTACAGAGAGCTTACGACCTACTAGTTCAGTTCTGCTTAAGAACATTTGGTGCAACCGAATTAAGCACTGACTTAGTTACAAGTCACTAGTAGTTACTAAGTCCTTAGTGTGAGCTTTATGTCCCAATTACGTGAGAACTTATGCACAGCTGGTGCAACCCTACCCTGCTGTTTAACAACCAATGACTAGCATATGCGTCATATCATCAGAAAAGGGGTGCAATATGTTTTATTAAACACAAAATAGTAAACTTAAAACCCCTTACAATGTTGAATTGTTTGGGATATTACAATCTCGTATCTTTGAGGATAGCTGAAATAGACAAAAAGAAAACTAGCTAACAAGACACACAACAGTGCTAGCTAGGTTTAGTTAGCAGTAGCTAGCTAACCTAGTCAAGATATCAGATGTTTCCTTGTGTTTTTGTACAGTAATGGACATTTTTGTAAAACAAAAACTCACCAATTGGAATCTTGAGTGCCTCGTTGAAATATTTGCAGGTAACCATTCACAAACATCTTTTTCCAATTACTCTAAAGGTTTTTTTTCTTTGAGTGGGTAAATTATTATGATTTTCTCCAATATAGCCAGTGTCAGCTCCAGCATTTAAAACGTTTCAGAGTAATATATAATGTAATCCATGCCTGCTTTTACTGTTTGTTTGTTATCTTTCAGATGAGCAGATAGATGATGACAGTTTCTTGTTATTGGATGAGAACACAATTGCAGCTCTCATTCCAAAAATTGGCCTCCGACTAAAATTTGTAAAAACATTTCCAAGAATTGGATTACAAAACAAATACGTCATTCTATGCGACTATGTTCTTGAGCAGCAAGTGCCTCAAATGTCAATCTGGAAGCCTGGTCAGAATCAGACCTAGCTGAGCTGCTGGTGTTATGGTCATTATTGTGTTGAACTAGGTGCCTTCTGTATGATCTCATATAATAAAAAGTCCTTTGACAACCATTCTGATTGCATTCAACATGTGTGGAAGTACTGTTAATGTTGTGGACTGCCCTTAAGTGTGTAAAAAATTGTTTCAAGTCAGCTATGCTGGCTTGGCAATGAAAATAGATATTTTGCATGTCTAACTTACTAATTTTAGTTCTCGGAAATTAAGGTGTAGGGAGTTATGAGATGAAGCTGATCATAAACTCACTGACACTTCACCCTAGACACACTAAATTACAGGATCACAAGCTTTGACTATGGCTTTAGTGATGTCCACAACAAGCCCACTTTGATTACAAAGCATTACCTGTGTAACAAAAATGGGGTCATGAAGCAGACAGCAGCACAGATGTGGTACCTTTTGAGACTGCTTCCTCTAATGATTGGAGATCTAGTCCCTGAGTCAAATAGGTTCTGGGAGCTACTGCTTCTCCTTCTTTCCTGCATGGAATTGATTTTTTTCTCCATCTTTCACTGTCGAGAGCACAATCAACTTGAAGTGGCTAATAGAGGAACACCATGCTCTCTTTCTTGAGTTGTACCCACATCAACATCTGAAACCTAAACACCACTTCATGTTGCATTATCCAAGAGCTATAAGACAGCTTGGGCCATTGGTGCAGTTTTGAACTATGCGATTTGAAGCGAAGCATGGCTTCTTTAAACACATAAGACATATCATGTGCAACTTCAGGAATATCTGAAAGACGATGACTATTAGACATCAAGTAATATTGCGTTACAATTTATTTTCCAGAGGTGTCTTTGATCACAATGTTGAATTGGGTCAAGGTCACAGCACTATTCTCACTGATCTTGAGAGATGTGATGAAATCCAACAAGGCTTGGAAAATATTCCATCCTACACAGAGGTGTATGTGCCAGCCTGGGTAAAACTTAAGGGAACAACATATAGGCCAGGTATGACAGTGTCTGTGTCTTACTGTTCAAGTGGTGACCCATAATTTGGATGTATAAGACACTGCTTGGCTTTTAACTCCAAATTCAAATGAGTGATTGAGAAGTTAGTCACTGTTGGATTTGAAAGGCACTTATTTGCCTTTGCTGTGCAACACACTCGTGCCATCACATGTATTGATGTCACTGATCTGACTGATCATCATCCTGTTCATACAGTTCAGTCATTCAGAAAGAATGTTTTTATGTGTCTCTCCGATACAGAGTGTTGTAATGGTCTGAAAAAAACTGAAATCAGTTATTGTTTAAAATGGTCAAATATAATGTAATTTAATAACATGTAATCGAACCATATGTGGTTTAATCCAAATAAACTTTTCTTAGTGTTTAGTGTTATTGAAGACTTTTCAAAAATTATTTAGAAAATCAGTTTACATTTTGTTAATAAAATACAGTCTAGGAGGATATTTTTTTAGTTGGAGGCAAGCTTCATCATTATCTAGCTCCAAGCATGCATAGAGTTCTGTGAAACCAGAGGCGCCTATGTCCACAAACCTGCTATGGAGACGGGTCAGGACCAGTAGACCTTTGACATAGAATTTGGGCATTTCATGCTTGGCAGTTGTGCAAGTCAAAAAGTGCAATAAGAAATATGATTTGTATTTCCAAGTCTTCCTTGTCAATTTCTAAGTTAATTTTAAATGCATTAAGTTAACTTATATTCTTATATAGAATACTGTATATTGTATTTGCCTAAAAAAAATATTTTTTGTTCAGTAGAACAGTATCCTGCCACAGCTCGGCACTGCATATGAAAATGCGCAGGCCACCATTGCATCTGAAATTGCACAGCCCAGCACTGCATCTGAAATTGCACAACCAACATTTGTCCTTAATCTTTTTCCAGATGACACATTTGTATGTTTCCTGACAACTAGGAAAAGCATGACTATTAAAACTACTATTTTTAATTTGTTGTCGTGAGTCTACCATTACTGGTGTTATGTGAGTCTACCATTACTGGTGTTTTTTGCACATTGGTGATTTAAGGTTGCAAATTATACTATGTAGATTTTGAAACATTATATAACAACAACAACGACAAACATTATCTTTCAGGAAGCCTGGTTCAGCCAGGGGTGAAAACACAGGCCTTCCACAGGATTTCTTGAGGAGCACCTTCACAATATAAGAAAGAGGATGCAGAGATTAAGAACACAGCCCTCCGTAGTGCCTGTCTGTCAGGAGTGGTTGACTTTCATTCCTAGTAAGACTTTTGCTTATAAAGAACTACAGCACCCTTTGTAAATATACGGACATCAAGCTGTGGAAACATATCTTTCCTGTATACAGGTCCTTCTCAAAAAATTAGCATATTGTGATAAAGGTCATTATTTTCCATAATGTCATGATAAAAATTAAACTTTCATATATTTTAGATTCATTGCACACCAACTGAAATATTTCAGGTCTTTTATTGTTTTAATACTGATGATTTTGGCATACAGCTCATGAAAACCCAAAATTCCTATCTCAAAAAATTAGCATATCATGAAAAGGGTCTCTAAACAAGCTATTAACCTAATCATCTGAATCAACTAATTAACTCTAAACACCTGCAAAAGATTCCTGAGGCTTTTAAAAACTCCCAGCCTGTTTCATTACTCAAAACCGCAATCATGGGTAAGACTGCCGACCTGACTGCTGTCCAGAAGGCCATCATTGACACCCTCAAGCAAGAGGGTAAGACACAGAAAGAAATTTCTGAACAAATAGGCTGTTCCCAGAGTGCTGTATCAAGGCACCTCAGTGGGAAGTCTGTGGGAAGGAAAAAGTGTGGCAAAAAACGCTGCACAACGAGAAGAGGTGACCGGACCCTGAGGAAGATTGTGGAGAAGGACCAATTCCAGACCTTGGGGGACCTGCAGAAGCAGTGGACTGAGTCTGGAGTAGAAACATCCCCGCATTCCCCAGGTCAAGCCACTTTTGAACCAGAAACAGCGGCAGAAGCGCCTGACCTGGGCTACAGAGAAGCAGCACTGGACTGTTGCTCAGTGGTCCAAAGTACTTTTTCGGATGAAAGCAAATTTGGCATGTCATTCGAAATCAAGGTGCCAGAGTCTGGAGGAAGACTGGGGAGAAGGAAATGCCAAAATGCCTGAAGTCCAGTGTCAAGTACCCACAGTCAGTGATGGTTTGGGGTGCCATGTCAGCTGCTGGTGTTGGTCCACTGTGTTTTATCAAGGGCAGGGTCAATGCAGCTAGCTATCAGGAGATTTTGGAGCACTTCATGCTTCCATCTGCTGAAAAGCTTTATGGAGATGAAGATTTCATTTTTCAGCACGACCTGGCACCTGCTCACAGTGCCAAAACCACTGGTAAATGGTTTACTGACCATGGTATTACTGTGCTCAATTGGCCTGCCAACTCTCCTGACCTGAACCCCATAGAGAATCTGTGGGATATTGTGAAGACAAAGTTGAGAGACGCAAGACCCAACACTCTGGATGAGCTTAAGGCCGCTATTGAAGCATCCTGGGCCTCCATAACACCTCAGCAGTGCCACAGGCTGATTGCCTCCATGCCACGCCGCATTGAAGCAGTCATTTCTGCAAAAGGATTCCCGACCAAGTATTGAGTGCATAACTGAACATAATTATTTGAAGGTTGACTTTTTTTGGTATTAAAAACACTTCTTTTATTGGTCGGATGAAATATGCTAATTTTTTGAGATAGGAATTTTGGGTTTTCATGAGCTGTATGCCAAAATCATCAGTATTAAAACAATAAAAGACCTGAAATATTTCAGTTGGTGTGCAATGAATCTAAAATATATGAAAGTTTAATTTTTATCATTACATTATGGAAAATAATGACCTTTATCACAATATGCTAATTTTTTGAGAAGGACCTGTATATTCTTAGTCTTTCGTTAAAATATTTAAAATATAACCTTTAAGTAATTTAAGGAATAATTGATAATGATCCATTTAATTATTGAAAAATAATGTACAACCAGAGGTGGTAGACTCATCAAGTCTTTTTTTATTATTAGATTCTTAAAAAAGTAAGTAAATGTTACTAAACATTCTTATAACAACATAAATTTACTTGACAAGAAAAATGGCATAAGATATGAGAAAAAATCTAAATAATTGTAAGATTTGTTTTAAAGAATGAAAAGATATTTGCCAATGGGGGTAAGAAAAATCAACTTAAATTCATTGGGAAAACAAGTTTATTTTTCTTAACCCCATTGGCAGATTATTTTTCTTGTTGTAAGAATAAAGTCAGATTTCTCTCAAAACAAGACTTAATATCTTATGCCATTTTGCTTGACAAGAAAATAGTATGGTTTTAAGAATGTTTAGATATTTTTACAGTAAAACGGGACAAAAATACTGTGTTAAAAATGAAATAGTTTTTGCTGTGCAAATAGCTAGCTGATAGTGTCACTTTATAAATAATAATTATGCTTTTAATCAGGTACTGGGGTAACAAGGGTGTGTGTGTGTGTGTGTGTGTTTATGTGTGACATCGAGAGAGTGACCGAATGAACGGGCTTGTGTGATTACCTGCTTCTGCCATGACTCTAGTCTTGGAGATTATTTAGCCACTGTTAGGAATGAAACTTGGATCTCGTTGTAGTTTAGCACACAACACTTCTACCATCAAGAATTCCTCGGTCCCTTTCTGTGCATGCCCAGGTAAGTGCAGTCGTGAGTCTGTGTATCTGGAGACTTCATGAAGGGAGAAGAAAGAATGACAACACACGGTTGTTTCTATTCAATCTACTCAAAGTTTATTACAGCAAGCATACTATTTATATACCTTTCATAGAACAAAGAACAACCAACAGCCAATAGTATAGTGATAGCAAGACTTGCGAGACAGCCAAGGACAATAAATGTTGACCGGAATAGCATGGGAACGGTAATCATATGAGGTCAAGCAGTCCTAGATATTTTTTATGTCCGACTGAGATAGTTAGCACAAGGAAAAAAGTATGTGCTGGTTGGAGTGCAAAACATTCTGAAAGAGGATAAGACAAGAGAAACTAACAGCATCTATGAAGGTCATGGACCCTTTGTGCGTGTGGTGTGATTCTGTGATTCACACACATACATTCAGAGTTAGATGTCAAACTAAAGACAGCATGTACAATTTATATTTCTCACAGCCACTCAAACTATTCTCCTCACTATGTGTGGGGTTAATATTGACACATGTCCTTTTCCATTCTCATTAACAATACCAGTAGATATAAACTTCTTACTTATTCTTACTTGGAGATGTCCTGATTTTGTGCAGCTCAGCAACCTTTTTTTGCACATCAATACTATATTCTATGACTGTAGAAATTTGGCTTGTGTGTCACCTCATATTTATACTCCAGTAAAATTATATTGGGGATTTTTTCCCCCACATTTATTTTTTTACTTTGATTATTCAATAATTGTGCTTGATTTAAAGGTTAGATTTTTTGGAATATTTGAATGAAAGAACAAGAGGATAAACAGCCTGTTTTGCTCATATTTGCCAAGGGTGGCAACAGGCACATGCACACATAGACATCAAAAGGGGCTTGAGCACCTGCCCTTTTTATTCCTGGAGAGAAAGTGGCCTTTTTCTGGGGTGCTTTTTTTTTTTTTTGCAAAATAATATATATTCCTGTTTGCGCACAGCTTCCTGTCAAACAAATATATTTATTGAATAGTGTATCTTAAAATATCAGGTCAGGAGTTCTGAAGCGCTCTCTCTCTCGCGCAGCGGCGCACATCGGCACATCACACACACCTGCAGGAAGGAGCAGCAGCGGCCCCTCCCAGCAGTGTTTTTCTTGGCTTGTATTGAGGTGAGTGGCGATGAACAAAAGATTAAACTACCAGTGCCTCGAATTTACTGCCGATTAGCCAAAGACAAATATAGTTAACCTGTGTCTTAGGGTTGCCACCCGTCCCTTAAAATACGGAATCATCTCGTATTTACAAGTAAAATGATGCGTCCCGTATCAAATCAATAAGGGACGCGATTTTTCCCGTATGGAAATATTTACATAAGGTCCACACAACGTTGAGTAAAAACTTTAAACCTGCTTCAACCAATGCGCGACAAGTCAAAAGAGAGCGCGCTGCATGTGAATGTCCTGACTGTGACTCACAGAAAGACCGCATGACCAGTATCATGCGCATGCACAGACCGCTCGCCAGTATGGAACGCCAGGCAGTTCAAATATACGCGAATTTTAACACGTAGACAACGCGTAGACAACGCGTAGACATATGAGGTGTGATTTATGCACTTTTTGGGGATCGCTACGCAAACTGAGAGGTGAACTAACGTGTATACGCTCGCGAGCCGTCTGGCCAAAATCCCATAGTATTCAGGCGTCAGACGTAAGTTTTGAGACGTCACACGTCACGGTCACGTGTTGGAGCTGCGCTCAAAGTCCGTGGCGGCGTGGCGGCGACGTAGCTGAAAAAGGATTGTATTTACTTTGCGTCTGAATAACGTACGCGTGGGTAAACGTGTGGATCAACGTCTGGATAACGTACGTGTGGATAAACGTGTGGATCAACGTCTGGATAACGTACGTGTGGATAAACGTGTGGATCAACGTCTGGATAACGTACGTGTGGATCAACGTGTGGATCAACGTCTGGCTATTAGCCTAATAGTTAGGCTGAATTCTATCATCTCACTATTGTACCTTTTAAATTTGGGATATGATCATGACACACACACTGTTTTCATGTTTTTGAGGGTTTACAACACTATTATATATCTCATTTATATAGGCAGCAGGCTATATATTTATGTGTTTTAATATTGGTAACATTAATCATGGGCGCTAGGGCGGGCTAGCAGTGCTCAGCACCCCAATAAAGACCAAAGCACCGCCAAATATTATTTCTGGAATCGATTAGCCTATATTCAGGCTGTGTTCTATGCAGCCCTGAAACAAATGGTGCAGGGAAAAAGAAAACTTTCTATTTTGAGATATTGAGTCATTATTTCAACATAAGTTTCTGTTATTTCGACATAGTTATTTCGACGTAATAACGGGACAGTCTAATCTGCACTAAACCACTTTAAGCGTTCTTGTAATGATTTTCTATGGGCAGGGTTCGAATTGATTTATGACTCTTGGGGGTCCCCTAAAATGTATGTAATTATAAAATGATAAATTCTGAAGACTACCTTGCTATGTAGCCTACTGTAGGCAAAATATATATGGACCAATGTCAGGGTTTTTCCTGTCTCAAAATGAGGCAGAGGTGGCAAAATCCTAACACTCGAGGGGTCCGGGGGCATGCCTCGCCGGGAGAAAATTTTGTACATTTTAAAGATAAATTCATTAATCTGGTGCACGTTGTTGTCACTCGAATCTGTTGTTAAAAATAAATAATAATCCACCCGCCAACCACCCATATCTGATTTAGATATCTGCATCTGATCATGACATTACAATTATTCAATTAAGCATGATAATATGGTAACATATCACACTGAAGTAGGCCGATTTAAAATTAACATTTATTTAAATTAAAAGTTCTTCTTTTGGCAAAATTACATTTCTTTTGTAGCCTAAACAGAGGCTTTACTCACTTTAAACTTAAATTGTCAATGTTTCATTTTTGAAAACACTCTTATCTGAATAATGTTTTGTATCTTTATAAAGGGCACTTTTCCCCTAATTTTATTTAATGTATGCTCTAAATTTAATTTCAAATTCTTACATTTTATTAATAGGCTACATTCAGTTAAAATAATAAGACAGCCTAGCCTAGTGGCTGAGCAAAGTATAATTCTCCTTGAGAGAAAGAGCGCATTATCTTGATGTTTTGAGAGGACTCTTCTATTTATTGTTAGAGCCTGGCCAAATCCAACATTGGAAAAGCTGTGTGTCGGTGTGTGTGTTAGTCTTCTTAGTTACAGGTTCAGGAACCACTGGCATTACTGGAGATTGACTGAGTTGTTCTTGACATGCTGGCACCCAGCAACCTAAATCTGAGCCCTGGAAGGTCACGAACGGGCCTAACTTCAGGGTCCGAGTGTCAGCTGCATAATCTATAGAGATATGCTTCCGTCTATCTGCATATGTGTGGAAAATTACTATGTTTATCTATTTCTTAGCCAATGAGAATCATTCAACCTGTAAGCAATGATGTAGCTTAGACCTTGGTGTAGGGTATAACTGCTGTGATCTTTGTAACTGTAAGCGGGGCGGCCTACAAACTCCTGTGAGAGTCTTGAAGCTGACTTCTGCTGATGAAACTGCAAACTATCTTCAGTAAAACTTTTCTTCAATTTATTATAATTCTGACTCCGGGTCTACATTCATCATATCTGGTTCTGGGTCGTTAACTGTATATCCCCTTACAGTACTAGTAGTAAACTTGTAAGTGTACTATTTTAATACCCCTTGGGACTAAATTTACCCACTTTAAGGATATAAAAGTATATGTTTAAGTACACTATAAGTGTAACAGTAGTAAACTTTAAGTGCACAACTATAGTTGATAATTACGTTTCTCATTTGTACTGCAAGTAAACTTATGGGTATACTAGTAGTTTACTATTTTAATACTTGTAGCAAATTTTTGGTTTATGAAAGTAAACTTTGAACTTATACTTTCAGTAAACTACTGGCAGTTCTATACTGCAAGTTTACTTTAGGTGAACTTAACATTATACTTATAGTTTACTATTTATATATTATTTTTGCTCTTGCAGGAGGCCTATATGTTCAAATGTTATTTTTTATACTTTGAAAAAATACCTTTGACTTTTATTTAAAAACATTTAATTAGCTTCATGCATTCTTTTTTATCAACACTTGAATGTTGGTGAGTTTCATAAAGAAAGGCAACATTTTAAACAAAAAAGTTGAGAATATCTGATCAGATTCAGAACGATGATCAAAACACAGATGGAGTCGATTGAGTCAGACACCCCTAAAGCTTCACAGTCGTTTTCTCTTCATGGGTTACGCTTCATTTTATTTGGAAACATTAAGCAGTTTTGATTTACACGCTGTTTAATGATCACATTATTTTACATATGAGTGAGCAATCTTCTATCACTTGTTTCTGCTTCTTCTTTCCTGTGTTTTGATCCAGAGATTCTTGTACTAAAGATGTGTAATAGCGCCCCTACCGTATAACAGTGATAACAGGGATAGTTGGAAAATTTAGTCAATGGCAGGAAAGATTAAAGTAGAATTAAAGTAAATTCCTATGTACACTAGCAATGGACTAGCCTACACAGAAATTCAGAAACGCAGAATTAGAAAATTATCTGTTTTTGTCACATAACACACACAGGAAACAGTAATCCAATAGCAGTAGTTTTTAATGGGGTAATCCAAAATCGGGGTCTTCCAGGCAGGGGTCAAAATCAAAATAATCAAACCAAACACAAGAACTAAAACAAGAAACAAGCTAGAAACAGAACTCAGAAGTGGTGTGACATATAACAAGGACTCCGTGACAATGACTGAACAGACAGGGTATAAATACAGATACTAACAATGAATAACAGGGAACAGCTGGGTACAAAGATGACAGGGAACAGTCCAATGAACAGTGATTGGTACAGACAAGGATTGTGGGGAATGCAGTTCCAGAGTGAATGGTGACAGTATGGGGAAGAGACCTCTAGTGGACACCCGGGGAAACACAAACCAGACACTGTGACAGTTTTATATCAATATTTTAATCAATATTTTCAAACATTATAAATTATATATAATTATAGAAATTATAAGACTGTATACGAAAAACTATGTAAAAAAAAATATATATATATATACTTTTTTTAACATAGTTTTTCGTTAACATATATATATATAAATATATAAAATAGGCAACTCGATCAAAATTGTTAACCCACTACCAACCAAGCTCTGAATACTACTTTTAAGTATCTTGATCAAAAGATTGCGTACAAGTGCAGGCCAAATATACTTGGACTTTTCTCTCAGTATAAATCAAGTAGGGCCTATACATAATGTAATTTTAAATATATTTCTGAGAGGTACATAAAGTATATTTTTGAGAAGTATATAAAATGTAGACTGAAAGTATACTTTCTTATTTTTTAGTTGAAAAGAAGTAATAGAACAATTTTGGTAAGTGTTAGCCTTACTAAATGTATAGTTTTATAAAATTGCTGTAGGCAGCAGTAAAATCTGTCAAATATCAACTGCAAATTTGAATTAATTGATTTACCTTTTTCTAACTGGCAGCCTTAAGATAACAGTTTTTGCAGTTGTACTATAAATCGTACATATAAATCTTGCATACATATACTAATTATACTGATTACTAAGTGTCTACACTGTTGTACAACCCACAAAAAAAACATGAAAACGTGTGTGTTATGATTACATCCCAAATTAAAAAGGTACAATAGTAAAGATAATAGATATTTGCCTAAGTATTAATCCAGGCGCTTATCCACGCGCACGTTATCACACGTCATTGGTCACGGCAATGTACGTGACGATCGACACGATGATTGCTTAGTTTGCAAAGTAATTGCACAAATCACACCTCATACTTACTCCGTGCCAAAATCAAACATTCGACCGACCGACCGACCGACCGACCGATCGAACGTCTATCCGAACGTCTATCCGAACGTCTTGTACTTTTGAGCGTCTTACCGAGCGGGTTGACCCACGTGACGACCTGACGTGACGTCAACGTCTTGAAAATAGCAGTTTTTTAACCATGCAAGTATCCAAGCTAATGTGTAAAGACTATAAATGGACATTAAAGGCAATACATATAAATATTGTACCCCTAAAACAACACTAAAACATTTCTCCTGAATCCTGTGCATGTGAGGCTATGTGTTTTACTTTCAAAGAGCAGAAATACTGTAGGCTAGCCTATATACAGTCATTCAATAGTCTTAATTTGACCAATATAATCATTTTAACTAGTTTTTATTGTTCATTTTATTGCCCAATGTACAATGTTCTCACAGTCCATAAAAGAAAGCACTCCCAAATTAATAAATGTAGCCTTTCATTTAAAAAGAAGGTTTTCATAAATATATATTATATTTATATATTTGGAAATACAGATAGACCTAGCCTATATAGAATATCCATTTATACACACACACACACACACACACACATTTATATTTTAAACTGTTGTGACCTGTGAATCTACAGTTTAAAATATTTGCAGAACTTAAAAAAAAGCTAAGTACAATTTATTGTAATAATATTGTTACTGAAAGTTTTATATAGCATAATTAAAATAATTTACTTTTCCAACAAATGTTACAAGTCCAGTACTGTCATGGTGCTCTTCGGTCACTTTTGACCAAACAATTTTCTGTTTTGAATTTTAAAATTCACAATTATACACAAATGAACTGGTAGGGCTATTACAACACAGCATAATTGAGTCAGAAGACTGAAATAAGAGGTGGAAATGAGATCAGATCCAGATGGATTAAGCTGTGATAAAATATTTGCTGTTTATTTTTTATTTATTGATTTTGTCATGTCTTATCCTGTCTTGTCATGTTATGTCTCACTTCTGTTCTTTCCCTCTACTCTGTCTCCCTCTGTTGGTCGTTCTATGTTACTTCCCTCTCCTTTACTCCGCTCCCAGCTGTTTCTTATTTTCCCTGAGTTCCTCGTTTACCCTCTGCCCACCTGTTCCCTCTTTCCTCTGATTAAACTCTCTATTTCTCTCCTCGCTCTCGCTACATTCTCTGTCGGATTCTCACTCAGTTATACTACTCCTTAGAAGCAACTACTGCCCTGTCTGTCTCTGTCCAGAGTCCTGTCCTGCAGGCGTAACCATTACAATACTGCTCTCCACTAAAGACCTTCTCCGATCTCCGTGCCCAGTTACCTGACGCCACGAGCTAGAGGTACTCTCCAGCTACCCTCTGCCTTGGGAGAGACCCGCTGGCAGTTATCGCTTCTCCACTCACCCTGTGAACTTCATGTGGACCTCTACCGCTCGAAGGGAGCGCTTGTTTTCTGTTTTTGTTATCGCCCTCTCTGCGGGTTGTTTTGTTTGTATTCCTCTCAAGGAGAAGACCCTGTGTTGACTTTTTACTGAATTTCATTAAAGACTCTGTTTGTTCCATACATCGCTTTTGGGTCCTCACTTACCTTCATAACAGATTTTTTCTTTTATGTGTAACAAAATGCTTTCTCTGTATTCAGGTTTGACTGTAATAATAGCCTAATGCAAATATATATTTTTTTATTGACTCTTGTGTGCATGATCTGAAAGCACTGTTTGATTTTGAGCACAGATAAAATGGTTTTGTCTTTTTTTTTTTTTTTTTTTTTTGAAAGAAGAGTCAGATGTTCTCTGAATGTAGTTTGAAAATTTGGTTTTGTGTTTAAGGTTTTAAAAAATTAATGATGTTTCCAAGAAATGTGTTTTAGCAATTCAGGAAACCTGTAGGCTAATATATTAAAAACATTCATACTATTTTTTAGGCTATCACACAGATAACAAACTAATAAAAAGTTAATCTAATCAAGCATAATCTCAGTCTTAATAAAATTACTAAATTATCATAATCTTTCACAAATAGACATCATAAATGTTAAAGTGGAAAGGTTTATTTAAAAAATTTGTATAACAGTTCTAATATTACATATAGACATAGTCAGCTGAATATACTTTACTTTGTAATTAAGGTTCGTTGATTTTCATGTCTGCCACATATAAACAATGAGCCAAAACGAAATTATTGATCATTTTCATAAAATCATATGTAACACGTTCCTACGTGTGCTGACGTGTTGTTAACGCGTTCCTATGGCGACCGGTCGGAAGTGCGAGTAACCGATCGTCATCCCAACGTGTTGTTTACGTGTGAAGACACGTTGTAACACGTTTGTGTTTTTCTTACCTTAGTTTAACTTCTTATGCTTCTATTGTGTCCTCTAACTAGTCCACATTTGATTAGTGCAATGGCTGATGGCTTAGAAAGTTATGTGCGGTGTAGGCTATTATTAAAGTTAAATATAGCAGAGGCTAAATATTATTGACAAATCTGGCATGCTTTAACGGCTATTTCGGAAAAGCACGATATTATACATAATTTTTATATATCTCCCATTAAATCGGAAGGTTTAGGAATAGATCTAATTTCGGAATGTGTCTTATTTAATAGAAATACGCTCTACCATATTCAAATGCAGCGAAAACTGCAATCAGTATCCCATCTGCTTTGCCTAAATATAAAAATCATAGACAATGAATCATATAAAGTAGGCTACAGCTGAGACGCTCGTGTTGACATGCAAGTTAAATTTATTCTCTTAACTTCTCACTATTTACCATATAACCACAAATAGCGTAATCAAATAACCAATTTACAAATAAGCTATTATTTGAAGGATACAGATTTCTCTTAATATAACAGTTATTCAAAAATATTTTTTTGTCTGCTTGCACATGATTGCATAGCAAAATATGTTAGAGCGGAGATATGTTTTACTTGTAGTACAACTATGATTTACAATGGCATGTTTTTCTTTTTAGTAAAAGTGCATGTAAAAAATAACATCAATATTTTGCCTGATAAGGACAAATAGATATGGTTGATAATAAAACATTTACCAGAGAATTATAAAAATCGCAGATTAGTAACAACAGTTTGAACATGCGCTGCATGTCTGTCAACAAAAATAAAATAGATTATATTTCATCTATAAAAAAAGTCGTTTCATTTCAATTGTTTCCAATAAAGAGCTGCAATCTCTATGGATGTGATATAAATGCATTTTTAAGTTAAGTTTAAGGGTAAGGGCAGGGATTAGTATTAAAATCATGCTTTTGTATTTATGACATCAAGGCTACTTTATTTGTTCATAGACGGAAGTAATTTAAAATGTTATTTGTGTATTGTAGGCTAGCTAGCCTACTTTTCAGTAGCTATAATAGGCCTACAGAGAATGTCCGTAGACGGGCTTTGGCCTACAGCAAAACTACAGCTCATCCAAGGATATTTTACGGAGCTGTCAACACTGGAAACTCCGACAGCATGCAGTCAGTTGATCGAACACCCAATTTATAAATAAAATGTATGTTATTAATAAATTGTATACTATTATCAATGTACAAGACTACAAGTTTCAGTGCTTGTGTTTCCGCCCTGTTTTATTCGTTGCACCCGCTTCGGAAAATTGCATTATCTAATTTAGATTAATCAATATTCAGGAATTGGCCGGGTTTTTTCCCTCCAACGTGAATAAGAACCGTGAAAAAAATTGCTTATACAGAAACATAAATTAGGATTAAGATAATTATTATATATTATAATGATTATATAGCCTATTATATATATATTAGTCTCTAACATACTATTATTAGCACTCTTTCTAATGTCAAAATATGCAATCTTTCAGAAGTCTTTATAGGCCTACATTAACAAGGATTTGGGACGATTATAATGCCATGCTGCAAACCACTTTAATAATATGTTTACAAGATGAGAACAGGAGAGACAGTGAAAATTCATGTTAGAAACAGTGACCTCTCTCTCTCTGACAGAAGAAATGTATATATCAGAGTTCATCTATCAGAGTAGCCTATCCAAAACCATCAACAGCTTGTTATGTTACAGTAACTCAGCCCACGAGTCAGCGGAGGCAGCAAAGGCAATTTCAGAAGGAAGAAAACGAAATCATGAACAAAGTCTATTGAATAATCTTAACTGCGTCTTTCTCAATGTGTTACCAATGGTAACTTACCATGAAAAGTGAATGGGCAATTAATGACAACATGGTCCCATATGGCATTGAAAACTTTTAAATTAAAATCATTTTTCTTATATCTTTTAACTCTTACTTGTAAAACAATATATCAGACAATATATAATTAATCAGTTTGACAGAAAAAAAGCTTACCACTGTATGTATGTACAGTTACAATAGGTGAGTTTGGTGTTTGAAACATTAGAGTCATAAAATACAGAGAAAGTCATGATATACAGGTGGTATCTTTTTCAGTTCATCCCTCAGAAAGACTTAGAACAGGCCTAGCCTACAACACCTTTTTTTCAAAGGCTTATTCAGGGAAGTGCAGCAGAATGCAGGAAATGGTTGAGTATTTTAGGTAAAACATCTGTATTTAGTGCCTTTAATGTCCATTTATAGTCTTTACACATTAGCTTGGATACTTGCATGGTTAAAAAAACTGCTATTTTCAAGACGTTGACGTCACGTCAGGTCGTCACGTGGGTCAACCCGCTCGGTAAGACGCTCAAAAGTACAAGACGTTCGGATAGACGTTCGGATAGACGTTCGATCGGTCGGTCGGTCGGTCGAATGTTTGATTTTGGCACGGAGTAAGCGCCATAGCAAACAACGTGTTGTTCACGTGTTGTCTACGCGTTGTCTACGTGTTAAAATTCGCGTATATTTGACCTGCCTGGCGTTCCATACCAGAATACAGTTCTCTTTCGCGCTTGAACGGACATAAAGAGTTGTGAGAGAATGAGGCGCGTGTGAGATCCGCGTCTCAGCAACGGCTGCTCTTAAAGGGCCAGCATCCAATAAAGCTTTCTGTCAGTGAAGTTAATCAAAGAACAAAGGGAACAGAGAAAATTACTCACTGCTCTTGACTAAAGACCTTGCGTAGCTTTAATAAGGATTAGTCTATATATAATTTATAATTTATGCAGCGCAGACTGTCTGATAACTTTAATCAATTCTGTATATGTCCTACGTTAGACAGGAAGGGCACAGGTAAATATGACATTTATTATGGGTTTATGTGAGTTGTTAAAAGCTGTTTTATGTTTTGAAGCCTAATAAATGTTTTTTAAAAATTGAATACTAAGGAGACCATGGTTTCTGTGTGAACTTATTAGTTTGTAGACATCTTTTGAAAATGAAACAATTGCGTGAGTTTGAGGAAGATAAAATTTATTAACTTTTGAAATACATTTTTTAAAAAGGAAGTCAGAGTTGTGTTAATATGTATACTTTTTTTGTTTAAAAAAAGTAAAAAAATACGTAATTATGAGAAGTGCCCTTTTTTTCACTTGAGCCCCTGCCCCTCAAAATGTCTGTGCACGTCCCTGGGTGGCAATATTTATTTTAACCAGCAATGGTTATTTTTAACCCAACATTTTTTAGTGTAGAGTCTCTGGTTCATGATCACAGAGGGTGGCAGTAATGCACGAGTTTTGTTGCGATCTGCCATAAAAAAACGAAGAAGAAGAAGACAGAAAAAGATGATGAAAATGAAACTTGGAAATGCCCTTTAAATAAGGTAAACTTACTGTTTATAGTAGTATCCTTTTGACTGAGAAAAAATATAAGCAACTTGCAAGTAAGTGCTTTAAGATACATTTTTTCACCACAAAGTTTCTGATCGACTTTGTAACCTTTTCCCAATTCTGAGCAAGCGTACGGTGACCGCGAGGGGACATGTTCGGTTCACTTGGTTTTGTCGTGGCCACGACATATTGACTCATGGGAACGTGATAATATGCTGTGGCCAGGACATATTAATTAGTGGGAATTGCACAAGACTTGTTTTTGGGATGAAATATTCAGTACTTTTTATACAGATTAAAATATCCCTATAAATCTATTAAATTCAATAACCGGTCATTGAGTTTAATGGAATTAGATTATTACAAATATTTACACAACTATTTTTATTTGAAAACATATAGATAGAATGTAAATTCCAGAAACAAAGCTTTGTGTCATGAAAGGTATATTTTTAAGAACATTTTATATTTGTTGTGGTTTGCCACCTCTGTGGTGGTGTGGGATGTAGTCAAGAAGCTCATCAAGTCTTTTGCAAATAAAAGTACCACCCTCACTCTCTACTTTAAAAACAACAAGATCTGGATCAAGGCTTGCTCTTTTCTGTCTAAGAACAAGAAGAAGTGTTGTTTCACTACAATGCATGCAATCAGCCCAAGAATCAACTCTCCAACTTCACAGCTCAAAATGACAAGCATGTAATTTGCATAGCATGTGCCTCGTACAGTAATTCGGTCTGTCACTACCGCATTTGATGCCGAGACATCAAACGCTTTCAATGTGCCCTTAAACTGACTATCATACAACTCTGAGTAAAACCTTGTAGAATCGGACATAATCAACTCAGGGGAGAACGCATTGCCTCTGTTTGGTAGGCCTGGAGCAACTGATGTCTCTCTGAAAAAGATTTTGTTATGTTTCTGAAGTTCTTACTTGCCCAAATACACCTCTTAAAATAGCTGTGCTTGCTCTCAAATCTTATTGTTCATGTGTGAATTAATGGTCCAAACCGTAATGTGAGATTTGCATAACGTAAAAGATAATGATGTTTGGGTCTAAGCTTTTTACGTGGGAAGATGAGATGCCTTGTTTCTATGTACTCCTCAATAAGGACCTTCATGTAGACAAATTGTGATTCTGACTGTGCGGGAGCACACACAAGCTCAACCACCTGCCTAAGTAGCAGTATGAGTTGCCAGACTTCATCCTTAGGATCGCTGACCCTGTCACGTAACAGTACTGGCAAGAATCGAAGTAGCCACCAGTTTTGGGCAGCATGCCCCCCAAGTTTAGTCCCATTGGTAAGTAGAACATTAGCCTTGTTCTGACTCTCTCCTGTAAAAGTCACAATTCTGCTGTTAAGGACATCATAACAGAACCATTTCCTTGTTTTTACAACTGCAAGTACATCAAATCATAGTCAACAATTCCACAAATAAATGGCAGGGTTGGAGTCTTGTTACACAAACTTAAACATGTGTGAGTTTGTTCAAAACAAACTTGTTTGACTGGATGCCTTTACGCATTTGCACATCTGGGTAATTTTCCAACTCCAGCAATTATTCACTGTAAATTGCTGGTGTTTTCTCAGTGGCTGTAAAAAGAGGATGCTTTGAAAATCATCTTTTCTATTATGACAGTTGTAACACAGGTCATAATTCAAATGACTAGAAAAATAATGTAATTTGCAATAACTATATTTTCAACAGAAATACTAAACAGATGCAATATAATGTCTAATAAAAAAATAAATAATAAAAAATAATCCATCATTGAAAGTGTGATGAGTTTAGGTTGAGACCGAAAAAACTTTGTGTGATGTCATAAAGACAAGACACGGAAGTAGAGAGAGAGTTTTGCTGATCGCAGATGACAAATCTAAGAGTGGTGATTGTTGATTTTAATGCTGATGGTTGCTGATTGTGAACCTGTAAAAACTAATGTGGATGGTGAATGCATATAAAATCCCCTGATTTGGTCAGGTTTTGTTTTGTGATTGGATAAAACCCTTAAAAGTTAAAAAAAACTAAAGTGTAGTACACCGCAAGAACGTGGCGAACCCCAAGTTGTTGTTGCACTTTGAAACAACATGATCTGTAGAGAATGCGAACCAGATGCAAACTATTCATTGGATTTGGAGACACACCCTTCTCCAATATCATATACTATAGCATGCTCTTGTCAGCATGAATAGGATTTAGAATTTGATGAGGTATACTTTCATTTCTCATGATAGCTTTTAAGCTTTCTAAAATGGGAACATTATGAAAGTGTCTTGTCTTACCTTTGTCATCATGACCTAAAGTTATTGGGACTGGTTCAACCAAGCTGAATTCTTTCCTGTAATCCTGTAAGTCTTTTGTGGTGTGTGGTTAAGGCGCCATGACTTGTGTGTGGTTAAGGAGCCATGACTTGCATGTAGTGTGGATAGGGCTTTGCTCATATACATGTTTCCCTAGATTTTGTAAAGCCTCATCAGGCACACCATATTCTTGGAGACCTCTTGAAAACAAACCCATATTAAACTCATTCTGTATGTCCTGTAGTACTCTCATTTCACTTGCAATTGCTGAGACTGTAGAGGCAGGGACAAGATACATTGCTTGTAAGCCAAGAAAAAGCTGCCATGTTTTCAGTGTATTTATCTTGGGCTGACCCTAGGTCAGAGTCTCCATCTTGATGCACTGTTTGGACTTCACTATCAGTGTCTGACCCATTATCAGAATCAGCAGGCGCATACTCTGTTGTCTCACTAATATGACTTTGAGCAATATTTGTAACATCACACTGCTTGTGATATCTTGATAAATGAGAAGGCTACACTTGACCTCACAACTGGAAAACTTTAAACTATTTCAACTAGATCTATAGTAAAATAAGCATCTTGAGAGACTTTCCTCATACATTTAATAACTGTTTGCATTTCAATAAAAAGAAAGTATGAAAGTAAACTACCCACTGTTTTTACACATCAGCCACGGATCCGTTGCGCACTGGAAACGCTGGCAGTGTGAAAGCAGTGAAACCGCTTATGCCGAGTTTACAGTACACAATTTTAAGCCCGATTTTGACTTGCCGACAGTTTTGTGGAGATCAGCGACAAAAGCCTGAAATCATAGACAAATCGGAGCTCGTTCCCATGAGTGACGATCGCAATGTATGAATTATCAAAGACGCAATTTGAGAGAAGCGCCGACACGTCGCCGATGTCAGTGAGTTATCTATAATATTAAATATCTCGACCTGTCTGCAATTCCAAATCGTGCAATGTGAAATATGTTTTGACTGAATACAACTGCAGCGTTGACCTACAGCCAATGAGCGAGCAAGAAATGGGGCACGGGAAGTTTCAGTGGGAGGAGTCCTGATGTATCTGCAACAGAACATCAACTAACATGGCTGCGGTATCAATAAAGTCTCATTGGACCGAAGAAATGGAGGAAAAATTTGTGGAACATTGGCAGGAGCACCAGTGCCTCTTTTATGTTTCTTCTGAACTGTACCAAAACCGGGTGGTGAAAGAGAAGAGTTGGAGAGAAATTGCCAATTCTCTTGGACGGTCTGGTAAGTAAATAGGTAGATTCTTCAGTAGGAGGTACTTTTTCATATTGTAACCAATAAAATATATGATTAAAAACATACACATCATATTCTGAAATGCATAACATATGATCATGCATTTGTTTTCGTATCTTGTATCACTTCTCATGTGTACTCTGTTGTGAGAGCAGTCCAGGCAGAGTCTTCAGGATTCGTCAAAAGTTAAATGTTTTGTAATGTGTTCTTGTAATTTGAAAACGCTACAACTTCCATGACAACAGACAGACAGTGTAATATGAACGGTACCATGATCCGACGTTTTTGAAAGTTGTGTAGTGTGGAGGAAGCATTACGCACAGCATACGTACTGCAAATTGATCATGTGTAAACTGGTGGACTGGGAAGAGAAATCAGTGTGGCATTTTCCATAGAAACTTGCCTAAAGTTGTTGGGGGGTTCCTGCATTGGGACAGAGTGGGACTGCAGTGGAACAGAGAGAGAGATTTACAGAGCGGTTTGTCTTTTGGTTAAGTTTAAAATTAAAATATTATTTATATTGTCAAGCCGGTTCTCGCCTCCGCCTTTCCCTTTAACCCCTTTACACTGGTGCCGAAACGCGGGAAGGAGGAGGGATGCGCCGTGGTCATCCACCGGAGGACGGAGGAGTCCGGCCGCCTGGAAGTGGAGGAACGGCCGCCGACCGCGAGGGGAGGACGGGCTCCCAACCAACCGCCTGGAGCGGTTACCGCTGCCATCCACCAAAACGCCAGGGGCTGAGGACTGCCTCCTATCCACCTATCTCGATTGGAAGGCTGCATCCTCCGGAGGTCACATTTGTCAGCTGCATACGTCATCGAGGCTGTCTCTTCATTTTATTTATTTCTTTGTCTTTTTCTTTTTATCTATTGTCAATGCCTTTTATGTATATGCACTTACATTTATACAAATGTTAACCTTTTTTGCATTCTCAATAAAAAAATAAAATTAAAATTAAACGATTTAAAAATTAATCCTTCTGAACGAGACACATCCTAGACATTAACAGTGATTTAAATAAACATGATCTCTGCTTTACTGGGAAATTGCGGGAAACGCAAGTTTAGATAGCACCTCATGACAATTAATAAGGTCACGTGACAGGACGTTCCATGACCTCTTGGCTAAAACTGCATGAATTATCCGTCTGTGTGTGTCTGAGCGAAGTTCTTTTCAAGGCAAGTTAGTTCACTCGGCAGCCATCTTTGGTCAGGCTGGAACGCTTTTTTTTCTATGTAAACAAGCGGCATAAAAGTACACCTCCTATATACTTGAATGGTGAAAGACAGAAATCTCCAAAACGGTTGGTCAAGAACATATTTAACCCTTGTGCAACCTTCGGGAATTGTTTTCTTTTGAATTTCTGTTTTTTCAATCATTTTGGCTGTGTTAATGCCAACGTCATAAATCTTTGTGTGTATTTTGGGGGTAATTTTGATATTTCAACCTCTGTACCTATAATAAATCTATAATACACTGTGTACACAAAATAGTTACACTCGGGACCTTAAGGACAAAATGACCCCATTGAAACCCATTAAAACATAAATAATGCGCTAAAATTGTGTGGATGTATGGATGTCAGAATGGGTTTTGTGTGTGTGTGTGTGCGTGTGTGTGTGCGTGTAACGAACACTGGACGAGATGGATTCAATTGCAGAAAACAGCTTTATTGGAAGACTGGTAAAAGTACAAAGGGGCAAATCCAGAGGAGCGTAGTAGAGACGAGAGCGTAAAGTCGAAGCCAGGAGTTCAGGTACACAAAACAAAACACGAGAATGGACTAACGGGGAAAAGACAAGCGAAACACTAGAGTTGGTAAAGCAGAGTGAGTGACAAGCAATAACCAACAAAGCTAAACTGAAGGGGCAGGGTATAAATAGAGAAAACAAACCGTTCAGGTGAAACTAATACTCAGGTGATTGGGAACGAGTGTGTGAGCTGGAAGGGGCGGAGTGGACTTGGGAACTGGAGTTCGTGACAGTGCGTAAAAACAACAGTGGCATTATGTAAGAACTCGGTTTAAAATCCTGAAAAATTTATGAATTAATTAATATTTAGTAGTTATGATCAGGACTGATGTTGGTTAAAAAAATTAACTAATTGAAAGTGGAAAATAATATTAATATATAATACTATTATGGTAGTTTTTGATGCACAAGGGTTAAAATAAGCAGTAAAATCTTACAACAATGGTAACATCATTTGTACCTTCTTTAGCTCAGATCACGCTAATAAAAAATGCTATTTTTCAGGCTGGTTCATAATGATTATGCGCGTTCTCTGACAGGTGTCGTCTTTATTTAAATGGTGATTGGTTCTTTTACTTAAAAGGCGGGCCTTCTTTTTTGACACCCGTTTGGCCATCAGTTCAAATTTCTCCCATTCATTTTAATACCAGCGTCAGACTAAGTAGTCTCTGGTCCGAGGTAAACAGATTATAGGACCAAAATACAAATAGTTTTAAATATTTTGATTATATGCATATGACTGAATCTGACACACATCTACTAAACACTAGTTTTGGTCGTTTCTTCATTCTGTAAAGGTATAGAATGTTTTTTGTTTTTTTTTTGTGAGTGAAATAGTGTTCAGTGAAACCGCATTTTTGAAGTTCCTTTAACTTTTGACACTGTGTCTAAAAACATTCCGGTCCTATGAGACTGAAGAAATAGCAGGCATGGACGTTCATCCAGTGCGTGATTACATAGGAAAACAATGGGAAAACAGAGCAGACATGAACAAAAAACACGTTCGGTATGAATGGCCCCTAACTCATCCATTTGCATGTATCTTTAAATTTTAATGGCTAAAATTAATGTGAACACTTGGTGGAACTAGAGGGTTTTAGAGACTGACCCAAAATTGCCCCTTGAGTACTAAGATTTGTTAACGCCACAGTAATGCAAGAATACAGTCTGTTCATACCTGCCATACACCCTCATCTGTGCATGCATAACTGCATAAAGTATGTTTTCTGCCTAGCAGTTCTTGGCCCCTAATGAACTCATATACAGATGCAGGCCTCAAAGACTTTATCTTTCGGTTCTGTGTTTTGTATCTCACACTCTGTCAAAGAGTATTTCTGTATCATCTGCACAGCGAGACAGCAAGCTGGAAGGTATTTTAAGTTTGAGAGCAATGCACATTACTTATGAGTTATAATTCACATACTTTAGAGATTAGATCTGAATAATTTTCACTAGAAATTCTTCAGTAAGGGCATGCTCAAATTGCAGCAGCTAAATCTAGTGCTTATTCCTTCTTTGTCATCTTTAGTCAAGTCAAGTCAATTTTGGCATTTTGGCTACATTTGCTGATGATGGGGGTCAGAGCAACAGGACACCAGTCATTTAAGCAAGTGATTTTGGATTGCTTTGGTACAGGCACAATGGTGGACATTTTAAAGCATGTGGGGACCACAGACAAGGAGAAGGAAAGGTTGAAAATGTCCGTAAAAACACCAGCCAGTTGGTTCACGCACGCTCTGATGACACGGCCCGTAATGCCGTCTGGACCCACGGCTTTACGAATATTCACCCGTCAGAAGGATCAGGTTACATCCGCTACAGAGATGAGAGTGAACTAACCTCTGTAGCTTCGGCCATGTGAGCTCTCTCCATGAGGGCGCTGTTATTTCCTTCAAAACAAGCATAAAAATTTTAAGCCCATCCGGGAGAGAGGCAGTGGTGTTCATGGCAGAGTTTTTATTCCCTTTGAAGTCTGTGATGATATTAATTTCCTGCCACATGCTTCTAGAGTCGGTGGTGTTGAACTGTCCTTCAGTCTTGTCCCTCTACTGCCGTTTGGCTGCTCTGATAGTTTTGCAGAGGGCATAACTGGTTTGTTTATGCTCCTTCGCATTCCCAGAATTAAATGTGGCATTAAGTGTCGCTGTTGTGGTTTCTGCCATCTCTGTGAAAAATTACTTTTTGATGCCAGAAAATAGACTTTATTATCAGATAACAAAGCCAAGTTTCCTGCTGATACAACTGATGTGTCTTGAGTTTGCACTCACTTACATAGGTCTACCAAGGCGTGGCTAAAACCTTAGGCAAGTACTAATCCAATTAGTAACTCTTACTTTGCCATAAATTTGTAATATTAATTCTTTAAATCAATAACTCTGTAGTTAGATTCTGGATTTAAATTTAGACCCTCAGAACAATTTAGACATAGGTATTGAACACATGGATGGCAGTTGGAAAGTAAAAAATCCAATAAGTCATATAAGATTGAAATCAATTTATCCAGAGAAATCTGAATCCTAATTTGTAATGTCTATTCAGTAATGATTACCAGCTGACATGATAGTGGGAGGGCCACTCAGATAATAGACCACATCTTTCAGTCTTTTTTTTCCCACTGACTTCCTCCTGCAGTATTAGCCGCTTTATTAAATTATTAAATAATTTGGCCCGGACACCTACAATGGTGAGCGACTAGTTCTAGAATGAGTTAGTGAACAACATACACATAATGATGACAACATGAAATTATTTATGATGTTCAATTTAATCTCAATGTTTCTTCATGGGTTTCAGCTGCTACCAATGACCAATTGTTTATTAGCATTTTCAATTATTTTTATAATTAAATACATCACAGATATTTCTTAAATCTTCAAATCAGAACTTCTAGCACAAATAACATTTTCCATTTCTGAGCATCTGAGCAAAACTGTTTATAATGTTTGCTTAGTTCTGCATCCTTATTGAAGGCTGGGACTTTATTTTCATTTTATCTGGCCTTATTACTATACTATTATATTATATTATACTTATTACTTATACTACTATACTATACATATTATTATACTGTTATTTCTACTTGGCCTAAAGAATGAACATTTATTTTATCACCATTAATTTAGATAACTCATTAAATTTAGAAGATAAACGTAAAAAAAAGATTCAACTTTATTGTCATTGTGCAGTGCCAATGAAATGGAGTTGTTTTCGCATATCCTAACAAAGCTGGGGTCAGAGCGCAGGGTCAGCCATGAAACAGCGATGTGGTATCTTGGTATCGTGCCAGTGCTGGGGCTTGAACCCCTGACCTTTCAGTCAGTAACCTAGAGCCTTAACCACTGAGCCACCACTTCTGCTAAAAGTTGTTTGTTTCATGTTTATGTTGTGTGGGGGCTTTCTCATACATACATACATATTCTCATACTCTCATTCTTTGTCCTTTTATTACATAAGGCTCATACAGTCATCATTTGTCCCTTTTTTCAGGGCTTATTCTCTCATACTCTCCTCTCAAGTGTAACAATAAATTGTCCACAAGATACAGAGCTCATTTTCTCATACATTCACAGTCACGCCAAGACTCCCACAGACACTGACACAGACAATTACACATACACTTACACTTTTTACAAACACAAGGCCTTTTTTATCACAGCACTCTCAAAAAAAATGAAGCCCTCTTATTGCTAATCAATAGGGCGGTATCCGTAGGACTTTCTACACATTAATTTAACTTAAAGCACTTGATCGTTCTGAGGGTGATTCCTGTTCCTGTAAGTGGGCAGAATGGAAGAGTGGTCCAATTTGCCAAATGGTGGACAGGGGACAGATCTGTAGCCATCCGGGAAGGAAGAGTAGCAATGGTCCAAAAACTGGTCCCCTCGTTTTTTGAAACTGATGTGTTGGTAGTATTTACTTGTTGGTAGTATTTACTACGGTGCTATTGACTTGAAGTTGGCTTTGTTAAAGTCCCCACTCACAATGAACACGGCCTCAGGGTGCACGGTTTCCTGCACACTTATACTCCCATACATTTTCTTGAGTGCTCTGTCTGTGGCGGCTTGTGGCGGGATGTACACAGCTGTGATAATGACATTCCCTCAGTAATGTCATAATGTTCGACACAGAAGCATGAGAAATTCCAGAGCAGGAGAGCAGAAACTTGATAGAATGTACGTTCCTCTGATCACACCAGGATTTGTTGATCATAAAACATACACCCCCACCTCTGCTTTTACCTGAGAGGTATTTCATTTTGTCCACTCGGTGCACGGAGAACCCCATGGGTTCGATGGCTGAGTCTGGATCCTCCACAGGCATCCAAGTTTCTGTAAGTCAGATAATGGATCAGTCCCTTGACTTTCATTTGAAAGAGATCCTCAGCTCGCAGAGCTTGTAGTCTAGAGACTGAATATTTGATAGTAGAATGCTGGGTAGCAGGGGTTGATTTGCACAATGTCTTAGTTTGACGAGAACGCCGGCTCTTCTTATCCTCCCCCCCCCCTTCCTATGTTTCAACAGCCAGGCTGCCCAGACAAAGGGCTCCGCTGTCCTGTTTGTAAAGTGTTTGAAAAAGTGTTTGACTATCATAGACAAAAAGGCAGACCTAAACTAAACACTCCAAAATTTCCCTTTGCTCATGGTTTGGGTATGTGTTGTTCATGGTTCTCTGTAGTCATAATGGAATGATGGAAATCTGTTAAACAGATCTCCAACACAGTTTACTGTGTGTAGTCTACCAGGTAATTTTCTTATGTTTGGTAAATGTTTAAATGGAATGCAAATTTAATTATATTATTCGTTGATAGTTTTGAGTTTTATTTTAATTGGATTGCTTGAATGAATTACTATTACTTGGTAAAATAAATAGTTACTTTTTGATTCATTCTGAAGGACTGTTTTTTAGTATATTTCTTATTAACTACAAATCTATGGTCAGAGTTGGCTTAACTAAGCTACTTCAGAAGTAACCCATTAGCTAAAGTATAAACTAAAAGGATAAACGCCAAACCAAGAATCTAGAAAGGCTTAGCCAAGTAGAATTAAACGGAAAAACTAAGAGTAGGACCGAGAATCTGTAAAACAGAACTTCACTGACTGGGGCTAAACGAAGAGTCAAGAACCTATAATAGAACTTAGCCAGACTAAACGGGTCAAACCGAGAACCTATAGGGACTTAGTCATAAAACTTATTAATATGTGAAACTGATGAGTTTGTAGTTAAAGGACCTGCGTCCGGCCGGCACAGGACCCAAATAACATTGAAATAAGAAATGCAGTCTAGAAGAGAGAATTACTAAAAAATAATAAGATACAAAACTTAAATTCAGAGCATAGATACATCAACAAGGTTTTTCATAATTGGAGTCAAATGAAATAAAGAAAATAATAAATTAATAAGATTAATAAAACATGGAACTTAAATCAAATAATCAAAGTATTATTTAATGCGCACGATTAGACAGAACTCACAGGAGCCCTTCAGCCACGCTGTTGGATGCCGCCATTGGACCAATAGGTGGACCTCCTAACACTCCTTAATTACCAGAAGTGTAATATGTAATAGTGTTGCTTTTTTTGGCACTTCCATAAATCATATTTTTATGATTATTTAATATCTATATAAGTTTACTATCATCAAATAAACATTTCTTTGTTTCACAAGACAAATCAGTACTATATTGATACAAATGCAACCTTCTGCTTACCAGTTCTGTGATTTAGCCCACTAAAATTCATAAAATGGCAGCCAAAAGTTTGGAATAATGTACAGATTTTGCTGTTTTGGAAGGGAATTGATACTTTAAATCACCAAAGTGGCATTCAACTGATCACAAAGTATAGTCAGGACATTACTGATGTAAAAAACAACACATCACTATTTGAAAAAAGTCAATTTTGATCAAAATCTCGACAGGCCCCATTTCCAGCAGTCATCACTCCAACACCTTATTCTGGAGTAATCATGCTAAATTGCTAATTTGGTACAACAAAATCACTTGCCATTATATCAAACATAGCTGAAAGCTATTTGGTTCATTAAATGAAGCTTAACATTGTCTTTGTGTTTGTTTTTGATTTGCCACAGTATGCAATAGACTGGCATGTCTTAAGGTCAATATTAGGTAAAAATGGCAACAAAAAAAAGTCTTTCTCTAGAAACTCATTTTGAGGAATGAAGGCTATACAATGCTTGAAATTGCCAAACTGAAGATTTCATACAAAGCTGTACACTACAGTCTTCAAAGACAAAGCACAACTGGCTCTAACAAGGACAGAAAGAGATGTGGAAGACCAGATGTACAACTAAACAAGAGGATAAGTACATCAGAGTCTCTAGTTTGAGAAATAGACACCTCACATGTCCTCCGCTGACAGCTTCATTGAATTCTACCCGCTCAACACCAGTTTCATGTACAACAGTAAAGAGAAGACTCAGGAGGACTTATGGGAAGAATTGCAAATAAAAAGGCACTTTTGAAACAGAAAAACAAATAGAAAAGGTTACAGTGGGCAAAGAAACACAGACATTGGACAACAGATTATTGGAAAAGAGTGTTATGGATCTTAACCCCTTTGAGCTTTTGTGGGATCAGCTAGACTGTAAGGTGCGTGAGAAGTGCCCGACAAGACAGTCACATCTATGGCAAGTGCTACAGGAAGTGTGGGGTGAAATGTCACATGAGTATCTGGACAAACTGACAGCTAGAATGTCAAGGATCTGCAAAGCTGTCATTGCTGCACATGTACTGTATTTGTTGCATCATCTCTTTGATTTATAAAAAATAAAACATCAAAATATTTCAGAATATATTCTATTATTTTCTATTTGTCTTAAAGATGTCTTTTATAATTTGACTCTATCTGGGCATTTTGTAGATTGAATTGTGATAGATATACATGCCAGGTTGCTAAAGAGTATGTAATAATGTTTAGAGAAATACACGTTTTTAAGGGATAAACTGAGAAAAATGGCTCCAAGGCTGTTGTTTTTTTATAGTCCAGGCAAATGTGGATTATCACATTTTTACTCCATTTTAGTTTTCAAAATTTTTAGTTTTCTCGGAATCTGAGCATAGTTGAGCCAAACCTGTATGCTACAGGACAGATCATAGTCTAAGGCCACATTCACACTAATACATTTTGTTCGACAATGCAGTAGCATCGCTACATTTACACCTCTCATCCCCACTAGAACAGCGTTTTCATCTTGTACATAGCACTGTTCACTTGTGATTGGAAAATTATTTTACAGAGTTAGTGGGTGTAAAATATTTATCCATATAAATGATGCGATCCAAACCGCATTTAACAGTGATCGAAACACTTTCTTAAGATATGTTCATATGAGCAGATAGAGAAATACATTTGGTGCAGTAGAAATAGAAATAAACCTTAAAGATAAATGCTATTTTAAATGCTCCTGTTAGCAGACACAATCACATTTTTATCATATAAATCAACATTAGATCATAATTTGTTTTCTGTAGTAATATAAGATCTTATTCTTGATGATAATTTTTGTATTGGTTTTCTGTAAAAATATCAAAAAAATCAAAAGTAAAGATCAAAGCAATTTACTTTATCTAGTTTTAGAAGCAACACTGCATAAGATATTTAGACTTTTTTCAAAGAATGTATTTTTAACGTGTGTTTTGTCTTGCTGTACTGACAGAGTTTTTATAGTCAAAACAAGTGAAAAAACCTACTATTGCTAAAGAAGTAAAAGTATTTAGATTCCGTTACTGTATACATTACAATGACATTTTACAGCATGTATTCTGTTTTAGAACACATTTTTAAAAGCAGCCCTCCCAACCCTGGTTACCATACAAGCAGGTGTAACTGTTTTTGTTTGATGTCTTTTTTACACTAACTGGGCTGTATAAACATCCACTTAGGACTTTTGTTTTGAGTGTTTTGTGTGATGTTAACTCTTGGAATAAAAAGCACACAGTTCTCTGACATTTGGGAAGAATGTAGGACTAAAGGCTCACTGTGTTCCACTCCCCTAAAGAGGCCCTAGAGAATTTGCTGGTTGTTTGTATTTTGAAAGTTCAGAATGACTGAACGAGGCCGTGATTCTCTAGCTTGTACTGGAATGACACACTATGACTAAAATAAGAATGGGTATCGTAAGGAATTTACGAAGTTACATCAACGAGGTTTTTCATAATTGGAGTCAAATTAAATAAAGAAAAGAATAAATGAATAAGATTAATAAAACTTGGAACTTAAATCAAATAATCAAAGTATTATTTAATGCGTACGATTAGACAGAACTCGCGAGGAGACCTTCAGCCACGCTATTGGATGCCACCATTGGACCAATAGGTGGACCTCCTAACACTCCTTAATTACCAGAAGTGTAATATGTAATAGTGTTGCTTTTTTGCACTTCCATAAATCATATTTTTATGATTATTTAATATCTATATAAGTTTACTATCATCAAATAACCATTTCTTTGTTTCACAAGACAAATGATTACAATATTCATACAAATGACTACTATATCACATTGATTATCTGTTACAATAATGAATTATCAGTATTTGAAACACGTGTACACAAACATATTACAGTATACATGCTATTACTATCTTACTAATGTGACAGTGATTGACTTAATTTACATTTGACATTGCTGTTTGACGAAGAAGCAACATGGAAGTAAAATATAGGAAGTGTAACACATAAACAGTTTGATTTGGCTATTATAATTTACATTTATGCATTTGGCAGACGCTTTTATCCAAATTGACTTACAGTGCCTTTATTACAGGGACAATCCCCGAGCAACCTGGAGTTCAATGTCTTGCTCAAGGACACAATGGTGGTGGCTGTGGGGCCAGCAACCTTCTGCTTACCAGTTCTGTGCTTTAGCCCACTAAAATTCATAAAATGGCAGCCAAAAGTTTGGAATAATGGACAGATTTTGCTGTTTCGGAAGGGAATTGGTACTTTAAATCACCAAAGTGGCATTCAACTGATCATAAAGTATAGTCAGGACATTAAAAGTCATTTTTGATCAAAATCTCGACAGGCCCCATTTCCAGTAGTCATCACTCCAACACCTTATCCTGGAGTAATTATGCTAAATTGCTAATTTGGTACAACAAAATCACTTGCCATTATATCAAACATAGCTGAAAGCTATTTGGTTCATTAAATGAAACTTAACATTGTCTTTGTGTTTGTTTTTGAGTTGCCACAGTATGCAATAGACTGGCATGTCTTAAGGTCAATATTAGGTAAAAATGGCAACAAAAAAAATGCTTTCTCTCTTAACTCATCAGGCAATCATTGTTTTGAGGAATGAAGGCTATACAATGCTTGAAATTGCCAAACTGAAGATTTCATACAAAGGTGTAACTACAGTCTTCAAAGACAAAGGACAACTGGCTCTAACAAGGACAGAAAGAGATGTGGAAGGACAGATGTGCAACTGAACAAGAGGAAAAGTACATCAGAGTCTCTAGTTTGAGAAATAGACACCTCACATGTCCTCCGCTGACAGCTTCATTGAATTCTACCCGCTCAACACCAGTTTCATGTACAACAGTAAGTTGCAAGTGCTACAGGAAGTGTGGGGTGAAATGTCACATGAGTATCTGGACATACTGACAGCTAGAATGTCAAGGATCTGCAAAGCTGTCATTGATGCACGTGTACTGTATTTGTTGCATCATCTCTTTGATTTATAAAAAACAAAACATCAAAATATTTCAGAATATATTCTATTATTTTCTATTTGTCTTAAAGATGTCTTTTATAATTTGACTCTATCTGGGCATTTTGTAGATTGAATTGTGATAGATATACATGCCAGGTTGCTAAAGAGTATGTAATAATGTTTAGAGAAATACACGCTTTTAAGGGATAAACTGAGAAAAATGGCTCCAAGGCTGTTGTTTTTTTATAGTCCAGGCAAATGTGGATTATCACATTTTTACTCCATTTTAGTTTTCAAAATTTTTAGTTTTCTCGGAATCTGAGCATAGTTGAGCCAAACCTGTATGCTACAGGACAGATCATAGTCTAAGGCCACATTCACACTAATACATTTTGTTCGACAATGCAGTAGCATCGCTACATTTACACCTCTCATCCCCACTAGAACAGCGTTTTCATCTTGTACATAGCACTGTTCACTTGTGATTGGAAAATTATTTTACAGAGTTAGTGGGTGTAAAATATTTATCCATATAAATGATGCGATCCAAACCGCATTTAACAGTGACGAAACACTTTCTTAAGATATGTTCATATGAGCAGATAGAGAAATACATTTGGTGCAGTAGAAATAGAAATAAACCTTAAAGATAAATGCTATTTTAAATGCTCCTGTTAGCAGACACAATCACATTTTTATCATATAAATCAACATTAGATCATAATTTGTTTTCTGTAGTAATATAAGATCTTATTCTTGATGATAATTTTTGTATTGGTTTTCTGTAAAAATATCAAAAAATCAAAAGTAAAGATCAAAGCAATTTACTTTATCTAGTTTTAGAAGCAACACTGCATAAGATATTTAGACTTTTTTCAAAGAATGTATTTTTAACGTGTGTTTTGTCTTGCTGTACTGACAGAGTTTTTATAGTCAAAACAAGTGAAAAAACCTACTATTGCTAAAGAAGTAAAAGTATTTAGATTCCGTTACTGTATACATTACAATGACATTTTACAGCATGTATTCTGTTTTAGAACACATTTTTAAAAGCAGCCCTCCCAACCCTGGTTACCATACAAGCAGGTGTAACTGTTTTTGTTTGATGTCTTTTTTACACTAACTGGGCTGTATAAACATCCACTTAGGACTTTTGTTTTGAGTGTTTTGTGTGATGTTAACTCTTGGAATAAAAAGCACACAGTTCTCTGACATTTGGGAAGAATGTAGGACTAAAGGCTCACTGTGTTCCACTCCCCTAAAGAGGCCCTAGAGAATTTGCTGGTTGTTTGTATTTTGAAAGTTCAGAATGACTGAACGAGGCCGTGATTCTCTAGCTTGTACTGGAATGACACACTATGACTAAAATAAGAATGGGTATCGTAAGGAATTTACGAAGTTACATCAACGAGGTTTTTCATAATTGGAGTCAAATTAAATAAAGAAAAGAATAAATGAATAAGATTAATAAAACTTGGAACTTAAATCAAATAATCAAAGTATTATTTAATGCGCACGATTAGACAGAACTCGCAGGAGACCTTCAGCCACGCTATTGGATGCCACCATTGGACCAATAGGTGGACCTCCTAACACTCCTTAATTACCAGAAGTGTAATATGTAATAGTGTTGCTTTTTTTGCACTTCCATAAATCATATTTTTATGATTATTTAATATCTATATAAGTTTACTATCATCAAATAACCATTTCTTTGTTTCACAAGACAAATGATTACAATATTCATACAAATGACTACTATATCACATTGATTATCTGTTACAATAATGAATTATCAGTATTTGAAACACGTGTACACAAACATATTACAGTATACATGCTATTACTATCTTACTAATGTGACAGTGATTGACTTAATTTACATTTGACATTGCTATTTGACGAAGAAGCAACATGGAAGTAAAATATAGGAAGTGTAACACATAAACAGTTTGATTTGGCTATTATAATTTACATTTATGCATTTGGCAGACGCTTTTATCCAAATTGACTTACAGTGCCTTTATTACAGGGACAATCCCCCCGGAGCAACCTGGAGTTCAATGTCTTGCTCAAGGACACAATGGTGGTGGCTGTGGGGCCAGCAACCTTCTGCTTACCAGTTCTGTGCTTTAGCCCACTAAAATTCATAAAATGGCAGCCAAAAGTTTGGAATAATGGACAGATTTTGCTGTTTCGGAAGGGAATTGGTACTTTAAATCACCAAAGTGGCATTCAACTGATCATAACGTATAGTCAGGACATTAAAAGTCATTTTTGATCAAAATCTCGACAGGCCCCATTTCCAGTAGTCATCACTCCAACACCTTATCCTGGAGTAATTATGCTAAATTGCTAATTTGGTACAACAAAATCACTTGCCATTATATCAAACATAGCTGAAAGCTATTTGGTTCATTAAATGAAACTTAACATTGTCTTTGTGTTTGTTTTTGAGTTGCCACAGTATGCAATAGACTGGCATGTCTTAAGGTCAATATTAGGTAAAAATGGCAACAAAAAAATGCTTTCTCTCTTAACTCATCAGGCAATCATTGTTTTGAGGAATGAAGGCTATACAATGCTTGAAATTGCCAAACTGAAGATTTCATACAAAGGTGTAACTACAGTCTTCAAAGACAAAGGACAACTGGCTCTAACAAGGACAGAAAGAGATGTGGAAGGACAGATGTGCAACTGAACAAGAGGAAAAGTACATCAGAGTCTCTAGTTTGAGAAATAGACACCTCACATGTCCTCCGCTGACAGCTTCATTGAATTCTACCCACTCAACACCAGTTTCATGTACAACAGTAAGTTGCAAGTGCTACAGGAAGTGTGGGGTGAAATGTCACATGAGTATCTGGACAAACTGACAGCTAGAATGTCAAGGATCTGCAAAGCTGTCATTGCTGCACGTGTACTGTATTTGTTGCATTATCTCTTTGATTTATAAAAAACAAAACATCAAAATATTTCAGAATATATTCTATTATTTTCTATTTGTCTTAAAGATGTCTTTTATAATTTGACTCTATCTGGGCATTTTGTAGATTGATTTGTGATAGATATACATGCCAGGTTGCTAAAGAGTATGTAATAATGTTTAGAGAAATACACGTTTTTAAGGGATAAACTGAGAAAAATGGCTCCAAGGCTGTTGTTTTTTTATAGTCCAGGCAAATGTGGATTATCACATTTTACATTTGAGTTAGTGGGTGTAAAATATTTATCCATATAAATGATGCGATCCAAACCGCATTTAACAGTGATGAAACACTTTCTTAAGATATGTTCATATGAGCAGATAGAGAAATACATTTGGTGCAGTAGAAATAGAAATAAACCTTAAAGATAAATGCTATTTTAAATGCTCCTGTTAGCAGACACAATCACATTTTTATCCTATAAATCAACATTAGATCATAATTTGTTTTCTGTAGTAATAAAAGATATTATGGCAAAAATCTTATTCTTGATGATAATTTTTGTATTGGTTTTCTGTAAAAATATCAAAAAAATCAAAAGTAAAGATCAAAGCAATTTACTTTATCTAGTTTTAGAAGCAACACTGCATAAGATATTTAGACTTTTTTCAAAGAATGTATTTTTAACGTGTGTTTTGTCTTGCTGTACTGACAGAGTTTTTATAGTCAAAACAAGTGAAAAAACCTACTATTGCTAAAGAAGTAAAAGTATTTAGATTCCGTTACTGTATACATTACAAATGACATTTTACAGCATGTATTCTGTTTTAGAACACATTTTTAAAAGTAGCCCTCCCAACCCTGGTTACCATACAAGCAGGTGTAACTGTTTTTGTTTGATGTCTTTTTTTACACTAACTGGGCTGTATAAACATCCACTTAGGACCTACTGGCGAAGCTTGACCACGTGCCTCATAGGCCCGGGCAATAATGAGGATGCCTCTTAGAGGGCACCCCACCCACCAAGCCATGGCAAACCGCAGTGGCCACATAGAACCTGGCAGTGGCGAGGCAAGTGCCCGCTGACAGTTCTTTCTACAGAAAATCCAGAACTGAAGCAAAATGGCAGTTAGCTGGTTCTGTAATATGAACTTTAGTAGAAGGAAAGGCATGCAGGCACATTCGTGCTATGTATGCGTCACCACGCTCAGCCTCCTCTTCTGCCCTGAAAAATCTACCCAGATCAGTTCCAAGTGGAGAGAGCCCTAGCACTTGAAATGGTCTCGATAACCTCAAGATAAAACCCTGTGAACCTCATTTGGTACCCTTAGGGGTCAGACATGAAAGGTTTCACAATTCGGGCCAAGGATGAGAAGGTCCTCCCTGTTCGGAATCGCCCAAGGCGAGCCGTCGAGGAGAGGTATTAACTCCGAGAAACATATCCTGTTCGGCCAGCGCAGCACCATTAAAAGGAGGCAAGACCCTTGCTGGTGAACATTGCCAAGATTTCAGGGAGCAGAGAAACTGGGGAAAGAAACGCATACAGACGCATTCTGGTTCATGTATGTATCTTACATACAGGGAGAAGTAGAGGAGACATTGCGCTATTCATAGAGGCGAAGAGGTCCTCTTCTGCAACTACTACCTTCAGGTGGAGTTCTTAACTCCCCAGTTGGTATTTTCTGTCTGGACAGTAAATCTGCTCCCACATACAGGCATCCAGGGATATAACTGACCTGAGTGACAGGAGCTTGCCCTGGGCCCTAAGGAGAATCCGCCGCATCAGAAATACAGCTGACAAGAACGTGGGTCTCCTTGATGATTTATGTAAGAGGCTACCACTGTATTGTCCACCCGCACCAAGACATGGCAGCCTCAGGAGGAGGTATTTCAGGGCCAGAAATACAGCCATCAACCCGAGACAGTGACTGTGCCAACCGAGCTGATGACCCTCCTATCCCCTTAAGCTGGACGACCACTTAAGGCCGTTATCCTGCCCGGCAGGGAGGCGTCTGTCGTTAGCAGCCTGCGACAACAAGACGCACCTAGAGTGGGACCCAAGGCAGAAAAACGGGGTCTGAACCACATAGAAAGGGAACAAAGCCTGAGGCGCGTAACCCTTATTAGCCTAGGGGTTTTGGCCCTTGGAAGAAATCCCCTGGCTTTGGGACACAACAAAAACAGTCTCATGAGCAGAAGGTCCAGAGGGATCACAGAGGACGCGGTCGCCCTGAGACCTGGAAATCGTTGATACTGATAACAGTGCAACCTTGACCTAGCCTGACTTTGCTCAGGGTGATCTGAATGGACTCAATCCTAGCGGGAGACAGTTGTGCCCGCATTGTGATTGAACTCCATACGATGCCCCGATAGACAGTGTTCTGAGTGGGAGAGAGGATGCTTTTCTTGGCATTGAGCCTCAACCCCAGAGAAACCGATTAGCTAAGACGATGTCCCTGTGCTGAACTGCCAGCTCCTGGAACTGCGCTAGGATCAGCCAGTTGTCTACATAATTCAGAATGCAGATGCCCTGGAGTCACAAGGAGCCAGCGCTACATACATGCATTGTGGATGTGCGGGAAAAAAAGGGGTAGGCCGATTGAAAGAACCTGACACTGGAAGACTTCGCCCCCCGGAAGCGAACCTCAGGAACTTTCCATGTTGTGGCAGAACTTCTAAATGAAGTATAGAAGTGCGTCATAAGATCGATGGTGACCAGCCAAACGAGTTGTAGGGCTTGAGACACGACTGTCTTGATAGGCATCATCTAGGACTTGAACACCCACAGGCAGTTCAAGCTTTAAGATCTAAGCCAGACGCCACCCCTCACCCTCCATGGGAAACGGGAAGTATTTAGTGTAATAACCTAACTCTCTCTCTGGAAGGGGAATACATACCATGGCCCCTTTAACCAGGAGATTTGAGTTTGGTTTTTTTTCACATAAAAAAGAAATCCGGTTTACGGTAGTGAGAACACGCCATTGAAACACGGAAAAACGGCGAGTGAATTAAATCCTGATGCCCTTATAAGACCCACAGAAAAGAATATATCTGGCAGAAGTTTCCACGCTGCCAGGATCTCTGAGATGGGTATTACATTTTAACACTTCCTCTTGAGGGGTTGTCGAGTGTTTCGCGTCCTGAATAAAATGCAGAAACAGCGAACATCCAATTTTGACGAAAGCCTCTGCAACCTGAAACACCAAGAGGTGGCAGGAATGGAGGGGCTTCGGGAGGGGTGAAGTGAAGCACGCGCCCCGTCCCAAGGGGAGTTACCCCCTAATCTAGGCGCAAGACCATCCGTGTTTTCTCTTACTAGAAATTATAGTCCTGAGGTCTTGCTTCGGGGGTTGACGAGGGCGGCGAGACTGTCCCCAATCCCTGGGAGGAGGAGCACGACTTGCCACGCTTTGCTTTTGAGCCTCCCTTCAGACAGAACCGAGGCGGGTCTGAGGCTTGCTCGTCAAGCACAGAACCCACACTCAGGTTATCCAGGAGGTCAGCCTGGTACGCCTGTAAAACAGCATAGTGTGCAGAGCAGCACCAGCCTGACCTGCTGCTTGATAAGCCCTTCCCACTAAAGTGGAGGTTGTCCTACAAGGCTTTGAGGGGAGAGAGGGCTTCTTAAGTGACGATGCCGAGCCCGGCGAGAGATAGCCAGCAAGCGTCTCTTCGACTGGTGGCATCAGTGAATACCCCCATGCCTCAGCACCCACGATATTCGAATATAATGACGTCGAGGGTATGTGAACACGGGAAGAAATTCCTCCATGAGCGAGAAAGCTCTTCATGGAGGTTATCAAAGAAGGGAAGGGACTCATGAGGCGTTCCTTTTCTTAGACTGGAAGATAAAATCTATCCCCTAATTTGGAGGGTTTGGGGGTCTATTTTTCATGTGGCCTGTCCAACTGGAGTCTGGCAACCGCACGAGTAACAACATCGAGCAATTCCTCCATAGATTTTTTATTGCGGACGGAAAGCTCGGAGGCGGGAAGAGAATCGCGATCCTCCTCATGATCTGAAGAAGCGTCGGAACGCGTTTGGAGATCATGTGAAGGACCAGCTGGGTTTGGGGAGAGAGCGAGAGAAAGGGATAAACCCGTCTCTTGCTCCTCAACCAAATCCATGCAAGAGCCCCACGAACGATCTCTCTTTTTTTTTTTTTCGTGAGTGCTGACTCCCGGAAGCAAGCGAGGCGAGCGCGAAGCACTTTGCCTGAAAGCAAATCGCAGTGCTCGCACCTGCCCTGCTGCAACGCGAGGGCAGTGTGCTCTTCCCCCAAACAAACAGAGCAAAAACTGATGCGTGTCCTCTTCAGCTATAAAGCGAGAATAGGGGAACACGCATCGTTTGCGGCTTTCAGTCATTCTCTCTTTTTTATATATATAATATTTTCTAAACAGAACGGAAAAGAGAAAATGTTCACTGCACACTGCCTAAAAAATTCTAAATCCTAACAGAGGAAAGAAAGTTTTGACAGGGTTTGTGAAACACAGCCACAGAATCGCTCTGAAAAAAGAGTTTCTGACGACACCTGGTGACGCATCCATTTATAGTCTGGCCTCAGGTCCATCTAATGATTACATCAGCCGAGGCTATAAATTCCGGTCAATGTTCATTGACGTGTTACACACATTATTCACAGCTCAGTCACAACTAGGATTGTTCCCCATAGCGCTTAGCAGCGCAGCATCATAGTGAAGCTTTTTGTAAAGGGAACATTTATTTCACTGGCCCTTTTTAACTCTATATATTATTTATAAAAATTGATAGTGTAACATTAAAACAATTTCAGTCCATTTGGTTTTACAAATATTAGAGCTTATGAGAAAGTTTCTAACTGAAGATTTATTTGTAGAATATGCTGTAGCAATGGATGTCAGTCATTTCTCCTCAGGTTTTGCAGCTTATTTCCAATAAATAGTAGGGATATCCCGATACCATTTTTTGGATAATGAGATGAGTACTGATACAGACACATGTTTGTTTTTTGGTTGTTGTTTTTCTAAATTCCATATTCTGTAGTTTATTTTATTTTAATCATCAAAATGGGGTGTAATTAAATAAATGTGTTAAAACTGTAATCCAATAAAAATAGATTTTTATTTTCAATATAATATTGTATTATTTTAATCAAATGAAGAGCTTTTATACAGAACCGCACAGTAAAATTCAAATTTAGTTGTTATTTTTGCCAAATAACGTGCTGCACAAAAGAGATATGGCTTAAATAATATATTAATATTGATTCATTATTATCAGTAGTGGTAGTAGTAGTAGTAGTAGTATTGCAGTCAGAGCTGGACTGGGAAGAGAAATCGGCCCGCAACTACATAGCAACTGGCCCAAAAGTTATATAAAGGTTATCACGGCCCATTCGACCCGTTTCGCGGCCGACCCACTGGCCCGCTCGGTTCTCCCGATGCCCAGTCCGCACCAGATTGGCCCCAAAGTGCGTCGGCCCGGTATGCCAGATTACCAGTCCAGTGGTAATAGTGAATATTACATAACTATATACTGTACTGCAGTTATATTTTTCTGTTTTACTTTTTTCATTTAAATTGAGCTTATATTTCTACTTATATATAGAAGCTTTTACCTTTTGCATGTTATTGACGGTAGCTTCTCAGTTCCAGAAAAGCAGGTTGCTATGTGACCCAGTGTGATTATTAAACTGCAAAAGGCTGCTTTTTAATGATATATGTAGTCTGTATGTGCTGTGTGCTACATAGTGAATTAGAGCTCTGCTCGCTGTCATCTGCTACAATCAGAGCATGATTTTGTTTTAGAGCTCCTGGCATGAGCAGCCGGTTTCACATTGACATTCAAACATTCTTAAAACAAGATCTATTCATTTTTAAGCATGCAGCACATGCAAACTATATATTTATCTCATCAAATCACAGCTCTGTGGTTTAATAATCACACAAGGACATATTGTAATTTGTGCATTGAATATTTAATTAATTACATTTGTAGGTCAGATGGTATCGGTTTTTGCTATCTAAATGAGTGCAGGACCAGTATCGTATTGGGGCATCGCTTATAAATAGTCTTTTTGCACTGGGGAGGAAGTTTTGAATCCTTAAAGTTACAGTATTTAGACTTAGCACAGCGAAAATTGATTCCTCATGATTTGACCCCTAAAAGAATTTCAAGATGTCTATGTTCTTCATTCTCACAGGGCACAGAAGTGAAAGCAATCACCTATTCTGCCATGCAGGTACACTACAAGGAGAAACCAGAGATTTTCATTATTATCTTTTTTATTCAAATAAAAGATAGAAATAGCCTTCTATTTAAATGACATTATTTTCAAAGATAGTTCTTTAAAGTAAACTGTTGAGATATATATGTAATCAATTTCATTGTTTAGCATTTCAATTAAACTGCATAAAACATTTTACATTTTCAGTCAAAATCAGATTGTTTTAAGCACTGGTTTGTTAATATTTGTAATGAGGTTAAATGGTCAAAGAACTAAAAAAAGAATCGATCTCTAAAATAGAATTTTAGGATTTTAAAAAATCCCATTATTAAAATCCATAGGAAAATCCAGAGGGAACCCATAGCGAATTCCCTCGCCTGAACAGCTCTATTTGTTCCCATAGAACAAATACTAAAATTACTGCACTAAAATTACACAATACACCTATAAATGTATGCATTATCATATACACATCTAATTTACATGTAGTATGATAGAGCAGCAATAAAGCACAATAAAAGCTCTAATTAAACTAAATACAACCTTCTTATTAAATATATATTTCAGTAGTTTTTAGATAACATATTAGTGTTCAGAAATCATGAGCGTAATGCTGTAGACGTGTCCAGTAACATACAAGGTCATCTTTTTTTATGGTAGTACAGCCATAATAGCACACCAGTGGAGCACAGGAGGAGAGTACAGAGTATGGAGAGAAGTATAACTGATATATTGGATCTTGTGTTCCCATCTGCAACAAAAAAAAAGACAGAAAAGAAAAACTTTATTAAAAGATAAAGCATCTAATAATTTAAATGGTTATGTACGTGATTGGCAGCGTATAAAATGTAAAAAGCAGCACTGTCGAGCAGAGTGTTCAGCGGTTCGGAGATACATACAAGCAATCTAACGCGACAAATGTCAGCTTTCATAATCAGTTTTTTTTGTGCCAATTTTGCTGCAAAAACAGAGCCTTTGATAACAACATTTTACTTGTAATAACGTGCACTGATGAATTGCTCACAATCAGACTGGGATTGTGTATTAAAACAAGTAAAAAGGGGTTAACTTCAATTTCATGTTGACAAAAATGGCACTTTAAGATATTGTGCCAATATATATTATCCCCACTCATTGTTTGGCTACAGTATGTATATGGCTTGCTATGGATTTACATTGAAATACCTGAAATGCATTAATGCTAAACCATTATAGGAAGTTTTGTATCTAGGAACACTTCAATCTTCATAGCATAGGAGTATCGTTTCAATTTTCTTTTTAAAATAGTACGTCAAAACAATATACAACTTTGTGAAATTCTGTCAGCACATGGCTCTATACTTATCTTAAAGGGATAGTCCACCAAAAATGAAAATTCTCTCATTATTTACTCACCCTCATGCCATCCCAGATGTGTATGACTTTATTTCTTCTACAAAACACAAACAAAGATTTATAGAAGAATATTTCAGCTCTGTAGGTCCATACAATGTGACTTAATGGTGACCAGACCTTTGACACTCCAAAAAGCACATATAGGCCACATAAAAGTAATATATAAGACTCCAGTAGTTAAATATATATTTTCCAAAGAGATATTATAAGTGTGTGACAAACAGATCATTATTTAGGTAGCACTTTATTTTAGAGTACTGTCCTACATTTACATTCTATATCATTACAACAACTATAGCAATTACTACAATATGTTTTTACTATCAATCTCCTATTTCTAGGGCAGGGGTGTCAAACTCAGTTCCTGGAGGGCCACAGCCCTGCAGAGTTTAGTTCCAGCCCTGCTCCAAAATGCCTTTTTGTAATCTTTAAGCACTCCTGAAGACCTTGATTAGCTGCTTCAGGCGTGTTTAATTAGGGTTGGAGCTAAACTCTGCTGGACTGTGGCCCTCCAGGAACCGAGTTTGACTCCCCTGCTCTAGGGTATCTGCATTCGAAGGAATGAAATGTAAGACTTTTTAAGGCCAAATCAAAGACAAATGTAAGACTATTTTCGCAATAATAAAAACTAGGGCTGTCAATCGATTAAAATTTTTATCGAATTAATTACATGGTGTCCCGATTAATTAATCGCGATTAATCGCATTTAAATCGCATATACAAATATTTGCTGAGAAAGCCCCTCATATAACAATAATTCGGTATATAATGATGAAATAATTATACATAGTTGTTTTATATAAAATACAAAAATATTCAGATAAATAAAATGCATTACATTCTTGTGGCAGAAGAGTTAACCATTGATAAGACAATACAAAAAGTGCTTTAGAATACAATGTCAATCATTGGATACAGTTCACAGCAATCCATTTCACAAGTGATTGTCAATCAGGCTTGTTTAAGGACCCGTCAATCTACACCTGCGTCAGACATTTATTTTTATTTTTTTTAGAAACAAGCCAGGGGTACATAGTACACAATACTACAGATATATTTTACAATAATGCCAAGACATTATATTCATTACATAGTGCAATGGTTTTCAATGCTATGGAGTTGTTGGAGGTACAAAGAGTATTTAAGATATTTCAAGTCTTTACAAAAAAGTGCAAATAGGGGCTTTATAGACATCAATTTACACTTATGTATAAAAAACTTGGCAAGAAAAATAAACAGATTAAACAGAAAATATTAACTTAAGATAAAACATCTTTATAAAGCAAAGAAAAACTAGTTAAAATAGAGGTACGTAAAAATACTACACATTCCCAAAAAAGGTGAGGGGCAGATTCATCTACAGCATTACAGAAGGAGCAAAGTGGATCTATTTCAGGGAGCATGTATCTTTAATAACAGTTTAAAGGACACATCCATAACCTTGTTGGTAATTAAATATTTGTGAGGTAAAGACCATACGACCTGCGTCAGACATGCTTGTGTCGCATCTCGGGTGTGTCGCATCATAAAAATAAAATGTTTAGGTCACTGTGTCAAGTTAAATATAGTTTAAAACTCAATCTTTAAACACATCTTGAGATCCCTCAGTTCGCATTTGCGCTCCCTCAAGTGTTTTGAACGCAAGAACGTAACACATGTTTGTGATGTTCTTCCTACTGAAGTGTTTTGTTCACTGTATGAACTGCGCGTTGCTCACACAGCTGAAATTTCACTTACTGCCCTCTGGAGTAAACAGGTGGTACCACAACCTTGCATTTCTCAGGATAGCATTGCGATTAAATGCTTTAATTTTTTTTAAACTTTATATTTTGTCAAATTAATCGCACGTTATTAATGCGTTAAATCGACAGCCCTAATAAAAACACATTAATTCAATAGCTGGTAAATACAAAACCACTGAGGCTACTTGAATGTCTCTGGACATGATTTTTTTACACATATTTTATTGTGCATTTATGTTTTAATAAGTTAAATACAACATTAAAACTCTAAATGAAATCATTAAGAATGCATGTAGCCTAAAGGATGTGGCTTATATCGTGACCCTTATATTTAGTCACTTGCTTTCCAGCAAGACATGACGCAGGGCTCAACAGTGCGAGTATTTCACTCGCATTTGCCCCTAAAAATAGATATGTGCGAACTGGAAAAATTATTTACGAGCACAGTGTGTGATTAAAGATTACAAACGTAACCCCCCCTTTTAAAGATATTTGTTTAAAAATTACAAAACCCACATCCCACAAGCTGAGTTTTATCCGAGGGGGATTCGCAAGGTTCAACTAATGAAGTCTCTTCACAAGGTTTACCGGAGACGGCTAACATTGGGGATGCTGAGAACAACGTTAGCGAAGCTACCGTGACCACAGCTGTCACTTCAACGTCCACTGTAGCCGGTGAAGGGAGAACATATAGATTCAATGCAAATTGTCTCAAAATGTTCCCATGGCTAGAGTTCGAAAACAACGTCATGTTCTGCAAATATTGTAGAGGGCAGAAACAGGTGGGCAACTAGTCCTTCGTGTCAGGAAACCCGCATCTGAAATAGTGATGGTCATTTGCGAACGAGTCGGCTCTTGTAGGTGAACGTTGGGAGCCGGCTGGCATATCAGAATATATTTATAAAAATATTTAAAAACAAATTAAGATACTAAAAATCAAAAGATTATTTTTCAATAACGAAAAAACAAATTAAATAATATAGGCCTAAATGCTCAAGCGCACACATTAGTTCTGACTGTCTGCTCAGACTAAAAGCCTCACCTGTTGTTCCTGTCAATCAGAAACGCAGTGTCAACCAATGAACCA